>NC_133933.1:34113028-34745546 GCF_031877795.1 Strix aluco
TGTGGTATTCATTCTGTCTTCCTTTAAGAAAGAGGTTAAATTTTAAATGCTAAGTAAGTGAACAGAGCGATACTTTTTATTGAATACTTTTTTTTTGCTCATGTTAGCCTTTTGTTCTCCTAATGCTTGAAGAATGTAAGGTCTGCGGTATTAAAGGAAGTAACAAAAATGTGCTAAACACATCAAAAAGTAGAAAATCTGTATCTTATTTATGCCACAGAGTTCTACGCTCTGAATGTCTTATAGGCATTTGGAAAGGCCCAAGAATAAGGATCTCTAACAAAATGATAGATGTGGGTCAAGCAGCACTCTGATGTCATGGTACATATTGCCTCTGTCTCACTACTAATGAGCTGCCAATAACAGGTCTGTTTTACTGTTCTGCTTGAAGAAGAAAAAAAGGAGTTATAACCTTAGTGGTTTGGACTGATTTGTCAATTTAAAGAGCTTTTTTTTTTTCCTGTCTGAGATATCTACCCACAATTTCTTGCAGACATACACTCATGTAGTCCACCCAGCTGAAGAGCCTGGAGCAGGGACATGTGCATGTTTGGCAGCACCCTGGGATGGATGGTAGTCAGAGAGACCGCTGCTGCTACAGGGAAGACCACACCACCGAGAGAAAGCTTAATGGTGAACACGATGTTTGCTACAAGGAGCGTGGCTCTGTCTAATGTAGTGCTTCCTCCTCACCACTGTCAGGTGCCCAAGCCACCAACGTGTGTGTGTGTGTGTGTGTGTGTGTGTGTGTGTGTGTGTGAAGAGATGGGAGGAGGCAGTGGGGTCCACCCCACACCCCAGACAGCCACTGCCTTACACATGACTTTGGTCACCCTGTGACTTAAGCAAGTATGGAAACAGCTAATTATATTTGTGAATATAAAGGTATTTCATACAGCTACAATACTTCATGTAATGTCTTCCTATGCTAGCCAAGATTATCATGTCATGTTCAATAACAGAATTGTCAATTAAGTGCACACCTATGTTTTAGTTCATTTTCCTAAAAACACCTGTTTTTGCTTTTTCCAAGTTTACCATAAAGAGGAATGCCCTAGATTTTTCTCTTGGCTTTCAAAGTCCTTATTTTTCTTTACCTGTGCACCTTTTCTCTCTGCCAGCAGAAATGCCAACCGGTGGGACACATTCTTCAGCAACGAGGGACACATGAACCTCCTCACCTGCACCCCACACTGTGGCACCATGAATCATCCCAAAGAAAACAGCATGGCAAGAACACCATCAGCCCTGCCTGGACAGGGACCGGTCACCCTCAGCAGGGAGGTCTCCTCCAATGCTTTCCCATCCCTCCCTGACCCACAGACTGGCAGAGGGAAGGCCCTGGAGTCACTGATGCTCCAAGCGGAGGTCACATATCACCTCTACATCCGAGTCTATTTTGCGTTTAGGAAAGCTCTGTAATGAAGCAGACACTGAACCCATTCACACACACAACTGGGCACAAAGTACAGAGCAGATAAGAGTGCAGCACACTCCAAGATGGACTTTTCATGCCTGAATTAGGGTATTCTTTGTCCCTGGATTTTACATTTGTTAATCAGATAAGTTTTCTCTCTCCAGTTCTCTAAGAGAATTGGCACACAAAATAGTCTCAAAACCTAGGAAATCTGAGACTTTTATTTCTGTTATCATAAATGCATATATCAGGGTGGAAGAAAAAAACCCCACAAAACAGTAGGAACCAATCCACCCCTGAGTTTAGTTTCTGAGTTGAAATCTAGTTGCAAGGGAGCCAAAGAGGGAAACAAATTCTGTTAAAAGATATGTGGGGGCTGAGGCTTGAGGGAAAGCTAGTGCCAGGTTACTGCAGGGATCTTCCCTGAAGGGTAGGAAACGCGACGTGTGTTGGAGCCCTTCTGGAGCATCACGTCTCACTTCATAAAACTGCCCATCAGCACCATCCTCCTTCCCTCAGGTCCAGCCCCAGGCCTGGTGGGCTCAGATTTCCCATTTGGTAGCTCCCAAGTACATCCTGCCATGACAGTTGTCTTGTGGGATTTTTTGTTGGTTTTTTTTTTTTTTTTACATTGATATAAAAACTTCTTAAGATCTGCTTAAATATTAACTTGAAAGACTGATGAAAAGGAGACTGTAGCACAGGATGCCACAACGGAAAGCTGCAAAATACAAACGAAGAATGAAACCAAATGCCTCTTCTGAGGAGAACCATCCCCTGCAGAAGTTTCATCTCTGTGGACTATTTGAGGTTTTCAAACTAACAAAGTGGTCTGAAAGTGTGAGATGAAAGACAGCTGGAGAATAACTAGACTGCGTATCATTAACACAGAATAATTTCTCTGGAATGGGGCAATTTAGTCCATTCCCGACTTCATAGTACCTCTCTATTTTAATTTTTTCTGAACCATTCCAAATAAACCCCTGTCTAGACAAACCTTTTGTTAGTCATCTCTACAATGAAAAGGTACAAAATCTTTCCTTTTTAAAGTCTACATACATTTCTTTCCTAATATTCCTAGGCACAAACATCTGTCCGTTTCAGGGATTTACAAATTTTCTATTACTAGTATCTGAATTTCTCACAAACTTTAACACAAACTTATGGTGCACCTCTGAGGTAGTGAAATCCCATTCCCATTTTACAGATGAAGAGAGAATGAAGGTAAAATGAGATTCTATGATTATCCCAGATCTGGAAGTCTACAGAAGAGTCTGAGGCTGCACTGGGCTCCCTGGACTATCTTTTATCTCTGTCAGCTCAAAATGGATTTGGAATAGGAGTTATCCCAGATTTACAAGAGGAGCAGCCCCTGTTATCCTAAATTTGGATACTCCCTGAGGTACTATAGTTCCTGAGTTCAATCCTTATTCAAGACACACAACAAAAAAGTAAACCCCTTATTGAGAGTTATTACAGTAACTCAAAGTACACTGAAGTAGAGCACACCTTTTCATGTATTGACATACCCTGTTCTACAACTTCACTTGCCTCTGCCCTACAATGTTCTTCAATATTTTTTTAAATGCAATGCGAGAAGCAATATAGAATGAGAAAATCCAGAGAAGAAAGGTTGCAAAGATTTTTTCAGTCCCTTAAAGGAAACATAGTCTAATAATACAATAGGGAGCACAAGCCAATACATAATGTGGATGTGCCTACAGTAACAGGACACCTTAGGATCTAATTCTTCAGTCCGAGGAAAAGTAATCTGTTTTCTCTTAATGCAATAAGGAATAAGACAAACAAAAGAATTGTAATAATTGTTAGAGTGGAAAAATGGGAGGAATTACTATGGTAGGAAAAACAACATCTCTGCCAGCATTCAGGGAAAAAGCTACTAGGAAGAGGGAGTATTGGGATGCTGATCTGTTGCAGACACCACTCACAGCCACCCATGCCTTCACACAAAACCCAGGTGTAGTTAAGACCAGCTGTTTAGCCTGCATACGAGACGTGCGTCTTGCCACAGCAGACCATCTTAGGGCACAGATCTCAGCCAGAAGAAGTGGATGCCCCACCAAGAGGGTATGTGGAAGGCTCACCAAAATGCAATGAAGTAACAGCACCTTCAACTTCAGCTTGTGTGTGGTTAAAATGATCACTCTGACCTGTCTCAAGATCAAGGTCAGGGATGTCAGCTCCATAATATTTACCTCATTAGTGTCTGACAAAATAAATTTAATACCTAAATCCACCATGCTCTACAAATAGTTATCCTTGGAGAAGAATCCCCCAGATAAAATAAGGAAGGACTGCCCACTGTGTGGGCACAAACTTCAGTGTACCACCTTCTGCAATGTGTGCAATACTGCATCTGTAAAACACTTCATCCAACTGAAAAAAAAAAAATTCGAGACAGCGTGAGTGTAAACATATTCCCATAACACATGAAGTAGGGACAAGTGGACAAGTACTTGACTACATGAGTTTCACAGCTCACTAGGTGTCATTCCAAAAAGCATCTGTCACCGCCACTGGCAATGAATTCTGAAAACAACTGTATTTTACATCTTGGAGTTTAACAGGATCACACAGCTGCCAATGAACTACCTAAGCCTAAAGACCCAGGAAGTGTGCGCCTTACCTCTCCAGAACTTGTCCTTGGTTATATTATCAGTGACAGGAGAGACAAAGTTGTTAGGATGGTGTTAGACAGCAAATTCACACACAGATCTGACTTGTCAAATCAGCACTCTCTGCCTGAACTTTTCCACAATTCTCTTAAGAGCAATTTCTTCTTCTTCTTTTTTTTTTTTTTTTTTTTTTTTTCATACTAGACATGTTCCACTTGAGGTTTGTAAACTTTTACCCGTTTTGGTAATTCCAGAAGAGCAAGTACAGGATTAGAAAATATATTATGTCTTGTAAGAAAAACAGAAACCACTTGCTGCTGCCATGCTGAGATGTAGGTACAGGAGAAGTGTTTATAGCAGCTAAAAATCTTGGGGGAGCAAAGAAAGAGGCCTCTTCATGCCACTGGGAATTGGGCTGTAATAGCATCAGGATTTACTCCTACCTGTATATTACTATTAGATGTGAGAAACTATTGCACCAGGGCCATATTAATGCATAGTAAGACAGAATCCCATATCCTAAGGAATGTAAATTTTAAAACAAAAATAATGGGGAAAGAATCAAGACACAGAGAGGTAAATTAATTGGCCTGAGTTCAGTGGCAGAGTCAGAAACAAACCCCAGATTTCTTTTCTCCAGTGTTCATTCTTCTGAAATAGGCTATTCTTCCATGCAGGCCCATTTGAGGGTGATAACTGAACTGTGCAGAGGAGCTGTCCCTTAGACAGCAATAAGGGAAAAGGTTAGAATTTAACCATGAACAAAATTATTGCTCTAGAGTTGTTTTAGTCTACTATCAAAAATAAAAAAATAGATTGGTAACTTTTATATTAATTTAAATAGCATCTGAGTTTATCCTTACCTGTGTACCTGCAAAATTGTTGCTGGGAAATAATCAAGATCACTGTTTTCCATAAGAAAAGACTAACCTAGATTTATACGCTTTTATCCCAAAGACCTATTCTGCCCTACAGATAACTGTAAAACAGCATTTTATCAGTTCAAACAAGAGAACTAGGGCAAATGCACACTAGAGACTTCTGCTGATAAAAGCGTGTTAGCAAGGAGTGCAAAGTGATGTGATATCTTACCATCTTGGCCTTTCCTGATGTTTCCTGGGAGGCAAACAACAGTAAAAGGCAGTTCTGCCCTGATTTCTCCTGCAGAAGTGTAGGGAGCATCGTTGTTCCTATCACCTGCTCTGGCTGACAACCCACAAAGCTGCTGGACAAGGACAGGGCATATGCAATTACCTCTCAGCATAGGTTTGTCTGACAGATGGGACAATCCAGGCAGGACATCCCATGGTTCTAACAACCTGTGAATATATTTCAGTATCCAGATATGAATCTGTTTCTGCAGTGCTCAGCTCTGGGATGTTTTGGCTCCAAATGTGCAGAGACCCACTTTAATGCCCATGTGAGGGAGAAGAAGGAGGGAAATGAAGAGTCTGAGGAAGTGGCATGGTATGTTGGTTCATTCCTACTCAACAGCCCACATTTCCTTGCTGAAAGCACTGCTGGTATGCTGGTAGGTGACACAGTTAAGGGTTGGGCAGTGGCAGTCCAAGGGCTGTGAAACTGCACACAAACTTGCACACATCTCTGTCTAAAAGATTTATTTTGGTTGCTAATGTTTCTTCTCTTACCCACAGTGTGTTCTGCTTTGATCTTGATTTTGGGCCCAGCTGAGAATTCAAACATACTATTAGAGCATATCTTCCCAAACACTGTTGTACTAACATCGGTTTCTACCCTATGAATAGGAAAAATGTAAAACCTGAATCATCTTTCCACCATATGAGTCAGAAACACATCCCTTTTAAATATAGAATGGAGAATATAGCTGGCTTTGTTCATCACTCTTCTTTCTAGGCTGTGAGGCATTATTGTCCATTTAAAATATGTGGAGTGGACATTAAGAATGAAAAAAAGATTAAATCATGTATTGAAAATCATAAAGTTTTTTTCTTCCTAGCAGCTGCATAGCAAGTTAACACATCAGTTTTTCTAAGAGGCAGTCTGCATTTATTAGTGGTCTTTGGCTAAACTGCAGCTGAAAAACTAGGTTAAAAAAGAACCACCTCTGCAGAAATGAAAATTATATTTGCAATAATTGCCTAATGATGTTTTTTTCTACTTCTGTGCTAGGAACCATAGCTTGGATTATACAAATGCTTTACAGGGGGGTAGTAAATTGTCATTCTCTCTATGGATTTACAAGATCAATCTTGGTAATTTGTTAGTTACAGTGTATGTAACGTGATATTATTGCTCATGTTACACAAGAGGATTACATGGCTTACTAAATAAAGCAATGGTCTTTACATTAGGGACTACTTCCTTCCAGACTGATGCCTAGACAAGTGAAATTAGATTGGTGATCTCAGCCTTAGGACCATCTCTGGTGAGTGTAGACTGAGATCCCCAAATGACTAAACACAACAGAGCCTATCACTCATCTCTATATGCTCACCCCTAACACCTGGATTCCAGATTCTTACACGTTTTTTATTCGTCAGCTGTTGAAACACACTGATGTGTGGTTTTTCAGTGCAAGATTTACCAAGTCCCAAATTTGTACCTACACTCCTGTTAGTTTATTAGGGGTCTGTGAAATTCTATTCAGGTTGTATTCAACTATTGTATTCAGGTTGTATTCAAGTACTCTGTTTAGCAGGCTTCATATTTTGCAGTTTGAAAATCCATCCATATTTCACCTTTGACTTTCAGGGGGAGGAGATATTGTTATTACTGTGTTGGATGGCTGATAGAAATCAGAGGGAATAGAAAGAAGAAAGTGATATTAAAATTTGCAGTTTTGTTTGAGTCCACGTTTGTTCTTTACATTTTTGCTCTTGGAAGTCCTTGCTTTGATATTCTGCTGCTCAGCCTAAAATCCTTTTTGTTAATTTTGCCACTCACAGATTAGATCCTTTTCCTCTGTCCACAAAGGGTGCCCTTTTTTATCACTTGCAGGCAGTTATCTGTTTGTAGATGTCTTACCTCTCCTCCCCATTATTAATTTTAACACTGTTTTCTGAGCTCTGGCTAGCATTTCAATATGGTGAAGTGGGTCCTACAATTAAACACAATATCCCAGATGTATCTGATTAAAAGAGAATGATATCTTAACCACCAAGGATCAAGTTGTTAATGTTTATCTTCCTCTGATTAATTTCCCCATTCTAAAACTTTGGAATAAATTTTGTATTGATTAAAAGAGCTCCACTGACAGCTTTAAGCCTGCCAGTCTCTGTTTATCCGCAGAAGGGTAAAGCTCAGCACTGCTCTGTCAGTCTAGATCAGCCCTGACCACGAAAGAGCATATCTGTGGCTGAAAGACTTGTATTTAAGTGAAGTCAGCCTAGCCATAGACCCCTCAACACTGGTAATTTTTGATAACCCTCAAGCATCTACCAATCCTTTTCATTGCAAACTCAGTGAGGAAATGAATAATGCTCAGATTTTCAAAAATACTTAGGTACTCAAAGACATGGGACACATTTAGAATAAGGGCTGAACTTAGTCACGCTAAATCACATACCCACCAGCTGTTTCTACAGCAAGCCTCTTAGACTGAATCCCAGCACTAAGTCTGCGTAAGCCTAAGAGCCTGGCGTGGTCCCTGTGCTGAGGCCAAGCCCACCACTGCTCCTGTATCCTCTCCTCCCCCTGCAGTGTGGTACATCGAAACGCTGGAAGTGCATCGGTACCAGTCCCACAAAATCCCTCTTCCTGATTTAGGACTCACCCCTGTTTCACCTTCTGAAACTTCTTTGTGGGCCAGACCTGGAAGGGCAGATAAGCAGTCCATCCACTAGTGCCAAAGGCTCCCCTATTTAGCAGCCATTCCTGCCTCAGACTGCTTGAGGACACTCCTTGGTGAAGACTCTGATAATAAATGGGCCCTAAAACCAAGCAGTGGAAATTTGTACATTCATTTGAAAAAAGCTCCACTCCATTCCGTGCAGCCTTTTTAGGTTCATATATTTTTCTGAAGAATTCTGCTCCATGGCACAACTGAAATAATAACTAAATAAACAAACAATCAAACAAATAAATAATAAAGGGCTCCCAGTGTATCTTAAAGCTCTGCTGAGAGAGGTAACAAGAGTACCACTTGCCTGAGTAACTGTGCTTTTCAGATGAGACAGCTGAACTATCAGGAACAGAGCTGTGACTGCCTATTCGTTTTACGTGGACAGCAATGTCTCTAAATCTGGTTACCGTTGACCAAGACTACTTGAACAAACAACCTATAGGTCCAAGTATCTTCATCCCATTAACAATCTCCAAAAGCCACTTAGTCACTTCACCACAAATACTACAGCTGCCATGCAATGCGGCACAGACAGCTCTAATAAGTAGTTTCAGCAGCCTTGGTTTGGCTTTGCACTTTGCAAGGACACAGGCATGCTAATAGGCGAGGGATGGGTAATTTGAGGGATGTTTTCTGCATTTTTTGTGCTGCTAAAATAGAATGAAAACTTGCTGTAGTTTAGATCAGTGGAAGCAATACCAGCCCATCAGGCAGAGGAGGCATGTGGCTGGGTCACAGCTCAGGAGCTGTGCTGGTTCATGGTGGCTGCTGTCATCAGCATACCTCCCCATATGGGCCCGCACACAAGGGACAGAGGCCTGAATCTGGAAGGAAGCTGAGGAGCAGTTGGAGATCTGAGACTACACAACATAACCCTGAGCCAATGAAATGATAGCGTTCCCCCACTTCCCTCCTGACCCCACCAGGAGATCATCTCCAGAAAGGGGCAGCCCAGACACAGAGATAGCAGCCATGGGTGGCTGCTCAAAGGGTCTCCTGGAAGGGGCACCAGTTATGCCATGCCGAGTCCCACTGTCCCCATCACCCAGCGGTCAGGGCTGAGAGGCAACGGAGGAGAAACCCTCTTAGACACCACCGAGGCTATCAGTGATCCCTGAATAAAATGAATGTCAGGGAGAGACAGGGGAGGATAGAAACCCCCTTCCCAAAGAGGTCAACTAAGGTCTGACAGAAGCAATTTCCCACTGCTTATTGCAGACAGAGATCTGATGTGCATAAGTCAGATAGCAAGCAGCGGAGGAGCAAGGCCATTCTCCTAAAATCAGTGCCATAAAAGGATAATTGCTTTATGCAGAAGAGATGTGGGAGCAAGAGTGACAGAGATTGGGAGCTCTGCTCTCTGAGATTTTTATAAGGGAACAATAAGCCTGTATAATTACTGAAGATCATAACAGAACTCATAAATGCATTGTCAGTGTAGTTGCTTCCATTCCCAGATTTTTACCTCTAGTTTTAGTCTTTCCCCTCTGTTCACAGGTACAAATGCCTCTGGCTTTCTGGAAGTGACTAGAGCAGAACTGACTTGCTAGTTTTTGCCCTAAGAAACTGTTGATAGCCTACAGGTAGAAATCAAAAGCGTGTCAGTTGAGATTTGGGTAAAGTAAGACACGCAGCATTAAGGTGGTTTAAGTGCTCAGATCTGCAAATTAGCCTGGTCTCTGTACTTTTCTTGCTTTACCAAAAAATCTAGAGTAAAACTTGCCATTCTGGGTTATTTCACTATCAATCACACAGACAAATGAGGTTTTGGGTGCACACCTTGTTTTTAAATGGTTTCAAAGATTTCTGCAGAGAATTGAGGAGGCGACTACTGATCATTTAGAAATCATTAATAATAAATTGTTAAGAAAGTAAGTTTAAATTAGTTGATAAAGAACAAAAATATGCAAGTTGTTTTTTTTTTTTTTCTGTGGAGTATTGGTGATTAAGAATTTAGGAAGGGAAATATATGGTAGAGCCCAGCCAGTATTGTTTAAATAATATTATGTTATCTGAACTATTAATTTTTCAGGGACATTTACTTACTGTGAAATTATCTACATCTTTGGATTTTGATAATTGCTTAGTGAAAACTTCTGCATTATAAGGCTTGGTTCAATTTTCCAACAAACTACAGCTCATAATCAAACTCAATTTATAACACGTAAATTGACAGAAGTTCTCTGTTGGTTCCACAGAGGATATAAAGAAACTGATGTCTCCAAGATGGCAGAAATGCTTCTAACAGTGACAAGACATCTCCAAAGTTGTTTTTTTTTTTCAGCACCACTGAAAAATGGGTTGCTGAGACTAGACAGGTGGGATGGGAAGATCTTTCCCTCCAACAAACTTTCTCCTGAGGGCATTAGGAATCATTTTAGTCTGTGTACCTTGGGAGACTGACACAAAGTCCCTTTAAGCCAAGAAGGGGATTTTCATTAACATCATCAGGCATTTGCTGAGGAGTGAAAAGGCTATGTGAATTAAATCAGTGAATCAGAAATGGAAGATGGAGCCAGGCCCAGGCTGGACTTCAGGAAACAACTGAGTATTATTAGTTCAAAGGAATGAAGCCCAGAACCACAGCTCCAGTATCACCCTATCTGCAATCCCTTTGTAGGCTGCTGCTCTTGGATCTACTCAGGGACTCAGCTTTTAGGAGTGAAAGTAGCAGTTTCCCCATTATACAAAACAACTACCAGCCACCAATGTCTCCCAAAACAGGAACTAGAGCAACAGTTCTCCAGGGTTTGCCATGCTTAATCAATTTAAGAAAAGACAGTGGTATCCTGACTCCTGACACGGGCAATTTTCATGTCACATGCAGTACCTTATGCTCCATTTCCAGCTAAAACACTCAAAAATACTGATTTATTTCTTGTTTCCCAGAGGGAGCACAAGGAAGCATGCCACAGCAACACAATCCTTCATAAAATTAGGCCAACGATAATATTTTTCTGCAAAAGTTTTTTTCAATGGTTTGTTTGTACTCTCCTGCTGGGCAGAAAAAGACAGAGAATGACATGCCCCTCGTGTCAAAGTCCCATTGCATCAATGCAACAAAATAAACATGAAATACAGGGAGTTTTTAAAGGGGTGTTTTATTGGCTTTCTTCCCTCTGCTTGTTTTCCCAAGAGATTGCAAAAAGAGCACAAAGACATAAAAAAAGATGAGTTGGGGAGAAAGAGGCAGATCTCCAATGTATTGCCCATCCCAGTCCTGCACTTGGTGACAGGTCCCGCTTTGTCAGGCTGAGGCGGTGGGCTCCCCATCATCCCCAGCCTGCCTGAAGCATGCGTCAAAATGCATACATCAGAGAATGTGGTGAGTTCCCACCTCCCATATTTGCATGGCATGGGCCAGGACGAGGAAGCTCGCCGTGAGACTGAAAGCTGAATGTGAGCTCCCCAAATCATGGTGAGGTCCACCAGCCCTCCCACCCACTAAAGAAGAGTAACCAAGCCCTGGAAGTCTGCAAGTTCCATAAGGCAAAGCCTCTCCAGAGTCAGTGAGACTTTTTTTTATTGACACTGTAGAGAAACCAGATGTAATGAAGTCATCATGTGTAAATGCTATAATAGACGAATCTCAAAAGATGAACATAGGTTGTACTGCACTGGTTGCAAGTGTTCTGCAAGGACCATGGAGCTTTAGCCTTCTCTCAGAAATTACTACTGAGTTTTTGAGGTGGAGTTATTTTCAGAAACATAACAGTCAAACACACTTGAATAGGTGGAGGCTTGCAATATAAAGTGTATCCTCATTTACATTAAAAAGTAGTTGCTTTCCATAGTGGAAAAACTAAGGAAGCAAAATGTATCATTTAAAACTCCACTTGCTTAGCTGAGACAGATTTTTATGCATGCCAATTATTATGTTTCACTCCTAAGATATCTATCTCTACTAGCAACATATTTTATGGGTTTATTAAGAATGTCATGTTGTCTTTTCCTACTTAACTGCAAATAATTAAAAAAAAAAGTTGGAAGTTTTCCATTACAGCTTGTTAGAAAAAAATATTATCTTTCCAAAACAGTTATTTTAGAAAAAATCCTAAATATTTCAGAACTGATTTCAATATTCAAGCAAAAAAAAAAACACATTGCGAAAATACACTTCCTTAATACATGCAGCACTTCACCTGACAAGATCTTGTACAATAGTTTCCCCTTTTGCAGAGGGGCCTTTTGGAAAAGCTCTGGCTAAAGAGTACAGTGAATGCCATCTGGCTGGAGAGTCTATCCACAGAAGCAACTCTCATGCCTACAGAGTAGCAGAGGACTTAAATTCCAATCCAAATATTTTCCCTTTCAGGCAAGGTATTTTAACTTTTTTACTAACATAAATAAATAAAATACCATAAAAAGCAAATACTTTTGCAAAAGAAATCTCACATCATCAGAATTAGAGCTGTGCAAATGGTTAGATTTTTTGGTAGAGAAATGAAATGAAAATATTAGTAGGAATAAAAATAATAATTTTCAATCTTGCTAAGTTTATTTATTTGTTTATTTGTTGCACTTACTTTTGGAAGATCAAACCATAAAACATCAAAATTTCCTGTTCATTTAAAACCTTGGGTATTGACCTGCTCTGTCCATGACACAGCTTCTACAGCCTGTGCTATTTTTAATGATGGTAACAGAGCTCAGAAGAGCAATCACAAAACAAGGATAATTTAAAATACTACTGTTGAAAACACCTTTCAGTTGAACTCTGAAATTCCTGAGATGTGACTGCTGTGGTTAATTTCAAGTCTACTGATTGGGAAAGAACTACTTAAATCATGCCATTCATAAGAAATAAAAATCTGCTTGAAATGAGTCCAAGACAAATATTTTTTATATACAGGCTCAAATCTAGATTTTGAAATCATGCAAGACTGTTAAGTCCAATCAGTTATTACATCCTCACAAGCTCCATTTTCAAGCACAAGTCCATTTTATAAGCCTCCCAACATTCAATGACATTTCTCTCAAATTATACAGTTAGGTTATATGAACACAAGCACAGAATTTATAGTTTCATTCAAGATTAACCAGATGGAATAATACAGGTACAATGAACAAATGCAAACTCCAAAATAAAGGTCAGACCCCATTAAATGTATCACTCTTCATACTTACAGGAACCCCTGTTAAAATGTACAAGACATCTGAATTTTTTGCTATCTGGTCCTCTTGATGGGCCACAGGGGGATTTGTTTGTGTTTTAGAAGTTAATCAGCCTTTTGTGGCAGTAACTCTAAAGCGAAGTGTTACCTGGTGTGCCAGGAATGTCCTGTTTTCTTTTGAGAGGAGCTTGCCAAGGTACTGCATTACCATCATATGCCTTTCATAACCGCTCACTATTATCAGCTTCTCAGTTTCATCTCTTGGATCAGCAGCAATTTCTTAAAAGTATTTATTTTCTTTGCTAGGCCAGCAAAGGGCTGTCACAGCACATTGGATTACAGCAGCAAATGGGCCCGCTGGAGCAGCAAGACTGCTCACCCCCACCCAGCCTCCCACCCCCTCATTGGAGATGTAGCTGGGGGCACGTGGCTGGCTCACGTAGAGAAGGGTAGGGAAGACGGGGTACAACTTTCCATGGCACGTATAGGTTTCATCTCTCCTCTTGGGCAAACCGCTGCTGCGAGGGATGGTGCCCATTCTGCAGGGATTGAAAGATACGGCCCAAGAACAAATAATTTGCTACTGCACTGTACCAGGGTGCAGCAGACAGCAGGTAGGTTAGCAATATTTTTCCCAGAGAAGGATGACTTCATTGCCTTGTAACAAAAATTGAAGTCTTCTCCCCTCCACTTTACACTACAAAAAGGACAGGAGAAGACCAAAGGCACTCTGCAAACTCAGTATCAGGTTTCCTGTCACAGCCGCAGAAGAGGACAGCTGAGAACCCACTTGCAAGTGCCAGTGGAGAGAGTTGGAGTTGGCATGGGAGAGCAAGATGCAAAGTCTGGGTTACCTCTACCGAGAGCTGGGGCAACCTTTGCAGTGGAGTGGGCTACCTGGGTCAGCTGCTGCAGCTAAGGCTGCCTGCACAGGGCAGCATCTACCCCAACAGCCCTGCTGGCATGCTCAGCTCCTCTGCCTCTGTATCTCTGCTGTTTGCGGCTGCCAGAAGGTGCTCTTCTCCCACCACCTCTACGCTGCCCATGCCTGGGACATAGACTGAATTAATGAGAGCATAGCTCCATTCCCACTGGGGATCTTGCCTATCAGCACCAGGCAAGACAAATGGTGATTTTGCACTTGTAGCTGATTGTTCCACTAGACAAAATTCTAAGTGAAATAAAGGCCTTAGGTAGGGGCAATGCAAGTCATTGCAAGGATCTCTCTAAAACTGAGCAAAATCTTGAGGTTGAGTGGCCTCACCACCTTCCCTACACTTAAGCAGTGAGTTTAGTGCTACACCTGATGGGCATCCCCCAATGTCCCAACCTTATCCCTCCCAACACGCACAGAACAAATTGCCCTGACACTGGCACAGAAGACCTCAGCAGGCAAAGAGAAACTTTTTACATTTCCAAGAGCTCCTGCACACATCACTTCAAAGAAGGTCAGAAACTCTTTGTCTCACCGTTTCAGACTGATGGCTGTCACACTGTGTGCTCTCCATGTAGAATCAATTAGTAATAGCCAAAGTCTCTGGTGACTCTGTAGAGACAGATTTTTTTCCTCTTCTGAAATGCCATCAAGGTTTTCTCATCAAAGGATTATGCCTATGACAAGAAAGCAATGTAATTTAATATAAGCTGAGAGGGAAATGGAAAACTCCTCCACCTGAGGCTAAAGCTGGAACTGTTGTATCTGGAAACACAGTCGTATAATCTCCAAAACGATTTCTCACCTCTGCCTCAAAAAAACCCCAACCCCAAACCCTTTCAAAACAGCCTTTCCAGAGCATACATGTGTAAGGGAGAAAACTGGCTTAGGTCAATCCTATGCCCTCTGGCATAGGCAATTCCCTGTTTCAGATACAGTTTTGTTATTTGTCCTGTATAGAAGGATGAAAGACATTACAGACAGAAATAAGGTTTTCAAACCCTGCTTGGACTCCTTCTAGACCCTGTTTTCAGTTTTTATAAATCAGAAGTCAATGGATCTGTGCAGTTCATGGCAGTGAATTTCTGACCTATTGAGTCTAAAACAGGAAACAGGTTTGTAAGATAAATGGCCACAAATTCCCTATTACTTGGTATATTTTTTTAGAATATGCATTTTTTTTGGCAGCATACCACACTTATTATGGGCTCCCACATTTCTGTCACAAATATTTTAGTGAAGTAGCCTTTTTAAAATATGATATCATGTGTGGATGACCATGGACTCATTAGTGTGTGTCCATTCCTTAAATTAGTCTGCCTGTTGGTTGTATCCCTTTTTCTTTTTTTTTTTTCCTTTTGCAGTCACATGGAAAGGTACTGTCCGTGCTTTCCTCACACAGAACAGATTCCAGAGACGTTTTAGTACTATTCAGAAAAAGAGCTTGGCAGGCCTTCCCCGTCACGGTAATTCACATAGGCTTAAGGCTACCACTCAGACAGAAAGAGAAAAACAAATATAAGTGGAGGAACAATTTTCCTAATTGTTTACACCTTCTGTGTGAACCTATTCATGGAACTTGTGGCTCTGTATTTTTTTATATGCTCTCATAGAATAAAGCATTTTGGTAAAGAAAATAGATATGGTGGTTGTTTTCACTTGGGTGCTGTTTTCTCACGGTGCCCATGGTTTCACAAAGTGGCCACCTTTGCTTTCTTTTCTGACCCTGCACGGCAGGCAAAGCGGCTCAGCCTTCAGCAATCTGGATTCACATGAGTTTCAGGGTGACAAAAAGACAACTAGAACAAAAAGCAACTAGAAAATAATCAACGTTAAAAATCTACCCATCATCATCATAGCCCTGGCAGGAGAATTAAGGAGAATTAAGGAGGGCAGAGCTGGCAAGAGGAGAGCAGGTAACAGGGTGTTTTGCCCCCATCAGACAGAGCAGCAGAGGAGCACTCTCATCCCACGTGGCACCACTGCAGCCTTGGACCTCCCCGGACACAATTTCAGCTGGTAAACTGCCGAATCAAATTTTAAATGCCTTGCCATTCTGAAGTACTTTGTGTCAGCCTTTTTTTATGAGAAGAAATGTTTGCCAATAATTTGGTTTTCAAAGAGAGACTTCAAATTCACCAAAGACTGAGGGTATTCAGATCTGGATTTCAAATTCATCAAAACCTATATAAATCCTGAACTGAGCCTAACTGAGCCTTTAAAGAGTTGTATTAATTTTTGTCTCTATTACAAGTGGCTCCAGGTGAGAGCACCAAAATGTCACCAAGACAATTCTCTTGGCATTATTTCCACCTTAACTATAAGAAGAAAATACCAGAAAATCTTAATTAGAAAGCCTGAGAAAAGAAAAATTTTTTTCTTTTTAATTAATTTTGGTTTTTTGCACTTTCTCACTTCCACACCAAAATAACACTGGAGAGTGAAGAACGCTTTCCCAATGTGTTCCCAGAGGAACGATAGAGTTGCCTATGGTAAGGGCAAACTTTCTTGGACGGGAGACACAATTTCCTTTGCAGCCTCTACAGAACTACAAAAAAGCTCTGCTGGATGCAGGAGCCACCAGCCTTATTGGCTTTCCACTCCAGGAGTAAGATGTATTCCTTCAATCACACATTTATGTAAAAAATAATAAACCAGCACAAAAATCACATAATGCTGCAGATATAAAACAGTCCTGGGGAGAAGGATAGAAACTTGAGTATAGCAGACCTGATTTAGCATCTGTGGGATTTGTAGAAGTAATCAGTCCTTAGAAAATGTATGACTGAAGAGGGCATTAAGGCCTAGTCTAAGAGATGATCCTACCTCAGGAACATTACAGAAAGGACGAGATGGAGACGAGAAAAAAAGAAACAAAAGGAGTTACAAGACTGGCTCCATTTGAGGGCAATATGTTATTCCCATCAGACTGTTTCTGGGTTTTCATACTTGAGAGGTTGGATAAGCCTTGGACAAGCCTCTGACCTTTTAAATGCTTAGCTGAAGCTGGAATTCTAAACCTTTTAAAGCTGGCCCATCACAAACACTAACACACAAACAGCTTCCACATAAATATTAAATGCAAAAGACATAATGTATAAAAATGTCAGTGTGCCAAAGAATACTACTGAACCTGTCCAAAGATGGTTTTTTACATGTGCTGCACACTGAAAAGTAGCTAGACTAGCTCAAGGCTGCTTTTAAAAGTATTTCACTACAGCTATCATTGCTTCATTGTATCCCCACAGTTATTTGAGAAGTAGTGTGCAAAACTCAGCTGTTTCACTTTGCATCAGGTTGCATTGGCATCTCCTTCAAACTTCAGATTCTGAGATGGTAGCCTAAACAAATCAGCAGAATTTCCCCGAGGTCTGGCTATTAATATTTATTATTTGTATTCAGAAGCTCAGCTATCCTGTCTTCGTGACAGACACATTACAAGAAAATAATTTCCCTCAGATAATGTATATTGTTGCATTCCAGTTGAGCTGAGAGGGTTACAAGAGTTCAAGGTTACTTAATAGATCCATGTGTAATATTCATAAGGCTTCTCATTTTTCATGATATCAGCAAACTTGTAAATTGCATCTCAGATGTTCTTCAAACCACTCAGAACCCATGTTCCATGGAAGCACCAGTGAATACAAGTTTATAGACACACTTTCATTTAAAAAAAACAATAACTGTTGTCATCATTCAACAGAAAGATGCAAGCCACACCTTCCACATGCTTTTATTATAGCAGTCTCACTAGAAAAAGCCAACATAATGGTGTTTACCATTGTCTTTTCATGCATATGTTTTTAAGTTCAAGCACTTCACATGGACTTTCTGCCACCAAGGATTAGTCACATTGTTGACACTCATTCATCAGTTCAGTTACTCTACATTTCAAAAGATTCTTCAGCAGCCATCGGTCAGTCACTTGGAAATGCAGTCAGTTATTTGGGCAGCAAAAGTAATGTGGTTAGTAGGAGAAAGTTTGGGGAAATGTATTGGCAAGATTAGTGGAAGAGCATTTCCTATAATTTACTGACCACCAAATTAAAGGCTATTATAAAATATTGCTAAAGCTGACTTGTAGTCTGTTTGCAACTCTTTGTGTATGTAGTTATGAAAATTGAGCTCAAGAAAACTGGACATTCACAGTGACAGTGTGTCTTTTTCCTAGAAAAGTACGGTTGAATGAACAAGATTCATGAAATTCAGATATATGCTTTCCAGAACAACTATAACTATTCCATCTGTGTCTCTGCAGAACTCAAAAATATTTTTATGTTCTTAAATCTTTTGACAGTATATCTAAGCAACAGTCATTTGTAACAACCATAACACAGATGTTAACCTTTGAAAGCTTCAGCCATGTAACATTCAAATGCATTCAGGTTATCTTTTGTTTGTTTGAAGGCAAAGAACTACAGCTGATTTTACCTCGAAACAAGTTACTAGTGATTTTAGCTAAATAAATATAAGATGATTTCTAACCATGTCTTTTTCTTAATCTTTCAAAAAAATAGGGCTCACAGGCTGGAATAATGCATGACACAATGCAAGTTTGGCATCTATATCTCTGATCTTGTAACAAACAAAGGTAGCTTCTCATGGGGAACCAGCAAAGCCCATATGACTTGTATTTCTTTCAAGGAAATGTCGATATATTCATTTGTCTGACCTGCTAGCCAGAATGCTACCCATATTTTTCTCCAGCTTGACCTCTGCTTCAAGGCGACAAAGGGTAACTTGGGTGTTGCTCATATCTCCTCCTCCCAAAACTGAGCTTTATCTTTGGGGTCTTTCACCAAGTCATTGTGGATGCCAGAAACCAGAGGAAAGTCACAAGTGCACGGCAGTAGCAGGAATAAGTCACAAATGGAGAGGGACCCAAAGGAATGTCTTTGTTAAGGCAACCATTAAGCAAGACTCCTCTCAAGCATGTATGTATTGCAAATGCATATGAGGCTCCAGACTTCAGTAAATGGTTGAACAAATTTACTGACATGACTCATTCTATTGCTATGTCTAAACCAAATCAATTTTAGCTACTCAGCTTTGATGAATGTTAAGGTCATAGCAACCATAAAAAATAAGAAAGGCACCTGAAAACATTAACAACATGGGAAAAATATGGGGTTTAGCTGAAAATAAACAGAAGAAATTTCAAAACAAAGAGCAAGTTTATTTGTCCTTTCCCAGAAAGATTACCTTCTCTCATAAAAGGAGCTTGTTAAAGTTCCTTCACTCCCCCAGCAATGGTATCGTGGTTCTGTAACACTGTTAGTCTGGTCAAAACCTATGTGGGCCACAGAAACTGAGGCAATGACAGTGTTTATGAGAGCTGGAAGCAGGAAGAGGGTGAGAAAGATGAAGAGAGACAATATTAGTCATCTACAAAATAAAGAGCTAGGCAAGAGGGTAAAATTGCTGAAGGGTAGATAGAACTAGTAGTGCAGAAACACAGTCAATTTCTTTTTAATAAAAGGGAAAAGAAAGTTGCACACACTCAAAGAAAAGTCCTTGAAAGTACCTGACAGCCAACTCTGACTGAAGGGGAAATAGAGATTAATTTGGACCAGTTTAGATCCTGCAAAATCTTATTGCATTAACCCCTTTTGTTTAGTAAATTTAGTTCAAAGTACTTCTGCTGATAAGGAATTTTAGGGCCCAGTCACACAGGATTTTATCTTGTGGGCTATACTGCTGAATTTCAACTGGCTGAAGACATAGCAGCTGAAACTGCTGAAGTACATCTATGCCTACACTTTATATTTTCTCCTATTCATAGTTTAAGTCATTGCTGGAGTTCCACACAGGAGGTCACAATTTGGGCATCAAATACGTTATTTTCCATCCACCAGCTAGAACCTAACAAACATTGCCTTAAATAAATTTGTGCCCATGCCAAATTCAAAATTAACTTCCCAAGCCAAGCTAGGGTTGGTGGGATGGGGCCAAGGGGCCCACAACTCTGCTGTTGAGCTAACGGAGCAGCCTCAAGCTGCCAATCCAACAAGGGAGACTTTTTTATTTAACATATACATTACACAATGTGTGCAATATTTTCCACATTCAATGAGAAGACTTTATTTATAAGCTGCCTGTGTTGAAATGGTCTCTTATTACAAGGAAGCAGCAAGCCAGGTTGAGCCTGGAAATGAATTCTCATTTTCTCCTTCACTGCAACATTCAGTGACATGTTGCTCATTCCCTCCAAAAATATTTTGCAGATGGTTTTAGCCATCTACTGAACATACAGGCCCTAGAATAATGACATATATTCCCAAATCTCTTCATCTTGTTCAGCCTTCATTACTTACTGGAAGAGTCAGTGAGATACTGAGTTTAAGGAACTGTATCTACCTCCAGGAAGAGTACCTATGGTGAATACACACAGTTTCATTTTCAGCCAGAAAAGTGTCTTTTGCCATCATCAACAATTTCAAATAGCTTGAAATTTTACAGACAAGTTTCATATATAATTTTGAATCGTTTCTATTAATTCAAAATTGAGTTAGATACTTCAGAATTTGAAAAGAATGGGCCGAATCTTCACATGTATGCTGACTGCAATATGAACCGATATACAAAACAAAAAAAAGATGTCCATAGTTCTGTCTTCACTCACAGGCCCAGGATGCTTTCTCTGAAAATTCCTACTTCCAGATTCACCTGTGATGTCAGTCAAATTTCTTATCACATAGGATGCTATCTAATATTAAAAAGAAGTCAGTGCATGTATGAAGTTCTTGTTATGCTGTGTAGTGATAATTTATTATGCAAGACTTTGAGATATCCTGCAAGTGATGAAAATTCCATTTCTACATCCTTGATCTCATGTCAGATACTTTTGCTACTTCTAAGACATCCAGAAGATGGTCTTGGGCAACAAACCCCAGAGGAATTTTCTGAATTGTGAATCATGTTCCCACAGAGGCAACATCTACCAGCTTTGAGTTAAATATATATGTCTTACTGAGAAACATATTTCCCAACTCATTATCTTCTCAGTATTTCCTATTGTTTAGCTTAAATTACTTCCTGCTTGTAGACCATTCATAGAACCACTGGTGGCTGTGAAACCCATTTTGGGTATCTGCCTTTACTCATGTACCCTAAGGAATTCATGGTGTGATTACATATACCAGTGTATTGTCCTGTGGAGATAACAGAGATATCACTGAACAAGTCAGTTGTGCTGCAAACAATGTGGCTAATTCAGGCTGATAACCCTAGCAGGCTCTGGTGCAACCCTTTCCATTCCAGGATAGACCAGATTCCACCTGGTATTTGCAACATTTGTTTGTTTAACAGAAGATGTGCATTAACGTATGCAACCAGCACATAATTTTTCAAATGACCTATGAATTAGCACTTTGGTTAACTCCTCTCTCTCTCTCTCTCTGAAATGAGGGAAGAGGGACTAATTAGGAAAGAGGATTAATTAGTAACCAAGGACACTTTTGAAATAGGTCTACAGAGGAAAGGCAGTCTCTACATCAAAAAAAAAATCAGGTTGTCAGCACTTAAAGTTAGAAAGGTGTCAGGGGATTTTTAAAATAAAAGGCTGTGGAAAGAGCACGAAGATTGGAATGACTCATCCTCTCCTGGGAAAGTCATAAAAACTCTATATTCTTTGAAAAAACACAAGTTAGGTCAGAAATCAATAAAATTCTGATAGGAAACAATGACATTGTTTCCTGTGTCTCATTTATAAAGTCTCATTAATAAAGTCCTGTTTATGCAGTGCACACCAAAATAGAGAAGACCACAAGTAAATACTTATTTCTATACAAATGCTAGAAGTCTAACAGTGTGCAAAGACTGACCTAGAATGTCTGGGTTTAAACACTGACAGCAAGGGTTTTATGGTCTCTTGGTATTTGGTAAAAGACAGTATGACAATATCAACCTGCCAGTGGTGACATTTTGCATGAGACCGGAGTCATTGGAGGGACAGAAAACACACGGTAGTGAGGCAATTTGATGGTCTGAGATATATGGACAATTGCTATTTCTTGCAGTAACTACTTCTTGAAGCAACTGGTCAGAGAACTTCCGAAAAAAGAAACTGTTAGTTGATTAATTTCTGAACACAGCAGAGGTTCTGATTGAAAATGTTGCTTTTGAAAATTCTGACCACAATGTACTCATAATCTACCTCCTTGGAGGACTTAAAAAGACAAACCCAAAAACCTACCCAGGAATAATGAATTGGTAGGTTAGACAAAAAGAAGTAAAATGAAAAAGTTACTTACAAGTGGTACAGAGTTGTTTACATACAACATTGTAAAAATATTATGGTTGGCTGGGGATTTTGAAGATAAAAAATGGTAGAGCTAAGCACCAGAGTAAAGAGGAATATTAGAAACAAGAGGCAGGCTTCAAAATATGGAGATCATACACAGTGGAGAAAAACAGAAAACAGTTAAATTAAAGCACGTCAAAAGTAAAACCAGAGTAAGAAAGGACAAAAGTGACTTTTAGAAGGAACTTTCTAAAGCAGTAAAAACTAACAATAAAAATGTTTTTCAAAATCACAAGCAGAAAGCTTGCCAGAGAGCCTTTAGGGCTGATAGATGATCACAGCCTAATAGGAGCTCTTGCCAAAGATAAAGTTATAGCAAAAGAGCTACTTCTCTCTGATTCTTTATTGAGAAACTTATAGAGGATCCTTTCTTTTCAGGGGAATGAGCTGGAAGAACTGTCTCAAATTGAAAAGGCAGTAGAAAAGGTCTTAGAATAAATCACTACAACAGTAACATATTGGCCGGAGGAGGAAGACACCTTCGCTCAGAGTCCTAAAGAAACTCAGCTATGAAATTCTCAAACTACTAGCTGGTACAACTTACTGCCTGAATCTCGATCAGCAGCAAGGCAAGGGAAGATAACAAACATGACACTGCATTTCAGAGTAGATAGATGAGCCACTTGGGAAAGTACAGAATCAGGAAGTCTGACTTGTTTATTGGGCAACTTGGTAGGAAACCATTTGCGAAGCTGGCAACCAGTTACATATATATACAGTTTAACTGGGAGGTCAGTCTAGGTCCCTTTGGCAGAGGGAAGCAATGCAGCACAGATGTGTTCAGATTCTTTGAAAGACTAAATGAGCTGGAACCTGTGGTATGTGACTTACCTATAAGAATGATTTGGAAAAGGAAGTAAATAATGAAGTTAAAAAGTTTGGTGATAGTACGAAAATATTCAGGCAGTTAAAACTGCCTGATTGCAAAGAATTTCAAAAGAACTGGGAAATAAAATTACAGTTAATATTCAATATTAGGAAGTGCAAATAAATCCATGCAGAGGGAAAAACATCTACATTTATGGGCTGTTAAATACTCACTACAACACAGGAAAGAGATTCTGGAGCTTTTGTGGATAGGTGGTGCTCACTAAAGGCAAATGAAGAAAATGGAATTTTAGGAATTTTTAGGAAAGGAATAGAGAACAAAGCAGCAACACAACATTATGCCATGGTTCAGTGCCTCAGCCCACCTATGTTGTGCACACTTTTAGTTCCTGTATCTCAAAGATCATGTGACAGAGCAGGAAAAGGACAGAGAAAAGCAAGAAGCAGGATCTGCAGTATGGAATGACTTTCAGAAGAGAAGAGATGAAATGGACTGTGATTTTTCAGCCTGGAAAAGAAACGACTGATGGAAGATACGCTAGAGTCTTCAAATCATGACTGGAATAGAAAGGTTAATATGGGCCAATTATTTGTTATTCCTCCTGACAGAAGACCTAGGGGATGCCAAAGCAAACTCTGAGGCAGCAGCTGTAAAGCAAATAAAAGGAAGCATTTTTTCCCTATAGGATTTATAGTAAATTAATTGCCATCCAATGTTGTGGAAGGAAAAAGTCTCCAACTACAAATATGTTCAAAAAACAATTTGACAAATTAATAAGGGAAAGTAGCAGTTCACTAAGGGTTATTAAACCTATAGATACAGACTTTAGTCAGGAAGTCCTTGGGAGTAAACTAAAGACTGCTGGGATGTAGAAATTTGTAATAGAAATGCTAAGACTGGATGAATGGAAAATGAAGAGGTATATTGGGGTGTGGAAGCATGAGAAAGAAGAGTGGAAAAAGGCACATAAAAATTGCAGACACTGGTGACACCCAGATTAGCAGATGCTCAAGTTCCCAGCACATCTACATGCAGCCTTCCAGGACACCCAGAATGATAAATCAAGGAAGATTTGAGAACAAGGGACAGTTTCCACCCAGACTAGACAAAGGCTCACATCACTGAGAGATAATGGCAGGGAGATAAAGGGCTGGAGCTTTAAGACACCAGGTAAGGCAGACAGTGGATAAATACTCAGAAAGGTGAGATAGGATGGAGAGACAGAAGATCACAGTCATGGTCAGCTCTTGAAGGGTACAACAGGACATCCAAAGCCAGTACATAGCTGCTAGCCTAAGGATAATAGGAGATGTGATAAGAACTCAATATCCATATTTCCTTGTCCTCTTTCACCTCGAGAAACCCTGGCCAGACACAGGTCTTGGTGCCTGCATGGTGGCAAGAGCATTTGGACACACACAAAGTGGTGCTTCTGAGTATGTGAGTATGAGATTGGGGCTGTGAGTGAGTGCAGTCAGTTTTTTTTAAAAATAGACTTGAACAATTGCAGGACTGTTGAGGTGGGAAGGGACACTGGGAAATCATCTAGTCCAGCCCCTTGCTCAAAATAGGTTCAGCTACAGCAGGTTACTAAGGGCTGTTGCCAGCTGGGTTTTGAATGTCTCCAAGGATGAAGACTCCACAACCTCTCTGTGTGACCTGTTCCAGTGTTCAATGACCATCACAGTAAAACAGCCATTTCTTATGTTTAAATGGAATTTCTTGTGTTTCAATTTGTGCCCATTGCTTCTTGACTTCACCAGGTGCTACTGAGAAGAGTCTGGCTCCAACTTCTTTACTGACCCACACACATTGATAAGACTCCCTGAGCCTTTTCCAGGCTAAACAGTCCCAGATCCCTCAGCTTTTCCTCATATGTCACGTGCCCCAATCATCTTTGTGGCACTAATCACCACTTCTCTGACAAGGTTTCAGATTAAGCTTTGCTGTAACATTCCTATAATGGTGCTACAGTATATATCAGAGGTGAATTATATCTGGATTTGCCTTATTCAGAACATAAGGCTTTGGTCAGATCCAGTACAGCTGGTTTTAGGTGGCTTCATCGTCCTGTCTGTTTAGGTTCCTTCCCTACTGCCATGCAGACAGTCCCTTTCCCAGTCAAATGGGCATCTCAGGTGCAATGGACTCAGTGTAACGGAGCTTCCCACTTCCCTAAGATCCAATACAGTTGAATACAATAGGAACACAATTACAAAGAAGAGGTTTACAGACCTTTTACTGAAATGGTTCTGAAATGTTGGTGCTGCCTCCCAAGACACAATGCTACATTCCAACAGGAGAAGCCAGGGGAGCTCAGCTAAGAAAAGCAGAAATGTCTAGTCCTGTTATATTTATTGCAGCCCACACAAGAGCAGCAAATAAAAGACCCACTAAAGTAATGGCTAACTATAACTGAACTTCAGGTTCCAGCTGGGTAATTGGTTCCCTGCTTTTATACATACCTTTCTTTATACATCCTTCATTTGGATACCAAAAGTTTCTCAAAATGGATTATATGTTTATAAGGAGCCATTAAGCTAAGAATACAGACTGAATTATTTGCAACATCACGAAATGAACTTTTTTACACTTGGACAATAGGGGTTTTTAAATTCACACTGCACTTCAAGCATGAGTTATTTACACTGGGACAATCTTTTCAAACTTCAGACAAAAAACTGAGATTCATTATATATTGTGCAAAAGCTACCAACTCATATACATGACATCAAGTCATATATTACAGACCTGAAGCCTTTCACATTTTACCAAATGTCATAAGGTTTGCAGTTCCCACATTGTGTTTTAGTATTTCTGCCAAAATTGCCAACAAAGAACGTGTCTTTAATTTCTCTGACCCTATTGTGTCAAAAACATCTCTCATGCACCCCATACCGTATCTTTTAGACCTACCCAGTGTTCATTTCTGAAATTTCAGAAATGCTCAATAGGAAAACCTCAGAACATACAATAGAGCTTCCTTACTCACATCTGGAACCATACATCAAAAATCATGCCTATGAACAAATGTTCTTCAACTTTTTTCTTACAAATCTAATGAAAGGACTACTAATATTTCCACCAAAATAAGCTGGATCTTCTAAATGGTTAAAAAAGAAGTAACTGAGCTGATAAAATTTAAATTATTTTTGTCATTTAACTCTGGCAGGCCTTAAATATCTACCAGGAAGAAAAGGAGAAGATCATTAATTTTAGTAGCAAAATTGTAACTTCATATTGATTACTCTACCATTCACTGCATAAATTTGTTTTCTATTTAGATCCTGATTTACAGCTTCCCTTACACATTTTTCTTCTTATTTATTAGGTATGGTTAAAAATATATGATTATTCTAAAATAAGCATGTAAAAGTTCACCAATTCTTAACCTGTATCTCAGCTCAACAAAATTAAATATTGAACAAGTACCTCCCTCACCAGTTAATTAGTGCTGTGTATTTCTATTCCTATTTTCTTTTACCAACCTTGTGGCTGCTTGAGGAAGAAGACCACTGATTATGATCACTGGATTTCCTTTAGGCAGAGTCTTCCACTGTGATGGATACTCCAAAGGTGGTTTTTTTCTCAATAAAAGTATGTATCAACACAAAAACTCCTTTGAGAAGGTATATGCTTTCCTTTAATTCACAGGATAGTTTTGAAAAAGGCATAGGAATAAGGGATATTAGCTGAAGTTTATACAGGGCTTTGAACGTGAATGCACCAATTGTTATGGTTACCACGTAGTTAAGAAATTAATTTGTATACCCTAGAGATTTTTCAAATACAGTGTTAATCATGATGTTACTTGGCTTTGCTTTTATGATAATACCACTTGTGTAATTTTAAAAAATGCAAAATTGAGTCCCCAGTGTCGTCCCTCCCATCAGAAAGGATTTGGGGAGTGGGTTATTTTTGTGTTGTTTACCTTGAACTTCAAACAACTACTTCATTCACTTACAGTTCTTGTGTTCACGTTCAGATAGGTTCCTCAGTTGTTGACCTACTTGCAAACTGTTTTCCTAAAGATCTCAGGTTGACCTGGCTTGAATTTTATCATCCTGGGCTATAGTCAGCCATAATCATCTATAAATAACCAAGTCCCATTACCTTCTCACAAGCCTTTAGAGCATTCAAATGGCCTGCCTTAAAGACTACTCAACCAGCATCAAAGCCTTGGTCAGTTTATGAGAAAAAGTTAGTAAACCCCACCACTTTGCATATCAGAAAAAGAAACAATGATAAATTCAACAAAAATCTATTTATAAACTAAGGATTAACCAGACCAGACAAAACAGGGAGGTGCTAAAAAACTCTTAATCTTGTGCAAGTCTAAGACAGTGTCTCAATAAAACTCCTCAGGCCGTGAGGAGGGCTGAAACATACTGAAAGAACTGCGGGTGTCCGGGCCTCTTGGTGGAGACAGAATCACTGCTATGACAGAACCTGGATATCTTGACATAACCCAATATTCCCAAAGCATTGTTGGTACTGACACACAGGCTTTTCCAAAGTTAATTGAGCCACAGGGAGCACCTGTGCAGAGGAACCCCCTCATGGTTAAATCAAAAAAAGAGGATGCTGAAGAAGCATTGCTTGCAAAAGTAAGCCTGTTGGAAACAGTTCTCTTTTATTCTTGAGAACAACCTTTCACCAACAGATGATGCACAGAAGAATAAGGGACTTGACATAGAAGTTGACACTTCTGCTTGCATCTCCCTAGGCAGACACATTGAAATGCAAACGTTTAGAAAACTTTAACCAGTAACGGAGCAAATGACAAGGACTGCTTTACACAAGCCAGAGATTGACAATCCTGAGGGAAAAGCTGAGGAGTGCCACAAATTACTTGCTAGGTGTGCAAAGACTGTCAATCAGATGAAGCCCACATAATATGTGTGCACAAAACTCTCTTGTCCAGATCATCAGCCCATCATGTCAGACTTACAGCTTTGCCTCTGTGGTCAGTACTCTGTTGTGGAGGTAGCTCTGGTTAGAGGCAGAGAAGATGTGACATGGGGTCACATCCCATCAGCAGTACCCACTGTATTCTACCTTACTGCAGAAAGAATATATACACAAATATTGAATTTCTGTACTATCAGAATAACATTATACACTCAACTTGTTATAAGCTCAGAAGAAAACCCTTGGCTGGTTCTGCGTACAGTTGGCAGATATCAAGCAGTGAGGCCATTTAATCACTGACAGTGAACCAAATTCACTCAATTTTGCAAATGCAACATATTTATACAACCTGTGTTTTAACTCCTGTTTATATAATAGCAGCAGCACTTAAGCCCGTTAACAGAAAGAACTCAGACAAGGCAGAAGGACAAATTTCCTACAAAGTTTTCTATTTCGTTTATGGGGTCACAGGTGCACAGTGATACCAAGAGCAAAATTTGTTCTAGAGTCTGTTTCCATGATAAATATTTGGGCATCTAGGTTTTAGAGTCTTGACTGGATCCTAGACCCTCCCAGGAACATATTTTTTGTAGTTGTTCATCAAAACAGTTGAAGACAACATTTTGATAACCCATGGAAGACATCAGCTAAATAAGCTTAAATTCTTTAAGAAAGATTTTTGTTCCTGCACAAAGAATTTCTTAACTCTTCAGGAATGAATGAACCTCCTGTGCTGGATGGCTTTAACTAGTATACAAATTAGCTTACTCTACCAATTTCCTTCACACTCCCAAAGCTGAACCAACCATTCCTTAATATTTAAGGTGTCTGTGATTCTTCCATTATTTCATGAGTTTGGTCCAAGACCTATCATGACCATGCAAGTGAATGTACCAATACTCAAGTTTTTATAAGTTAGATCGTAAAATAATTATTATCAATAAGCCTACAACAAAGGCTGCAGGAAGCAGACAATTCTGGATGTCCATAATACATACTATTTCATAACCTTGCAAATTTAATACAGAAGTCAAGACTGGCTTGCCTTCCTTGAGGAGGCTCTCTGGCCATGTGCTGAGGCCTGGTATTACAACAGGTTAATTAAAAAGAAAAGAAGAACAAATTCTTCCCAGGATTAAAAAAAGACATAACTACACAAAGATGATAATCTTTATCTCACAGACAACTCATATGGAAAACTGCTTTATTTGATGCATCCTGACCCAAGGGATCTTTGCTTAATCAGCCCCTGTGTATTCCCCAAGCAAATGAAGATGACTATGCAAATGACTACAAACATCATCAGGCAGAGCAAAGCAAAGCAAAGCCCGCTGTATCAGTGAGAAAACTTCTTTACAGTTCTATAGTCAGGAAGTTTCCTTCTGTATTGGGAGCCCTGCAGAAGATACTGCCTTTGGGGAGCTAGTGAACTTGGGCAAGCCATGCCAGATATATTAGACCTAGTAACCCTTACGCTGGTCGTGGAGGGACTGCTGCAACAATGTATGTGGCAATGACAGAGGACATGCTGGACCAACCTGAACATGTACTGCTCCTGGGTATCATTCCTGAATACATGCAGCTGGATATGCTCTGGTGGACAGAGAGAAAGAGATAATACTCCTACCTGTCAAGGCAATACAGTTTTGTCTGTTATGCTGAATAAAAGGCACCATGGTATGGGAGAGAGACTGAGCCTCTCCATGGAGGGGAATTGTGTGCAGCGTGCCATGGCTGCCTACCCGGGGTCCGTCTGATGCAGCACAGAAGGGGGGTCCCTGGCATCCGAAGGGATTTAAGATATACCCGCTATCTATATTCTTGTTCCTATTTCTATCTTCTTATTAAAGCAATTTCGTTACATTATTTGTAGCCATGCCTTTCTTACTGAGATTCAGAAAGAACTGTGCAGCCCTTCTGGTGCAGAATACTCTCTGAAATGAGCGGTATGGCCAAGGAAACCGCTGATGCAACCGCAATGGTGTTGGAAATCACCATGCAGCTATCAGAGCTGAAATGAGTTTTTCCATAGTCCACTCTTTTGGCTAAAACATTATAGAACACAGTTATCTTCCTTCTCAGAGCAAGTATGATCTATATATATATAAGGACAATAACATGTTAGCCAGGAAACTCAGCCTTCCTATCAAACATATTATAATGTCTGAATAACATTTATCACTAGCTTTAAAAAAAATTAATTATCAATATGATTATGTATTGTGGATGCATGTTACCTATGATAACTACAGACTTGAAAAAAGAAAAGTGCAAGCCAAGTTTTATTCCCCACTCTGCCACTGGCAGCCACAGTAGGTAAGAACAAAAGTCCATCCCAGTACCACCTCATACCCTTAAATATAGGTAGTAGAGATGCTTAACAGGAGAGTTTAAGAACCAGGCAAGCACACAGTGAAGCTTTGCCTGGTGTTTTACCAAATTCTGGTGGAGTTTAGTGATTTCCCAGTCTACTGTTGTATCTTTTTGCCGTAATACAATGTAGTTTCTTAAAGAGCCTTTGCTGAGACACACCTTGGAAAATGCACTTTCTGAGTCCAAATTTCTTAACCTCTTTACCTCAACCACCGAGATGGAGAGATAAGATAAAAATGTCTCTCTCTGTGAAGCATCTTTGAGATATTCCAGGCCAAGTCTCCATTTAAATGTACAGTATTATATTATTAGTATAATTTTGGTAGGGCTTCTGTCTTCCATTTTATTCTGAAGTCAGTAAGCACAGTACTTCTCATGTTTCACCGTGTGGTTTGCTTTGTCGTCCAAAACCTGGTATCTGCTTCCCTATTAATATCATCGCACTGTCTGAATGTATTTTAAGAGCTTATGATACTTGCAATGAGTGGGCTTGATTTTGTTATTGTTGGGTCAGAATGCAGTGCATTTAATTTAAACATTAGCACAGGATGGGTTTTATCTGATCAGGAAACCATGCAATAGTAGGAAGGGGTATATTTCCTTTAAAAACCAGGCACCTCTTGATATATTTTCATGCCAAAGGTTTTCATCTGTTTGAATGACAGCCACATACTCCCATTACACTGACTGGAAACCAATAAGGAGAGCAGGGAAGCTGGACAATGATGCAAAAGTGGATTTTTTTGGCAGCTATATGTAATGCATTTGAACTTGTGAATGAAAGATGGTGACATGCCATCAGCTCAACCCAAAAGTCCTTTCTCAGGCAAAAATCTCCTTAAAACATATTTGCAGAAGAGTGTCAAGAAAACAATAAAAAATGACCAATACTTTTTTACTGGAATGTTCAAGTAGGAGTTTAAGCCTTTCCTCCTCAATGATACCAATTAATGGAGCAGGTCTGTTGGGAGTCAGTTGCTGTGCTCAGTAGCCTTCAGTGCCTCAGCCCAGTGAAGCATTTCCAACCTGGTTCACCATCACCCAAACACCATCACGGCTTCCCCCATCCACCACACCAAGCCTGGGCCAGAGAAGATGGCGCTGACTGGGGCTACAGGCCACTTTGCTCCCACCTAAGGCGCTGCTTACATGCTTCTGAAAGTGAGGTCCCACCTCTCATCTGATTAGATTTGACATTTCTGTTCGATAAAAGAGAGAACATACGCAGGAACTTCATCAAAAGTTTGAAACTTGTAATAATTTTATTAGTAATGACAGCAGCATCTGGGGTTTCCAGAACATACACCCCAACATTGTCACATATTTCTGTGAAAAGTCACCATCCTCGATTTAAAGTTTTTATGTTTAACACTCACTGTCATGGTTTGAGCTCAGAGGGAAACTGAGTACCATGCAGCTGCTTACTCCCCCCTTCCCCCCCCAGTGCTGAGAAGGGGAAGATAAGCAAAGATGCCGCTCACTCCAAAAAACCCCCACCACTCACTCAAACCAGGACACTCACCTTTACGATTGTACCATGCCTGACATGGTTACCTAGGCATGGCTTGTTTATTTGAAACAAAAATTTTAAGTATGCATTTCTTTCTTTTATTTCTTTCTTCCCTCCCCTTTGGGTAGTGGCATACGTTGACTCTTCTTAGCTTTAACAGCAATGTTATATATACTGAGATTCTATCTGGACAAGAAATGAACAGAAATATTATACACAGCTAAATAAGAAAACACAGATTATTGCATGAGCCCCCGAAGGCCTACTTTGTCTGTGCAACAGTTTGTTTTACTTTTCATAAAATTTATTTTGGCTGTAGCCAGATTGATGGTGATTATATTTGAAATCCCTCCCACAAATCTGTCACATAAACGCATCATTAATTTAAAACTTATTTGGATAATGAATGTGTTTTCTTATTCATTAGCAGATACTGGTCATCACTATAACATCAGCAAACAATAAAACACTCCCTGTGTGAGCAGCTTTTAGTTGCTGGGATTTGTTACTGCTTTAAATGCATTCACAGTAGTAAGAAATCTACACAGCTTTGAGGAAAAAAAAACCCAAACCAAAAAAACCACCTCAAGTAATATCAGATGTCTTATTAGCCTAGAAAGATCAATCTATGCAACCTGAGAGATGGCAAAATTTCCAGGTTCTCCTTTAGCCAAACAACAACAAAAAAAACCCAACAAAAAACCCACCCTTATTCAGATTTTTGAAGTTTGATACAAAGTAAATCCTGAGCTTCATCAGCATCTGCTGATAATACCAGTAGATTTGATATATTCCAGAAAAAAAAAAAAAAAAAAAAGGGCAGAAAGAAAAAGCAATCTTGAACTGCTGCAGCAGAGGGGGCAGGAAGTGCCCACCACAGGGTCTGTGGTCCGCACAGCTTTTATTTCATGGAGACACACAGACAGCCTATTCCCTGGTGACAGCTCTCTGCGCTTTCCAATCCTGCACAGGATTTCCTTCTGTCTGAAAGTGTAAGAGTCGCTCCAGTAAACACTCTGCATATGCGTTCCAGCTGCTGCACTCATTCTGCCAACGCAGTCCAGTGACAAGAAAAGTATTATTTCCTCCTAAAACCTTCTAATCACTAGACCATGCCATTTTCATCTGGCTGTTTCAGGCATCAAGAACTTGCATTGCTTTCGGTAACTTTACCGTCATTAAGAAATTAGCTTTTGTATCCCAGCATGTTAACCTTCATCTCAGGATTCTACAAGACAATCTTGTGAGTGGGCTGGGCTGTGCTAAGAGCCCAGTTTCCAGGAAAGCTTGCATTGATTATATAGGCTCCAGAATGTATAGTTCTGAAAAAATTGATATGTATGCAAATTCATGTAAATACACACACACCCACACCCCCCTTATATATGTATATTCATATTATATATAATACATACACACGTGCTTAAAAGAAATGACCATCTGTGCCATTTGCTGCAGTCCCTATTTATTTTGGCAGGGTCTTGCCTTTACAGGATGAGGGTTTTTTTCATTGCGAAGCCTTGCACATCTCTGCCATTCCTTTCCAGAACAACTGCATGGAACGCAATGGAGAGAAATTTTCTCAACCTGCAGTAAAGAAAATAAGACTTAAGAACAAGCTTAAGGCATATCCTATTACTAGCATAACAATGACTTTTTTCAAAACTGGACTATCCTGTCCCTAGGGAAACTTTAGAGGATTTCTTTTTAACCCTTTCTTTGGAGGGAATTTTGTTGAAAACTTTTTTTAAAAATCTAATTCTTCAAATACTGTTCGAAGAATACATTTTGTTTAATACTAAGATTTTTTTTTTCCTTTGAGGGGAACCAGTGACAACAGCCTTGCTATGCTGAATTTTCATAAACAAGATCCAATTCTCATCAATTTTCATTTTCAGGTTTACATTTTTTATCCCTCTTCTTTAATGAAACAAAATCCCCACAACCCACCATGCACTCACAACAGGAAGATTTTCATTGTTTAGCCTATGTGTACTCAGATGGACTGACAGGAGAACCCTGATTGTCTAAATGGAAATTGGAGCATAGTTGTTACACAGTCAAAGCAGGCTTCAAATAAAGGGCAAAGCTTTTTGTACACAGCACAAAATATGCAAACATCACCTAAATTCAAATAAGGTCCAGTTCAGCAAAATACCCTTTTCTATACAGCATAGAGCAATTATATTTTGAGTCATAGCAAATATTTTCATCTCTCATATTTACATTTTGATGATTATTTTAATGTATTATTATACATAAAGGAGGCCAAGGAAAAGCAAATATTTTCAGACCTGTAAATATCATGAACATGTTACCAACATTTATGTTGGCACTAGATTTCTCCACTTAGTGGCATATTAGCACAAAACTTCACATTTAAAAAATTCACACAATTACATTTTTTTGAAAAATGATGTCTTTCCATAACCCATTTCATATGAAAATAGCCATGTTTTATGCCCTTCCTTTAAAACCAATCAAAATATTTTACTAGGTCAATGAAGTAGCTTGGCAATTTGGCATCCATTTCTGTATCGCCATGGAGGACTGTAGTTCAATTCCCAGCTCTACTAGCTGAAACAGATGTGGAAACCACACCACCGATCTTCACATGCTGTATGAAGGAACTCTCTCTTTCAGAAGAACTGCCTCCCTTGAGAGCAGAGTGCCAGGCAAAGGTATCGCAGTGGGCTAGGATTGTGGATCACCAAATAATGGGGTTTACGGTAGGACTGTCCTGCTATGGACAGGCACTGTATCATTGTCTGCCATCTGCATTTTTATCCAGCTGTACTGCATAGATGAGCTGATACACTTTAAAGTCCATATGACCTATGCTTAAAGTATATAAGACAAATATTTAAGGAGGAAAACAAAAATACCAAAGAAGTCCTTGGAATATTTTGCTTCTTATTAAAAATCATTCCTTCGGGGTGTCTTTAATGATGAGAACTTGACACAAATAGACCTTTCTGAGTGTCTGTCAGCAGTGTTATAACCATGTTAATATTTGCACCTAGTGCATTCACCAGTTTGTCTGTTCCTCTTAATATTGTTCCTAAATTCCTTTTTGATAAGTCTCTTCAGACAGTGCATATCAAAGGGATTATTGCACTTAATGGGTGATTAAAGCCACTCGCCCTTCAGCCTCCTGCCTGCGATGCCACCTTAGGCATACAATAATAACTCTGAAATGACTAGCTGTCATGTCTCATTGCTTAATTATATTGTCATGAAGGAGCCCTTCTCAGAAACCTTTTTAGAAATTCCAAAAGAAATAGACTCCAGCCGTAGTTTTCTTTTCTTCAAAGGTTTTAAAAATCATTATTATTTTATTTCTTAAAAACTTAAAGCATACACCAACAGTCTTAAACAAGCAAATCCACAAAGCCAGAAGTCCAAAAAGTCCCAGACCACAGGCTGATTTGAAATATCTCCCAAGAAATGGAAATCCTGTCCTGGCAGGAGTCCACTATGGTGAAGAACAGCTCAGTGATTATTACAGCCTGTAATACCTGTTGTTTAGCAGTAATTTTCAAGGGCATTAATTTCCATTCAAGTGAGATGTCCAGACATGAAAGCCAGGGACTTTCCAAATCCCTTGAGTCACTGGCTCCCAGCCTGCCCAGGGAGGAACAGTGGGGACCTCTTGGGACACCCCAGAAGTTTCTTGGTGGCCAGACTTTTGAGTAATTTAATGGTCATCTTGTTTCACCTAGTTTGGTTCAACTGCTCCACAACTTTTGTAACACTGCATCAGCAGGCCCAGGCATTCCTCAGACACGTGGATGACCCACACTTTTCCTTCATGTGAAAACACTATGAGGGAGACTTAGGAATAAATAAATTCTCCGTTTCATCCCCAATTTTGGCTATGTACAAATCAGTGATAGCTCTTTTTTGTTCATTTTTCTGTGGGAATAGATGACATTGAAGCTGTTTCTAGTGGCAATATCCACAGATGTTACCATGGGGAGATACAGCACAGACACTGAATTATGTTTATCTAGCTTAACGCAGGTTTTTAGCAGTGCTCGCAGACCTGCTTCTTTGGCATCCAAGGGGCAAAATGAAAGGCAGGACGTACGGAGCAGTCCCCTCCTGTGCATGGAGTCAGGTTTGAGAATTATTTCTTCCTTTCTGTGCTTTTTTACACATTTATAGATATGCACACACAGAGTTGTAGCTCACTTTAAATAAATATGTCCAATACCACTTCCAGTTAAAAAAATGTTACAGGCAACACTATAAGGGAGGAAATCACTCTGTATTGTATTAATCATGAAATTATAAGAGTTTGACAGTGATAAATGTAATGATAAAACATTGAAGAGTTTAACAGAGCTGTGATTTGATAGCTTCTTATTATGACAAGCTAGTCCTGTCTGTTCGTGTTTCAGTGATGAACTCCCATCACTTTCTGTCTAGCTTTGCACAGCAAGAGCAGTTTTAGCCATGGAAACTTCCTTTGCCCTTCTGCCACTTTGGCTGAGTTTCTCAGGACAGTATCAGCAAGAGACATAAATCTGGGAGTACATTTTAGGCTAGATAAGCCTTAGGAAAAAAGCAAAAGCAGACATGCCTGCAGTTCTACTTCTCTAATCAGTTTTTATTTGCACATTGGTAGCAATGAAATTAATGTGAGCACTTGAACAACTATTCATGTGCATTGTGAGCTGGAGACCCCAAGTATTCCATATTGTCATGGAACATGTGCTTTTACATGGTGCTACATGCACTTCCATGTGTGATGTCAAATCAACTACATTTATAGTAACTATTAAGCTGCTAATGCAAAGTACAGGACAGATATATAAGCAAGCAATATTATGCTAAAAAGACCCATCAGAGTTTCAAATATTTTTTTGCAGTCCAGCATTTTGAAGTCTATAGCTGACTTCCAGAATGACTGAAATTTTCATCTGTAAAAAAAGATCCTGTTCTTTGTAATTTCCGTATGTGGAGTCAATCCAGTCCATTACAATTCAATTCACTGACTCCAACAGTAAAGAAAACAACCATTAGCTAGCAACCTATAAAGATTTCCTTTCTTCACATGGTTCAGAGCCTTTAATCTTTTAGCAAGCACAAGTGACTGTTGAAGTGCATTTGTTCAGGGCTCAGTTCAAAATGTGAATTAATGGGGTTGTAATACTGCAGTAAATGAAGATCTTTAACATTACCCCTAAACGTTACAGGTAGTCTATAGATTAGATCCATTGAAAACACAGCTACAGAGATTTATGTGAGCTGCGCGTCCAGTTAGGTGTCCTTATTAGAAAAAGAATCAAAAGACAATTTAGATGTAACTGTAAGTTTGCTGCACAGCAACTATTGTAGTTAGAAAACCTCCTATAATGGCACAGAGCAGCAACAGTTAATGGAGTTATTTAAAAAGGAGAAAAAAAAAATACATTACCTCAAGAGGGAACATAGCTTTTCTTTTAGAAAAATGACTTTTAAATAATGTCCTAAAAGGCTAACAGGTCATTAATCATTTTCAATAATGACAACAGGTAATTTATTGTCATGCACATGCCACGCAGTTAACAAAGGGGTCAGCTCTAGGTGTGTTAGCAGCAGGAGTTCTCAAAATAGATGTGCGGGGAACAGTCACACTAGTCTAAAAATTAGTTCAGATTTTCTATACTTTGTTTTGTATCGAATTATTCCCTGGTAGGAATACAGAAACATACATATGAAAATATCCAAAGAACAAAGTTACATTCTTAAAAGCTGCTAATCATTTTGAGCATTCGATTGGCGATGCATTAACATAGTCAGATTATCAGAATTTGGGCTCAGCATCTTCCAAAAAAAAGGCTGTTTAAGGTGTCTCAGAAAATTTCCACAAAGGTAAGACCCCATAAAAATGACTGCTTCAGAAAAAGTATCTGTTTGTTCATGTGCATATATGTTGGTAAGTCCACAAACAGGTACATAAGTGGTCAGATCCATGTAGTGATCAACCCTCAGCAGATTCCAGCACCATTACAGATTCTGCATCTGAGCATTTGTACGACCAAAGTATCTGCAGGTTTCCTGGCTGCTGTGAAAGAAGTAACCCTTAACTACATTATTACATAGAAAACCTGTAACACAGTCATCTTTGGTATTAAAGAAAAACTACTAAATGAGGGTCTATTTCCACCAATCCCGAATCACCTTTTAATTCACACTAGTACATGAAGTATCTGAAAAAACGTCTATCTGAAAAAGAATGCCTTGAGTTTTCATTATTATCAGGAATACCATCAGTGGAACAAATCTGGATGATACTTGGTGGAAGCTGGTTGCCAGGGTTCCCCCAAGCTCTCCCTCACCCTGCGAATGCCACCTGGGATGTGTAAGAAGCTGAGACTTGCTGCCTTCACAACTTCACCAGCTTGGTGACATGTTATGAATAGAAGAAATATTAGGAATGATTTTAAGCATTCCTTCTCTGACGTTCCAAATCCCTTGTTTACTTTATTGCCTGAGAGCTGTCAGATTGCCCCCTGAGTTGACAAGTCTCGAAGTTGAGTGAAGCTGTCAAACAATGATTTGCAGTAGGCAGCCATCTCTGAAGGGTTTCAGTACACAGGAATTTGAAGAGAAACAACGATAACCTTTCAAACTCTCCTAGCTTTCTGCTGTTTGACATGCACAGAGTTTGAAGCAATGCCATTTAACACAGAGACATCAAACTTAAACTAATTACTCAGCTGCATGGGAAGAGGTAGGAAAATACTTGGCTTTTTTTAAACAAAATTCCAGGTGGTGCTGATCTTGAACCTCAGAAAGCTTTATAAAAAATTATCAGCCTGGAAAAATACAGCCATAAGGAAGCTTCTATTGCAAAACCAGTATGGCTATAGAAATCAGTCCAAATTATTAAATTCAAATCCATGTATGAACTAATCCAAAATTTTGAATTTGTTTGGGTCTGGAATTTTGCTTAAGTTTAAGCCCTCTCTCCTTCAGTTATAAACCTAGGGAAGAGCTACATGGTTTTGATGATTGTTATTTACCTGGAGAGAAAGCTTACAACTTGATCTCAAAGTTTTCCATAATTTGTCATCCAGGAAGGGTCCTTCGGGTTCCTCTCTGGAGATTACATGGACTATTTCATTATTGAATTCTGTTCTTTAAACAGCAACTTTAAGAGGAGCCTGAAGTTCAACTAGTATTTCAGGAAAGTGCATACACTTTTCAATAATAAATCCATCATTAGACTTCTTGGCCTCGTGGCCTGCATCTCTTAACACCTTGCGCCATTTGTATGTGTTCTGAAAGACTACAGAAGGACGCTGTTGGTTGACTGGGCTGAGCTAGCAACTCCAGATTTAAGAACAGAAACCTTTTTTTTAGTAAGATGATCAACTTCATACACAAGTGCTGAATGAATATGAAAAGGAACAGAAATATATTTAGCAGTGAAGTACATAATTTTTGTTTAGAGCCTAAGAAAGCAAAATATTCTCACTTAAATATATTTAGGCTTACATAAAATTGTGTGTGTATAAATTCATATAAGTATGGCATAAGTAGATAGGATTTCCTCATATTTTTGAAAGATGGAATTGTCTTCTAGATATTTGTAGATTGCTGTATGTTTGCTTGCTAACTTAATATTTAATAAAATATATGCATGATTTATAGTCTCTATAGAAATTTCACAAAAACAACTTAGTAGGTAATTCCTCTTTTATTAAATTAATTAAATCATCAGACAAACTTTTTCCTGACTTCCTCCCTCAGGCCATAAGAAAGAGAGCAGAATTCCCTGTTTTATTATTCTCTTTAAAATCAGTCCAATAGAAGGAAATGAAGTTTTCAAAGTGATCGCATGGAGGCTACAGAGTTGGGATTGGTGGGGTCTGTTCGCTCACCGGCACTGATATCTTCTGTGGCCTTTGGCAAGACACTGAGCCATTTTCCAGTTCAGTTTCCCTAGGGTGTAAAATGGGGTTTATATAGCATTAGACATGTCAGCTATGTAAGTCTTGTTCTTTTATTTCCTATAGTACTTATACGAGTCCCACTCACTTTAAAAGAGGTTTCTGGCAACACTTGGTACTACACAAACGCCAATAATAAACCCTAAACCTTTACAGGAGGAAATCGGTCTTCTGATTAAACCTGGTCCAAACAGCATGCACTGTGTTGAGAGCTGAGCACCATCCTTAGTTGGAGGAAAAGATGCAAGAAAAAGTGACAAATGCTAGCTATCAGTCAGGTCAGCTAGCAAGTGACTGCAAACTGCTCCAGGATTACACTGACACAAGAATGCAGAGCACACACTACTCTCCTGACACTGTAAAAAGTAAAAATTTAGCAGAAGGCAGCCAAACAAAGCAAAGCACCTGCAGTGTGAATTTCTGGGCTTTGGCATGAGAATTAGATCGTGTTGCTTATAGGACAATAATTAGGAAGGGAGTTTCTAGGCTTATAATTAAAGAGTTAAGGGCTTACCAAGCCCTGAGTTGCAGATGCATTACGTGACATAAAAGGTGTCAAGAAAAGTTCAGGATAGCTGTGAAGAAATCCTGCCAAAACTCATGCCCGAACACATTTAATAACAAAATATGTGTACATGACAAGCATGTCTGACAGTTCAGTTTTCTAGACACTACATGGTGTCTTGAAGAAACATTAGATGCTGATAGATCTGCTTTTTACATTTAATGGTGCAGACTAAAAAGAAAAAAAATGATAAACATTGTATAACCAAAATAATGCATTAGTATAGTTTCTTCCTCATAAACCTTGGCAGCAAATCCTTTTTTTTTTTTTTTTTTTCCTCTCTTTTCAAAAATAACAGGCAAACAGCTATTTTGATCCTGTTGCAAGGAGTCCTGTTAGCTTGGTGAAAAGTAATAATACTCATTTCAGTTCTGGATACTTTCCTGTCCTCTCCTCCAGCTTCATATTTGCTACTTGTTGAAACAAGTAATGCACTTTAGTCCACCAGCCATAGCTGGGTTTGCTAAAAATACCACATTGTTTATGTGCTTCATCCAAAGTGGTTAGTGGTAATGATAAGGAGAGGGGACGCACTCCTGCCAAGGCTTTGTACCCACTCAGGGACCCCCTGAGATGTGAGTATCTGGGGGTGAGCACTGGGATCATCCAGTTTTGTGGTGGCTGGAGGGAGGATTGGCGTCTAGCAAAGCGGGGCAGGCAGCCACCACGCTGGCAGATAGGAAGCCACCTTCTGCTTTGCACATCCCCAGGGGTGTCTTGTGATAACAGCTTCTCCTTCGCCTTGCTGTGGGATCTAACGTTTTAAGTCCAAGTTCTGTGAGGCTTTAGGCATGTGCTGAACTTTTCCTTCCTGTCTGCAGTCCCAGGGAAGTCAGCAAGACTGCTTGAAACATGTACAGCATATACATCTTCACAGCATCAGGACCCAGTACAAACAAACCTGTGCCATTAAGTCTTGTTCTGTATGCAAACCCAGAGCTTAATACTCTAAGGCACATACCATATACAGAATACAACTTTGCATTCCCAACTGCAGTAAATGATTTGAAGTCAGTAAAACTATACATGTGATTTAGGAATGGTGAAAGCGGCCTTGGGAAAAGGTTAACATCAAGAGCACTTTAAGGAGGCTAACAGGATGGAGTTGCAAGAATATTTTCTCAAGAAAAGCAATTAAAAATGACATGATGTTAGAATAAGTCAGTCCAGAAAGAATAACAGAACATTCACCTGCAAGTAATCTCAGGAGACTGGTCAATGCTTGGGGAAAAAAAAAAAGCTGTCTCACAAATTGCCCAGTGTTTAACTTGAAGTCCATTTGTTAATTTTGTAAACATCGCTGCTTCCGTTTTGCACTGACATGCTATTGACAGCGGGACTCAAATCCCGCCAGGAAGGAAGTATCAGGTTTCGGGCAGCTTCAGGACACTTCTCAAGTCTATCTTCACCTGAAGGGCTTTGGCAATAGTTACTGACAGAAGGAAACATGGTGCAATTCAGGCTCCATGTGAATGAAAACTGCTTAACATTGCAGGTAAGTGTTTGGGAACATGGTGCAGTCAGTGCCCACAGCCAGCTCAGGTGAGATTGCACTCCCTCTTACCAGCTTCCACCCCAAGTGATTTCATTTGCGCTGCACCAGCCAAACTGCAGCCCTGGCTGACAACAGATTTCTTCTTCCCAGTCAGCGTTTGCCCCAGTGTGGATTCATGTAGATGGGCTGGGAAACCTCCCCATGGGAGTGGGGCTGGCATCTTCAGCCCAGCCATCCTGCGGGTTGCCCTATGCTGCTGCCAACCATCCCCATCAGTTTCTCAGTATGATTTCACCCGTTGCCTCTCCCATTTGGCATAAATAATCACTGGCTTTGCCAGAAGTGTCCTTAATAATGCAAATGCACCTCTGTCTGGGAGGCAGTGCTGTAGGTTACAACATCATGTATTCCTTGTTTTAAGCTAAATGTTTTCAAACAGAAGGCCCAGTGCTGTGACTTTTAAACAGCTTTCCTGATGGAGGATTAGATGTGGATTGCTCAGGATCTGGGAAAAGAAATTCCACATATGTGATACTGGAAACCATAGGCTTATATCACATTAATAATGCAGACAGGAAGGCACCTTACGCAACTGATACTGAATATATACTAAATAAAGAAGCAACTGGCCTCTAGCTTGGGCACTGGGAATCCTGGTCAGGTCATTTCAGATTACACATAGAAACAATTGCACACTGTTAGATTAAATACAGGCTCTTGCTAGCTTTGGGGTACTAAGTCCATATGTTAACTTTGAAGGTTAAAATAAGTTTTTTGCCTTAAAAGAGTGTACACAGTAATTTGACAAGTGATCTGAAACCTGTCAGCCCATCAGCATTTAGCAGGTCCTGGTGAGCATCACAAACCATGAGGTAGCTCCTGGAGGTGTCCCATCACTGTGAATGGGGTCATCCTTAACCAAGGTGCCACAGGCAGTGTGCAGCTTGATGTGGGTGGAAAGGGACACCCAGGGAGCACAAGCAGGCCTGGGACATGGCCAGAGCTGTACTGCAGTCAACAGGGCTCCTGCAGTCCCAGCTGATGGTCTCCAACCACCCTCCATCAGGCCAAGGCATTGCCATGCTGGCTGCTCAAGGCAAACCTTCTGTCACAGCCACCCACTGTATTTGTCACCTCTGCACGCAGCAAGTAGGACACACTCTTTGAGGACTGTCACTAGAGGCTTCTCTATGGGTTCAGCTCAAGAAGGGGAGCATGAGAATGCATCTATGCCGTGAAAACCTTTCAAGCCATCTAGTGACTTGTAGTCCATTTCTAAGTGTAACTCAAAGGACTCAATTTTTATTTCAATCCCCATTTTTAGGACTCACCCCTTTTTTCCTTTTATTTTTTTTTTAAACCTTCCTGCTTGCTTTATTTATACCTCAGGTATATGTGGTATGAAGGGCTAATCTTAAACATTTACAGCCTGAGGTTGGTTTGTGGTATTTATTTCAACTTATTATATATTATAGTATGTTTCTGATTATATATGACAATCAATTTGCTGGAATTTATAGCTCTCTGACTAATATGCTTTCATGATGTACTTGCCCTTAATTTGTGGATTTTATGGAGAGTTTATTGAGGTTGGATTTCCCTCTTCTCTTTCCACTTGCACTTTCTTTTTAAATTTCTATATGTGTAAATGTATGACAGAGAAAGAAACAGAGAATATGAAAGCTTAATGGTCATAAAAAGCACTAGATCAGTTGTCTCACAGATTAAAATCCCCAGAGCAGTCACACAGCAGCCTTTCCTGGGCTGTTGCCATTCAGAGGTCATTTGGTGGAGATCCCTTTACCTTTGAGTTTGGACCCCTAGGGCAGACAAAATCTTTTGAACACATGCAGGACCCAAGACAGGAATTGCATCCAAACATCAGCAGGGAAGAGGTCGAGAGTGAGTGTGGCCCTAGCCCAGCACAGACAGGGAGGACCCAGCCAGATATACCCCTTTCTGGCAGAACACCTTCAGCAATGGCATCCACCCTCCTTTCTGCATGCTTTCTCCCTACTGCTCAGCTCCCCATCTGCTTGCAAACATCCCCCCTACCTTTGGCATATACACTGAGATCAATGAGAGGCATACAGGTACAAAAGAAGGAACCTGGACTTGCAGTCTTGGCCCACATTTTTAAGCTCTTCCTACACTAACTCCTTGGTTACAGGATTTAGGTAGCTCCCAAGCAGGGTTTGTCTGATTTTTCAGACCAGAGAAAAAATATTTAATGTTCTCAGCAAACAGGATTTGACACAGTGCTGAGAGGTAAGAAGGCAAGGGAAAGGCGGGGTTCAGGTCAGCATCTTAGTTCAGATAACCAACCTGCATAGTAAATAGGCATAGTAAATAGGCCACAAGTAGAGGAAGATTGCTGCAAGGAGGAGGTAAGAAACCAACTGCGAATGGGGCAGGGAACTCAAGCAGTACCCCACAGGCAGTGATTACAGCAGTCAATGACTGAAAAGCATGTAACAGCCATAGCATCAGAGTCTGCCTGGAGTACCTTCCTGTGCAGACACCTTCGCAGGGGCTGTCTGGTACAAGACTAAGATGAACACATCAAAGAAACATCAAGACAGGTACTGCTGTGAGCTGTAGAGAGAGGGTGACATAAGATGACACCTGATACGAGAGGGGGTGAGACCTACTGGAGCCTGAGTCTGATCTCTGATACACTGCTGAAGGGTCAAGGAAATGGAGAGAAGCCAGAACAGACCTGGACAACGAGGCATATCCTATTCACTGAAGCAGGGGGTGTTGTGTCAGGCTAGGTATGGAGAACAGACCTTAACTTTTGTCTTTATTCTGATCTTCCTCCAGATACTGTTGCTTCATGTGGCCTCAGACAACTGGGGAGCTGTACCCAAACTGTGGAAAAACAGAAAAAAGGGAGGAGGAGCAACAATGCTCAGAAAAGAAAAAAATGTAGGTATCTAGGAGCCCAAGTTTCATTAAAATTTAATGGGACTGAAGCTTCTTTGTGACTGAAATGCTTGTAAGAACTCTACAACAAATACCTTCTGACCTTAGACAGCACCCAAAATACAAAGCAACCTAAAAATTAGCAAAGAAAACCAGCCTTGCTATAGAAGCCTCTCTAAGAGAGGGAGTCTCTAAGGTATAAAAAATACCTCAACAGAAAAAGATACAACCTTTTTTAAAACTGTCCATGGATTTTTAAATTAATTTCTACTCAAACCTATTATATTTCTGCAATTCTTTGCAATGGGGCTATCACTGCTAAATGTGACTTGGCTTTTCCTACAGCCTTGCCACTGCCCACCCTCCTCACACAGACTCTCCCCCTTTTAGGGTAATTCTGGTTTGAGATTCTGGCCTTCCAATTAAAACAGAGGCCATCTGAGAAATTCAGATTTGTTATTAGTCTAATTCAAAATGCATCACCTACTACCTTTTGAGAGGGAGGAGGGGGTGGCATCCCAGTGGGGGAATTTCCAGGGGTGTCCACTTATCGCTAAATGCCTTTTGGATGTGCAATATGATGGGGAAGGGGGAAAGTATACAGTCACTGCCCGATCCCACGGACCTTGCTTTTCCTTTTCTGATATCCTCACTGAAAAGATTATACAAAATTACTAGACTCCACAAAGACTATAAAATTCTTTACTTCACTCAGAAGAGGGATTAAGTGTATTTTACCTTACGACACTACAGATCTCATGACACCACAAACTGGGTGAATATTTTGGGACATCTGCACTTCTGAGCTCCTGCCTCAAGCTATTCCTCATTATTTACTGCTAACTAATGAGCAGTCAGGTGGCTGATTCTTTTAACAGAGGGCACCGTTTAGACTGCTGTATACCCTCGAGCGCCATTTACCATCTCACACTTTGGTCTGGGCTTTTCATTTAAGCAAATATCTCCCTTCCTTGAAACGCTGCTGGATATAACAGATAGAGAGGCAGCCATGTACCAAAATAGACGTATTTCTAAACATTTCCAGCTGCCTTTAGGGCCCATATAGTATATGAGGTGAGATACTGTGAGGTTTCACCACACAGTAAAGAGCAGCCAAAGGGCATTTTCTAAACTTTTTTTTCCTACTGTCTTCCATTTGATGAAAGACTTGTGGTTAAACCTTTATCTTCTATAAACATTTAAAAGTAGGTTACCTTTTATTTTCACGTCTCACTTTTGTTTCATTAAAAGACAGGTTTTACTGCAGTAATTCAGGTGATTGATACTTTGGATCACCTTCAGAAAATAGATGTTAATGATCTGTATCTATGTCCGTATTCCAGCACAGATGTGCGCACAGATGTACTTGCATGCAAGATGCCCACAAAGCAGTGTTTCTTTCCGATGGCATTTTTTCTTTGCTTTTACATAAAGCAGCTCCTATGCATGTGGTATGGCAACCTCTAGAAGCAGTATTTCTGTGAGACTGCTCTCCCTCTCCTCCTCCCACACCCCAGCAGGTACATCCATGCCAACCAGCTCTACTGATTTTTTAAACACTGGATCATTGGTGATTCTGCGGCATGCATATGGATGTGGTTAATAGTCAAGAGGGTCCTCAAATGGAAAAAAAAAAAAGTCTTTGCCTCTGCCTCCTTTGAGGGACTTGGCCGCCACAGCTGGTATTCCTAAATTCTCTCTGAAAACTCCTGCCAAAGCCTCACCATTGAGGAAAAGAGGGACAACACAGAGCCTGCAGGTCGGCAGGGATTTTCTGTCATCTCGAACAGTTATTGCAACTAACTGTGCTTCAAGTCCACACTGCACAAGAGCTCAAGCACCAGCTGGTGATTTGCATTAGCCATGCCATCACAACCCATGGCTGAACTGCACATCTAACAGGGATCACTGGAAAATTTCAAATGCGAAGGGCTGAAGTTAAGTATTTACTGTTAATAACACTCACCCCTTCTCCCAGTGAAGAAACTGTGCAGCAGTTGCTGTCACTGTACTCTGAATATACAGGTTGAACAGGAAGGCAATACTAATATTTAAGTAATGCCTAAAATATTTCAAAAAATCAGCACTGAATAAAGCTGCACATTTACATGAACCTTAATTCTTCATGGAGTGATAGATAATAATTTGATACGTAAACTGTTAATAAAACTGAAGCTCATGCAGGAAAGCTGGAATTAGTAAAAAAGCTCAGAAAGCTACAACAGATTTTAAACCTCCCTTGTCCTTAAGCTTCTTTTTTTTTTCCCCTTAGCAACAAGACCCAAAATTCTAGAGATGCCAGAAAACTATGAACTTATTTTAAATGAGCTGTGGAAATCTCCTGCTGTCCTGTGTCTCTCTGTCTGAAGCTATGACCTTCCTGTCCTAGTGTCATGTGTCTGATCATATAAAGAAATAATTCACAGTGCATGTCTTACATTTTACATATTAATTAAGAGATTTAAAATACATCATATTCCAATTTCAGTTTTTATTTAATTCAAGTCCAAACATACAATGTTGACAAAGTCCTTTTTTTAATCTGAGAGTTTGTGCACATTCACAAACCAGTGAGAAGTTGACCTGGAAAAAACAGTTGTTGGTGCAGACAAGAAAGATTACATTATTTATCTGTAAAAGAAAGAGACCTACCAAACCCACGAAGCATACAGAAATGTAGGCATAACAAAACTGTCTGAAATATGCTTTAAATAAGAACAAGCCTGTTAGGAGAGTATCAAAGAAAAAGACAGAAAAAAAAATCCTAAATGCCCAAATCTTCCTGAAACAGTAGATCTGTGCACTGAATAGGTGCTTCTGTTTACTAAATTCAAATAGTTTTCTTCAAATAAAAAACTTTTACATAAAAGCAATTTCCTAAAACAGGTAACTAATTCTGCCACAGACTTAACTTAAAAGGAGATTCTGTTTTGGATATGTGCCCTTAAAATTGTGAAAAACAGATCAGTTCTTTCTTCTCAGTAAACCACATCTCTCTTTCAAATATTCCCATCAGAGAATAATAATGACAGAATAACAACTCAAATGATGGGTGAATCATCATCAGAGAACACAGGAAAAAGAAAAAAAAAGATGACAAAATTAAACCCCAAGACACAGCAGACAGGTGCTTCTGCGAAAGAAGCCCAGGATTTCAAATATCAGTCCCAAAAGCTGCAGTATGCCTTGTGCTAGGAAGACAGTTTGTAATTAATTGATGGCACTTCAGTCTCCTGAGTTTTATTTTGAAGCTTTTTAATAAGGCTCTTGAGAGAAATGAAGATTTCTCTACTGAAAGAAAAGGAAGCTGCAGATTCTCTTCTTCGCTACTGTTTAACTTCATCAGTCCATAAGTCTGTAGTTATTGGATGTTTCAATTCATCGGCAGACTCAGCCAGGAGGGGCCCATTCAGTTAAGAGAAATGTGGGCTGTGGGATCTATAGAATCAGCAAGGCCTTGTCTTGGGCCTTGAAATCTTACTATAGTTTATAAAATGACTTGGCAGAAATAATATACTCCAGAAGAACACTGTCAAGACCTTTTTCATAATGAAGGAGAAATCTTGCTAGTTCAGGAGGAAAAACGCCCATGAAGGATAATGCAGATTTTGCTAAGACATATGAAATTAAATGAAATAGGCCTGGCTATTTTGGTTTCTTTATTCTGGCAGTTTCTTTTTATCCGAGATGAGAGAGTTTGCAAATAATAAAACAAAAGGAAAAAAAAAGAAAAAAAGGAAAAAAGCTACCTAGTGATCCATATCATTCAGCAACGAGAGAAACAAAAGCCCTGCTAGTCAAATTTATGAGCCTTGAGAGATCTTGGCTGAAGTCAGTGGAGAAATACCTCCATTAACACACCCCCACACATCTAATCCCTAACTCCTTCCCTCCCACACTTAAGGAATGAGCACAAAAGTATCCATGTTTTACTGTGAGCACAAAGATTCTCTTTTTTTTTTTTTTTTTCTTTTTTGGTGTGGTCTGTCTCTCAGTGCTGATAATTGATATCAACCTCAAGATAGAGCAGCTGAATACAAAAATATAAGTATTAGCAGCTTTCAGACTTGCCTTTTCATCCAAAACTCTATGAGAAGAGGAAAGCAAGCTCCTGAGCTATTCCCAATCTGCCTGGAGGAGCTTTTTCACCAGAGCCTGACTCTCTGGAGAACAGCTCACAGCAGCTCTAATCGCAACAAGGCCTGGACAGCCATTACATGATTTTAACACACAACTCTCATGCAGGTGCTGAGGAACGTGAATGCTTGTGAGCAGATCAGAGAAAAATGTAGGGAAAGAGTAAAATGGCTGCAAACAGTGATGCATTCTGATAGTGGATTCCCTGCCTGACCCAGCTACAAGAGAGAAAATGCAGCACCGAGCATCACTAAAGCCGTACTCCTCTCTTCACGTAATTCAAGCCCGACATGTCTTTTTAGACATGCTTAGCTGTGTAGAGATTTATAACATTTCCTAAGCTGTTTCTTTCCTCTGGCATTCAGATCCAAGGTTTCTGACTATCAATTCTTCAGGAAAATTAGAAAAGAGCTAGTCTCTTTGCAAAGAGTGAGATAGGTGAACTTCTGCACTGAAGTGGGTTCATAACCTGCTGGGTAGTTTGCTTATAAAACATGAGAAATACTGTTAATCTCATTTGCTTTCTCTTGATGTCAAATATTTTCCTAAACATCTCCTACTGAATGCAGAATATGCTTCCCATTGAAATACATGATCACAAATGGAAATGATACATTTCTGCTTATGGCTGGATTTGATCTTATGCTGGAACTTATGCTGCTGTACTGTTCTGAGCACAAAAGCCTCTGGCTGTCAGATAAACAACAGCACTGACTCCTTGAACACACACATAGAAAATACAAAAAAGCTAAAATAGTTGGCTCATCTGGTCGTTATTCTAAACCTTTAGCTTAGCATCAGTGATTCCCACTGAGTTCATTTCCACGTGGACCCAATGCTGTTAAATGTCCAATTTCTGGTGCCAAGTCATTAATCAAAGCTAAAAAGCAGTTAGTTTCAAAAACATTGGCTTCTACTTGGGGTCATGTTAGATCTTTAATGGATAGTTTTTCTCTTTCAGCTCCCTTGTTGATACTGCGGTCTTCATCTCTCATGGTTACTGATCTTTGCTGGCTCCATAGTATCACTAAGAATTAATTCTTTCATTTCCTTTTTTAAGGAAGGGAGAAATTCTGCAATTTTTGTGCATAGAGAAGGGAGGCTGTCACCCATGAGCTGGAAAAGCTGTTGGCAGTGGCAAGGCCAAATGAAGACTCCATGTTGCCAGCGGGAAAAGAAAACTGTAACATTAGTTCTGTCATAAGATATTAAACTAATTCCATGTTTCAGACGGCTGCTATTCTGCTGAAAGGGCGAATCAGCTCAATTATTAGGCATGATAAGACTCAGCACAGCACAAACGTGTTGCAGTGAAGAAAAGCCCTGCCATACCTTGCTACCTTCCTGGAACAAAACATTAACTTGCTGAGGGAAAAGGCATATGTGGCTGCTGAGGAGATGACCCAAGTCTGGAGAGGCAACTGTATCTCCACCTTGGGGCCAGGTCTGATGAAGAATGTTTCCAAAACTATGCCACCCCTCTCCTTTAGCAATGACTCCAAGCTACACATTACTCTATTACACACTTCAGATCATCTCCACTGCAAGCTGAAGCACTAAAACCCAGATGTTAAAACCATGTGGGAGGCACCAGTCCTTACCATTATTTCCTTGTCATCACAGGTAGATAGGATGCCCCAAGACATTTTTCCTGTGGCTGCGAACTCTGTCATGAATAGCAGTGGACGGTAGGCACTCACCACTTGCTTCAGCCAGCAGAAGATGCAGGACAACAGAGAATCAATCTGTGTCTGTGGCAAGACAAACCTCCTTTTTAAAGGCTCATCTGGGTATCACCTTCTCATGCGAGAGCCTAAACAGTCCCCTAACAAGGAAAAGTCACACTTGCAGGTGGTGGCTGCAAGAAAACATAGGTGACATTGCTTGATAGGTGAGACCCCGACCTCAGCACAACATGGATATCCAGTCACTCTGGGCCTGTCTACAACAGCCTGCTGAAGTCAAGGGGTACTAAGGTTGCAAGTTAAATGAAAACTCTTTTCTGATTTTCTAGTCAAGATAGCTTAAAGTCATGAACAGTTTACTAAAATTACTATCACCAATTTCCCAATTAATATTGATTATTGCTCATAAAATTTTATACAGTAATGCATGGTGGTCCCACAAAGCAATACTTACGTTTTAAGACAGACTTAAACATTTGGGCTAGGAAAATTTTGTCTCATTTTGAGTCCCATTTTCAAAGACTTATACACCAGTTTGCTCCCTGGAAAAAATCACATCCAGAAGTGAAGTCATTAGTTACATTCTTTGCAACTGCCTGATTTCCACTTCTCTATACCTGCAGAGACAAGCACACAAGTTTTCACGTTGCTGAATGAAACCACTTGACATAAGCCTTTCTGGCAAAACTCCATCCACATACAAATAAAAAGCTCAGTCTCATTATAAAGGGAAAAAAAATAATGCTGATTTTTAAGTGATTAGTAGCATACGCTCCATTAAAAAGCATGAGTTCAGATTACATTTGTAAGACATTGCAACTGCAGGGTAAAAAGGGACACCAGTGCTAGCCAAGACTATGACTGTATTTTAAGGCCTAACGATACCTTTGAAAACTTTGAGGTCTCTTCTTGCCAATCCCTTTTCCAGGGCATCATCAGCAGCAGAGACCAACAGGGCTCTGGCACTTCCACATATAATACCTCGAGGAAAACAACACTTTCAGTCCTGCCGATCTACTCCGTCCTGCGACAGCTTATCTTCAGAAAGGGGCTGTTTAACCAGCATTTGTCAAGCTCTGACCTCCTGCAACAGAGGCTCACAGTGTGGATACAATAAAAATAATAGATTTGTACATCTAGACAAATGAATTCCTCCTTTTCCTTCAGCAGTGTCATCTTGGCTTGTGTGGTCCCTTCAGAGATGCTAACAACTGGCAGCTCTGCTCAGGGAGATCACTGATCTAATTTATTTTTCTTTCTCCCTTTAGGGAATGCTATCACAATGCTCTAAGATCATTGCCTTGTACATCTCACTCCCCTCCCCTGATGAAATGGCTCTGAAATGTCACCACCTGATCTGCGGGGGAGGCTGCACCCTCGCAAGCCCTTCCATTAACTATTCCTGTTGACAGCTCATAGCTTCTTCAGCAAGCTGTCTCTCCTTACCCAAGGGGATGCTTCTACAGGATATTCATGGCTGGCTTTTAACAGTCTCATAATCACAGCTCACAACATACTGGTTGACAAACTCCTGTTTTATTAATATTTTATCCTCAACACTAGCTTTTTCAAGATGCTACTCAGCTTTAACTCAGAGGCACTATTTCCATGCCATCTCTCAATGTGTCTAGGGCTTAGCAGCAAGAGGCATGCATAGAAACCTAAATAACCCCACCTCTGAGGGCTCAGATTATACTATTTCTTCTCCTCATTTCTGAGGCATTTGAAATGCTTTCAAAAGATGGAGAGGAACTTTACAAGTTTGTGCTTGTTCTCAAAGCATATTTGTTCAGCAACAGCTTCTTGTAAATGGCTGATTTGGGGCCGTATTTAAACTGGAAAGCATCTCGGAACGCAAACAGTCATCTGGAGGAGTTGCCCTCTGGGGTCTGCCAGCCTGTCCTAGCATAAGAACGTCGATGTTGGCTGGAAAGCCATAATACATAATAAAACACAAGAAGTCCTTTTTTGTTATTGTTCCTACAAACTCTGGCAGTCTTCTGTGGCATGCAATACTCACCACCCTGTGTTAGTGTGTTCTTCCACACTACCCCCTCTCTTTGGGATGTCTTCTCCATTCCAGCTCAGAGAAGTAACATTTTAAAAAACTAAATATTATATTTCTCTTCCTTCCCAAGATGGCAGCTGCAGTGTGTCTTTCGGCCTTTTGACTGGTGTCCCAGTCTCCTGGTCTCCCACATCAGCACCTTTTAGTACTATCGCAGTTACCCATTGGCAGAGGTGTTGGGCATCAACTGCTTTGATGGACCAGAATACTGGTGCTTTTATAGCTCTCTCCCTGATGAAGTAGAGCTTTTCTGTTTCTCAGACTAGGACTAGAAAACTAGTAGCTTGTATGCCAGTGGCAAAAGTACCCATTCCAAGATAACCTATTCTCCATCTTCAGGCAGAATATTCCCTTTAAAGATCAATTCACAAAACCACCTTTCCTTGTTCTATGAGATGTTCGCCAGAGCTTACCCCTGTCCAGGCTTTAACAGGCCCAGTTTTGTGTTTTCCCATCCTTAACTCCAATTTTGTCATGCCAAATACAAACTAGACTATTTACACAGTAGCCCTGTATGTTCCAAGACAAAAATAATTAATTTATTCAGAAATGTGCATTCATTTGTCATTGTCTAACCTTTTCTTTTACCCCTATAAATATACAGCCAGATTCTGCTTCATGGAAGCAAAAGCTCTGGCCTCTGAATTAAAAAAAATAAATGAGTGATTTAAAATTCTACCTAAAGCTATAACTGAATGCACATACGCTACAGAGGAATGCAGGCACTTGTTCGTTAATCTCCTGCTGCTCATTAAAATGTGTGATGATTTAAAAAAAGCTTATCATTGAAAACAATGAATTTATATAAATTCACAGTATGAAATTGCTGAGAGTAGGGACATTAAAAGTGTTTGCTGATGCACTGTTTCTATTTCATGACAGCTGCCAGAATATCTTTGTATAGAAATATTTATGTGTGCATATATATACGTGTATTTATTTATGTATACATTCATGTATGTATATATAAAAGATAAGCACAATGCAATGAAGACTACATATAAAAAATACTTGGCAACTGTAGAAGGCAGGTGTTTCCCATGGCTCTCTGTTAAAGAGCATACTGCAGTTAATGATGCTGTGAAAGACTGCCTGTAGACCAGAAACATATGCATCAACAGAAGATTACAGCCATGAAAGACCTGCAGGTATATGGGTAAAAAAACAAGGCTAAACATAGTGCACTCAATGCACTCAATCCTACATCTAAAAGCATCTTTAAACAAAGAAGTTGTTGTCTAGAATGATATAGACACCGGTAACGTGGGAGCTGCAAACATTGCTACTTCCGCTCTGGAATAAAATCAAAGGCGAAGGGCCAGATTCCTAAAAAGTAACGTTCGGTCTCCCACTTTTCCTCTTAGGTTACATCTGAGAGAAAGTAAAGCATAGGATCAGATTCTGGTCTTCCAGCAGTATGAAAGAACCCATTGAAATCAATGTGTAAAACTCAACAGTTTCCTACCATGCAATTTTCTACATAACATTTGTGCCATTTCCCACTGGAATTAACAGTAGCCCTGAAAATCTCCTGAATTTGAGGCTTGCACTGTGGAGTGAATGCACAGCTGCAGAGGGAGCAGGATGAGTAAGAAGTCTTGCCATACCCAGTGCTCCCCTGGCAAAGACCCCTGCCTTATGCCCACTCTGTAGTGTTAGCTATGGCACTTTCAGATGTGGGAGCAGGGTTTGCCACTTATTATTTCTTAATAAACATAAATAAATAGATAAATGAAAATGTGAACACATCCACCTTGGTTAACTGGCCTGATCAACTGTGGTATGTAGCATGTCTGGCTCACAGCAGAGAACCAGGCAAGTAACCCCATCAGGGAAACACAAGCCTGGGGAAGAAGTACAGCCTTACAGCCTAGGCTGCCCCATCTCCCCAGGCTCACCTCTGTCTTCCAAAGTCAGCCATTGCCCCTACCTAGGCTTAGCCCTGACTTTTATAGTCAAAGATAACATACATCAGAAGTGATGTACAGTATGTCTGGCTTTCCAAATCTGGAAACCAGCAATAGCGTGTTTCTACCAGTAACTGTTGCTCTTCTTGAAAAATGATAATATTTTCTTTAAGTTATTTAAAACAAAAAAATCTGGCTCCCTCTACCAATGTCACAAACACCTCCCTTAGGAAACTATTTTCAACCCAAGAAAACAGCAAATGTAAAGTATTTTCAGGTGGGTGGATTTTATCTAGAGTTCTAGCAATTTCATGGAATGCTAGAAACTCCAGCCATATCATAATCCACATAGTTTCCTTCTGTTTACCTGTGTAGGCTCTAATCACCTGTGCAACATCTGTTGGTACTCTAGTGTTACTGGCAAGACACCAAAATAACTGTATTCTGTACAACAAACAGTTGCAGTTCCCATTTCTCTCCTGGTCTGCCTGCTTCAGCTTACAAAGCAAGAATAAACCCTGCCTGCCTGCCAGGGTGGGAGTGAGATCAGAAAATGTCCCTTCAAGGGTGTGATAGAAACCAGAATTGCATGATTATGGTGTTTCTTCAAAAATATGTCTTTGGGTAATTTTCAGTTCCTGTATGAAAGAGTAGGATTAGACGATAAAAAATAAACCACAGTCAGAGCAGTGGAGTTAAATACCAAGCCCTTCTGGACACAAACTCAGGAACACGCAGAGAGACCACTGGCTACACCCTTTAGATTTCTAAAATACATCTTTTGAAGCACTTTTTTAAAGCACAGATTTGTTTCCAGGTTCAGGGGCAACCATACACCAGCAGGAGAACAGAACCACCTTTGCAATGTGTTTTATGTATGTGGGGAGCAACTGCCCCACTCCTACAGAGCCTGCAGTCAGAGCAGAGGCAGCAGACAAGGAGAGCGGTGGGGAGAAGCAGCCAAGATCTGGGGGTAAAGCGACTTCCTCAAGATTGCACACCAGGCCAGAGCTGGAAGGGAGTCACTTCAACAGAGTGGGGTTTTTTACCTCTGGGTTTTCCAGAGGTCATGGCCAAACCAACATCAGTGCTGTTGAGACTCTCAGAGTCTTCTTTTTCTTTCATCTTTCCCATCCCCTTGGTTTCTCCCTATTCCCTACAGCAGACATTTCACATGAGGTGAAGGAGATCCCAGGGCAGCAAAGGTGCTTCCACCTCTCGGGGAGCACCTAATATCATCATTGCCCTACCTGGGCTTCGCCACTGCCATCTGGCCCCACTGGCTTCTCCTCCTCCTCCTCAGAGGTGGGCATCAAAGGGAGACCTCCTATGGCTGCAACTCAAGCGTGAGACACTGCCGTGATGACAGAGATGCCTGTGTGCACAGTAAACCTGCAGTTGCCATATCCGCTGCAACTAACCATCTTACAGGTCCTGAGGAAAAGGCAAAACAAAGCTATAGGGTTACACATATGCTGAGGGAATACAGGGATCCGTAACACAGATGTATTTACTTCACTGATTAAGATCAGTGAAGTTAACTGAAGAGCAACGATGAAGAAGGTCATCATATACATGTATTTTCAGTTTATAACTTATTCTCTCCTATTATTTTTTTTTTCTCAAATCTTTCAAGGTGGAAAAAGAAAGCAAAATAGCTTCCCCATGGGAGAGGCAAGAAGTACGGTGTACATGGCTGAGGAAAATAACGTGCTTTCCTGTCACTGAAAAATATCTCACACACTTGGATTACTTCAGTTTTTCCTCAAAATTTACACAGATGCTGCTGACCATTTCCCTTTTATACTGATTAGCTTTTTCCAGGAAGAATTTTTTTCCCAAAACACTCCTTTCCTTCCTGAAGAAGCCTGGCTCACGTTAGAGGATGTTTCTGTCAGGATGAAGTCAGAGAGTTTTTTTTAAGATGAAAATCTTGTGTAGAAAATGATTCTCCAATACTTGTGAAGAAAGTAGTTTGGGGAAAAAACCTCAAACCTATAAAAATACTTTTTTTGCCTTAGTTTGGTTTGGGGTTTTTTTAAACATAGTTTTTGTTTTATGAAGGACAGGGGGTCTTATAGCTTTGAATAAATATAATTGCATCTGCTCATCTCACTCAGAAAATATTCTATATTCATATGCTGTAGGTGTGTTTCTGTTCCAGACTGAGATGACTCACATATGAGTTTGGTAGGTCTGGACTGAGGAGCATAAACCTGTGCAGGACTGACAGAACTTGCTGGGACTATTTCTGTCTCTGTCTTTCATGTCATTACCAAAATTGCTAAAACAATATTGAAGGAAAATCACATAAATAAAACATAAACGCATCTTAAAAGAAATCATAAATTCAGCCAAAGACTTGATGTAGTGAGCAATATGAGGAACAGTGTTCAATAAAGAAAACATAGTAAATAATCTGAAAATTGAGATCTGTATACCTTGTGATGATGTAAGATCAAAGAACAAGCCTTCTGGGACCTCCCTGGACTTAAGCTCAGGCACCTGCTTTACACAGACGGATTAAAAAGGCAATACAAATCTTGGGAAAGGATTTTGCCTCCTGAAACTATAATTAATAAAGGTACATTGCACATTAACTATACATACATAAAAAACAACTTAATACATGCAAATATTTATAAGACCTACTGCTGCCAAACACAGGGTTTCTGTTTGCATGTCAGTGCTAAGCTTCCCTTGATTTTACCAGTGGTCGATCAGGCCTCAAGTTTAAATTAAAATGTAGTTGATGAGATTATCCTAGGGGAAAAATGGTTCTTGGGGACAAAGGAGAGCCACTCAAAGAGTTAGGACAACTCTGTCAAGCAATTTCCAAATCTAAATTATTAAAACTTGAAACACAGCCAAAAATTCAGCCCTGAAGTTTAAGAAAATCACCACTGTATCCATCCAACTGCTGAAAGACTACAGCTCCCAGACAAGGCTAGAGGACCTTGTTTTTCACCCTAATTAATGCACATTTCTGTTCTCTCACTTCACCATTACACTCAAAACCAGAAGCCCCACCATTGCCAAGGAACTGAGGGAACTGGAGGGGGAATCACCTGCTTCCCAGTTAAAGTTACAAAATCCAACTTGTTTGTCCAGATGTGACCAAAGTCTTTTGCAAATTAGTGGACACCCCCATGCAGCAGTTTTTTAGCAGTGGCATTTACTCCATTCCTTGCTGGTTATTTCCAGGCACTACAAAACCTACCTCTTAGTAACATCTTCGCTGACAGACTCGCCACAGAAGCACACCTGGCATAGCTTGAAACAGAAGAGATCTCTCAGGCTCTCGTAAGTCTCTAAAGAAAGTTAAAACAAGTAGTGAGTCAGTGCAGGACAGCTATGCTTTCTGGTCCTTATACTGTCTCTTTGCTCCACAGAAAATTTATAGCCTCCAGGTTCCTGAACTGACACCTTCCCTGTTAATCGCAAGCACCAGTGATGTGATATAGCCATAAAAATAATGTTCAACTGACACTGGCTTGGTTTTGTATTTCTTACCCAAGTAATGCATGCAATGCAAAAATCACATTTCCTTATATGCTTCAAAGGACCACAAGTGTATGTATGCACACACATACACACAGGCGCACACATAGGAGCTATCTGTCACAATCAGTTTCTTAAGTTTAAAAACATTATTAACTCAGAGACAGGAAGGAGCCTCAGGAGCAAGGGGAAAAAAATTGCTACGATAATGACTTTACTCTAAATAACCTGACAATCTCTCCTTCTTTGGCATTTTTTAATCATTTAGAAAGACAGAACATGACGAGGCAACTTGCATGACCAGTGTCACCGGTTTAGAGTTTCTTCAAGCAGCTGAATTTATACTGCTGTAGGGTAGAATAACTTTATTTTTTATGCTTAGCTTATAACTATGGAAAATCCTTTATAAGCATACTTCCTCCTAACACACAGTATCTATCCAATCTATCCTGAAGCATGAACACTGACCCATATTCTTCCTTTCAAAAATGGCAACGGTCCAAGAAGTTTTCCACTCCTACAGTTTTGGGGTTTGGTTTGGTTTTGTGTTTAGGAGCTACTTTCCTCTAACGTACAACCAAACCGATCCAGATTCTCAGAGAGAAGATGCTTGTGAACAAGATCCGCTATCATGAACCACTTGCTGCCTGCTGAATTTCTTACGAATATGGGTGGGAAAAGGTAATAGGTTTATCATCAGTGCAAGACACTTGCCATGTATGGATCCATTGTAGAGGTCTAGTAGAGTGAAAGGCACCTTTCAAAGACAAGGAGAGCACGGGAAATGAGAGTGAAGAAAGAAAATGAGAAAAAGTTTGTTTATCCAGCATGTGAGCAAGTCACAGCAGGACTGCACAAACACATCAGATGACATGGTCAGCAGGGAAGGAAATACCCAGCATATAGTCCTAGGTGAGCCAAGATTATCCATTAATCTAAGAGTGCAGAAAATGGAAAATATGATCACAACCCCTAGTTGAAGGGAGGGGGAAAGGGAGGGGAAAAATCCTGCACTCTGGTAATTTCACCCTGTTCAGTGAACCTTTTATTTTTTCACTTAAACCATTGAAATAAAGAAGTAAGTTTGCTGCTGGTGTCTGTTTGGCTGCTCTTAATCAAAGACATTGAGTGGATTTCTTAATGGCATTCCAGTAAACATTGCAATGAAAACAACACTAAATTAGATCTTAAGCAGCCAGCAATCTGATTAGCAGATACAGATCTTTATGCAAGTATTTTACTTCCTTTTCACTTTAAAAATACCCCAACATTTTCTTCCACCATTCTGGAATGCTATTCATTAATTGTATTAAAAATAATATAAAAATTAATAAAATCCAAGGGGTAATAGATCTATCTTCCTTTAAGTTTTACTAAGAGATGCATAGTTTTAATTTACAGACATGCAAAGGAAGTTTTAAAGCATTATGGTTAAAGAATATCTCAGGGCAGTTTTTACACAACAGGTTTTTGTTATTTAAATAGCCAGTTACTGCACAGCGCCAAGTTTTTGAATCCAGACTGAGCCTGTGAGCAGCTCAGCCCAGAGAGGGCCGAGGGTGCTCTGCGCATTTCCAGCAAACGCTTTGCACTTTTTAGGGTTTGGCTTTTATATTTGAAATTACTTAAAAAAAAATTGGAAGTTAGGGAAACATTATTCATAGACAGAATTGAGGTGCGGGCTTCATGCCAGCATCTCATTACAGGAATCCCTCTAGCTACCTTATTAAATTTGAAGAAGCTTTCGTTACAGGACAGTCCTGTTTGATGGAAGACATTTATCTTATGACCAATGTGTAATTGTGCTTGGTGTTAAAGAGCCATTCTTTTCTCCATCAACTCTGAAATGTGCAGTAGTGTATGAATGTTTCATAGAACATACTTCATTGAATTACACTGAAGAAAAAGATATATCTATTTCAAGAGATGCATGTCTTTGGGTTTTATATTATAAAATAAAGAATATTTATTAATCTTAATATTGGAGCAAAGTTGTTTAAATATTTACTTTTCAAGTACTTTAATAACTACATTATTAACAATAACATTTTTTGTGGTTTAATTTTTTCCAAACAGTGATTTTTATTTGCCTCAAGTTCTCACAATGTTTAACCTCACAACAGTGTCTCATTTAAGACTTCTTCAGGACTGACATGAATGGTGTGGACTGAGATTAAAAAAGATTGTGAATTAGAAATGTAATATGATTTTAAACAAAAACTGGTTATGGATCTTTCTAGGAGAAATAATAAATATAAATAATAAATTAATACAGATAGCAGCATTCACACATATGTCAGTAAAAACATTCTGAAAAAAATTCTACAAATGAGCACATTTCTATCCATAGCCAGATAGATCAAGTAATTTTTGTAATTCTCACTCTCTTTTATACCCTGTTTGGAAGCTGTATGCAACTCAGCTAAATTAATTTCTCTGTGTTGAAAGTTCAGTATGAGCTCTTTGCTTCTGGCACCAGAGCCAAACTCTGGTCTCGGCGACACAGTTATGCTGCTCATGTAAGCCCGTGGGAATTTTATCAGGGAAACTGGGAAAATTTTCTGGTTTTACTAGTCAAGCTGAGAGCAGAATTTGGCCCTGCATAAGCTTAGTCTATAACAGTTAGGGATTACCTAGGTGCCTCACTGCTTTCTGATACCAGTAGCTTCCTTCCCTCTGTACAGCTTTGACTCTTTTTGTGTCAGACCACAAGGCTCCCGTAGAGCTTCCAGTAGTGGAAAACTTTTTCACCCAGGTTGATGAAGACAAACTCAGCCCCTTATCCTCAAAGAAGGCAGTACAGTGTCTTAATGTTGCAATTCCTCCCCTCCAGGTCCCCCAGCTCATCTGCAAAAGTGTTTAATTTCCTTCCCATTCACCTCTCTGGAATCATTGTTGTCCCTTCCCTCAGAAGTCGTGACTTCTCCTATCCAAGATCCACAGCTTTCCGCTGTCTCACTCTTTGGTTTCTCAGGTTTCCTATAGCTTTCCATTTCATATTTCCCCTGTTTTTATTTTCCAATAGGTCTCACAAAGCTTTCCCTGTTTCGTCTCTTTTGGGTTCTTTCCATCCTCCTCAAAGTCCAAATCTCATCCCACTACTGCTGATTGTTACTGCATTTTTGATAGGACCCCATCTCCTTTTTGGCTGTGGTGTCAAATCTGTCAACATCTCCAAGCAAAATCCTCCTAGATTTATGATTCATACAAATTTCCATCAGGCCCCAACTTAGACTGGGGCTTTCCCCTGTATCACATCTACCAGGTGAACCAGTGCAACCGCTAACACAGATAGGCAACTCTGGCATTTGCGCCCACAGAATTTAGTGGTTTTGAGGCATAATGAGCTTCAGAATTGCAGATATCCTTTTTTCCCCCCCTCCATTGTTTAATTTATTTTATTTAATTTATTCAGGCTGATTGACTGTCATCTTAAAGGTGTCCTGAATTTAAGGACCCATTAACTATGTGAAGCTTAAATTTAGGCTCAATGTTTCAAAATAACAGAAGTCTTCTGGAACAAACTCTTTATGCCATTATTATTACAAGAAATTCCAAAGGACATAAAGTCCAGCAAGGAAATCAAAGGCAAAAAAAGGCAAACGGATGATCATTTGTTAAAACTGACTGCTTCTAAGAAGAACATTTTTACAAGTAATATAAAAAACATTGAAAAGGTTCTCACCAGACTTTACTGAAATATCTCTGGGGAAAATCCATTAGAAATACATTTGCAATCAGTCCAGTATCAAATTTCTATTGTAAATATGGCAGTTAAGAAGGTCAGGTTACCCGCAGTTGTGTAAGAGTGAGATGAGCAGTTAAAAAGGAATTTATGTTGAGTATTTAGTATACAATTTATGTCTTTTACTCTCCGTTAAAACACATCAGATTTTTTCTTATATGTTACATGACATTATATTCACAATAATGGGCTACTGAAATAATGACCCATCATTGGTTTCCTTATCTCCATGCAAATGCTTTGGAATTGTGCTTGAATCTGATGCGCTGATTAGCTGAGAGCTGAATCCATGCCAGTAAGAGAATTGCTGTAAATTGTTGGATGAGTGTAAATTACACCCACGCCACTGGTGTAGCAGAGAAAAATATGTAACTTGAGATTATGAAGTATCCTGCTGTGACATAAATGGAGTGGAAAGGCACTTAGTCCAGAGAGGACCATAAATAGTTTAAAGCCAAAAAATGCCCAAGTAATGTGTATGGGTAGAAGAGTGATTAAGGAAGTGACAAAAGAAAAGGTGGTTATCTAACCTCTAATGCTCTGAGGTGTCATAATAAAGGGTATCCAGGAGCAATCCCAGCTTCATCCACACGTGGCCCTGCTGCACAGCCACAGCTGTGCTAATATATGTATGTGGGGAACTGCGCAGTGAATGGGATCTACAAACTCACCTTGATTTAAACCTCCTCCGACACACCAGAAAGAAAGTTATTCTGAATGAGGATCAGTTCATCACAGCTCCATGCTCTTTACCACTGGGGTAGCCTGCTGGTAACACACAGCGTCTCCGGCACAGAAGTGCAACCCATACATGTGGAGCTACAAACTCATGTAATGTAGGAAACTGTGCCTGTCTGCACATACGCGAGTGAGGAGAGCCAGCATCTCACACTAAGGAGGGCTGTGCTGCAGTACAGCCCCAGCAGTGCAGCAGAGCTGTTGCTCACGGCAGCAAGTGGCAACCAGTGAATGAACAGACATGCTCTGTCCCCTTCATAAGCAACACATGGGAGTGGATTAGCATCTGGGAAAAAAAAAAAAAAATGTTGGAGGCACAAAAAAATAAAAAGCCTAAAAAGAGATGGCACAAAGAAAACAGAACACCAAAAAATACAGGGTCGGGGGTAAAGCAAACAAATTGCAGCCTTGAAGAAGACATTGGATGGAAGATTTCAAGGAGAAAACAGTAATCAACCCCAGAGGACAGCCTCCAAAGACAAGATGAGGTCCCTGAAGAGGCCACAGAATGAAGGAGGCACTGAAACTCCCACTCATTGCCTTCCACGCACGGCCACCAGAGTCAAAAGACTTCTGATTTTGTGTATGGAGACTGACTCTTAATGTCACTAAGGTAGTACTGGAGAGAAGCATAGAAATGGCTCCTTTGGATGTTTTGTTTACCTGTTCCCCATCATAGCATTATCAAAGCACTTCACAGTCACTAAAGATTTCTTCTCACAATGCCCCTCTGGAGGCAACACAGTAGTGTTGTTTCCATCCTGCAGGAAGGCAGGCATGGAGGGTAAATGTTACTTGCTCACATATCATAGGATGCCTGAAGCAGAGCGAGGAAATGAGCTCAGGTTTCCTATGTCTCCTCTTCATAACCTGCTTTGTCCTTTTCTACTTCTCTTTCACCCCTTGTGAATGGACAATGATGGGAAAGGTGCCACTTCTGTGCTCAGAAATAAACCAATCGTAAACCTGGAGAGCCACAGCTGAGTCCAGTCTTGCTTCTGTTGAAATCAATGTCTAAAGGAGTTTGAGACTTCTTTAGGTAGAGCTCACTAAATGTCCCAAGAGCCATGATTCATTTGAGAGGGAACAAATTCAGCCAAAAAGACTCCAAACCTTACTGTCAAGTCAACAGTAAAGCAAAGGTAATTAATTAAAAAAATATAGATAATACATGATATTAAGGAAGAATAGATAGTAATTGATAATAATTCAAAGTTATGAAATGAAAAAATTGGATAAGAGAAAACAAAGACTTCAGGAGAATTGTAGGACTGATAAATTTCAGGGGGGAAAGAAAAAGGAGGGCTTTTTGTGTTTGGAAACAAGAAATTAGCCTCAGCATGTTCTTGTCCTTTATGTGAAGAAAAAAAGTAAATGTGTTGATACTGTTAAAAAAGCAGAAGTATTTTTTAGTTTTTCTGTTTCAATACTTGAAAAGAAGGATGATCAAATACTGCTCATGTAAGTTGTTAACCAAGTATGGATTTAACAGGTAGGTGAGGGATATGGCCCTGTGATAGTAAATACCAAAATTAAACATCAACTAGAAAAAACTTTTGAAAATCTGCTGTCCTGAACAAACTGTACCTTTTAAAAGTGGACCGGATTTTGCAGCACTAGGAAAGTTCCAGGTCAGAAAGACTAATATCATGCTGATATTAAACAAGTAGGACTGCACACCTAGATAAAATAGATAAATAAAGCCTGTACAAGAAGTCAGTTTTCATTTTTCATTAGCGTTATGAATGTGATTGATAAAAAATTCTAACAAAAAAAAATCTATAAACTTTTGCAAAGCTTTTGAATCAGTACCACAAATATTCTAATTAGCACCGTGCATGATCAGGGAGCTACAAGTTAAATAGATAGGCACAGGATAGCAGACAGATTTCAGAAAGAAGGTGTTGATGAGGACCTGCCATTGAATGGTTCAACAAGAATCTGAACTAACATGGATGATATTCAAATTTTCATCAATAAACCAGTAGTAAACATAAAATCTCTGCTGCTGTTATGTGGGGGCAACAGAAAATACATACTGTAAAGAAATGATGATGAAAACACAACAATTTTATCAAATTATCTGAATCATTTGACTGACCAAAGAGTGACAGACACTTGAAAGCAATGACTGAAGACTAAGAAAAGAAGGAAAGGAATTCACTCAAAGGTTTGAAGGAATTTTCTTACTCTCAGACTGAAAAAGGCATTTATTGGCTTTATCTTTAAAAATTTCAAAATTTTCTTTTAAAAATTATTTTTCTGCTTTTTTATTTCCCTTCCATTTTAGCCAATTTTTAAAATGTAAAAAAAATTTTCTTTTCCCTACTTCTAGGGTTTTTCCAACAGAAATACCAGTGCAGAAACAGTCTCTGAGGATTAAAAATGCTTTATGTAAAAGTAAATTTAATTCAAACATTTTTAAACTACCTTTGTTCTCATTGTCTACACACTTCTAGTTTGGTTGCAATGGAATTTTCCTCCAGTGTTAAGATTTCAAGGAATGCCACTCTACTCTTGTGCCTGATTCATGCCTTTGCATTGTGTGCATGGTCTGGGGCCTTTCTTATAACCCCCTGTAGATCTAGCCTTATGGTCATGTGGGGAAATATTTTATGGCTGACTCCTCACATTCCTGTGAGGAATTCACTTCCAGTTGTCATATTCTTCTCCATTCCCTTGTTCACTCACATAAATGTCCTTCCCCACAGAAAGATCACGTACAGCATCAGAAAAATCATGAAACTCGGAAAATTAATGATTCTCATAATTCTGTAACAAAAATGTTTCCATTTACAACAGTGTTTCCATTTTGCTGAGAATGACAAAAATCTCAATTCTGTTGCTTCCTCAGAAACAGATCCTGCCGGCAGCCAGCGGATTTGCTGTCCCCACTGGCTTTAAATATCGGCCGTATCATTCTGTATTGATACATGTAACCTCTTTGCTTCCTGTACTTATGCCCATATGTTTAGATGTTAAGGTTTCCTTCAAACTCATTATACAGGCGAAGAGTGCATGAGATGAGAGTAACATCTTAATTAGCAGTGTCACTGACACATTTTCTGCAAGAAAACCTTCAACTGAACCAGAAATTTCCCATATGCTTCTTTATATTGATTTGCACCTGTTGTCAGTTTTGTGCCAACAATAATACCTGAATGGAGTATGAAGCAAAACCGTAGGGTTTGAGGTGCTACCAGAGCCTTCGACTGTATGTCAGAGCGACTCCCAGCTGCTAAAGCACCCAGGGACAGGTTTCAACAGCCACTCATAAACCCAAGGCAGATCTTGCAGGATGAAAAGATGAAGCCTGACCAACACTGTTTCAGCACCAGCAAGCAGCCCGGGTAAGAAAATATTAGAGTGATCAGACAAGTGCCTCCAGAGAGAGCAAGACTATCTGGGGGCTGCCATTAACCAGACGACACCCTAGTCAAATAATGAATTGACCTAAAACCAAAACACTCAATGGTCTGAGGCTCAGCAGAACAGCGGTCACTAATGATCTGCCCTCTGTGAAAAGAGCTCTCAGAGAAGAAGACATCAGAATAAGTGGCTGACAGCCACAAGCTGCAAGAAGCAGCAGCAGGCTGTGCTAGGTTAAGTGCTAGGTTTCTGTTTTAGCTGCTTTCCCCAAGACATAAACATCGAGCTGTTCAGAAACCAGTGGGAGCCTAGAAATCTGAGAGAGGTCTTTCCTATCCCATGTCCAAATTCCTGCTATTGAGAATGGGGCGAACACACAACACACCCAACAAACATATCATACCCCATCTTCCTTGTAAAATTGGCATGCATTAACCTGGCCTGGGTCAGGCAGCCTGCCTGGTCAGCTGCCTGATCCTACTACACCTGCCCTTGCTTTTCTCCCTCTGGATGCTGGGAGGAGTGTTTGCCTATTCCCCGCTTCTGGATGTGTTGGCCTAAATCAACACCACTGCCTACTGTCATCATGGAGAATATGAAATATTAGACATAGTAGGCATTTCGACTCAACAAAGAGGTGTTGATTCAGGGTCTCAAATCACAAGTTTTTGTTTCAACACATTGACTCTCTATACACTCTGTAAACCACTGGTGATGCTAGTATTTGCTTCTGACTCTTCATGCAAGTCTTATTTTATGTCAGTGGAGAAAAACCCATCCTTCACTGGCTCCACTCTGCCTTTCTGCCATGCTAAATATCTACCAGAATCTGACCATACAATCCTTTTCAGTAGATGCTTTATTATTTTGGCACCTACTTGTACCAGCCTGGAGACCAGGTATAACATGGAGTGGTGGTTGCATGTCTCTCTACACACACTTAAGTGATGATCAACCCGAGGCTCAGTGTACAGAGTCTTCTGTGCAGATGGATCTTCTAGTAAAGTCATCACATAAAAAGTAGAATTATATTGTAGAACACATACGTAGCTTCTTTTCACCAAGGCACCCCCACCTCACTTTGCTTCAGGAGCCAGTTTTTCCTATACCATCAACAAAGGCCACTTCACTTGGTTTATATTTCTGGCACAAGACACAGGCCTGAACAACTTCCTCAATGTGACTGATATTTGAGGACAGTAAAAAGCATTTCTGGTTCCAATCCCTAAATGATCTTCATGTGCCTTTTCCTATACATCTTCCTGCAACACTTTAGGAATCACAGTCCGGCTGTCTTTAAGCAAGATTTCATCAACAACTAAGGTTTCTTGCTTCAGTCTCTAAGAGGGTCCAGTAGGATGCTATCTAGCCTACAGTCTGCTACAAAGTTTGATTGCATTGAAAATTTGAAAGTCCCATCCTCTGCAGGTGCAGCATAAGTCCTTATTTAACCTGAAGTTCAACAAGAAGTGGCAGATATTTACTTGCATATGTGTGGTGTTTATCTAGTACAAACCTTCTGTAACACCAAAACTCTCCCTGATTTGTTTTTCAATGTGCAAATTATACCCATGTAGCTGAAAAAATCACCTCCATGAAGGAAAGAGGTAATAGAAAGTTGCATGAGTAAACATCATCATCTACGTGAGCACTTTGATCATCATTTTCTCTAGTGATTTATAAACACCTGGACTCCAGTTTTAACCACAATATTTAAAAGGTACAACCTCCACACCAGCAGTGCCCTGGAGGTGCTCACAGTGAATTTAGGTACAGATTCACTGTAGAATTGCCCTTATCTTAAATAGGGTCATATTATAATCAGGTAGACCTCAGTGTTCTCTTATAAAGGAAAGCAAACCTTCACGTATCTCAGGTATCTTAGTATCTCAGTGCCCAAGCACAGTCCAGAGGGCAGGTAAGAAAACCATATTTCCTACCACTGCAGTGGTGGCACCCTCTCCATGAAACAAAGGCTTGGACACCCTTTTAACAACTACTGTGTTCCCTTGCCTCTTTTTTTTTTTTATAGAGTACAGTTTTCTAAGTTGTTATTTACCCCTAGATTTCATCTCCTGTACAAGACTGCCATGCAAGGCTAGCTTCCCTCTTAACCAAAAGTCCTCGTATTACACAAGTGTGATCTTGACTATCGCACATGCATCCAACAGAAAATTTTAAATGTTCCTTTGCTCTCAGATGGAAGTCCTTTTTTGCTGTAATACTCTTATGAAGAGCTACCTTTGTATTGTAAACATTTTGTCATCAACCACTTGACATGCTACACTTATTCAAATATCCATTGCTTTCTGTTGTCTTTAAAACCCATGGGTCTTCATCTCAGGTATCGTTTTATAATCCTGAGATTTTTTATTACACACACAGTTACCTTGTGTTTTGCAAAGGGTACACACTACATCTATGGAAAGAAAATCAGGCATAACAACTGGATGGACCCCTCATGTGAGAGCATCCATCACTCAGTTTAAATGTAGCCTTTACTTCTCAAATGTAGCTCTTAACCTTAGATCAGTTACTCTGATTTTTCACTTTTGTTTTCATAATCTCCATCTAAAATACGTCATTCACGTGCTGGGAGGAGGGGTACTGTGGAATGCAGTGCTTCCTAAATGTATGTTATACCAAGTAATAGTTAGCCTTCACTGCCCAAGTTAAGTTAAACCTATGTGAAAGATGAGAAGGGATGTCAGCAATAAGGCCATCTTCTAATTGTTTTCCGTTACCAGGGCACGTGCTGCTTAAAGCTCCAGCAAAGTGCTGTTTAAGCTGCCTTCAGCTATCCTCCACATTTCTGGAAAGTTTCAACTTCTGACGGGTTTTAAGAGCTCCATGTTTTCACTCAGGTATTTTGTTAGTTTGTTTTACATCTGGAGTAAGTGCGGGTAACCACATGGTGCCCTGCAGTGCAACTGAACTCTTTGGCCTGTATCTGAGGTCTGACAGCTCACCAGTCTGCAGCTTCATTGCCTGCACAGCATCTCATCGAGCTCTGAGGCTCACACCAGAAATGGCAGAGCTCATCTTCTTCACCAAATGGGCTTGGGTCCGGCTTCCCCCATCGACTTCCGTGCAAATCAGATTGGGCTAAAAGCACTGAGTTTATCTTTGGTTCCATGGTAATTGGAAGTTAAACTATATAGAGCCTCAGAACTGGGTCAACAACAAAGAAAGACGGGTCAGAACAGTGTACTTTTAAAAATCCCACCTGAAAAGGTTAGCAGTGTTACCTCCCCACTCTGCCCTTGTTGTACTGCTGTGTCGACTCTACTGATCCAGGATCCCTAGGGTTAATTTTGTGACCTGGAAAGCCAATGATATAGCATTTTACTTAAAACTTGATTTTATTTTTAAAGGTTTATTTTAAATGCACCTTGTAAATGAATTCTAATTTGACCTCTAATGTGAACTAATGATCAGTACTAGTAATTACATGAACCAGATATGTGACAGTTCATAAATCTGGGGTCAATTTTTTTTTTTTAATTATTTGCTCACTGGGACATATATATAAACTACAAAACACCATAGACTATTAACTCACATCTTTTTCTCTTATGGATCCAAAGCCAAAGTGTTCTTCCCTCTCTGATTCATTTTTTAATCTTCTCTGAATCCATTCAAACTTTATCCAATAAGTGTCAGTAAATGATAGTCATATTGAATAAATGCAGAATTAGTAAACCCTCTAATTCAAAAGTGTTTAGTTTCAGAGCACAAGAAGTTAAACACTTTCTTGCAACACATTGTAAACATGTCAATGTGTTTAACATTTTAAATGTGTTCTGTTCCCTCGTGCATGTGTTTAGAAAAGAAACAGGTTATGATATTTAACCAGTGAATGGATATATGTGCTCATTCCTACCAACACTTTTTAAACACTTGTGGATGCTTAAAATTATGATGTGTTTAAGATTTGAACACGTTTGCTTTTCTACACTCCTAATCCAATGAATGTTTGATGCATTTATTTAGAACAGCAAATTTTTATCAGGCTGGCAAAGCATACAATTTGTAAATAGCAATGCTTGATTTTTTTTTTCTATTTCTTCATTCTATTCAAAACTAGAACCTAGCCAGGTGAGGTTTTAAGAGAGGGTAAAGAGACTTTTCCGACCAGAATGAAATGACTGTGCTAAGCTGAAGCTGGTCTCATTTGTGAGGTGCAGAAGTAGCAACAATGTTTAAAATGTGTTTTCTTTCTCAAAGACAAGACTCTACACTACATGGGAAGCACAGGAAGTTTGCAACTGAAATGAAAAAAAGCCAAAGGAGAACATCTGCAAACATTTTTAAGGAGGGTTTTTTATTATGTGCTCTGTAGTTGGATAAAAACATAAATTATCTGGAAATAAACTGGCTATTCTACTCACCTGCATGCGTATGGGGTTACTCAGTGAGGAAATGGCAAAGTCCCGTGCATCTTTGACTGTGGCTTTACCTGAACTCCCATCACTGGTCTAGCTGTGCTTAGGCTATTTCTAACCCTCAAACCACCAAGCAGCTGCTAACAGCTGTCATTAAAAAAACCCCAGCCAAACAACAAATGCCAGCAATAAAATTTTATCTATCATTCCTCCAAATTAGCTTAACCTGAGGCCAAGCACAGGCAATGCTCAGTGCTTACACCCATGACATGCTATTTCAGGACTTGTGAATGATAAAAATGGGTTCTTTTTTAGTGTGATAATTTGAATTTCCCTGTAAAATCCAACTGCAGTGGCTGTCAACCATTTCCATACCATGATCCTGTTACAACAAAAGAACAGCTTTATGTCCCCACTCTTGCCTACCCTTACCATAGTTCACCCTTGAACCTGTCCACAGGAAAAAGGAGATTCCCTGGAATATCTTTATAAGGCAGAAAAACAGCATTTAAAGTCCTTCCAGGATTAGGAATAGACACATCACATTCTATCATGTGGAAAGGCAACACTAACTAAGTTCTTAAGGATATCGAATGTGTCTGCCTTAAATCTTTTTCTTGTTCAAGAACCAATAAACATGGAAAATTCAGAAAGCCAGGGGCTATTTTTAATTTTATTTGAGAGTCAGCCATCCCAGCTTCATTCATAAGTCTTTGTATGCCAGCTGTGCCAGTAAGCTCAGAAACCCCTGTATCATTGTGCGGGGGGCTGTACAAGGCCCTGGAAAGAGCTTGCATCCACCAAGGGGTCAAAGCAGAGGCAGAGCCTGTCAACTCTTCCTGTTCCCACTGCAGGCCAGGGGAAGAAGAGCTCACCTCCCTCCTGCATTTTGTGCTATGTCACCTCCACAGAGCCACCCTGAAGAAAGGGAACAGTCAGGTGACTTACAAATGCATAAGAAAACAAAGTACTCCCATGGCTCTTTTATCAGTCTGTGACATGCATGTCCCCACTTCTGAGACGTCAGCAGGAGTTTCACCTGGCCCTTCCTGAGTGACTGCCCAGCCTTGGCCAAACCTTCTGGACCTCTTTAGGTGGTGTCCTGCCCTGCAGAGAGGGAACCGTGAACTGCTGCAGGATCTTACCATCCTCGCCCCTGGGCATGACAGCAGCCCAGAGTTTTCATGTTTCTCAGCATCGTGAGTTATCTGAAGTGCTTCTCACAATTTGTTTTTAATGACAAGGAAATGAGGCTGATGGTGTGCGGTCACATCATAGGTACACAAGCTTACTGTGGACCAGTATTCAAAGGCACTCAGCCTTTGCTTAAGTAACAGCAATGTAAAAGCTCAGTGCTGGAGCCATTTAAAGTTTGAATGCCAGCTGCATTTTTATTGGCCGTCTGTGACTTCAAAGGGCTTTTTCTCTGCTAATGCCCAGACAGGTAGGCTGCCCTGAAATCTCTCTGCCATGCTGACTTATGGATTTTGAACTGATTTTATCCACAGGCTTATGCCTGAAAATGAACATTAAACATATTGGGGCTGAAATGAATTTCAGCATCTTGCACTCCAGCTACAGCACTGACACTTAATCAGGAAGAGGACGGTTCATCTGAAAACATATAGTAAAGATGTTCTTTGTAGTAATGTAGACCTTCATCGCTTATACTTTAATCCCAAGACTTGAAGAGAAAAACTTCAGAAAAGCAGATACGCTGTTGCTGTGCCAAGTTTTTATTTGTAAGAATAGGGAACAATGAGGAAATTCAGTTGGATGCTTAATGTATTTTTCAGTTTCAACAACCTGGTCTTTACTACACCGTTTTATAAGGGTATCTGAAGCCCTCATCCCAGATCAGGACCCAAATTGACTAGCTGCTGCTTTGGCATAATAAGGGACAGGCCTTACTACTGAGAGCTTGCAGTCTGAGGAGCAGAATTACACACCAGTGTAATGTTTCAGGTACCATCTGCCCATATGGGTACATCCACAGTATTGTAAAGAAACTTGTCGTGTTAACACCATATAACAACATTTGCCTTGCTGTATGAAAACGGAGGGATTATTTAGTTGAGACATGGGGAAATTTTCCATCTGGTTCCATAACCAGCCTGAGTGTTACTCATTGGGGTATCTCTAAACACTGTTCTGCTGCATGGTATGAACAAACTAGAAGGCTCCAAAACGCTGCAGATGCTTTGATATGATTGAATTTATGAAGTCTGATCTTGAGGTACTATTGACCATAGGGAGTTTCACTGATGTTAATTTTATAATAAAATGTTGGTAGTTCAGGCAAAGATACTCTAAAGACAAAAGTCTCACATATTTCTAAATGACAACTTAACAATGCAGTGGGATTGTCTCATATGGTAATCCACATAGGCTTATTTCACAACTAATACCAGCAGAGTATTAGATTCTGATCTTAACTAAAATACTGGAATTCGGTGGAGTTGCCTGAAATAACAGTCAGTCTACTGAATATCTGACACTAGACCATGACAGGGCAAATTTCAACGTTGTTATGCTTCAGTATCTGCTTTTGATATACACAGAAAACCCTGAAAATGAATTCTTCAAATGAATTTTAAGACATACCTGCTGTGCTTGACTTCCAGGAACATAGCAAGTATCTCAGGGATTCCTCCTCAACTGTTCAAGATGTTCAAGAGTTATGTGTTCAAGGTGACAGATTGATCTCCTGTCTTCAACAATACCCTTAGACCCTAATATATCTTCCTGTCCACACAAAGCATCTTGGCATGGAATGTCTGTTCAAAAAGAGGGAAGATCAGGATTCCTTGGTTCTGGGCAGGGAGGGATTTTTTTTCATCAAGGCACGTGCCCAAGTAATAACACTAAAGCTAATTTTCAAGTGGGACAGAGAAGGGGAAAAGTGGGACCCTAACACATTTGGGGCAAGTCTCTTTTTACTGTCTGCTTGTCATCACATGGGTTTTAAGCTGGAAACAGAAACAAACACCCTGTCAAAATACTTCAAGCATCTGTTACTTAAACAGATCTCTCTGACAGGTGAAATAACAGACAGAATCAAAGAAGGGGAAAAACAGCAATGCATATTTATTGACAGAAAAAATTTTAAAATCCTAAGCAGGTCAATAAGAATGTACTTTCAAGATAATTTCACACTGAAAACAAATCCACCAACTTGTAGGTAAAGCCATGCTGAGAATCAATAAGGCAGCAAAGGCAGGTTTGAGGGCAGCCAACAGTACCTGCCTGGGCTTTAGAGCAGGAAGGCCTTTGAAGTTGCAGACGGCCAATAAAAATGCAGCTGGCATGCAAGGCTTATACATCTCCAGCGTAGTTTTTATATTAGTAATGTTTAATCTAAAGTTGACACAGCCTGAGAATATTCAGTTAGCTTTAACACATATACAATTAGTAATCTGGTGGGAAGTCCCTTCTATACCTACAATCTAGACTGAACATTTATCGTGCAACCTATGCTTTCAAGGGAGGTGCAGTTGGCCATTCTTGCCACCTCCCTGCTCACTAGTGGTTTTCAAACTGTTCAGTTTTGGTTTTGCTATGTGTACATTTATGAGTCAACCATGATTTGCATTAAACTTGCAAAATCTACTTTACAACTCTGATTAAAGTAACATGGGAAATGTTACTTTTTTTCCTGCTAAAACCACTTTTATATAATATATGATATATTTGAAGTATATTTCTATTTTGGATCAGATTTTACCACATAATTCATCAAGTATACAGTCCTCTAAAAGTGACTAACTACAATCCCAATTTTAATAGATTTTTTCAGACATATACACTTTGAAAGGAAAGAAGGAGATACTTCTTCAGCATCCCATTGGTAGAGTGGCCTCCCTATGAAAACGGAACTGGCCCAGTAAAATAACAGCATCTGCTATTTCGACTTTCATCTTAACATGTACAGATTTCAGGGTTTCCAACTGATCTGACAGAACACTTCCTGTTCAGGAAATAAACGTGTCAAATGATTTCTTGATTTAAAGTGATGGATCACAGTAGCTCTCTGTACTGCAGGGGTGCTATTCTCATAAAACATATGCAACCTTTATTACTAAAATGAAGGGGAATTACTCCAATATCACTTAGGGCAATTTCCTCAGCAGTCACCACATATCTCCAATGTTACAAAACCCAAAAGGAATAAGGTGAGGAGTGGGAGCTGGAGCTAGCTTGAATTCTCTGCTTATTCTGGTTGGGGGGGGGAAGGGAAAACACTACGTCATGTTTGGGATTTGTGTAGTTTAATTTAAAAGAAGAAAGTGAAACCCTTTTTGAAAATAAAAGGAACACATACAAATAGTTAAAGTTCAAGTTCTTCCATGAGCTATGTGACATTTATTTCTAGAATCACCGTGATGCTTAAAGAGTTCAACACAAAGTTGCTGCAGTGGTAAATGAGGGTAATGATAGGTCTTTGACACAATACAATCTGATTGCCTAATGAAAAGGGGGTAAAAACACATGATTTTGAATAATATTCATCACAACCATATAACTCAGGATAAAGAACTAGATGTTTTATATGTGATCGTGAAAAGAAGGATGGTGAGTTGGAAAATGTCTAAAAGGGTAACAAAGAGCACTGAGTAACAATGTATGTAACTAAACAAGGTAATAAGTCCGGGTCTATGAAGCAGAAGAGCATTCAGTAGGAATAGCAAGTGCTTCCTTTTTGCTGTTTATAGCAAAAGCTGTACTGGGATATGCTTATCATTATGATGTCCTCATTACTTAAAAAGATAGCAAAGAATAGGAAATAGTTACAAAAAACATTCCAAGAATGTCTTAATACATAAAACTGGAAAAGAGGAGGAAGATGAGAAATGGCTTGGAAGAGAAGTACTAAGAATGCCATGTGTATCCCAGAACCAAAGCCCAACAGAGCTCTATTGAGCTAGACTACATGCAGAGGTCAAGAGATAACTCAGTCAAGGTCTGTAAGTACTTGCAGGGGCAGTAGATCCATGAAAGTAGAGAGCTCTTTAATTCATCAAACAGGCATAATAAGATTTCAGACTTGGGAGTTTAAGTGAAGTTGTATGGTGACCTTATCTTATACATTTCTGCAGGTCAGGTGGTCACAGCGACTACCTCTTCTCCTATTGCCTGAAAACAGCTGTTTTCAACCTCTCCACAAAAAGCAAGAGTAGCACTTCTATCAGGAAGAAAACAAATATAACTGAAGGGTCAGTTCCCAAAGTCCTCACTCCCAGCAAAATGGCAGAGATGTTCAGGGAAGAGTTACACCAGGGGCAGAACTGAGCCAAGGTCTGAGGAAGACAAAGTTCTTCTCTTACAACAACCTGCTTTTCCCTAGGTAACCAGGTAATCCACAGGTTTAGCTGAAGAGGTCAAAGTATCCCTGACACATATGCTCATCTGCATTTTGCAATTCTTTTCATGTACCAACAGGACATGTCACAATGGAAAGGAACCCATTTTATCTTATTTCCTTGCAACACCCATACTGAGTGGAGGTACTAATGTCACTTCCCTCCAGGTTCTCCTTTGGGCCAGAACAACCAGGCTGTTCATTTGCTCCATGACTGCTGAGGCCACCTTCTTGCAGCCTGATCCCTACAGCTCGACCACATTTCTGAAATGAGCCAGAATTTAAAAAGTGAATCTGACATGAGCGCACACAGACTTAGGTGAAGACTACCCAGGCCTCAGTTCATCTTTTGTTTCAGTGTTTACCCAGATATCATCATACAACACAACTGGAAATCATGTCTTTTCTAGTTTCTTGTGCAGTGAGTACAGCTTGCAGCTTATATGACTGTAACGGAAATGCTAAAATGACAGAGCCATTCTGTACCAGCTATACAGACAGAAAGAAGGAGGCATTTAGTTTAGAGGGAAGTTCATTCTTGCTTAAGTAAAAACTAGTAACCCCAATGGGAATTTGGTTTGGGACTCCTTTGGAATTTGGTTTGGGACTCCTTCTATAATTCCATTCTGCATTTGCTAGATAGGTCTTTGTTGAAAAGCTGAGCAATTTACCAAAGGAAAAGAAGCAGATGCGACCCTTGTATCTCCCTTTCTCTTGAAGGAAAAGGCACTATAAAAAACTTACAGTAGGAAAGCATAAATTTATTCTGAAATGTCTCTAGTAAACTGGCTTTGGAAGGTATCAATTACAACTGAAAAGGGGAGAGACTTTTTATTGCTATTTTGAAAGAATATCAGTTCTGAAGAAATGGATGTGCATGAGGATATTGCCTTAACACACAGGGCAAGTATAAATGTCTATTCCAAAAATTATTGCATGGAAGTCTACCAGACCATTAAGTCATCTAGCATTTTATACCATTTAGAAATGTATTTAGTGGAAGACAAGACTAGACAAAGGAGACATCAAGTTAATTTTAAAAAAGAAAACATCAAGGAAAATATCGTGTTCTGGAAGTTGGAGTGGGAATGAATTGCATTTTAATTTCCTACTCATATTACTTCAGTGCTTCAGCCCACTGAAATCAGAGGCCTATGGGACTAGACACTGAAAAATACTTCTCCTTCCTGAGGAGCTTCTAATTAAATGCAGGAGAGGGCAGGAAAACCAAAGTGATTTGCCCATAGGACAGTGGCAAAACAGGTTTAGAAGCCAGTCCATGCCCTGTTTCCAGTTCTCTCTGCTCTTTAGCCAGTCACAGTGTCAATGCCAGTAGTAACTGGCTCTTTAAAAACAGTCAGACTTCATACCAGGGAGAAAGCTGTGAGAAGTGCTTTTTGAGGAAGGTAGGGAAAAAGGACACAGTCTGCCAACAAGTCTGTCTATTTTAGCAAGTGGACACATTACCCTGCTGTGAATAGGAGGCTAATGTACAAATGACAGGGCACCTACCAACTGCAGCTCCTCTTTCTATGAAACATGAGACTTAGTTTAATTTCCTCTCTCATAATGAGCATTAAAAGCCTTAAACTTGCATTGTACCTTAAGCAGAATTGCACTTTTAATTTTAGCAAATCCAAATGATCCTCTCATTGATATCCCCAATGCCATAAGAGTATGAATTATTGATATTGCTTGACTTTAATATTTTATGCTGCTGTGAAAATGGATAGCAGAGCCAAATCACAGTCTGCAACTAAATTATGAAGGTCATCTAAAAGAATGCCAAGCAACTAAAGTCTGCTTCCCCAGATCAAAAGAAGGTCTGCAAATTTTCTGTTGAGTTATACTTTCCTTTATTATTTATTAGTCATACACAGCTGAGCAAGGTTTGAAATAAAATACTGGAATCTGAAATGCATTCCAGGAAAAAGGCTTGCTGTCATCAGCACATGCTATTGGCTACAGCATTTTGTAATGAACTGTAATTTTCTGTGACAAGCATTTACTTATGTCACAGATTTCAGACCAGCTTCTTGCAAAATATACCAAAGCACTGCTAATTGCAGGCTTACTAGGTAAAAACATAAAGTGTAGCTGAAGATGGTGACCAAATGGTCATTAACTGCTGAAATGACTGATTTCTCAGAGATCTTTACAATTAAGGATTATATTCAAGAGCTTACAACACCATCTATGATATCTGAGAAAAAATAGCATCTGTAGCACAGCTGGAGCAGCTGTGTTGGAAAATCAATCATTGCCTGGCAACTGAACAACTGATTTTCCATCAATCAGTACACAAGGCATTCTGTTAGGTTTATAAAACACATAAATTTGTTGCAGTATCTGCAAATGCAATAAGTGGGTTAGAAATGTAGGAGCAATAGATAAAAGACAGGTTTAAAGCGGCTATCAGGCTTAATATGAAAAAAGCTGTATTTATGCATGCTGTAAATACAATATTATGGCAATGAACAGATGAACTGCTCAGTGTGATTAGCTCTGACAATAGATAGAGCCAAGAGTAATCCAGAAATGAGGACTTTTTCCACCATAGCAAACATCTCGTGCTATACAACTCTCTAATTTTTCTTTTTGATAAAACGGCCATTCATGGAAACAGTTACTCCCAATTGTGCCAAGAACTCATAAATCCCTGTAAATTCCTGCAGCTTAGGCTTTTTTCTAGAATTTTATTGGCCTAACAGAGCCCATCAGCAATACTGCAAATCTTATCATTCTGTTGAGATTACAATGTTTCTATAATAATTTCTTCAAGCTCATTTTTAAAGGACAATAAAGATTGTAACTGTTCTTCTAACTCTCCAACATAAAAGAAGAAGTGAGGGTGGGGGAGTTATACCAGAAATTGTACAAGTTAGTACTACAGCTATGATACTTTAATACTCATAAAACATAGGCCTATTGCCTAATGTCAAGCCTCAGCAAGGGGCAGAGATGTATTTGTGTGTAAAGTAATATCTGTAACATCACGTTGCTCAACAGACCTGCGACAGTCAACAGCGCAAGCTGGCAATCCTTGAGAAGTTGATATCCTTCCCTTTGGACACTGCTGTCTCCGTTTAGGCATGGCCATCTGGAAGGCAACAGTCTCTTCATATAGCCTTCCCATATGAGGTTGGGAAGCCCCATCGCTCCTGACTCTGTTTTATACTGGAGCACTTCTTACGATGTCAGTACCCCCAGCCTTTCCTCTCTGTGCCCATCAACCACCCTCCCATAGTACCGAGCTGGTCCAGAACTGTGGAATAGGGCATGGTCTTATACAAATGCTATTAACAGGAAAATCCACCCAATGCACTTGAAAAATTATATATGGCCTTAAGCATGCCTGATGGAAGAAAAATTGCAATGGTTTTAGATAAACACAGGAAGAACAATCAATGCTTAGCACTGCACAAAGAACAAGGCAGTTGGTTATCAATACAGTCAGGCAATTGTAGCCAAGATGGCAAGGCAGGTGTCAGAAATTCCTCCCAGAGGAAAGTTACCGTATGCAAAACTGTGGCCAATCTTAATTATCATAAACCTGTTCTTAATCAGTTTAAATGATAAAGCCCTTCCCAAAGCAATCTTCCTCCATGTATCTGGGAGATACACAAGGAACAGCACAGAGGCAGTTTGCTGTATAAGTGAGCTATTTTCTAATTTAGGTGTTTTGATACAGTTATTTCTAATCCTGGTATGTCTACTGGTCACCATGCCCTATAGTGAGTACTAAGCCATTTTAAGGGCAAGAGACTACAGTGATATACCAGAAAAAAAAAAAAAAAAAAAAAAAAAAAGGGGCTGGTAAAAGTCAGCTTATTCTTTATATGATCCCCAGCTGTGAAATCCTACCCCATGGTGCCATCACATACAATCCTATAAAAACACAAAGACTGAAAGTTTCTGATTTAGCCAGACTGATCCAGGTAGCATGTCAGCAATAAAGAGAAGTGTCTCTCTAGCTTTTCTTTGACATTCACAGGTGCTGTCTTCTAAAACTGCTAAAAATATATATAGTAATGAGACCGCAGCACTGAATGGTCCTTTGTGGAACAGTACCTAGAAAAATATCAAATGCTTGAAACAAAAAACATTTCATTGACAATTAAGTATTCAAATAATTTCATACTACTTTGACCCTCAAGAACATCTTCTCCCCCAGTATTTTCAGGAATGTTGATGCAATATCTTTTTTTTTTTTCTTTTTTCTAAATGTGATCTCGTTTTAGTTGCTGTTTTTCTACATATTTGACTTTCCCCACATTTTATTACTTTGAAAAATGTGTAAATGGGTCTCAGGATCTTTGAAGCTGAGAGCAATTCTTTGTAGGAAAAAAGAAATGTTAGGCTTAGAATGCCAAACAGTATTCAAACTTTCCACTAACTAAAGACTTCCAGTTAGCACCAGGTTTGCAGCCCAAAAGATAAAATTAAGTTGCAATATATTTGTGAATACTTGTAAACTCTAGACATCTTTGATATTAGTTCCTACTGTAACAGACAAGAAAATGCAGAGGCACATTTTAATTACCTGTCAGGAACTAAATAAAAGATTTGTTTTATTGAATACTCCCTGTGTGTAATATAACTATGGAAACAAGTCTGAAATCCAATTGACTTTCTATTTACAGGCTCCTAAAGAGCTATTAAAACATAAAAGTGAACTACTTAAAACCTGTTTGAAGTTTTATTCTTCTTTAATGTATTTTTCACCTGTTTGATGATTGTTTATACTTTGTAGCATGATGAACTGTGACATTTTTTGCCATTTCATCATGTTGAAGATTTTGCTATATTTAAGTCAAAACATAACAATGTTTGCCACAAAAAAGCTGTTTTAAGAAACCTGACCATGGCAAAAATGTGTTTTAAGCCAACAGTGACAAAGCTCTTCACATTAATTTTCAAGCTGTTATTTCAACTCCATTTCAGATGCAGAGAACAGGGCAGGGCACTTGCTGCACTGAAGAGGTGATCATCTAAACAAAGTAGTCAGATTAGAAAAGGTAAGAAAGGTACTGCTCTTACTACTGTTGTAGATATGGCAAATGGAAGCCTCGAAAAACAAGTGACTTCCATGATAGTTCTTCAGGAAGCACAGGGCAAAGGCAGGAATACAACTGTCTAATGACACCCTAGTAAGCAGATAATCAGCCGGTATTTATGTTCCTATTAGTGAAGTGATGTGCACCACCTGATCACCTAAACCAGAACATTATTCTCCCTAAATAAACATAATGAAACGCCATATTGTGATACCCAAGAATTTGGACTGTATCCTTACAGAAGACCAAACGTAAAATATTGGTCTCCGTAGAATAGATACCTTGGGTCTCACCTTGGGCACACTTCCAAATCTATCAACAGCACAGTTCTGGTCTACTGAAACAGATGGAAGTCTTGGATCTCTAGAGTATCAGAATATAATTTTTCATTTGTAAAATGCTTTACTTATTCATTTTGACCAATTCTTCCTGATCCGAAACAGCTGAACTGACAACGCAAACTCACACGCTAGTGAGACCAAGATTACCTACAGCGTTATAGTTATTATTCAGCAGCATTACCATTCATTACTATTGACAAGTCCCGGTTCCTAGGATAACCTCAAGGGTGAATACTGGTGGTGAAGTATATCCCGGGGACAGAGGAAATTATTTTAAAGTACTTTATTTTGGTTAGTTCCATGTCTTAGAAATACTTTGGTGTTTCACATGGATATTAAGCTGAATGTAATGACAAACAAGTAATGCTTCTATCATTACCCTGTTACGCTATACTGACAGGTTATAACTTTCATTTACCTACACCATCCTTTCCTGAGGTATGCACTAGAGCCATGTGACATACCCACACAAGAAGTGCTCAAACCTTTGGAAAATCCAGCTGATGTCAAGCACTAAAATACATGGCCCTGAACATGCCACTGCTCTGAGCAGGGTGATTGGACTAGACAATCTCCAGTGGTGCCTTCCAACCTCAATGATGCTGTGAATACACCTCCTCACTAACATTAACATGAGTTACCATAAGCAGGTCAGCCCTGTCCCAGCTCCCTACCCTGACTTTCCACAGAACTTGAATTGTATTCAGAAGGAATTTCATTCCTTCTGGCAGAAGATGAGTGCAGACGCATGATGGATGTCAATAATCAGACTGAACAGTTGGAGAACACCCAAAACCAAACAGCTGGAGGTGCACCCTTCAGTGCATCAAGGGGTGTGCTCTAAGAAACTATGTAGACTAGAACTTGCAACCTGCCTAGCACTTACAGAAAACCATCAGTAAATAATAACAATAATTGTTTGATCATTGTACATCATCTGCTAGCCTGAGGAGTAGGGAACGATAAAGGTTGATTACACACTGGGTGGTCCTGAGGTTTTACTTTAATTACAGTAAAATGTATCCAAAAATAGAACAACATAAAACAGTCTGCTTGGAAAAAAATCAAATCAGCAAATCATTTTATACACACTGCTTGCATGGTTTCACTTTCATTTTTTCTTTTTGGCACAGAGAGAAGCAGGTAGGTCAAAGACAGGTTTCTGACTGTGTAGCCTTAGCTTTAACACTACTAGCCCCAGGTATTACAGCCTGCAGTGAGATATACAGGGACATTTCTGTTTCAGTGGACCTCACTCACTAAGTCCTAGAGCTCCTGATAGCCACATATTGTTGCAATATCCTTTTCTCTTATTGATGGAAACTACAGATATCATAAAACTGAAGTTCTAGAAGACTTTTGCCATTCATGCTCCGCATTCAATTTGCTTTCTGAGCTTTGCCTTGGGTGCTGAGAAAAATGGAGGCATTGGCAGCGGTAGTCATGAGACTTTGTGGGACAGTGGTGTGTGTTCTGAGGGACTTTTGATGTTTCAACATATTCCTCCTTTGATGTGCTATAGCCCAAATACAACATTATTCTGAACAAACAAAATGTACCCTGCCCATTTGTATCTACACCTGAAGGCATGGATTGAGCACAGAGAGAGTCTTTTCCAGTGAGTAAAGGGAATTTCAACATTTTCTTGGATGTTAACTCAATTTAATTGTGTTTCTAAACTGTATTACGTGCATACAGACTAAAGGGGCAGTTAGTTGGAAACCATCCACCACAATTTTGGAAGCTCTGCATTGGTAGCCTAGAACTATTCAGGATTGTGTATCACATTAACCCCAAGGAAATTGCCTTAAATAATTATCTAATTAGACAGAGTTTTCTCTCTCTCTTTTTCCACTTATAACCCATCTCTACCACCATCCTAGCTGTCATCTCATTTGTAACAATCACCCAAGAGGCATATACGATGAGAAGTTCTCTGGCCAAGTCTCCCACTGCTTATACACAAATGACAGATTTGAAACACATTACAAAATTCCTTCATTCCTGCATTCCTAAGACAGCCCAAAATACTCAGCCCTATTATGTGAAATCCACCTTATGCTACAAAGATGAGAAAGCCATTCAGCTCACAAAAACTGCTGAACAAATTGTTTGGGGAAATTTTAGGTGCATATGCTAATACACTCGCTCTGCTTAGGTGGAGGTGCTCCCTGTAGCAGCACTGATTATCGGATTATCTAGAAGACACCACATTTTTAATTTAGCTCTGTTTTTTATAAGCTGTGCTAATAAAATCTGTACCCCACGGAAACCCCCTGCTCATTAGCTATTACCCAGCCTCAGGCAGCACAAGTCTGTTTACATTACAAATAAAAGATAAAATATGCTCATTGCCAGCTTTCCCCTTCCCAAGGGACACTTGTCATGAATCTATCCTGCAAAACTATCTCTTCACTACTCTCCCCTGACTTCCCCTTGCCCCAGGACACTTTGCCTTCATTTATCTCTTTCGGACTTAACAAACCACTACAACTACCTTAGATCAATTTCTCAAATCACAGTTTAATTATTTAGAAGGAAGTGAGCTTTTGCTCTCCATTAAAACAACAATCCCTACCCCCAAGGAACAACATTAAATCATTGTTTAATCCTTATTACTGCCTTAGGCCTCCCTTGGTACTGCAGTGTTGTTGAAACTTCATTTCAATATTTACCACTTAGATCACTTAAGGGCTGTCAGCTTTAATAAAATTTTATCAATTGGATACTTATATTATTCACAGTTTCATAAAAATAACAAGACCTGCCTCGGTATTTCACTCATATATGGGCTAATTCCTTTGACTGCTATGGGATTTCATTTTATTAGCATTTACACATAATGTGAGTGATTTTTTAAACTGATATATATTGCATGAAGTTAGTAAACAGCGTCGTACTAAGTTACATGAATTTTAATATATGCATCACTAAGTTTACAACTGCAATACATGCAAACAAACCAATGAGGCAAATTTCACTGTGCAGCCTCCTAAAAAGCCTGATCTTTAAAGAGATGTGTCTATCTCAAACCCTCTCTGCAGAGTAGACTAGGGACAACTCTGTGGTAGGTACGCAATAAAGATATTCCAGATTCTTGGTTTGCAGAGGGTTTTGCTTTCAAAGAACATGCGAAGACTTCCCACATTCCATAAAGCAAAGCACAATTTGACAGGGAACGTACCAGCTCAATCAATAGGCTGGCAGAAATACAGTATTACTTCATACTACCTCTCAGATCAGAGAAGTGAACTATACCAAGTCTGAAAAAGGAATTTCCAGAGAGTTTTGATATTTAGCTATATTCTTTTAAGTAGGAATGGCCAATACCTATGTACTCCTCAAGTCTTTCTTGAGGGAGATTTCTGGAATCATCCAGCTACAACTACAGCCCAAGCACTTCCTAAATTTCTCTGGCAAGTGTGTGGTTTGTTGCTGCATCACTAACAATACCATGACCTGTTTAAAGCTAGAAGCTACAGTTACTGTGGTCTCCGGTCTGAATAATTAATTCATTGCAAGTCATTGCAATGAAGTCAATTAATTCATTGTGAGAAATTTGCACAAATGGGATAACCAATATGTCAAACAATCCAGTGGAAGAGGAGAAAAATCTACCTACTTTTTAAAAAGCTTACTTTTTTCAAAGTAGGTATTACAGACCAAACTAACATTCCCAAGAGCTTTCATGTCTATCCATTCTGCCTTTGCCTGGAAATGGTTCCATCCCACATCCCTTCAGACTTGCCTCCCCCTACCATCTTCACCATCACCTTCTTAGCCCTATTTTTAATAGGTTCTCTCTCTTCTGGCAGCAGACTTTCTTCTGTTTCCCTTTGTTTTTCAATTTTTGACCTTCATCAAATCTCCATTGAAAATATCAAATGACTTGTTTCTTGCAGAGGATTTTGTCTCTTTCACCAATTTTAAATCTCTCTGACTGCAGAGCCTACGTATTTATAGAACCTAGGTAAAAATTTGAAAAAAAATGTAGAGGACTTAGAAGATCCTGGTTCATTTTAAATAATGAATCATACACTGAGGATGCTGAATGTGAAAATGTCAATTATTTAGAGGTCTGGATGCTGTTAAGACACTTTTGGATATAGGATTCTTGACAGCTTTCCTATACATAGTCAGGAACAGCTATTCAGAAATTGCATGAAACTGAACCAGACTGAGGAGGAAAAATGTCCTCCTCCTATGGAATAACAACAGCTACTGCATTTTAAACTGAGATTTTTCTACCTTGCTTTGATCTGAATTCACTCTGGAACACAGACTAAGGTGCCAGAGTCAACTGGCTGCTTGCAAATCCTCTACCACTACTTAGCTCCTGTGGGCAAAGCTGGATTTTGCATTTAAAAAGTGATGAGAAAAGTAAATTGAAAACAAGGAACTACTTGCATTACACTTCATCAAACTCAGCATAATTTTCAAAACAAACTTTGCCAGTGATAAGTGATCAACTCTGCTACACGCATACTCCCCACACTCAAGTGTGCAGACTTTCAGTATCTTGCCAGAAAACGTGATTTCAATTTTTACAATGATAAGGAAACAATGCTTGGAAAACACCACTGGTTTAGTTTAGGTGGTAGGATGAGTTAGCATCCACGGTTATTTACTAAATAAGCCACAGTTGCACACCATTCCTGTTGATGTTGGTGGAAATTCTCCTATCAGCTTCAACTGGAGCCAGGTTGTGCCTACGAATTGTCTGAATGTTTATTATCACTTATTTTTACTGCAGTAATAGGAAGAGGTTTAAGTTGCAGACTGGGACCCTCAACATGCTCAAATGAATTCAATGAAAAGTCAAAGAGCTTCTAGTCCACAAATAAGCCATACCAAGGCAACTGAGGGCCACAACCAAGAACTGTGTAATATGCAGTGGTCATAGTAACCCAAGTGCCTAGGGCTTTATTATAATTAAAAGACACCAAGAAAGGCTTAATTTTAAGTGGAGACCAATAATTAACATTAAAGTTGAAAGAGCAGTAAAGCAGGGAGCATGACAATTAAAAATGCCTGAGAATGTAAATATATGGATATGAAGTGCAGAGTGCATGTTGCCAATTTTCAAGTCAATTTTCCTAGTGAAAGCTCTAGTGGGGTAGACAAAAAACAGAGCTTATAAAAGAACCTGGTTGCAACCTTAGCCATAGAGTCTTGACCACAGCTCCATAATAAAATTACTAGTATATTAAGCATGTGAATGTGGGGTGATACAGAAAAGAAGATGGGGGCCCCATGGCTGGCTGGCAAGCCAACTGTGATTTTAACTAAAAGCAGATGCTTTTCAAGAGAGAATAGGTGCAACTTGCTCTTTTATGCAAGTCACGCTCAATTCGCAACCATTTTCTTAGATGTACACCTTCAGCACAGGAGTTCATGTGGCCTAAATTGAATGTAATAATCCAGATGGGAGTATAGTGATTCTGCATCCTTTCAACTAGAGGGTCATGTTACGCAGCTCTCCTATTTAAAAGCATATAAAACCGTGAACTATTCAGCGTGCAGCTGAGAGTGCAAGAGCTTTAATCTTTACATTATCCATATGAATGCACTTACTATTTTTGTTTATTGTGCCACACAAACCTAATTGTTGTTGCTTTAGAACCAGCAACCACTAAAGGGAAACAAATAACTTCGGGCTTTGGTTAACACCAACTTTTACTTTTTGGTCACCAGCTCTAACTTAACCCAGGTCAACCATAGCCAAAAGCTGTCACCAGCTGGTACTGTATGTAAAGCCAATGCTCTGAATCCACCTGCACATATAAAAATGAAGACAAAGGAATGACCATGAATACCAGCATGATCTGTTGGCTCCAGGCAGATGTGAAGAGCTGCGCTCATTTACTAAAATATTATTTAGTTATACTAAAGGATTTCAGGCTCTGAAACCTTCAAGCTCAGGCCCCTGGTAAAGGGCAAAGCTCCACCAAGCTCATCATCGAGCTGTGACCTTAATTCATCATGTACTCCTTTCTCAACAACCACTGTGATTTTTAAAGCACTTTTATATCATTTCATCTGAAATCATTTTGATGAATCGAGAGATTTTAAAAGATGTCTTTGGGAGGATGGGCAGAAATCTGGATAACATTTTTTTGTTTGCTAACCTCCCACTTTTCATGCTCTGTCCTCCTAAACTAGACTGAAATATGCCAAACTGCAGGAGCTGTTTCCTTACGGAGCTTCCTACTCACAGAATGCATCTTTTGTTACATATGGAGGTGTTAATCCCTAGGTAATCAACAGCTGAATTAGTTCATAATGAAGACGAAAGGCTCCCTGGCTTATGTTGTTGCTGAGTCTTATAGGTTTTCTTGTTTTATTTTATTCAAAGAACTATGGGGTGTTAACAACTTCTGCAATAAATCAAATAAAAGTAATATAAAACAAGGCCTACCAGTAGCTCCATCCTGGATTTTGCTTGCACTAGGAAAGGCAGCTTGGCATCATTGCAGGCACACTGCTAGACACTGGAGTATAAAGGAACTTGTACCCTGGTGTCTCCAGAGCTGCGTCTTCTGTGTAAATGTATCCAACCATACAAGCATGATTTAGCCCTATTCCTTGACATACCTTGATATACCTTAGCCCTATTCCATGACAAGTGACTGCATAGCTCTGGAAAGAGGGTTAGAGAAATCATTTGAGTAATCAGAAAATAGTTTACTTAAGGTATAACTCTTGCCTCAATTGTCCTCCATGCCTGTGAATCAATTCAAACTTGTGACTGATTGCAAAAACCCAAAATGGACACTGTTCACTCAATCTTTTTGTTCAAAGTAGAAGATGAGTTTGCATGTTTCTCACTGTATTTTCATCAGCTCCACGTATATTTACTAAAAAGACCAGACTTAACCAGCTCTGCTGTCACAGAATTATTTATTCTTTATACTGGAAAATGATACCAATTCTATACTTTTAATAAAACCCAATAAAACTTTCACATCACTCCCCCCCCCCCCCCCCCAGCACCTATTCAAGGTGGCATACAGATGGAAATTGAGATCAAGAGAAATTGGCTGAACCCACCAAAGTTAGCCAGGAAGGGTTTGAGCCTAAGCCTCTCCAGTCGTATCCCTTCCCCACATATTTCTCAACTTGGAAATGCTTTCTACACTTTTGACAGTTAGCGCTGCACCTTAGCAACATCTACTCCAGACTCTGGTGACTTTTCTAAATTTTTCTTTTATTCTCCCAGTGGCTTTAGCACTTGTTTAGCAGTCTCCAACCCACACGTACACTGAGTTTACCCATTGACTTCCAAGTGGATTGGCTCATTGTTTTTTCATTCCTCTGTACTTGAAAGCAAACTGACCAGTAAAAAACAAAAAATAATATTGTATGCTTCCTATCATGTGGCAAACAGTAGAAGTGCACAGTGCTCTTACTACTCAAGCCAATAGCCATCTGCAGTGCAAAGATACAAAATAATGCCTTTAAAGTGATATCTCTCTTTGGTTGCATGTTTTTGATAATAAAAAGAGAAATTCTATATTCAGGTTCAGATATGCAGAAACAACTCTTCAGTCACTGCAGGAACTCAATAAAAGAATGAGATACACAGTACATGACCAAGGACTCTAGGCAGTGACTCATGTTTAAACAGTCATAACATGAAGATGGTTCTATATTTCATTTCCGTGTGAAAGAAATGTTCTATTTGGATCAGCCTTCATTTAAAAGGTAGGTTATAATCAAATGCAATGCAATTTTGTGTTATAAAGTGATCAAAATAAAACAAGATAAAGATAAATCAAAATGCACAAACCAAAATCTATTTACATTATTTGGAGACACTGTGGACTTGTCAGTTACTCTACAAGAATTTTATGAAAATATAATTAAACTCCAAAATCAAATCACTTTTTTCTCTCATTATATATAGGCCACTTTATAACAAGGCATATTAGGAATACTTGCCTTGCTTGCACGATGGAAAAAAAATCCTGTTTACTTTTATTATCAAGCATCATATTAAGAACCCCAGCCTGCAAATGCCATACCACCTTTTAAAGAAACTAATTGCAAGCCACTTTCAATATTTCTTCTGTTTTTAATTTAATACCCTCAGAGAGACATAATTGGGCTGGAAGGGAGAGTATTCACTGAAGTCATGAATTTGCTGTATAAATACAAACAAGGAGGAAAGCTAATACAGTAAGGGACTGTGGGATTAATTTTGAAATTGTCTGATTAGTGGATTGCTGCCCGTCAATAATTGCCTTAGATTTTCCCAAGGCCCCATCTTTATTGGAGTCTGGCAAGTGCATCTGCCCACAGATTCCGTCAATCAGGTCTTGCAGCTGGGAGGGTCTTCAGAGAGAGCACAATTGTAAGCCTGCTGGGGCAAGTTGTTAGACAAAGCAATATATTCCAGGCATGATGAACAGTCAGTCTCTGTTCCATTGATAACGTTTTACTTAGTAAAATTTTCCTATTCCATTTGGTATAATCTCCTTCAAGAATTATTTTAGTGAAGTACTGTTTAGCTGAGTTTGAATGAAAAAATAACAAAGGTGCTTCTGCAGGATACAGTAGGAACACAATACACACCTAAATAACACAGTACACTTGTGCTTCTTGCCTCCCCCCCCCCCCTTTTTTTTTTTTTTTATTTTTGCTGGTGAGATGAGCTTTGCTCCCTTAGGATGCTATTAGAAGTATGCAACATCAGAATTTTACAAGCTAAAGAGGATAAAAGAAAAATTTAGAAAAGTCACCAGAGTCTGGAGTAGATGTTGCTAAGGTGCAGCTTCATTTAATTAACCCTTTAAATAAGTAATTCCCATAAATAGTTCTAGGAAAATAAAACCCAAAACCTTGTCTCTATTTTCTGCACTAGTAGAAAGCTATGAACCTTCACCCTCAACCAAAGGAAATGTGAAAAGCATTACTTGGCACGTTGATCTTCTGATATGCAGAGTGAAGATCTGCTGACCAAAACCATCCTATCTTTAAAACCACCAAAATACATTTTTTTAAAAACTCTGGACAGTTTGTTTATTGCATGTCCATTCCTAGACATATTTATGTCTTTCTTGCCAGCAATTAGCCAGAAATATACAAAATGGATTTGTTTATGAACATAGTTTACAAACAGAAATGAAATAATGGAACAAAGATGGCATACATATTTATATTTTTGTTCTGCAATGAGTATACTGGTTGTTCATTTTTCAGCTACAATTATACTTTTTTTATACTCACCAAGATACAGAAGAGCTCCTGGAATGCTGTAAGTGCTTACATGCAATACAAAGTTAACAAAGTCTGTCTCCAAGGCCAGGGTCCCTCATTTTATTATGATCAGCAAAGCTTCATTGGGAAATGCTAACACCATTAATATTGTAATTAACACTACTTTTACAGTCCATGTTGTTAGCTTCGGTGGATTTGACAAGGAAGCTGATACTACTGAAACACAGCTTCGCCTGTACCGAAACACACCACCTTCATGTAAATCCCATCTGAACAGTCACACTCCTGTTTGGATACAATTGAAATCCCAGTTCACTGACAATGGGTCTAAGTTTGGCTGGGGTTTCCCCCATTTATTTATTTTTTATAGACAGAATACAATCAATAGCTTCTGTTGGGTAACATTGCCAAATGGGTTTTAAAAATTGACTCAATAAGCTTATGAAAGGGATCCTGTGTTGTGATGACTGTGATGGAATGAGACTGAACCCGGTGGAAACTGGACTCAGGGCTGCCATCCTACCTTCTGCTTCTAACCAATTTTTAGTCTCTCATTTAAAGAACAAGCCAGGAAAGGACATTATAACTTATCTGGAAAAAGACCTTCCTTCAGGCTGCAAAGTCAAGCACTCAGAAGCTAGAAAATACCATTTATACTTCTCCATGGCCTCTTACAGTTATGCTATGGATATGCACTACACCAGTGGTTCTCAAACTGTGGTCCACAGACCCCTGGGGGGCTGCGATGTTGTCACAGGGGGTCTGCAAAGGCTTAAAGCAGGGGTGGGGAATGTCCAGCCGAATGTCCAGCCCGGAAACATTTAGTCTGGCCCACGGCAAGCACTGTGCCTCCTTTTCCCACAGCCCCCTCCCCTTAATGCTCCTCTCATACTCAAGCCCCACCCCCCCACCTGCCCTAATGTGATAGTATGGTGGTGGGACCCACTTTATCTAGGTGGTTTTTCTCTTAAAGACATTTTCTTAACCCAACGGCCCTCTTTAGGCCCACAATGGGGCTGAAGTTTGTTCCTCCAAGTGGTGGCCCTGGACTCATAAACAAAAATATATGGTGACTGAACACAGACAAACAAGGTGGGAGATGAGAAGAATTGTAAAAACTTTTCATCAAATTGGAATGTAAAAATTGGCATCAAATTTGGAATTAGCACATTAAAATACCATAAAACAGGCCATTTGAGCAAAAAGCGCTGATGCTATTATTTTAAATTCATACGGAATCATTGCAATAAAGATAATATGAGTGTGTGCATTCACAGACTAACTTATTTCCCCTTCTCTCCAAATCTATGACCCTTCATGAGAAAATTTAAATAAATATTTGATGCAGTCTAGTGCTTTAAATCTTGAATTAAGCCTTGGCAGTCCATGGCCACAAAAGGTATTTAAAGGGGGTCCATGGTGAAAGAGAGGTTGAGAACCCCTGAACTACACCATTGCCTTACCTCAGATGAGGTAATCACGTAACACTTCTCCTGCGGAACCCGTGCCTCGCTTAGTACAGAGGATGGGCACTCCAAAGGACACCCTTAAACACTTCCCAGCTTTCAGCTGCCTGATTTGTCAATTTAAGCACCAATGCTTTATTACCTTTTCCCACATGTAGAGACCATACAATATCGAGAAGTTCTCCTTGAATAGAGACAGTCTGTAGAGAGTTATGCCTTCCCACACGGTTGTGATCTGATAACCACCAAATCAGTTAATACCGTAACTGTCACCCTGATTATAAGGAAAGTATCTAGTATTTCTCACAACAAACCCAGATACAACTTACATTTAAAGGACATAAAACATATGCTGAAATAATGAAATTGTACTTACATTTGAGAATAAAGCTCTGCAGTGCTCTGGTTTACCTAGGAGTAAGTAACTCACTGCAGAGCATTAGGGGGCAAAAAAAAAAAAAAAAAAAAGGAAAAGCACTGGCATAGAGAAATAACAGTAAACCAGTAACATTCTGTTCAACAAAGGCAAAAAGACTTGAGGAGCAGAACTGTTTCAGAGGGTTTTGACCGCAGGCAATCTTGGTTTTGGAGATGAGTTGAAGCTCCACTCCCATAGGAGGGATTTTTTTTATCATTGTTTTGTTGGTCTCTAAAAAGGGCCAGATTGTCACTGGTCCAGCAAAGTCTGCAAGCAATGGAAGGCAGGCAAAGTGATGTTGTTCCCCCAAGAAACACACTATTGCAACTTGATCCAAGTGAGAAGCTTAATACTCTGAAATGTGGGAAACAGACTGTGACAGAGACTGACAAGGATTTCTTACTGCCAGGCAGACATTTTATGTAATTTTGAATGTTTTTATTCATTTCATAAGCTTTACCACCTGCCCTTCCCTTCCATGAATGGTGCCCACATATCATCACACACAGTAAACTAAGAGTCTGTGAACAGAAAATATTGGAAGATGCTTCTTTCAGCTCTTAGACTATCATTCATTGTGTGTCCTAGAAAACACAAGGCCTCATAAAACATATTGAAAATTAATATATCTGGGCTACTTTGGACCAGTGCTAAACTAGACAGTCCATAAGAGACAACACCCTGAGTACATGCTCAAATTTAAAACTGAATAACTATCTCAGTCATGGAGCACACCAGGAGAGATGGTCTTTCAAGTAAGCAAAGATTTAATTTCTTTAGAGACTAATGAGCAAGTGCTTACATAAAAAAGTTAATCACCAGTGCAGATCTTAAATCATTGATGCTATGTGCTCTTAGAAAAAAATTCTACCCAGTATACAAATAGCTGGATTTTCTGCTATTTTCAGCTTCTGATATTCTTTCAAGGACTCTTCCCACTAGGTATAAATGAGTAAAAATTCTGGTGGCTGCAATTGCCCATGGTCCCAGAGCACTCCCAGCCCTCTGTGTCGATGGACGACACATGTGCTACACAAGACAGCTGCACCCTCTCAGCCAGAAGTGCTGATGAGCAAGGATTCATCTACTTGTAATAAACTAGTTAGAAACAGCAACACTGGGAAATGAGTAGCAAATCAATTAACAGCACATACTTTGTTTCTCCCACTTAAAGCCAAATGGATGCATACTACTCTTTAGTAGCAATATGCATTGATATGAGATATGCAATTTCCTTTAGCTATTACAGATACTTATGCTTCGTCTTTTTAACTTCATGTGAGGTACAGGGACTAAGAGATAACCAGGCTCAGATTCCATTACTACTACATTACCATTATGTTATTAGATTTACATTTCATCATCTTAAATTCATTCCCATAAGATAATTTACATCTCCAGGATGTTCTTCCCCAAATCCCTCCATTTTCTTCCATTTCCCCTTTCCTGCCCCTCTCTCTTCTCACCACACAAAAAAAGCAGTCACGGTGCCAATATACAGCCTCTGGTATGTGGCAGTTTCCGCTCTCTGCCAAGCTATTCCACACATTCAATTCTGAGGTGAAAATACTTCCCTAAGATTTCACTTCTATTCAGTCTTTTTAAATGACCCCCAAGCATAATAGTTCTTCTCATGACATGATTTCCACATACCTCATCGTGAGTCACACACACAAAAAATTCACAGCTTGACGACAAATAAAGGCATAATATTTACTAGGAACATGACTGATGATGAGATATGAGAACACAAAACTCCAGCTTAGCTGATTGCATACTGAAAACTTTTCATTTAGTAACATACAAGTGTAGTAGGATAAATGGATATGTAAGGGAAGGAAAAAATAACACTTTAACCTTTCTGAGGTGGTGGTCTCCTGATTACTTGAAGCCAAACAACAAATAAAAGCCTGAACTCAACTAGATTTAATAAAGCTAAGGAAAACACGTGGCTCCACAGTTTACTATGTATTCCCCTCATTGTTGCTCCCTGTGGAGGAGAACAAGAGAGGGAGACAAAACAAACAAAAGTTCCCAATAATATTAACTGGACTGCGGTGTTGAGCATGCCTTAATCTTCTTCAATTCTAGAAGCTGAATAAAGTAAAAGCTCTAACTTTTACTTTAGGAGTAAGCAGGTCAATTTTGAAAGCTTGTTAGCTCCTAGTCAAGGACAGAGAGCTGGTGAGATGAGATTTGAGTGCTTTACCCTGAACTTTCGGTTAAAGTTCTCAATGTGATGAGAGTTATCTTGCTTTGGGCATGGCCACCAGTCCTCTCTCACTTCCAAAGAGTGGAGAATCTCTTAGGATTCTTGATGCAGCTAGAACATGCCCAGGGGAGACCTAAGAGCTATAGGAACAGAATTAAAGCCAGCAGATTGATTAACAGCAGCAAACCCCATTATACAAGCTCACACGGAAGCAATACTCCAGCAATACTCCAGCACTGGTCCCTCCCAGACTGAAGAATTTTGACTGTTGATCTCCAAGTTGTAGAAGCTGTAGTAAAGTCTGTGGTGCAATACATAGACTTCTTATGATTTGCTATTCAACTCTAGCTCTCTAGAAATTGCCATCAGTTGCAGAAAAGCTTTATCATTTATGTCCATCTGGAAAAATACCCAACCAGTCAAAGTTCCAACATGGATTAGATGGAAGCGACTGGTCAGCTCCTAGAGACACCTCTGAATATGCAAACCTCTTCAACAGCCTCCTGGCAGGAGGTACCTGTAGCTGGCATACCGTTGCAACATCCACTGAAGGGACCATTTTGAAGCTGAACTGGAAACAGGCAACCAAAGTTATCTAAAAACTAGTCACTGAGGTTTGCTGTAAGAAATACAGACATATCAGTTACTTGTGAAACTTTATGGAGTATGGATTCACAAGGATTTCTCAAGGTGAAACACTTCTTAACACTTAGAACTTCTACATGGCTGTGAGGAGGGTGAAAAACAGTTGGGACCAGTAAACTGAGGTGCTCTCAAACCTCTAGAAGATCTCTAATGGGGAGGAATGGAATTACTGACTTGCCTAGCCTTTACATAGACCCAGAGATACACCGACTCCCTCACAGCTCATTAGGAAACCTTGAGCAAAAGAGAGTGACAGAGTAACACGGACTGATGTAATCAACTGGTTCCCTCTATTTTCTTACAGGACTGAGTCTTGAAGTTGAGTGTCCTTAAGTAAAGCCACGCAAATTACATTCAGGAAGGCTAGAAAAGCAAAGGTGCTATTCAGGCTGAACCAAGAACTCAGCACTTGCTTCAGAGCAGGTGAGGCTCCTTATATAAAGCTCTGAAATCAGGCAAATATGATTCATGTTTGGTTTGTAGCTTCCAGGCAGAGTTTCTAAGTGTATGTGTTGTTAAATAAATACAGACACCAAGTTCAAGACGCACTACCACAAAGCTGTTAGATTATTTGTTCTCCTGAATTATGCATTACCTTTGCTTGGTATGCAATTTTTCTAACACAAGTACCCCACAAAGCCCCAAATTCCAGCATGTCTATATGCCATATGGACAAGTTTCTCCAACCGTCTGCTCCTCATGGAAATTCTATTTGTTTTCCTATTGATTTTATTATGTTTAACAGCATACTAAATCATTCCTGAGGTTGACAAGTTTCTGGAAAATTGATATATGCTGTCTAAAACTGCCCGAGGCAGGAATAAAACCAAAACAAATGGCTTCTTTTAAACTCTTGATTTGCATTACTACAGCCAGGCATACAAGTGCCATCTTGTTTGGTAGAATTCTTCTCCTTTGTGTAACATCTAAAGCACGGGAAATCTTTAGAAGCTCTTATGGATCTGCATATCGGAGGAAGGTGATTGCAAAATACCAGACTATTTGAGTGAGGGTGGGACTGAAAAAGCAGATTGTCAGCTAAGATCAATGGTCTGGATTCCCTTGTGGGGAGGTGGAACAGTGAGTGGATGCCTTGGAACCTACAGCTTGAGGCAAAAGTAAAACTTTTAGTGAGACTTAAAGACTCACTAAAATCTTCCCCTGAGAAACTTTTTTTTGAAACATTTAAGTAAGGTTGTGATGAAGGAGGATTGTTTTTGCTTGTTTTAAATCTTGGAGGCATCACTATTAAGGACTACAGAAGATTGGACTCCATAGTCAAATGGGAAAAAGCACCCAGACAGTAATTTTTTCTTGGTTTAGAAACTAAAGGGGGAGATTTAGAGAAAACAGTCTTGATGCTTTGATGTCAGAAATCTGAAAGCCACAAGAGTTCAAAAGGAAAACTGATTACAAAGGAAGAATTTTAAAATCTCTAGACAGAGATCTGACAAAAACTGAGAAGGTCATATGAACACATATTCATGCTTGTTAGATTCTCATTAGGGTATTATAATGGCCATGTTCTGGCAGAGGAAAAAAAAAGAACTTGCAAAGAAAAAAATATTTTTGTGGGAAGTGGTTAAGACACTGAATTAGCTGACAAATAGTGGGATTACATTTGCAGAGCTGCAAACATTTAAGACATTAGTAGTCATAAACTTCTCATTTTGGTGTGATTAAAAAAATTCAAAGACATAGAGATGACATTTTCCCTGTGATGCCACAGAATAAGCTTCTGAGTTCTGCTAAGGAGAAACCAAACTGGCTCACAAGCACGTAAGTTGATTTGTAGGTCAGTCCTCTGAATCTTCACCACTGAAATGAGCTTCAGGAGAAGTTCAAGTTTATCTCCATAGAGAAGGTCAAGCAAATTCATTTCATTGCTAAATGCTTGGATACTGTAGAGATCATATATAAAGCTCAGCAGAACTTAGATAATTCTACTGATGGAGATAGAAAATACTGCAGCATTATCAGTGAACGCATCACTTGTGGAAGTAAAAAATAATCTCAGCTTGTTTGCTTTGTATCTGTGTTTTCAAAGACAGTAACATGGTACCACAGTTTCTAACTTCATACCAACAAAATCTACTTTGCAGGATTATCACAGGAAAATTTCAAAAGGCCTGAGAAACATGATTCCAAGCTGTGCTGACCTTCACATCATAGAGAACAGTCTTTTTTTTTTTTTTCTCCTTCAGTAGACAGATGCAATGAAGCTAGTAAGATCTGTCTCCTTTCTTCCATCTGCTAAATAATTCCATAGTCTCAAAACACACTGTCTACAGCTCGCTCTTAATTTTGAGAATTAAAGCACAGAGTTAGGAGATAAATAATGCCAACCTTTCCCTGACTAATATATAGTCCCTGTGCCAACAGCTATTTGGACATTTGTAGTTAGAAACCTTGTCACCAAAGATGTTTGACACTCACTATAGGTGTTGTCTATGCTCATTTGTTAAAGACAGGAGTTTCTGCCAATTTACAGGCAAATTTGATTACTTCAAAGGAATAAACATCCAATACACCAAAAATTCCCTGAGAAGGCCACGTACATCTGCTGTTGATCGAGGCTCTTCTGCTGCTATACCACTGACTGTAATTTGCAAACTTGGCCAAATTGGTAAACCCTTTGAAACACCACCAAAACAAAAAGTCTCCAGGTGGGAGAAACAAACCTCATGTGCTAGACACTCCTAGCAGAAAACAATGAGCATTCTTATTGAAACAGAAGTCTAGAAAAGCTTTGCAAGCATCTACAAACAACAAAAGTTTATGGAGAATCATGACTTCACAAGCATCGTGTGTGAAGACAAGTGTTGAAAAATTGTTCTCCACTCAAAACAAGCAGAAAAAAACATTATACCACAGATGGAAAAAAAAATAATGTCAAGTTAAAGGAGTCGAAGACAGACTAGAAGTATTTTATTAAATCAGGAACAACATCAGGCCATGGACTGTAGTCAGGTATTAAAGCTCAGGAAAGTGCATACCATTCAGAAGGTCAGATGAGTGCATCCTCAAGCTGAAGTGTATGTTGGAGACATGTTGGAGACATTACTGATGGAGCAAGTGTTGGAAAGAACGAGAACTAGGACTGTTAAATCACTTGTAGAACCAGTACACTGAGAAAAGATGGCCAGAAATGTTTTTATTTTGCACAAGTATAGAACAACATAAATGTCTTTTGACACCTTTGCTCAAAGTTCCTTAAACCCCAAGGTACATCTGAGTGTTAATCAATAACTGAATAAGCAATAATAAGACAGGTAAACACACCTCCTAATAATGTTACTCAAATAAATTAAAGCCAAATATTTCTGAACCATCAATACTATTAGCAGATGCTCTTTTTTCAGTCTACTTTTGAGATGTCATCACTCACTAACTTAAAAAGAACCACTTTTCTCCAACTAGGTACCCTCTTTTAGAATCAACAGGCAAACTGAATGGCTGTTTCTTGAAGGGGAGCAGTAGATGTGTCTGCTACTGACTAAAGATTGAGACAGCAGATCTTGCACAGACAGAACAGATAAGAGATCTGTCTAACAGTTCACTGGAACTTCATTTGCACTGCAGACAAAATAACAAGGTTGCTTGGAGGTAATCCAGTAAACTGTTCCAACAATTATTAACAGAAAGGATTCAAGAAATATGGAAAAACTGATAGATTTAAAAAAAAGAGAAAAAGAAGCAAGGCTGAAGTTTCAAAATTTGTTCATTTTCAACATACTCATTAAATGCCTGAATCTCCACAACCTTGCTCCACAACATTATTAACCTTTAAAATGAAGGCTCAATCATAAAAAACCCTTTCATAAAACACGAATAAGATCCAGTGTTATCCTCAATCGAGGAATATCGACATTAAGCACTTTAACTTCCACTCTTTCTCCAGGACCTAACCCCAGGCTTCTTTTCTTCTTCACCTTAGAAAGTTTTGCTTCTGTTATGTTTCGCACTGGAATCAAACCTGCTTTTCCCACACCAATATCAACAAAAACTCCAAATGGCGTCGCATTTTCAACTTTCCCAGTCAGAACAGTACCAACACTTAAGTCTTCGAAGCAGACTATGCTTCTCTTGAAGTCAGGTTTATCAAAATCTGTTATAAGAAACAAGAAACAAAAATAAGAGACTGGAGAAAAAACTTGCATTATTTTCTAAGGGCTGTTTCCAGCTGATCGTTTCTAATTAAGAAGTCATCCCAAGGTAGTCTAAGGTACCAAATGGTGCTTCATTGCTTTTTTAAAATAAAGACCCATCTGTGATAACTGATTTATTGTGCTTTATGAATCACTTTAAAGGACTATGATTAATGGAGTAATGAGTATAATGAACTTTGTGGTATGAAACAAGGGGATCAGAAGCATGTAGTATATTAGCTAGTGACTGAAAGATTCTTTAAATTTTCTTGGAGCTAGGGAGAAAAGACTTGAGGCGACTTACTTGAGCTACATAAATTATACATAAAATCCTATTTCTATACAAATTTGTATATAGGAAGATGAATACTCAGTCTCATCACATACTAAAGAGAAAAGTCAACAAATGCACTGTTCTTCGACTTGCTGCTCATCTGCACCATGACATTACACAATCAACTGTTTCCCGTGACATCAACTCCTCCTTTGCACAGACAACTTAAAATTCACACATGCATGATTATAAGCAGGTAATACCCCAATATAGTAAAGTTCACATTCTGCATTTAAGGGCACAGATAGATCTTTTAAACTCTCTTGTTACTTGCTTATCACTTTCTGCTCCTGCAGAAAACCCTTTTGAGCCATTTTAACAACTTCCCTTTCACCTTCTTCCTACTGCTGTTTTACCTTTTCCAAGACATAAAAGGGCTGAGATTTTCCAGAGAGCATCACCAAACAGGATTGCAAACATTTTCCTACATTTGCCTTTGAGAAATAAAATACAGCCTGAACAAGTTTATAGCTAAAATGCACTAGAAATCAATCAGTCTGAAACGTCACCGGGCTGTGATAATTGAGATCTTGAGTCTATGTGGCAAAGTTTTGGTAGCATGGGGGCTACAGGTGTGGCTTCTGTGAGAAGCGGTTAGAAACTTTCCCTATGTCCAATGGAACCATTGCCAGCTGACTCCAAGATGGACCCACCGCTGGCCAGTGCCAAGCCCATCAGTGATGGTGACAGTGCCTCTAGGATAATGTGTTTAAGAAGGAGCGGGGGGGAAATTGCTGCACAACAGCGACTATAGCCAGAGAGAGGAGTGAGAACATGTGAGAGAAACAACTCTGCAGACCCCAAGGTCAGTGAAGAAGGAGGGGGAGGAGATGCTCCAGGCACCAGAGCAGAGATTCCCCTGCAGCCCGTGGTGCAGCCCATGGTGGGGCAGGCTGTGCCCCTGCAGCCCATGGAGGTGAATGGGGGAGCAGATCTCCACCTGCAGCCTGGGGAGGACCCCACGACGGAGCAGGTGGGTGCCCAAAGGAGGTTGTGACCCTGTGGGAAGCCCACGCTGGAGCAGGCTCCTGTCAGGACCTGTGGCCCTGTGGAGAGAGGAGCCCACTCTGGAGCAGGTTTGCTGGCAGGACTTGTGTCCCCGTGGGGGACCCACGCTGGAGCAGTTCATGAAGAACTGCAGCCTGTGGGAAGGACTCATGTTGGAAAAGTTTGTGGAAGACTGTCTCCTGTGGGAGGGACATGTTGGAGCAGGGGAAGAGTGTGAGAAGTCCTCCCCAAGAAGGAAGGAGCAGCAGAGACAACATGTGATGAACTGACCACAAACCCCATCCCCCTGCACCGCTCAGGGAGGGTGAAGAGGTAGAGAAAATCAGGAGAAAAGTTAAGCCCAAGAAGAATGGAGGGGTGAGGGAAAGGTGTTTAAGATTTGGTTTTATTTTCTCATTATCTTATTCTGTTTTGATTGGTAATAAATTAATTTTGCCCAAGTTGAGTCTGTTTTGCCTGTGATGATAATTGGTGAGTGATTTCTCCCTGTCCTTATCTTGACTCACAAGACTTTTATTATGTTTTCTCTCCCTGTACAGTTGAGGAGTGGAGTGATAGAGCAGCTTTGGTGGGCACCTGGCATCCAGGCAGGGTCAACCCACCACAGGATCAAACCCCAATTGAGTACACAAGCTGGCAAATGCAGCAATAGGCTTTGAATGACATCAAATTTTCTGCTGAAGGAATGTACCTAAGTGCTCAAGTCCAAAATGGCTAATCCTTTTGTAACACTGAAGTGCAGTGGCACTTCAATGAAAAAAGCAACTAAACAGCCATTCAGGGCAACGAGCACAAGATGACTCAGAGGAATTATGGGAATATTTTTAAATGTTTTCAAACCTGTCCGTCCACCCTTCTCCCCATTACTGTTACCTGATTAGCTGTTCAACTTTAATGTTAAAAAGACAATTTCTTGCAAGAAATGCCTTGCAAGACCTTGGCCAGAAAAAGATTTTTAAAATAGTGTGATAAAACCATGCTTTTCTTTCCCTTTTCCCAAATAATTCTCCCCATTTTCCTTCATACTAAAATCATTCAGGAAAAATAAACAACATAGAATTTAAATTAAATTTAAGAGGATACATAGGAATGCTACTCTTCATCTGCAGTTCCCTAACATCACATCTCTACTGTTGGGAACAACAAGGGAATTAAATCTTAAACCAAGATTATTGTCTGAATCAGGGTAAAGTACAAACCATTCAATTTGCCTAGACCCTGTTAGATGTGATGCATTTCCTCACTGGCAGTCACTAGCAGGGTTACAAAGACAATGAATTACAACTATGAAAGGCTACTAGGCTGCCTACTCCAGTTACAGAGTCTGTCTATAGTAACACTGGATGTATTGATCAGCAGAGTATGAATATTTCCACTGAAGATTCTCTTTTGCTTTTATATCTTCATATGTTAATAATATTTCCTACTGTAATTTAGATGTGAGACCACCAGAACAAATGGAAACATAGAAAATACACATTTTCAAGGTCACTAGTGGGAAATATTTACAAAATCAGCAAGGTAGCTACTAATGAACCCAGAAAAGGGGAACAGATATGTTTGGGGTTTTTTAAGCATAAGTTTATTAATTGTTATTAAGCCTGCATCTTTGTTGCCTACCCTTATCTCTTGCTGTTGTAAGAGAATCCAGCTGTAAGTTTCACTAAACACCAGCATCTCCAGATGTTTTACTTCATTGCTTACCTCATCTTTCTTCCCCTCCACCTCAAACTGTTTAGCACTACTGCAAAGTTTTAACCAAGGTAGGTCACGAGCCATGTGCTCCAATTACACTTGTCTCCAGGAACTAGTGCAATAAAAGAGTAGAACTGCACACTACTACACTACTGCTCCACAGACCTTTATTACTACTGTTTCAGCTTGGTCTCAGCATTCCTCTCCGTGATGGAGAGCCAACACAGATTTAATCAGTACAGAGTCAACATATTGAAACTATTTCATTTGTTAACAGCCATACAACTCCCCTTCCTACGGCTGAAAATGCCATGATTTAAGACAGGATTCACACTCTTTACCTACTGAGCTGGAAAGAAACATCTGACTATGATATAGCCTTTACCTTGCCTGAGAAAAGAAATGGAGTTACACATCCATGCAAATCTACTACTGACTTTAAAAGAAGAAAACATGCAGTTTTAAAACTGGTACATAGAACAATCAAACCGAGATTACAACCTTCAAAACAAAGGTTTACCTGTGCGGATGTCAAAGCCTTCAGGCTGAGTCAGACCATCAATGATCAGCTGCAGCGTGTGCACTGTTGTATTTAGTCTTTTGGCTATGCCTTCCAGTCCTTCCTTTTGAATTACTGCATTTACTTTTTGCTGCATATCTGATTTTCCTATGTCATTTGCATTTCCCCCAATGAAAGATAAAAACCTGGGAAGTTCAAAGATACAGAGAGAGATTTGTAACATCCTGTAGTGGGAACTTAACTGTTGCTATATTTAGGGGTTTTAATTACTTTTGCATTGATGCGCAAACAAAACTTCCGATAATAAAATATGAACAGTGAACAGTTTCCCAAGTGCATATCATCTCAACTCATCACTGGTCAGACACATACATGGAAACTTAGAGTCCATCTGTATACAAGTATCTCCTGGAACAGATTACAAAACTAGAAGCAAAATTTCGGAGTGTATATCACTTTTCAGACTGATGATTTAATCTCATGCTAAAACCAAATCTGATTATGACTGAAAGATGTCTTTTACCATGAAAGTTCCTTAGAAATAAGTGAGAGTTCTACAATACTGTTATTTTCATTGTCACTCTCATTTAAATGAAAATGAATGGCAATTTAGTAAACCAACAATGAACATCTTAAATTAATATGAAAAACCTTTAACTAAATTTAAGAAGAACTTGACATAAAATACTTCTCTTGTCTATGAACTTCATGACTAAGAATAATTAGTTTTTAAGAAAGTAGGAAATTATCAAGTCAAAGTAGTTACACAACACAAACATCCTTATCCTTCCCCATTGTCACACACATACACACATTGCAGATTGAGACAAATTTGGATGGGCATCTAAAAAGGCTGAAAAGAAATACTTTAAAATAAATGTGTCTTGATTTGTGATATCTTTTTAAAAAATAAAACAAAAAACCCAAAACACACTTACTGAGGTTTTAGTTCAGCAATGTTGGCATATATGTTGAGAAGCACAGAGAATAGAAGACAAAAATTCACATGCAGACCCTAGTCCTTATTACTTGTAGTGATGTAGACATTGTTTATTTATCACTGAATAGACGTCCTTATTTTACTGAAGGACTTAATGCAAAACAAGTCTTTAATGGATATAAATCAATGAAAATGAGGATGCTGGTCACAGAAGCTGAGTCACATTGTACTAAATAAAGCAATTTGTCCTTTTCACAGTAAACATTTCAGTTCTCTCTCCCACTGCCCTGCTCTGCATCTCACCATGAATAAGCCTCTTCTACCCTGCTTTATGATGTCCCTTATTGTTGAGGGGAGGGGAGGCACATGGTTTTTTGCATGTTCTCCACCACAGCAGACAGGTACAAGAGTCTGAGTGAACATTCCTTCCAAATTCCTAAAAGAGATCCCTCCTTCCTGTCCTTATCCTACTTCACAACAGGTGTAAACTACAGGCCAGGAAAGAAGTGCTGACTAGCAGCTTCATGCCCTGCACTTGGGAGTGGTGTGACATTCCAGCTCCCTAAGAAAGCAAAAGTCCCTGGTACACAACCTCCTTTCCCCCCTCAAAAATACATGCTGTGCTTTTGTCAAAACCTGAGGCTACTATTACTTTTGGCAGGAGACACAGTGGGGTGTTTTTTTGGTTTGTTGTTTTTTTTTTTTTTTTTTTTAACCTGAGGAACCCAAGTGACATTATTTCAGGTGGTGAGCAATAAAAAGCTATATGCACTGAAATACAAAATTAAATTTCTTTTGGAAAAATATGTGTACTGTTAGCTCAAATACATATATTTGCACTTAAAAGTGATAGATATAATTTTCACATTAATTTTCTTAATGCCTATAGATCTTTCATGTGGCAATGTATGAAGAAAAAAATTAATAGATTCAGTGGATGATACTGTTCTCAGGATTTACTGAATTTTGTTTTGATTGCACTTCAACTTTTGACGTAATTTTTTAAAGTAGTTTGAGGTGGTTTTGAGACAAAATAAATACCAACACAGATGCAAAATTGTTTATAATATTAAATATAAATTTTTATTTTCCGTAAACTAACAACAAACCACTACTATTACTCAAATATTTTCTCTAATAAGAGCCTATATACGAAAAGTATCAGACCTTCTATGAAACCATCTTCTGCTGGTCTCAAACAAGCACTAGAAGTGGTTGCAATGGTAATACAGACATGCGTAGGCGCAGGCAAAGCGCTCTTCACACAGCTCCTCAGGGCTGCTAACGCTGATGGACAGGCAATGCCCCACCAGAGCACTAGTGACAGGCGGCAGCTGCCCCAGCTTTGACTGACATGCCAGATGTAACACAGCAAACCCGACCAGCCTCATGACTCAACCTTCTAAATAATGTATGCTTTACCTCCCGCCCCTATAAACAGGTTTGCTGACATTCACGTACTTGGCTTTATTTCACTTCAGATGGAAATTCAGCTGGAGTACCTCCACCAAGTAACATTTTCTCACCATTAGGATTTTGCAGAAGCGCATTCACTTTGTAAATCGATAACAGGGTGGGTTTCGCTGCTAATAAGTGCAACCACATGGAACAGCCACCAATGTATAAAAGAACCCCTGTTACGTACGAAACTGTCAAATGTGTGAATAATGCAATCAGAATGCCCGTGCTACGTGCAGGCTGCTGGAAAGAAAACCAGCCCAAAACGGGACACAACCCAGGTGCCTGAGCCCTCAAATACTATTCATGAAAGCTATTTCACCCCTGACTCCTTCCTTTGCCTCCCCCACCCTCTGGAAATCCCAATGAAAGTATTTCTCTGATATTAAAAAGGATTCCCCATCTAGGCAAGGGTGCTACATGTGGGCCCTATGTTATCAATTACAGTTGTTTAAACAACTTAACATGGTTACTGCTCAGAATAAAATTTTTGGTCCACCTGAAAATGATGCTTAAACATGTGCCCAAGTCTAAGTAAATGAGAATTCCCACCAACCTCAGCAGAATTATTAATGTTCTAAAAATCAGGCATTTGTTTAAGAATCTTTCAGAATTACAAGGTATATTATAGGCAGAACAGAGCACAGGTCCAGCATGCACATACACACAAAAGAAATAATCTTTAATAGAAACATTACATTTCTTTTTTAGAAATTCTCACTTTTTTAGGTTAGTTTTTGGTAAAACTTATGTATTAAAATAAATCCAAACAAAAGCAACTGTTTAGCAAATACAGATGTAGTTTCAGAAATACTGTTGAATCTAGTTATATATTTAATGTATCATTTTCACTCGAACACGGCCTAAGGCACTTAGAATAAAAAAAATATCGATATAAAGCACAAATGTCTGACTGAGCAGTGGCACACTATATTGATCATTTCTATTTTAAAATGTCTTTGCTAAGAACGTTAGTTTCCTTATTAAAAAAGCAACCCAACAACTTCCTTCAATAGTTATTCCAAGGTCAGAAAACAAGGATATAGTCAGTATTAAGATTGTGATATGGCTATGGGGGGAAAAAGAGGTTTCCCTTCATTTACATACTTTTATCTTCATAATGTTAAACTATCTCACCACAACCTTTGAAATATCTCACTTGCCCAATTTGTAAATGACAGTTCCAGCTGTACAACATAAGAACATGAATGATCTTATGCAAAAATGAAAGGCCTTCAAGTATTTTCCTGGCTACATATGTGAACTAAGCAACATGTTGCAGTAGTTCAAGTGCTATGTTTATCTACCAGAAGGATAAAACCTAAAAGTTAACAGAAACGGAAATGGGAAAGATGAGATTTTTTTCTGAAGTGAGGTCATTCTTATAAGATATACTATCCTTATTTCCTCAAATGTTGAGTGTTTGAGTGAATCACAAACTTTCTGTTCAAAGCACATCAACTCAGGTAAAAGCTGCCAGAGTCTCAGGAGAGTCAGAACAGAATGAAATTTAGCTGGTTTAGAGACTTTGAGTTTTATGGTTTTGAGATTTAGAGGATACTCAGAAACCTCTGCAACCACCTTAGTTTTAAAAGCAATCTTTGCAGTCTTATAGGACCTGCAGAGAATGGTCATGGCTGATGTTTTTATTTAATACATAATTTCATCCATCTTACCCAGATAAAGAAAGAAAAGTAGCATAAATGTAACAAATAAGCACATCATGTTCACTTAACATACACATCTGCACAAAATTATAGCATAGCCCTTGCAATGCTTAAAAGATAATGCAAATTTCAGTGGAATGCAAAAAACAGTCAGAAAAGAACAAAACTATTACTGAGGGAAGCCTTCAGTAAATTTTTACGAAGTTACTTTAAACACCCCAAAAACCTTCTTATAATGTGCAGGAGTTCTAAAGCTTTGCAAGGGTTTTTAGTCACAGTCATTTCTGTTTTATGTAATCATTTCCAGCAACACGACTTAAGAGCTGGGAGTACTGGATTCATTACATTAGAGCAACATGATACACCATTACATCTTGTCACAGTGCACACATGAATTAACGGTAATGCAACATAATCACTCTGAAAACAAAAACAACTTTGCATTAGCATGTGCTTTGTTAGGTAAAATGTACATTCATGACAGTAGCAAACAAATTATGCAGACATTTAGTAACATTTTGAAATGCAAAAGCATTACTTGCATAATGCAGATGGTGACTGTTCTTGTTCTCACTAGTGATATGGATCCTCAATTTTCAACTACTGATGCAGATTATACATCAAACAGTATCTGTGTATTACTCTCTGTAATTAGTTGCTGGACACAGAAACTTAAAGTTTCAAACATATTTAGAACTACTTATGTGGTTTAGCCAGATAAGGATATTTAACCAACATGTTTTTCCTCAAATGCATAAGTTATTAATATTATAGATTATCTGACTTCATGCAGAAGACCAGAAAGCACTCAGTTTATGACATTTTGGACGTAGAAATCTAAGAAACAATGAGTTTCTAAATGAAAAAAGAAATTCAGACATAGTTACACTGCAGCATAGCCACGTTGCTACCATACCATTAGGCACGCTGTTGTTAGCTGTTTTCATGACTACCAATACAAAACTGAAGCAGAACCGGAGATACAAAATAGTGAAACATGATTAGTTATCCACAAAGAATTAGTACTACAGTTAAAGATGATCATTCCATAAAAAAGTTCATTTTTTTCCCCTTCGTACTTTTTTTAAAAATGCAACCAGCAGGAAGTTACGTAAATTGCAAAAATTTCAACAAATGAAAAATACCACTTGATTTATGGGCCTAGTATTTATAGTGTAACAGGAGAAAAATTTTTTTATTTCCAAGTTCTTTTAATAATTCTTGTTAACTGTATGTTTTCCAGCACAGAAAAGTTATAAAATGTCTTTATCAGATGGCAATTAGCAGTGAAAGCCTTTTCTGCTCCTCTATTTACTGACAAGATAACTTTCAAAAATATGTCCTCTAAAAAAACATCTACTAAATTAATTGTCAGACCTGTGAATGAACTGGCCTTCTAAAGTGATGAATATGAACTATTATTTATCAGGCTTAATGGCCCTAATTCTGCAAGTGTTCTCCTTAATTCAGGTTAGTAATTTCCTATTGGAAATTGTCATAAAGATCCATTAATCTACTGAGCTTAACTTTTTTTAGGCTTTTTAAAAAGGAACTCAAGACTTTTTAGTAAAGTATTATTTTGCACATTAAATAGCTTTAATACACACACACGTGTGTACATGCAAGTACAGTCTTATTGAAGTGGACAAAAGATGTTTCTGAGGACTTTGTAGCGAATTTAAGGAAAGGCATCCTACCACAGTAAAAACTACCCTCTGTAAAGTATTCACATGTAGGCTACCTTAAATAGAACACAACAATTTGTTTTAATTGCTCAAACATGATACCAAGTAACTATTCCCTTCCTGATTTCTATTGCCCTTGAGCATTGCCTCGGTTGCTCAGTGACAACTAGGTGACCTGGTCAGAAGCAAGCCAGCCCAGCAGAGAGCTGGAAATGCCATCAAAGGACAAGTGTGCAGTTCCATAAAGGGCAGGAGGGAAATTCCTCTTTCTTTTGGTGGTCTCTCCCTAATCAGCAGTTTTTCTTCTGCATTTTCTTACATGTCAATATTTGCCTTCAAAGTTAGCAAGCACAGCTTTTCAGCATAGCAACTGAGATACTACAGATCAGCTGCTACATCCACTCACGTAAAGAGTAGCAGAAACACCAGAGATACTTGAAAAATGATCAGTTTATCTACAACCAAATATAAAATATTATCAATATAAATGCTTTTCTGAAATGAACATCAAATCCAATTGTTTTACTTTGGTGAAGAATAAGCACATGAATGGGTGCTTTGCTGAATCATCTTGAGATTTTGAAGTCCTTCTGGAGACATCAAGCAGCATTATCAATACCCAACGAAGGGTGAGACATGAATCACAAGTCACTCTGCTTGGTATGTCGAAAACTTCTCTTAAGGCAGAACCAACGGCAGTGGGCAGTACTATCCTCTAGCAGTCAAAGTCCTAAACCTGGGTAATTAGCCGAGGAAGATCCTCACCTGTATTATGCTAAATCACCTTTAGATCTTTTATAAATATTGGTAAAATATTTCTAAGTCAGACTAAAATACAACCTGTCTGCCAGATGCTGTAATCTGTGAGCAGCAAATACACATTCTGAGTGCCAACCCTTAGCAAAGAGCATTTTTATGAGATTTAAATAAAAATCAGTAAATGTTAAGATTCAGTCATACGAAACCAAATGCACCCAGCAGACTGAATACAAGAAAGGAAAACCATTGCATTTTCTTTCCAGCATTTGGTTTATAAGCATAACCTGGTTGTAACTTCTTGAGACTTCCTAAATGTTTCCTCATTTTTTCTAGCAGTTCTTTTACAATATGTACCAAGAAACTGGATATGCTCTACACGTTGTATTAATTGTATGTAGAAGATTCTGCCACTATAAATTGGTTTTCACATATAGACTTTTCAGAAACTCAAAACACAGCTCTGCTTTGCAGGAAAATACGCTGCCTACAAAGTTTGTTTGCTTTTTTTTAATTTAACTTTTGGGAAATTCTGATTCATAATATTTAGAGGTGTTTGTAAGCTTCATCTCTGCATATGACAAAGCCAAGCTTTGACAGTGTGGAAACCATGAACAAAAACATTTTGGTCATCTGCAGAGTGTGTTAAATCACCAGTAGGATGTTTTCCAATTATTTTACAGAAATTGTACAGATTTTAAGTAAAGATGTTTAAATGCCATAAATCAATCATACCAGCACCATTTGTGCCACTGTAGTAAAGATTACATCAGTGTTTCCATTATAAAAACCCTATTTTTCAGGGGTTTCTAATTCAGCCATAAAAATTGGCTCCAGCCTAAAGCTTGGCAACCTAAGTCACCACTTGGGAGCAATTCTTTTAACCAATTTTTTTTTTTTTTTTTAAATGGATTGGCCTTTCAAGCTACAAAACAGTTCAGAAAAAGAAAATTAGTGGTTTCAAATTTTGGTGAACTTCTATCCCTCAAAAACATTGTTTTAAAAACTGATAATTTTGTATGTCATAAATCTGTAATGTGGACTGCTGCTTTTGGGTAATTTGGATAGAAGCAGTGGATAAAAATCACCAGCTTATTTTCTTTAAAAATAAATGTAATTTCCCATAACAACTTTTAATACAATAAAATTTTCACAAACGACTTTCTCATGGCAAGATATGGCAGACAGTGCATGAGGAAGCCTTTATGACTCATTTATGCAGCATCTATTCCATTCGCTTTAATTTCTGTGGTAAGAGATATGTAATACTGTATTTTGATGCCTTGAATCAAACCTGCCGATCTTCAAGACAATGATTCTGCCCTTTGGCAGCACAGATCCACCTGTGAGCTTGACATGGTCCCTGACAAAGTTAAGTGCAAGCACAGAAAAAGAAGAAAGAAATATTTTGAAAGCAGCAAAGCAACAGAACTCCTTTAAAATGCATTTTGTTTAAAAGTATATGTATTAAATACTGATTCTAACCCACTTCTAACAGTCACGATTTTGTTCATGTGCATTAAGTTAAATTATAAGAATTATCAACTAGGTCTTAAACCTAGTTTGGTTTTAACATGTTAAAAAGTCCTTTGAATTTCAGTAAGATATCTCAAATCAACAACATGAACATGATTTGATCTTCAGGCTCTCATAAGCTTTCTCATGAACATAGGCTCAGCAAAAGGCAATGACAAACCCAGTCCCATCCACTGCCTATCAAAGTCAACAAAACTTGTCAACAGCCCCAGTAAGCTTTGGACTGAATCCTTCATGCAGTCTGAATTCCTAGTAAAATTTTCTCTTAATTCATATTTAGACAGCAAATTGGTTTGGAAAGCCATTTCCATAAATTAGAAGCTTAACAGCTCATACGCTTTTTTTGAAGTCATTTTAAATATATAATCATTGTTAAATTATAGCATTAGTTGCTTGAGGGGATGATGTCTGGTTTATATTTAGCTCTTATGTAATCAGTGTCAATTTTTAATACTACACTTCTTGGCTTTTGTCAGTTTTCTACAGAGCTGTATTTTCTTTTCTTCAAACAGCTATTTGCAATGAAAAAACATTAGATATATTTGCCCCCTTCCCCACACCGTTTTGTGATATCAAGCTAGTGCATGTTAATACAATCTATACCATAAAAGTTACCACCTTCATATTTAACAAGCTTTCAAGGAAACTATCTTTTGATTGCAAGAAAAAGAAAAATACTGTTGAACATAGAGTAGATTCATAGAAAGCACAGAAAGCACTTTGAGACTTTTTTCCCACATCAAACTGTGTACAGATACTCATAAATATAAGAAGACAGACAAAAGAGGAAAAGCCCAAAAAACCAGAAAAGACTGATTCAGTTACAGAGAGAGATGTTACACTCATTAGTTTTGGTGTTCCGTTAGCAGATATTGTTACTGTGTTTTTATATTTGTTTTGATATCAACTGATATTCTTTTGCATTAGAAAAGGGTACGGTATAATACCCACAACTCACACTTGAATCTAAATAGTTCACCTGAAAATTCAGTCTATGAAGGCAAAGTGTTTGATGAGAAACAGAACAATGGCAGAGCTGGAAACTTACTTTAAAGTAATTACATTAGCCAAAGAGAAATGACATGACAGGTAACACTGGTCTGTAACCACATCATACTTCTGCAATGGCTTTCCAGCTCTCGAAGTCCCAACAAGTTTGACCCTGAGCACATTTTAAGAACTAGCAAGGTACCTTCTAAGCAGTGTTGGCTGTGCAAAAGGTGGCACCCTCCTCTCTGAATCATGCATAAGCCTGTGACTCAAACCACTATCTTTTGGTTCAGATGTTAAACATGTACTTTTTTTTTTTTTTTTAAATCATAGAATTGTTTAGGTTGGAAAAGACCTTTAAGATCATTAAGTTCAACGGTAAAACTAGCACTGCCAAGTCCGCCACTAAGCCATGTCCCTAAACACCGCATCTACACGTCTCAAATACCTCCAGGGATGGTGACTCAACCACTTCACTTCCTTGGGCAGCCTGTTCCAATGCTTGACAACCCTTTTGGTAAAGAGATTTTTCCTAATATCCAGTCTAAACCTCCCCTGGTGCAACTTGAAGCCATTTCCTCTTGTCCTATCGCTTGTTACCTGGGAGAAGAGACCGATACCCACCTCGCTACAACCTCCTTTCAAGTAGTTGTAGAGACAGGTAAAGTCTCCCCTCAGCCTCCTTTTCTCCAGGCTAAACAACCCCAGTTCCCTCAGCCACTCCTCACAAGACTTTTTCATTAGACCCTTCACCAGCTTTGTTGCCCTTCTCTCAAGAACAGTTGGCTGTCGACCAACATCCCCAGGTCCTTTTCTGCCAGGAAGCTTTCCAGCCACTGTTCCCCAAGCCTGTAACGTTGCATGGGGTTGTTGTGACCCAAGTCCAGGAGGTGGCACTTGGCCTTGTTGAACCTTATACAATTGGCCTCATCCCCTTGATCCAGTCTGTCCAGATCCCTCTTGTAGACCCTTTTTACCCTCAAGCAGATCAACATTCCCACCCAATTTGATGTCATCTGCAAACTTACTGAGGGTGCACTTGATGCCCTCATCCAGATCATTAATAAAGATATTAAACAGAACTGGCCCCAATACTGAGCCCTGGGAACACCACTTGCGACCAGCTGCCAACTAGATTTAACTCCACCCACCACCACTCTTCGGGCTCAGTCATCCAGTCAGTTTTTTATCCAGCAAAGAGTACACCCATCAAGCCATGAGCAGCCAGTTTCTCCAGGGAGAATGCTGCGGGAAACGGTGTCAAAGGCCTTACTAAAGTCTAGGTAGACAACATCCACAGCCTTTCCCTCATCCACTAAGCAGGTCACCTCATCACAGAAGGTGATCAGGTTTGTCAAGCAGGACCTGCCTTTCATAAACCCATCCTGACCGGGTCTGATCACCTAGTTGTTCTGTGTGCTGCTTGATGGCACTCAAGATGATCTGCTCCATAACCTTCCCCAGCACCGAGGTCAGACTGACACACCTGTAGCGGTAATAGTGCTAATCCTCGGTTCGCCGTCAAATTCCAAATCACAATTATATGATTTGTGATACCTACTAAAATTGTCTCCAGAATTTCAACTCTATGTGAATATCTGAGCTACCATATGCAGTAATAATCCCCCTCACCACCTCAGATATAAAAGTCACCTGTGCTGCTCTGGAAACAATGTCACAATTCTTTATTTTCTGACCAACCTTTGTGATGGTATTGTATGTAGATAATTCCTGTAGTATTCCACCATTAACTGGCTATGCTTCTCTGCTTCCTGAAGCAATCTTTCCAAATTAGCCTTTAAGCAAAGCTCGTAACACTGTGAACACTTCTACCAATTACTTTACTAGTGTACTAGTGCTGAAAAGCTAAATGGACTATTAACCAAATCCTGATTACTGGATATTTAAATTGAATGAAATACAATATTGAAAATCAACATTAATTTTGAATAACCAATTTTTTTTTCTTTTACGCTTCTTTTTTTTTTTTTTTTTTTTTTTTACATTGACTCACTCTGAATAATCTCCAGTAGAAGAGACCAAGCTTCCTCACCCTATAAGCCACCTACCAATGTAAGATCGTTTTAAGATCAGGACCCTGCATGTTTTTTTCCACAGCTATGCATAGGGCAGAGAACTAGTAACAAATGCTGATGCATAAGAAAAAAAGGGAAATGGTTGTGAAAAAGGAGAAACCAAAGTTACTTACACACTGCACAAAGAACATGGACTCTAGCAGGCAATTGCACAGTGGCCCTAGAATCAGGTCCAAAGTAGAATAAACTGTGGCAGGGAGAGGATGAAAACAAAAGTGCACCATGCCCAGCAGAAGAAAAACATGCAGACCTATTCATAGGAAGCTGTATATGCAGTTATCTCTACCGGAGAGAGAACAGAGCACACGCTGTAGGGAAGATGTCCTAAAAATGCAAGGTCCTGTAAGACTTTTTTAGATAAGAAACTTAAGCTTCATGAGTTCAGAAATTCAGAATCTCTCTCTGAGACTTAAAGATGGTTTTGTTCATAAAACAGGAAGCATGACTCTTTCTCCAGGAATAATATTCTCAATAGAGGTCATAAAAATCCTAAAGTATCTAGCTACTGTTGAAATTAACCCCAGCACATTTTAAGAAAAGAACCTGTTCACTGCAAATCACTTAAAAAAATAAATATATGCTGGTTTATGGTAGGAGATAATGTTTTCTCAAGAGGACAAGCAGAGTCTAATTTCAGCCAGGGCTGATGATAGAAAAGATCACAGCTTATACTAGCATTGAGCAGCTGCAGTATCCCCTAACCAGAGGCACCCATAGAAAAACCGTTCTCTTCTTTTAGCCAAAGGTCACTTAGTAAAACCACCATGGTGTTCATGTGTTTGGACACTTAATCTATACATCTTAATTAGATCTCGCAATATCAGAATTTAATTTTAAAGGCTCATAATAAGAACCATGCTCACATATGTCTGTTCACTTGTGTGCATGGTCAAACACACAAATAAACAAATTCTGGTGGTCAAAATTCACTAAGTAGGAAGTTTGTTTGGCACATGCTGAATATAAGCAACAATGTAAAAGCAGTTCTTAGTGATACAGAGATATTAAAATACCACTAACAAAATTTGTATGGCATTTCAATTAGATTATTTTTAAGAATAAATAAAATTATTTTTTAGTTGTGGCCTTTTACATAATATATGGAGGCAAGGTAGAAGAACAAAAAAATCAGTTTTTTGACATTTAGAACAAATGGTTTGTCTCCACACTTTGTGAACTGAAAATCCAAACTGAAAGTGATGTGTGGCATAAAGAGAGTTGGCAAATAGAAGGAAATTGAGAGAAGTGGCCTCAGTGAGGGTCTAAGTGGTGATATAAAGATGACAGGGTCATGGAAGGAAAGTCTGGCGAAGTTTTGAAAATTCATTGATTTCCCCACTGAAAATCAACATGAAAACCACCTCCAAAGAATAAAACTAAAAACTTGCATGTATGCAAGAGGCAAAATACACCAACTGAAACCCTTCAATTATAAAGAACTTCTGAAGCATACCCTTTTCTTGAAGAAAGGGGACAAAGCATCAAATTAATATAAGTATTCCTATCTCAAAAGGTTGAGCAGGCTGTTGTCAGAAAAATCAGTACTTTCATTTTGAAAATTGACAGTGTCAATGGTTCAAAAGCTTTCCCACTGCTTACGTCATTGCAATGTTGTAAGACTCTGGATGAATACAAGTTTGGTCCAAAGGATTGGGCTGTCGTGAGGCACATGGTGTTGGTTTGCTCTTCTTTTTACCCTGTGCACCTGCTTTAGTCAAAAGTTCATGACTTCCAAGTTCGGTTTTCTTATTACTGTCAGAAATAAAAAAAGGACATGTCATTCTTAATGAACAAGATCCTAGCCCGGTGCCCACACATGAAAAATACAATCAGACTTGTATATAATGTTCATTCTTTTTTTAAAAAAAGCATCAACCCCCTAAAAGGTCATGGTGGATGAATCTTAACAACACAATTATAGCATAAAAATAAACATGTCAGTGTATGCATAAATAAATTTAAAATAGAAACAAACATTGGGAAGGGATTCTGGGCTTCGTAAAAATTTCTTTATGATGCCAAGATTATAAAGAAACCACTACACAACCTGTTGTATCATTTGCAATCTGGATAGCATCTCCTGTCTGTAAAACAGGGACAATTGCATTTACCTACTTGATAAAGATCTTGAGAGGATACTTTCATACTTGACTGTTGATTAATAGTCTGAATAATTTTAAATTTGAAAAATGTATAATCAAAATTTCCTATTCATACCATCTTTAGGTAAGCAAATTGCATCTCAAGCATATCTACAGAACAAGGAAAGTGTGTGAATGCTTAAACATCAGAACTCCTTAAATCACTTTTATTGACTTCCTATCCTTATATTTCTGAAGAATTCTGCTCAAACATGGGCCAGGTCAAAATATGAAAAATTTCAAATCAAAAGAACTCAGACCAAGATTTGCTTAGAACGGAAGAAAGCTAAAGGTCAAATCTATCACTATTTCAGGATGTACATGCATGCAATATAAAGGCATCAAATGACTCCTACTGGCAAAGGTTCCCTTCTTGCCTCTTTTTTTGTTTTTGTTTCCTAAATCACAAGTGGTTCCTGCTTTTGCAGGACAAAAGAGAACACAGTGGAAGTCTCGGAACTAGCACTCACACTTTGGGCTCTACCTAGGCATTGATCGTTGGCAGAAATGCACGCATAACTTTCTCTTTTTGTATCAATTTTTAAAATAACCACTATTTGTTAACTTCCAAGTACAAAGCAAAAAAATTAATTCATGCAGCACACTACAACCATCAACATGATTAGAGAGGACAAAAATGAAACCTTCTCAAGTCCATTTCAAAAATGTTTGGTTCTGCCACCTGGGCCCACAAGAAATGTTGTGGAGGTGACGGTGTTAGAACTTTATTTTGGCCTCAAACTCAAAAATTATAGCAGATTTCTCAGGTTATACAGTGTTCTCAAGTTTTATGGAATCTGACTAACATCAGAAGCATGCTCCAGCAAGGAAAAAAAAAGGCGTTAGCCTTTTCTTCCTCTGTTGTATTGCAGCATTCACTAGAACAGATCTGTACAATGTAAGACCTATCGATCATCTACAGCCTTGAAAGCAATTTCTTTGGTCTTCTGGTGCTTACAGTGTGCACCATTTGGCCTGCAGCATGTGTCTCCCTGCCAGATGGGCAACCAATCTGTATACCTTCCACCCAGGCAGTAAGCCAGTCTTAACGTGCCTACCTCCTGCCTGGAAGTTACGCGTGTGCTGCTTGGCCAGCAGCAACTGGGAATACAGTATTGCTTCTGAGCATTGGTTTGGCAAAAAAATAGCATGTGCTTCCCAGGAAAATATTTTCTGAGAAGAGCCAGTGGCAAAGGGGTGGGGATGGTGTTACCACTGTGCCCTTTCTTAGTTCTTTATGTTGGAAGGAAAAATGGGAAAGGCAGAAGAGACATTACCCTAGAAAGGGCACTTTCAGTTGTGGAGAGGAAGGATTTCAAGTCAAGAGGAGCACAGTGAATGGTTTCAAAAGGGGAAGGCTTGGTACAGAAACAGGGAATGAGATGACACAGAAAAGGATGACTCATTGTTGACAAACTGGACTTGGGAAAGGGCCTCCTATATTTGAGACAGAAGGCAGTCACATCACACTTGCTAGGCAGAGGAGTACAGCACAGAGTTTAGCCTCAGAAGCTATTCAACTTTCTCTCTCCAGGTAATGGAATTTAAACTCTCTGAAAATCCACTCTACTTTACTACCATCATGTTCTGGAGAGTAATCTTTACCACATTAAAACGAATTTACAAATCTCTAAATTATGCCTGAAACACAAGACTGAGGTTTTAACATCTCAGATCATGACATGACCACATGCCAAATTTCTTCTACCAATTCAGTGGCAGAACTTGTAATTAAACTTAAACACTTATTGAAACCTTGACTTAGAGTACCAGGCTAACAAGCCATGATTATTCAGAGAAAGAACTATCTTCAACCATTGACTTCAAGAAGTTTACTTGTGAAGATATTGTCTTTCAGAGTGCAAGGGTCTAGGATTCCTCAAGTCTGAATACAGAACAGAAAAGGGGAAAAAGACTTCTCATATTATTTTGGATAATTTAGTGAAGATTGCTAACATCTCTATTACCCGCAGAAAGTCTTTATATATTCTTGATTGAATCTGATGAAGCCAGCACACTGTTGGAAGGATTTGGGACCCAGACCTTTAACTTCCTTGAGCTGTTCACGGTTTATAAATGGTCCATTCTTCTCTCGCCATTCAATTATATTTTTAGCCCTGTTAGCATTCAGTCCTGCAATGTGTCTACAAGAAAAGTTTACAGAATACACTTATTAGCACTGAACAGTCATTAATACAAGCGCTATCCATTACAAGGATACACATTACCATAGAAAATCTGGTTTACAAAACTTAAAAACAGCTAAGAAATTTGCAAATAGACTCCCAGACCAAAGGCATATCTGAAAAAGGATCCCTTCTCTTTGCTCTGTGGAAGGAATCCACTCAAGTCAACAAAACTTAGTACAGCAATACGGTTCTGCACATACCTAACTAGTAAGCCAGGGATGTGTAATTTATGATCTGTTGGCTATTTCTGTAATGCCAATTCAATTTGTCATGTCTTATGGCCTGCCCCCAGCCGCCCTCTTCAGGAAACGATGTGGGAGGAGGGTTCAGGACAGATAAATTGTTCCTGTGAAAACAGCCCCTTTTCAGCTATTCTCTTCCAATGGTACCGCAACACCTTGCCCCAACATGAAGGGCTGATGCCTGCTATGCAGAAGGAGAGTGGCTGTGAGTTTCTTGCCTTCCTGACAGTTTAACAGATCCACACAGCTTGTTCATTTTCTCTCAGCTGGCTCTTGAGATAAAGGAGCAGCTGGGAACAGGCTGCATGAGCTGTTCTGAGGGCAACTCAGTTCTGGCAAAGAACTTACCTGTGAAGTGCAACTGCAGTTAGCCAAGTTTCTTCAGGAAGCAGTGGGTTTGCTGCACATTTTCTGTATGTACATGTGAGTACAACTTTCTGTGTACGAAGTATGTTAATCATAGAAAGAGGGAGAAGAGCTGTGGTGGGCAGCTACTCCTGGCACTAGAGAAGGAAATGTCACCCATCTGACTCTATATATCTGATGCCATTGCTTTAAGTCAACAGCAACAGTGATCTGTTTGTGGAATGGCATGGGCTGATTCTAGAAAAACACCACCAGCAAACCTGGCAAGAATAGTCAATAATCAGGGAAAAAAACCCTAAAAAAATCCTTCCTTTACTCTCACCCTCAAAAGTTAAAAAAAAAAATAATCCAAAGGTGGTGAAATCTCAGAATTGAATTGCAGAGACACATCTTTAACTACAGACAAAATATTAACCATTAGAAATGGAATTTTCTCCAAAAATTTCTTAGAAACATTATGAAATCCAGCTTATTTACACTGACAAAGGAACATGACACAGAGTTTACAGAATTTTCCACTGATGATCTCAAGTCTTTCAAGCATGGTACTCAGCAGTAATGCAAGTACTGTAGCACTGTCAATCCTTCCATGTGCAATATCTGTCAAGAAGTTTATTTGATGCATCAGAAAGCACGAGCAGAAAGCCCTACTCATGGTATACCCTAGCTAGGATGACAATTTCATACACTGCACACGTGAGGGAAACTTAAGACTGCATCTACACAGAACAGCTGAATTGAACTGCTGAGGATCAAGTTAGATCCAGAACTTGATGCAGGACATGCATCATAAGCCAGGTTAATTAGACCAAAGTACTTAGCCAACATGGTTACCACCTGTAACCATGACCGGACAGTGTCACTCCACATTCACAGTTTTGTGGAGACACAGTAGCACCTCAGTCTGGTGCCCTATGCTGAAATGCACAATATAGTTGCACCCTGCAGAAGGCTGACAGTGCTCACCCACTGCACTTACTCAAGTAGGCTTTTATTCATGGAAGGAAAGCTGGCCAGCCTCATTTACCAATAGGTACTGCTTGTGTTCTTACTAATAGCTGATCTAAATCCGAAAGAAGGTAAGACAAAAGGTAAATCAGGAGTCAGACCAAAGATTGTATACACAGAAAAAGAATATGGAAGAGAAAATGGAGAAACAAGAATAGAAATAGAGCCTCTTTTAAAATATGGAAAGATGTTTTCAAGAAATTATTATAAGGGGTTATTTTTTAAATAAAGATAGAGCTAGCAAGAATACATTTTTCCTAACTTTGATACCTAATATAATTGTCACTACCAAGATTATGGACATTCTTTTCCTTCCCCTCCTACTACAGAGGATGACAGCAACACTTCTGCTCTTCTGAGAAGCTTTTCAGCTAAATGATTCTGAATGCTACACACTCAAGAGAGAACGAGCTTTAATTTCTAACCAAGAGAAAGAAATAAAGAACATTTTCCAAGTAAATATGGCATAATTACTTTTAAAAAAGTCAGTAAAAAGGGATAGACTTTTCACCGGTTTCCCCTTAAATCTTTCCTTTTTGCCTTTCCTCACCCAACTTTTACAACCTGTTCCACTTAGCAGCACCTATAAAAATACCTTCTAAGAGACAAAAAGTACATTTGGAAATCCCTTTCTCAGTGTAAAAATACAAATTAATTATAAAAAGTTTTTCTAAAATTGCAGTGTTGGCTCAAAATTTTTAAATATCTGTTTTTCCCCAAAGAATAGTTTTACTCTGGAGAATCACACATACCCTTAAAAACTGACTCTTAATGATCCAGTGAAATAGTGTCTTAATATGTCACTTTCATGTAATTGGAAGTTTAACACAAGAGCCATTTGCTCCAGCTGAGCTTGAGTCAGATGGCAGACTAAACAGAGACTCTGTGATCCAGAGCCATGTAATTACTGGAATAGGAAAATGTTTGACTCACCTTAATAGTATTTCTGAGCAGATGTTAATATCAACTCCTACAAAGCTGACACACTCTTCAACCACACTGTCCAGTGTTGCTTTGAGCAAAGTCTGTGATACATCATGCTGAGAAACAAAAGTGGATATCAGGTTACTGAAATATTGAAGTGTACATAAATAAGAACTGCAAACAATACTAACATTAATAAAGTAGTTGCTGGAATTTATCAAAATCTTATGAGGGTACCAGTTAAAAACAAACTGTAGAACATTATTTTTAAAAGTACTCCAGTATCTCTTTGCAACATCTTTGTCATGATATAAATCAACAAAATAAGACACTCTTCACATTCATGATGCAGAGATATAGTTATTAAAAAAATACAGTAAAAACCAAACTATATTAAACACATAATCATTACTCAAAAGTAGTGGACGAACAGAAGCATTACTATGTCGTATCTTTAATCTGACATTTATTCACCTATAATATGTTTATTAAAAATAAGACAATATTTTAAAAATAAAGGTAGAGAAAAAAATTGCAGATGCTGTACTCTTGCACCTGCACACACAAATGTTTGCAAAATTGCCCTACTTATGAGCATCACGCTACAGTACAGTTATTTACTAAAAGAACAAGCCAGGTATTGTATGAGGGTGGGCAATACATAAGGTACATATCAGCCCCGCAGCAACAAATGTTTCAGATTTTGAACAGATATTTCTGGGAAGATTGGCAGGTCCTTGACTGAAGCACCACTAATGGAAATTCTTCCAGTTTTTCCATTATTGTTGATAGTGTTTCCCCCTTCTCTTTCCTGCTAAAAGAAAATCAGTCACACTTGTCAAAGATAAAAGTTCTGAAGCTCTAAGATTTCTTTTCCTCCACAATGTAGGCATACTTCAACCTATAACTGCTAGTTATACACAAGCCCATCAGTGCTTAGAAGTCTGACCTGGAGGGAGAAGCCTCTCTAAATGCAGGAGCTAATTCAATCACTATGTTGGCTTAGCTTCAGGGCTCTACGTCACTCATGTAAATCTGGGTTGATCTGTTGTGGTTTCGTGATGCATTAATTTAGGACATCAAGCTGGATCCAAGCCAAGACACCAAACACTTCATCCACTACTTTGTTTCACCTTCTAAGCCATTCAAATCTTCTAAAGATTTCACAGTTAAATTTAACATGCCAACAGCATCAATCCCAATCGACTAATATTGGTAGTTCATGAAGTAGTGGTTAACAACTGAAACAATCGTAAAACTTACGGCAATGTACTTCACAGCCCCCTCATTTCAGGTAATGGTAATGTGATGATTTTCATGATGCAACACATAACAAAGTTACTTACAAACAGAAAGTGCAAATTTTGCTAATATTACCCCTGCTATATAAAGTTTGCATGCAAAAAGCCATGTATATGCATAAGTACTGGCATTTGCACACAGTCTTGGCCTCACAACCACAAAGCTTACTTGCACGCTTTGCGGATCAAATGTCAGTTTCTGCTTACTAATGTGTTGCTACTACAACACAATGGCTTCTTTTCTGAATAAAAAAATCTAAACAAAACCCACACACCCTAAAAAGAAGTCTTATGTTTCTGTTATTCTGACTTTCTGAAGAGGTAGCTTCTCTTAGTGAGGATGTTTTATATATTCCCTCCTCCTCCTGCCATCAGCTGGGTAATGTACTAGAGCTAGAGGCTTCCAACTCACACACACGCTCATGCAAGGATGCATTTATGAAACAGAGTACAAGAACCAGAATAAAATTGTTCAGAAGCAACACTCACATTTTCTCTTCTTTGCCAAGAACAGCTGCCAAATACTGGGCTAGATTTTCCATGATGAACCACAAATTAAAAATTAAGATAAAAATACTAATTTAACAATTTTTTTTCATTATAACAGAGAAAGGCAAAAGGAGAAAAAAATGCAGAATACTGAATCTCCTTCTGCTTTTAGGAAAGGCTACTGACTCCAAGGTGCTTGGAAGTTGATTAGCATATAGTTTCACAAGTTACATTAAGTTCATTAAATGTAGTTGTTCTTGGCCACCTCTAAAAGAGTCTCGGTCTAAAACAACTACTCAGAATATAGACTCTGTGGCAGAGAGCTGGGTAGTCTGCTGTTTCGCTAGGTTTCAGACTCATTCCTTAAAATGTTATTCCTTCAGAAGGAATAACATGCAGTTACGTGATTCAGAACTGAGACATTCATCATTGTCTCCACAATGCCTTATAGCACAGAGTGTAGCAAAGAAGGTAATCCACAGATCTGGCCTAATCTTTCTAAGCATTCATTTGGAAGAGACTTGACTCAGCAGAAGCTTTATTTCCAGTCTGCTCCCCTCAAAACAAGGAAAGAATATATCATAGTCAAAAGCTAAGCATTCTGAAATACCTCTGCCAGTGGAAGAAAGACCAGTGCTCATATATCTTCAGTTTCAAATGCAAAGTTGGCATTTATCTGAAGATTTGTTTGTGAATGCAATAGTTTGTGTAAAATTCATGTGATAAAGCACACACAATTTGGAGAAACTGTAATATTCAACTATTTCTTTTGCCAGGAAGACATGAAGTTCTCAGGTCTTTCCAAGACAATTTTCATCCTTTAACTTCATTGCTGCTTAACAATCACCATTAAAAACCAAGACATGCACAAGTTGTTCTTTATTACCAAGACATAAGAGTTGTACCACTTGGAATGGACATCACAGCCCTATGTGAAGGCATAGATAAAGTGAATGGGCAGATGGGACAGAACAGGATAAGCATAAGACAGCATGGCTAAAACAATCCTCAAGCTATCAATACCTCACAGAAGCAAGATCCATTCAGCTAGTAAATGCTGTTAAGTTGCAAACACTAGGAAAACTTTCCAGACAGCAAATCTGCCTCCAAAGATGCAGCCACTGAGTATCACAGCTTCCTTTTGCTATGATGAAGAAAATTCTACATTCTTCTTTACATTGATACAAAGCACAAAGAAGTGTTATGAATTTAGTTTCTAAAAGTAGTTAATTAAAAACATTGTTATCCCAATACCATTGTCAAGACTTCCTACTGCTAACAGGTTATGCTTCAGAAAGGTTTACAGTGCAGTGCATTTTCCAGTGTTCCAATAATTTCACTCATCTTCTCAAATATCAGAGGTTAGATGATATTACATACTTCTATGTACTATTTATATGCCCTAGAGTAGTATCAGATTATTCAGACACTACTAGAAGCACACATACTTCCATACTAATTTGCTACAACAGGTCTGTAAAGACAGGAATCCCTCACAACTTTTCCATTAAGCACAACAGAATAAACCTGCACAAATAAAGCCCAAGTCCAACATACAAGGCTATTTTCAAAGTGTGCTTATGCAGAATTTTGTGTCCCACAGCCTCCAACAACCTCTCCACACACCAGTGTGGCAGATCATTGATTCAGTTGATCCCCTGCAAACTCTTCTAAATAAAACACTTTCATATTAACACTAACTCTGAATACATCCCTATACACAAGGGTGTCCCTGCTAAAACTGTTAAGTATTGTCTCTTCTTTTTAATCAGAATAACTGTTATTTATTAACTGTCTTTATCTGTGGAACAAATACCACGACTGCCCCCACAACTCCCCTTACAAAACTAGGAGAAACTAGCTCCCTCAGCCAGCTGAACCATTCATACCAGGAGCTTACAGGGAGTCAAGCACACAAGGTGCCCCGACAGCTATGCCCAACAAGTAGGAGCATGTCCTTTGGTACGATTCTTAAACATCATCTTGAATTTACCACCTAAATAAATTACTAGGGTTTTATTAAAAGGTTACTCATAAGTGACTACCATTAAAATACTACTGCTGGAACAGTAGATCTGGAGCAGAAGACTTCATTTTGTATGATGATCTCCAAGCAATAAAAAGGATTGATACCCCCAATCTATGGAAACTAAGGCCAGCAGAAATAAGGGACTTGTCACAAACTGCAGAATGTCCAGGGCAAATCTGTGAACTGTTTTATCATCACTCTCCAGAAAACAAAGCCACCTGACTTCACAGATAGCATCAGGAAGTACTTAGACACCTGTTTGGCTTGATTTTTTTTTGTAGGAAGGACTATAGAAATTAACTTGCCCTCAGAAATATCAGGCACTGTAACCATATTTTAGTATTTGTTTTCTAAAGAATTATCAAGTGAGCCAGGGAATAAGATAAATAAAATTAAATTACCTGACTAATTGAAACTACCACAGTAAATAATTGTAGTTGACTAATAAATGAAATCAAAACATTACAATTTTTCTAATATTTTTATAAAGAGGATCCCAATTATTCCAAATGTAACTTACATTCATGAATCTGGAAGAAAATCAAGGGATGCTATTTTGATTTTTAGTCATGATTACCACTCAAATTAGTCTGGGGCAAATTTGTTAAAATTGCCAGAAAAAGAGTATTATATTGCATATTTTAAAACCACCATTCTCCAAACCTATGCTAAAAGTCACTATAACTTCATTTCACGTGCTTTCATTAAATACAGCACAGAATGTTTAACCCTAAGGAACAGTGTTTAGGAACACCTGTCTATATGCATACGATAGTTCTGTCCTATTATTATATCCCAATACTTCAGCCGTCTTTTCTTTTTATATGATACGAAATAGATAGCCAGGCTTGTTGTTTCGCTCAGTTTCAAGAGCTTTGAACACTCACTGGAAATAATTAACATTACTAAAAAACTGTCTGTTCCGTGAGAGGGTGCTACTACAACTGCAATTGAAAGCCATTTTTCAGTTTCAAAAATCTGTTGGTGTACAGAAAAGGAAGGCTGTATTTTAAACAGCCTCTCAACTCAGTTATTTCTAGCAGTATCCCAGTACAGACCCTATAAAAATACACTTGTCATCAGCATGACAAATTTATCAAGTCAAAGAACCACTATTCACATAAAGCCTGGAGGCTGTATTTAGTCAATCTGCATGAGCATTGATGGTGGACCAGTACACTGACTAACTTTGCCTGACCAAACACACTAAACACTAGATTACTAGTGCTAGACTAGAACAACCCAGCTTTTACATGAAGTAAATTACAACTCTAAGCTCTTTTACCTTTGGCAACCTAAAGCACCACAGCCCCGCCCCCCCCCCCCCCCCCAAAGCAATACAAATAACTATAATGCGTTTGGTAACCTTTTCCTGGTCCCCAATAAAATCATAATTTCAGAAAATATGGCATGATTGCATATCTCTCAAAGACAAATTCAAACAGCTTAAAATTCTACTGCAACACACAGCAATTCTTAAATACTTATTATTTTACATTTACAAACGTTAGTAGACATTGACATGGCCAGTTCGTGCATCATTATTACTTTACAATGCCCAAGAGCCAAGCAAGGCACCTTCCAACGCAGCTGAACAAGAATTATTCGTACTCTGCAGAGCCTACAAACGTAGTGCAGACATGACCTAATGATGCTGGTCACAAAGCAGTGGGGAAGGCAAGAGTTCTCAAGTCTGGGCAGCAACCTGCAAGTTCTTGACTGAGGCTCAGCATTACAGTATTATAACAAGATCAACATTCATCCTAAATAAGGCTGAGCTGCAGGTCAGACAGCTCTATTTTGGTTTTTGATCAAGTTATACCTCACTTGTCCTTTGAATCCAAAAATCAACCTCCAATGAAGTAAATGCAATTTAATTTTTTCTGTCTTCAAGTAAATCCTGAAACACTTCTAACACCTCATAAACCATCATTTTGTTGGTACCTACCATTAACTTCTGCGTCCATGAATTTTAATATTGGCATGTTAGACTAGCCAACATACCTTTTGAAAAAAACCCTTTTTTTCTTTAAAAAGTGGTATAACTGTGCAGCCTGAATGACATTAACTGAATGAAAAATTAGGTGGGACAACACATCCTAAGCAAAGTTCAAAACGATATTATTTTACAGAGATTCAATCCATGGAAACATTTTAGAACTTAAAAAAAGGGAGAAAAACATTCTCTACTACTGCTGTGGCCTACATACTATCAGCTGCCTTTCAAATGCTTGTGAAATCACAAAAGCAAAATGTATTCAGGACAAGCCCTTAAGTACAGCAGGACTAATGTAACACAAATAGTCTAATGATAAGTACCTTTTCACATGCAGAATTAGAAAAAAAATTAAAAATGCACCTTACATGTCAGGTGGAAATGCTGGAAAGTTTAGGCGGGTGGTTTTAATCTCTAGCATCCTCTGGAAAATCCCTTTTAGTTAGATTCTAAGAAAACAAGCTTGTCCCTCTGATGTTTGATAAAATGACCTAACTTCAGGAATCTCTTTTGAAGACTGTTTGTGGTTTCTTCAAATGTTATATTGTTATAGGATATATTGTTATCCTATGTACTTAACTCTAACTCATTTCTTGTTTTCAAAAATCCAAATTCTGTTTATTTTAAGAGTATATTATTATTACTGAAATATCCCAAGAGAGAGAATAGGATTTATATTTTCAAAGAAAGTGATAAAACAAAAACAGTCTGTCAAGCTCTGACATTAAAAAAAGAAAACAAAAATGCACACTTGATCATGTAAATGATTCAAGTTACTTACAAGTTGCTGGAATTCATCTTACATTTACTTGTGCTTGTGTCCTAACAGAAGCAGTAATACTGCTAAGCTTGTTACACAAATTCAAACCCATTGCTACTATGACTGATTTCTAAAGCTAACTTCTTTGACATGAGCAAGCTAGCAGAAGATGACATATATCCTCTTTCCAGAGCAGGTACCAGTTTTCTCCAACACATATTGTTATGCGGTTGATTATAATTGCAATTCAGATTGTTGCCCCTTAGTCACATAACTCCTGGAGATTTCAGTGGGACATTTTCTTTTTCCAGTAAGTAGCAAAGGTGATCACCCAAACTGCTAGGTGGAAAGCCTATATTTCTATTTCAGTCCAAAACTGTATTTTGGGGCTGAAAGCTCTACAAATATAGGGGATACCCTGCAATACTACAGAAGGATAAAAGCAAGGACCATCAGGAGTAGAGTTTCATAGATCACATGACTGACAGTCAACAAATTCAGTTGGGGATTTTCCTGAAAATTGCTGAAGAGGAGAAAAAAAAAAGATTACACTGACAGAGGGAAAAGGAATAATACATTTATAGAAGAACAAGACAGAAGTTATGAACCCCAGGTGAGTCCAGATTTCTGGGAATTCTGTTTAGTCTGAAGTCAGGGACCATCCATCCCCCTGCAGCAGATGGGTGCAGAACAGCAGCTCCTGGGTATAAAGTTCCAACTCAGAACAAGGGGAGCCCCCAGATGTGAGGAGCTTGGTAAAAGTCTATGTAAGCATACACACTTCTAGCTCCACTGAAGACAAGTTGGTGTTCCTCCTACCCATTTCTAACAAGGAACGTGGTACTTGCAACATTATTAAAAACTACAAGAAAAATGCAAATTCATTTAAGGGCATTTTGCAGAAAGGAAACATTTATACAGTTGATACATATTTTATTGTATCCTGGATTTTTAATATAAGCAACTTCTCACACTCACTGGCTTTCTCAAAGTTAGTGTACAAACACAATTAGCAACTGCTACCTCAAGTGACTCATATCAGCAATGCACTGAGAATATATTTAATACAATGACACATCCATTCCTGCATTAGGAAAAAAAAATGTATATGCCAAACAATGACATTCAGCAGTTTTTAAATCCCATACCAACAGAGTTAGTCATGATACAATTAAGAGGAAAGAAATTTTTTTATTTAATGTGACACCAGCTCCTGAAATGCTTACCGGAAAAAGCTTTTAGGTAATTTGACTTTCATCAAGACACGCCCCCCCCCCCCCCCCCCTTTTTTTTTAAAGCAGATCAGTTCATTTGAATATGATTAAAGAATACTTTAAAATCATGCTGTTCAGTTCTCTCCTCTTCTATTTGGCTCCTCCTTTGCTTTCATCAGGCACTCACCCCCCTGCATCCCCAAACTCTTCCACTGCATAGCTGAAAGCACAAATAAGCTAAAAATGAAACAAAACACAAGGCACTGTCCTGCAGAAGACACAGGCAAACTCAAATAAAGCAAGCTTATTTTCTCTGCTTACTAAAAACCATGCACTTTAGTTTGATTGACATATGGCAACTCGAAAAAGTCACGCAGGGTAGTGTTTATTGAATGACCCATGGAAGACTGAAAGCTGACAGAAAACCAGGAAACGTGAGAAAACAGAAGTTTGTTCAGTACCAGCGTTTATGGATTTGACAGGCAGAATACGTAAGCATCCATTGTGTCATTCACATCTTTGATAAGTGAAACCAATTTCAGCACCACTCATTACATACAACAGCAAGTTATATTTAAGACAAAAGCATACAAATTAATTCGTAAAAAAACCCTAGTAAGGGGTTTTGTAGTAAGTTGGTGCCTTCTTAAAAATCTGCTCTGCACTAAGCTTAGCAAAATTTGCATTAAAACATATATTTAGTGCTTTTACTACTACATAATCACAGAATCATCTAGGTTGGAAAGGACCTTGAAGATCATCTGGTCCAACCGTTAACCTAACACTGACAGTTCCCAACTACACCATATCCCTCAGCGCTATGTTAACCTGACTCTTGAACACCTCCAGGGATGGGGACTCCACCACCGCCCTGGGCAGCCCATTCCAAAGCCTAACAACCCTTTCTGTAAAGAAATACTTCCTAATATCCAGTCTAAACCTTCCCTGGTGCAACTTGAGGCCATTCCCTCTTGTCCTATCGCTTGTTACTTGGTTAAAGAGACTCATCCCCAGCTCTCTGCAACCTCCTTTCAGGTAGTTGTAGAGGGCGATGAGGTCTCCCCTCAGCCTCCTCTTCTTCAGACTAAACAACCCCAGTTCCCTCAGCCGTTCCTCATAAAGACATGTGCTCCAGACCCTTCACCAGCTTTGTTGCCCTTCTCTGGACACGCTCGAGTAATTCAATGTCCTTTTTGTAGTGAGGGGCCCAAAACTGAACACAGTAATCGAGGTGCGGCCTCACCAGTGCCGAGTACAGGGGTAAGATCACTTCCTTGTCTCTGCTGGCCACGCTATTTCTGATGTAGGCCAGGATACCATTGGCCTTCTTGGCCACCTGGGCATACTGCTGGCTTGTGTTCAGCCCGCTGTCAATCAACACCCCCAGGTCCCTCTCTGACTGGCAGCTCTCCAGCCACTCCTCCCCAAGCCTGTAGCGCTGCTGGGGGTTGTTGTGGCTCAAGTGCAGCACCCGGCATTTGGCCGTATTGAAACATATACATGGCACAAGCAAAATGTTTGCACATTGGAGGTTGAAATGTTGACAGGACTAAACAACAAATTAGCTGCACTAACTTGTCATCACTAAAAAATTAAGTTCTCAATAACAATTTTTACAAGTGAACGAGAACACCAACATTTCTCTCATTCTCAAAACCAAGAAACATTTCAGAAGCACCATCATTATTGACAGTATATGATCATCACTAGTAAAGCAATTAGCATAATATAAAAAGTGAGAAATCAGAATGAACCAGTAGAATGGCATAAACAAGAATAGTGCATGTACATGGAAATAGCAGTTGAGTACTCTCACCATATACATATTTTTTTAAACCAATAAGATCTCAGCAGGTAGGAGGGAAAAGCACAAATGAAGGAGCACTTTTCCCAGTTTCCCTGATGGATGTTTTGATTTGTGGCCTTATAACGTAACCCTTACTTTTATTCAAGGTCTGGAAATTCCTTCAAAAGGCTTCTTTAAAACATTACAAAAATATAGTATTTAAATTATTTGTAAATGTATAAAAAAAATTTCTGTAGTGCAACAAATTAATAAAAATTGCTTGGAACATGAAGTTTTCTTAGGTATTCTCTAGTGGAAGATTTGTAAATAATCATTGCATTACTGTCACTGACTTACAAAGTTTACAAGTTACTTACAAAGTTAGAGCTTTTAACTACTACATATATGAATATATTCATTGCAAATGTGTAATCTGATCGCAGACTATGCCATCATTCACTTTAAAGACTGACCTCTATCTCCCTTGCAAAATATTTTATAAAGAATCTAAAGCTTAACCAAAACAAGTTTTAGCAAGCTTGGGAAATCATAAAGTAATAAAATAAGAAATAATATTTAAAATTTCATTACTTAAAAACACCTAAAAATACTATTTTAAAACCCGATACCTTTATGTATTCTAATTATAAAAGCATTTAGTCCAAAAAAACAACTGTACTGCCTCAGGTTTGGTTTTGCTAAAGTTTGTAAGGTAAGGAGAATAGAGTTCTCTATTTGCATAAACTTTTACAACTGCAAGCTGGTACATCACTGAGCAAGAAGGGAATTAAAACCGTCTCTGATTTTGCAGCACTTATGTCTGCCTCCCGCCATTTGCGTACGTATGCCTTTACTTTACAAGGTGAAGACCAATACAGAATCAAGGCCTGCTCCACTGAAATCAATGGCTGATGCCCCACTAAGTTAATTAAGGACAGAAGTTCAATAGAAGTTTTATCTATGCTTTGCAGGACTGGGAGTTAAGAGATGAGGTACCAGATGGATCAACCAAATGTTTAGACAGGCTTATTCATGTCTTATGTGTGCCTGCTTTAGGAAATTATTACTCATACTACAAGAATCCAGAATTTTTAAATATGAAGAACAATCTTTATTATTGGATGTCCCTTTCTGTAAGAATTTGTATTTTAAGAACAGCAAAAGACAGTTGTTCTTCTAAATAACCTAGATAAAGGCATCAAGTTTTGGACTTTTCCTCACACCAGCAGAAGTTGCTCTGATCAGAAATCAGACAACTGAAACACCTTAGATCAGCTATGGCCAAGCTTCATCTTCTGGAACACTCAAAGCTTGGCAAGAAAGCTGAAGTACAAGTCTTGTAGTGAGGCCTACTGCATGTGGCTGGCTAGGCTGATGCGAGGAGCAGAGGCAATCCAAATCCAAAAGATGAGGAAGAAGCTATGCCTGGCAAGTCATCACCACTAACTCTGGCCCAAGCAACTTCCCTCCCATGGAAAAGAAGGATACATGGACAGCTAATGCCATTCCCAGCCTGCAAACTCATCTCAGAGCAAGGTATAACTGAGGATGCAAGTCTCAGCCACACAAAGATTTAGCGTGTACCACCTAAGGTTCAAAAGTCATTCTTGCATCCAAAGACAATTCCGCAAATACGTGCTTCTAAGTTTACTCAACTGGAGCAAAGACCTATCAAAGTTTACTCATAAACCACTTCAATATTGAGCTCATCTTAATTAAAAAGAGAACCTAGTAGAGATCGGAACTTTTCAGTAACTATGGTAGATAGTTCAATAGACTTAGAATAATAATTAGGTTTTCGTATGATTGTTAAAACTACGAACAGTTCAAGGAAGACAAAATATGAAGCTCCATTAGGGGAAAAGTTTCAGACAACCACTCTATTTTTACCCTTTAAAAAACACAGGCAATTGAGAGTGTGAAGAAGAAAACGCAGTCTAAAAAAGTAATAGCACGGGTGATTCTGTGCTGACTGGAATGCTCTTCACTCACAAAGCCAGAACTATTTCCTCTTAAAATTGTTAGCTTAGATTATTTAAAACAAAACAAAGAACTCTAGACAGCCCACATTCTAAGAATTATTATTTTTTTTAAAAAAGCATTTGATATGCAGGTTAAAAAAGGTTATACAAGGGTGTTTTAATTGCAACATTCAGACTGCTCCATATTCAGGTACATTTCAGTGCCAGGCAGAAGACTCTTGCTTTCTGACTCGCACAAGCAAGGATATAATGTTTTCAGCAGATCAGGGCTAGCTGCAATTCTGAAAGGGGGTTAGCATCATGTCCCAACAGAAAGAGATCAGAGTTCAGAGATGATGTGGAAGCTTATCAAATCTCAGCTTGCTGGTTTTCTACTATAGCAAACTTCTCAAGTTTATATGCCACACCTGGAACACACACAGTTCTGATACAAGTTTTAAAATCTACATTCAACAATATAATTTTCTGTTTTAAAATAGATGTAAATATTGAGAGGTTTTAGCTGAATCATGAAGTTAGTGTTTCAATATTCTTCCCTATACATTTAGAAATACAAATAATTCTACATGTACATAAGAAATTAATTTGAGGTGATCCGCTTAACAGGTTTCTGTACTCATTCGAGTTCTATTTTCATTTCTGTTAGTCATCTGAATACAGAAAGATAGAGAAATTTGAGTGGTTTACAGTATAAATGTAATTAGGGCTAGACATTATTAGAATATGCTACTAGTCTAAAGTAACATGTCTATGACTTTGCCCATCACGAAAGACACAGGATCCAGTTATACGATGTTCTGTGATTTGTGCCTCAGTATCATTAGCAATGAAAAATGCTAAATTGACTCTAATTCAGTCTTCTTTAGGACAGGAGATCATTTCAGTTGAGGGCTTGTAAAGAGTTGAAGGTTTTGAGGATGAAAAGTAAAATCCAAAGTAATTCAATTTTTTTTTTAAGTTACCAGTAATTGAAGACAACCTTTTAAACAGGTTTAGACTTGTTTTTTTGTGTATTAGGCAACCTGAAAAGACATACCAACTAGCTGTTGTATACAAGAACACACGGTATTTTTCCAGTTATGCATCCTGCACCTAAGAGCAAACTAGTCACTGAACCTCAATTTCTAGCTACCACTTTTTGATTCCCTAGATCCTGCTCCTAAGAGTCTAGGAAATCTGCACATTAGAGTAGTGCATTCTCAAAAACTCTGAGGTCCCTTTGTAAAACATTAAAAGTACTCTTAACTTCTTCCAAACTTTCAGTGGCAGAAAATGCATAGCTGGTAGTGAAGAGATACAAAGCAGTGACTTTCGGTTTTGGTGTACTTACTGAGACTACTTTGACCTGTAGGTGACAGAACTTCTGGGAGATATTTTCTTACAGTAACAGTTCTGGTTTTGCTAGGATATTGTGAAATCAGAATGGCAATAACATCCCCTGCCACAGCCACACATGCACAACCACTGCAGAAACTTTAAACTTCACACTCATGAGATATAGGTACCTGAAAACAGTCCCAGTTTTACAGATGACAAATCAAAACCATAAGAACTTAGTAATTTCTCTTAAACCAAAGTAGTAGTAAATGAAAAGGAAAGGACCACAATTCTTCATTTCCTGTCTGCAACCCAAGCATCATTAACCAGAAGCAAACAGCACACATTTTGCTTCTCCAATATTCTATGACATGCGTGCACTGATTGCTACGTTCTCTGATTGCACGGTCCAGGGTCAGCTTACAATCATCTTCATATCTTTGTTTTGAGTTGTCCCATGCATGAATGGGAAACAATTAAAACACAGCTCTAAATAACCTTCACTTTATAAGTTAATAACCACTTCTCATTAAGCCATTGTCTTAGTTATCACAGTTGGAGTAAAAAAAGTGCTGTAACTGAATCCATCACATCCTGTTCCAAAGGAAGTGCTCATATGCCCAGTTCAGTGATAAAAATTAAGATGCCCTCTTTCATAAGCTATTTTCAAGTAGGAATCAAGATTTAGATGCAACTAGGCTATTCCCTCAGACTAACAGATTTAAGGTGGTCCAGACCTTAAAGTTGGAAGACAAAGCTATTTAATAACACAGATGTAGTCAAATCCTAGCAGTGGGAAAAAATTACTCCAAAAGTTGATCCCAAGTTCTCCTGGTGCTACTTAACTTCTAGCATCACCAACTAGACCACCTTACATGCACAACCAAATAGGATCAACAGCTCCAAAATTGTTTCAGTTAGGAATATTCCCAAGATACTGACTTTGTAAAACAGGTATGTGGAAAAATTAAAAATGGCCTGTACTTTGGTTTGGGTTTTTGGTGTTTTTTTTTTTTTTTTCCTTCTTTTAAGTTAGATGAGATTTATGAGGAGCAGCATTTTATTATTGTATGTATGCTTCTAAAAGAGAACTGGAAACCAACATTCAAACGGTTTGTTATATGCATACTGACAACCTATGGGTATGAGGTATGGAAACCTGGTCCAAAGTATACTGAAATACAGATAGTTAGGAAAATGAGAAGAGAACATTGCACATAGACTCTACGTTGTGTCACATCACATGAAAGAAATAATTAGGTCCCCTTGAAAAAAAAAAAAAGCGCTTTCTCAAAGGAAGACAAAACACTCCTAGCCACATCAGCCATTTTGAAATTCATACTTGGAACAAACAAGAAGCTACAACTAGTAATGTTCTTCATGATGGCTTATGTACAGATGTCTTCCAAGTATTTTGTCTTCTCCATCATTTGATTCTAATGCCTAAGAAATGGATACTTCATCATTCAGATTTTTCAGGAGAATTTAATTTCTTCTTCTTTATCTTCCCATCTGCACACGCTGCACCTCACCGCACTACAACATGCATTTTCTCAATCTGAAATTCTGTCTGCAAGTCTCAGGCACTAAAAGAGTTCTGGAGTGCTACAGCACTAGAACATTTCCAATAGTTAACCCAGCAGAAGCACAAATTCTGCAGATTACTATGCAAAAATTACATTATTATGCAACAGCCTGAAATTTTAGCAACAAATTTTCTTTGTCACACACAAGAACATTCTAATAGAGTCCAGTTGCAGCTTGTTGTCTCTTCAGCTATCAGAAATGTAAATCCACAGTGGCATTTTCAGAAGACTGTTGCATTTACCCAGAATTTACTCTCATTTCCAACTGATTCAAAAGTTTCATAAAGCACTCATATTTTTAATTCATTTATTTATTAATCTATTTTCTATTTGGCTTATATACCTCTCATTTTATGACTGGAAGGAAAAAAAAGTAATGAGTTCCCCCCCAGCTGTTCTGAAAAGTATCTCTAAAATTCAGGATGCAGACACTCAAAAGAGATAGAAGCCTTAGCACACTTCTTCCCAAAGCCCTGAAAAACTAAACTCCACAACACATTAAGATATGCCATTTACTTGGGACACTGGCTTTTCAGAAAAGTTTATGGAAGAAGCATAGCGGCTTACAAATAGAGTTGGGAAGTTATATGGTACCTAATAGCAACATAGAATCAGATCTCAGGATGTGATAAAACAGAAAGACAGTCTAATGATGTGTACACAGAGGGAAGGAATGCTATGAAAATAAAGAGCACGGACATACTATTTTGCACATACTTCAGGCCAAAATCTGTACCATCACCCTTCTTACCTACCCTTGCAAGTGTTTTCAGCAAAATATCTGGGTTCTTTAACAGTGCTACTCAGAGTAAAGTACTTCTAACAATGGGTGTCAGGTTAGTAAGGAAAAGCTATGGCAAAAACAGATTTATGTGAATTATCCCTAACATGTTCATTCATCATAACATATACATACAGCATTCATCAACATGGCTTTACTACACCACCATAGAAAGAAACAGTTGCAGAGACAGAAGACAGCAGGCAACCTGCCAACTTAGACTTTCTGAGAAGACAAGACTGAGAGCATGTTCAGGAACGATGCTTTAGAACAGCCTTAATTAAGATTAAAAGTAGCAGTTCGCTATAATTTAGAAGTAAATGGAACCTGTCACTGATATAAACCTGTTCCACTGAAGAGACAGAAATTTAAGAGGACATAACAAAAATAATGTTTCCTTAACTTCCTCTCTCCATTTCATTAATATACAGTTGCATCCATCAGACAAATTAAAATAAAATGGACAACTACACAGCAGGAATTAAGAAGGGGTGGGGATTAATACCCTAACAAATGTGGAATACTTACAAATAATGTCCAAGATTATCAGCCCACCTACTTTGAGGTTTTGTGATGTCCAAATTTATGCTAAACTTAAGGGAGCAAACAGGTATGAGAATCCTCATTCACAGCAACGTTTCTATAAGTTGAGGAAGGCAAATTGAAAGAAAGTATCATAACTTAAAACAGCCAGAGGGAAAAAAAATCCAAGTGTTACAAGGCTGCTTAATTCTCCTGCCCAGATAAATGTGGCAGAAAAAGTCCAGGCTCACCGAAGAATTTTCATTTTGCTCTGTAATAATATACACTACTTACAGCATTGCAAATAAGCATAACTTGCTCTTGTAAAACAAGTTTGAAGACCCTAAATGTACGCTTACCTGGTTGAAATGAACGTTTTTCTTTAAAGTTTTATCTTGCAATCCAAGATTTCTATGATGGCAAATCATTCTAGTGTTTCAGTCCTTTATTTATTGATAAACATTCTGTCTTAACAGATCTTTCTTTTAAAAAAAGGACACCATATGAAATGACCATACACATTATTGAAAATTTACCACAGAATGCTAAAGAAGGAATACCAGAAAAAGTTACCATTAAATATGTAATAAAAAAAAAGTTAACGATTTTAAATCTTTAGTCCTATTGCTGGGAGAGTCATAAGAAAATTCCAACCCGTTTTACTCTGCGCAGGAACAGTGTGAAGCAGAAGCACATTGGTTAGTCTCTCCCTCTCTATCCTCCTACTCATTTTTAAATGAAGAATGTTCATTTGCAATCAGTAACACATGAAAAGAAAGTTTTCCTATAGAAAATGACATGGAAGACAGCATTTCAAAATAGTAACCACCTTCCACTGCATCCAACAGGTCAGTAGCCATTTACCTGTACCCCTTGTACTTCCATGTGCAGTTCAAGGGCCCCGTGCTGCTCTCTGAGTTTTGCACAGCTTCCGTCAAACTTCACAACAGCTCAACCTTCCTTTGAAACACTGCCATGTTTGCTCTGTTTAAGAATGAAATCTGCTTGCCCTTAGGGCTTGATAGAGTTAAAGGGCAAAATCCTGGCTCCATTTAAAGTCAGTGGGCAGTTTGCCATTTAATTCAATTGGTCTAGTATTTCACAGTGACCTTAAGGGTAGACCGAAAAGCTTGTACCCATGTATCCTGTCTTTGCTTGGGAGGAATAGTGGTGGTGTGTATTAGTTTTTAACAGTAATGTCTGGGTGGCAACTGGGTTGCTTTTGCTTTGAAAGCTCACATGAAGCTTGCAAGCATTCATTCAAAATTATGGTGCAGAACTGTAAACATTGGGTCATCAACATAAATTTTATCTTCTAGTCGGTACTCGAAAGTTCATTTTAAAATTTAGAAACTACAGAACAGGCATCTGAGAAAACATTCACTTTCACTTTGTCTAGATCATTTCAAAGAAAAGGATCAAGTAAATCATATTTTATTTCACAGCAAGAACATACATGGCTTTTAATATTAACCAAAATGGGGCTGTACCAGTGCCATATCGCAAACGACAGGAACATTTGCAGAAACAGCATAAGGAAGACATATTTTACATTACTATCTCAGCATCCTAAACAAACTACGATGGCATGGGGTTGGATGAGTACATCAATTTGTCTATCACTATGGGTAGGTAAAAAATCTATAAAGCTTTTTATAAAAGTAATTAGCCAGCTAAAAGAATAGTTGATCAGAAATTCTAACGATGGTATGCAGAAAATAAGTTTTTAATCAATCAGCAGCTCAACAATGAGCAATCACTTGTAATCAATGACACTATTACTCACCTCCTTATAAAACAAGACTCAAATGCTCCCTCATACAAATTATACAAATTTAATCTTACAGGACTGTTCAGTTAATGTCTGGAAAACCCCAAATATTACCCGTGTTTTACTTCTCACACTTGAATAAAACAACAGTAGACATCAGTGATGGATGCTGGGATGCTTGGATCTCTACTTTTTTCAGTTCCCTTATGTAAATAGTAATCTGTTTCAAAGTTAAAATACTCTTTTTTCTCTCTGCTAATGTATATGGGTACTTTTATATCCTTATTTAGGAGCTTGGCAAGAAACACAGAGCTGATTTTGCATAATGTCTCCCTTTCCCATTTTCAACATTCTGGCAGAATATTAAAGACCAACTCAGTAAAGACGAGGGCAGAATAATTATGTTATGCACTGCTTTCTCAGTTTTTCACTCGAAATTAAATCAGTAATCATTGTTCAGAAGATCTGTTATTACCATAAACTTGCCCTCATACCCGAAACTTCAAAAATTAATAGTAGTAAAGGCTGCAGATAGTCACTTTTATCTTAAGACAGGCACTGCAGTACTTTTACAGTCATTAAAAAACATTTTACACTTATTTTCATCATGTAAAATGAAAATATATTCCATCACTCAAATCATGGACGTGCAACCTAGCCAAGTTGCTAGCCCAGGAGAGGGAGAAAGAAAGAGAATATCAATTAATTCAATTACTGACAGAAAAGATGTCAGGATGAGTACCTATCAGGTCAGGTTCAAAAACACAGAAAGCACCAGCGTTAAAAAAAAAAAAATAAAAGAAAAACGAGAAAAGAAAAAAGCTTGCGCTCCCTGTGCTGAGTAGCACTATTAAATTCAGATGCAGGGTTGTGTTTAGGTTGGACAGGCCCCAACAGTAGAACAAAGTCAGTCTGTCTTAGTACCATAACCAAATTCTACAAGTTAACAGCTTTTCATGAAAAGCTGCCATTTCAAAATGTCAATCAAACCTGAATATAAGTGGGAACTCCTGCAGAAATAACCAGCTGCAGGTTTGAAAAACATTTTTCACTGAAAGTGGAAACACAAAAGATGTTTGAATGAGATCTCTTTTCATTCCTGTAACAGTAGACGGTCATTTTCACAACATCAAGGACAAAAACACAAGACAAAATTGCAAATAACGTCTTGAAAGAACCATTTGCAGGGGTGATGAATGATTCAAGTTACAAATGACAGAATTATTGGCAAATGGAAACTCATTAATATGAAAAAGCTTCTCTTATAAGATTGCAGTTTGTCTCCACTTTTTCTTATTGCATCTGAATGATTAGGTCGTACGTATTAATTTCATTCCATGTTTAATATTCACTTTCTCACCTTGAGGCAGCAGTTTGCACCGAGATCATCCCACTCACAATAGAAGTACTAAGTCTTTATGGTGTTTTAGGTGTTTATTAATCAGAAGAAACAGCCTCAGTTAATCAAAACAGATTCTAACAGAAGAAAGTTAAAATTTATAATCTACTCACTCTAATTCAGTTCTGTACATCCAAACGTAAGTCACATTTACTCAATAAACCAAGGGGATAATATTATTTATACAAGTGTACACAATAATGGAAAAGAAGCTTACCGATATCACACTTTGGTCACATTCTTCTTTCTAAAGAATATAGCAGGAACAAAGCTCTTTTTTATATTCTCGGAAAAATGTATATTGTCTCTGAAAATGAGTTCGCTGTCCAAATACCAGCTTCATCAATTTCTTATTCTACAACCAGACTGATGTAGTAGTAATTTATTTCACAAATCTCTACATTCAATGCCATGAAACAAATTTAGCCAATAGGGCGGCTTACTGAAGAGTTATATCAGTATTTAAAAGATTCACTCCCCCTGCCCAGAAAGGCAACACCTGTACTGTAGCATCAACATTCATTATGCAGTTTTCTTATTATAAACAAGTAATTAAAAAAAAAAAGAACAAATTGCATGGTAAGTGAACACCTCAGTATGTCTGTCAGTTTAGAGCATTAATGTAGACATACTGCCTTATACATATTTACCTTCTTCCCAGCATGACTATCACTATGAACATCACGTGAATGGGATAACTTTAACTCTTTTGAGTAATACCACTTTTTTCTTAAGTTACATTTTTCACCAAAGCCAAAACACATTTATGACTTATGTAAAATTCACAAATTAGAATGAAATGAAGCAGCACAGTTACATTAAATATAACTGAACATAATTAAGAATTTAAAAGTTTGAAGAGTTATCAAAGTTGCAAAATAGATATGATTCTTCAGCACTGTTCCCTGAAAACTAAGATGCCATGCAACATCAAACTTAAAACAACTCATCATTATAGCCTCACTGTACTCAGATATCAATTACATCATCCAATTTCACATAGTAGCACTGTTTTCTATAGCACACATTAATTTCTGATATCCAAAATCTCAATCTTCATACTACATCAAGTTCCATTTCTCCAGCTTCAGGCTGCAGCACCCAGCAAAGTTAGCTGAGATTTTTTTTCTTACCCTCAAACTTCACTTCAGTAGAATCACAGCAGTTTATCAACAATGCTCCAACAGGAAGATAAAAATATAGTGAAATTTTTCATCACTAGTTCTTGTTCTTATCACTTTGTATCACCAGCATTTGTTTTTAAGTAAGCTGAAGTATATACAGTCTATTCTGTGTTTTTTTGGGGATGAATAATTAGCTGTATGAAGAAATACTTGAAGTAAGATTAACTTAAACATACAATGTTGCTATGAAGCTATTTAAAAACTGAGACAGAAAAAAAGGAAAGAAGGAAAGAAACAAACTGTGCCAAACCTAGTGCCTTAGCAGAGTGGTTTTTTGAACATTCTCAAAAGCGTAAGGTTTCCTATTTACTTCAGGAAACAGCTTACAAGTTGAAACGTGCTGGAGGTTTTTCGTTTTATTTTGTTTTGAGCTGCCAATTGCTAGTCAAGATTACTATTAATTTTACAGGAGTGTTAAGAATGCAAATGGTTAACAGTAGTATAAACTATATACTTGGTTTAAGTTTGAATGTCTAAAACTATTACACACTGCATTCATCTGCATTCCCTGTTTATGGGAATGAAATATGTAGTCATTTGAAGTCCACAATATGTATACTGTGTTTGTAATAACTGCAGATTTTACAAGCACATTATTCTTTCCATTAGGATTAAAACCTCACCGAATAGCAATTTGTGAAAGAATTCTAGCAGGGCCCTGAGCCCAGAACTCTGACCTCTGATGAGATGCTTGGCAGCAACAAACTCTAGGTCTAAGCAAAACATCTGGTTTGAGTTAGACTTCCTGAAAAAATAGCCCCTGTACTGGGGAAACTGGTATTCACTCAGCTTTGTCTATACACTTTGACTGACTTCAACACAGTTGCGGGGGCTGGGGAGGGGGGGAAGAAGCTTTGCCAGAATGCACGTCAATCACTGTAGACTTCTTGGTGGCCTCCAAAGAGCCAGGCACTTACATTAGGAGACACTGTATGCATTTGTTCATGCTTCTTGGGCTTTTTCCTATTGTACTTCATAGCTCAATGTTTTTTTCAGAATTAGTGCCAACTCTGAATTACCTAATCCAAAACTACAGTTGAGCTCAAAATATAAATTTTGCCTCAACAAATAGTTTCTGCAGATTTTTTTAAACAATAATTATTTTAACTTCATTTTTCTTGCAAATTTAGACAATCACTGTCATCATAAAATGAATGGGAATATTCCCAAAAGAAACACAAACTCCCACTGCCAAGAAATTTGTAAGAACAGCAACAGCTTTTGGTTGTATCCCAAAACTGTTATACACAACACCATTTTTACATACATTACATACGTAACAGTACCACAGAGGAGTAACTAAGAATGCTGATACACTGGGGCAGGGTGTCCTGAGTCTGCGCTCATACATGTAATCAGCACAAGCTCCTGCAGAATAGGATAATAAAAGGATAGAGCTGGTGCTTGCTTCTCATTCTCCTGAGATGGAAGGTACATCATATCACAGATAGGTGAAAATGAAGAAATGAACAACTTTTGCAGGCTGGGTAAGGGCTGCACTTTATTACAGCTGAAAGCCCAGGTAAGACAGACATGAACAGCTCCGTGTGGTAGGTAGGATGGAGCTTCAGTAACGTATGTGACTGCCAAGGAGAAGTACATGGCCAAACTCAGTTCACCAGACTGGCGTTCTCTTTGCAGGAGATTTTGCATTTTTAAACATCATAGTGAAGCCTATTTTAAGTTAATAAGCCATAACAATGAAACCAATGATATCTACTGAGACCTGTTACATTAATAGATACACAAAGTGGCATTAAGGGTCTTACACAGAACCAGAAGACTCAAAATAATTTAATTTTGAGTTTCACAATTTAATGGAGATCTCTGTCAACATATTCATCAATACTGCATATACATGTATGTAAGTATAAGAGACTGTATAAGAGATGTGTGATAATATTTATCTATACACAGTTCTGCCATGTACAGATGAATTTACTTTTGCTGGCACTATTAGTAGGACCTTATTCTATTAGTAGAATACTCTTCTGTACACTCTCTACTTGATAAAAATGTGTTGTGGTGAAAAAAGCATCTGAAAAAGTATTTTCTTCCATCTACTGCTCTATTTTACACAAGTCTGCCATACGACTGTATATTGTCAATGCACTCATAGTTTATTTTCTTCATGTGATTGCTAATGCAATAATATTTTTATGTCTGATCTAGCAGTAACTTTACACTGGAATTAAATGTCAATTTCTACTTTCCACCCCCAAAATTCTAAATTAAACGCCACTGATACTGACCCCCTGCATTCAGGCAAAATGCAGCCACCAACCCACAAAGGGACATTTATAAAATAAGCCTTGCTTGTTTGAGCTGCAACACTGCCGTCACTGGAGTTTCAGCAGAGAGACCTAAATAAATAAAAATAAACCTAAGTAATAAACACCATGTTTTTTTGAGCTGCACAAAAAAAAAAAAAAAAAAAAAAAAAAAAAGAGGTCCTCTTAGCAAACTTGAAAGATTAGACTTAAAAGCTGCCTCTCTCATTCCGGAAGACTTCTGGCCCACACTACTCAGTGCCATCTCAGAAGGGCAGGACAGTCAGCTGTGGGCAGCAGGGCCACCCACGCAAGTGTCCGTGCTGCCCTTTCGCGCTGCAATGAGCTGCCCTTCTGCACATGACAATATAGGAAACAAAACAATGTTCCAAATTAAGTCAACTTAGAAATTTCTGAGGGCAATGGGAATAACAAATCACCTACTAGTGTCTCAGGCAACATAAGGTGGGTTCAAAAAAAATTGCCTCTAGCCCAAGGCTTTGTAATATATAGTTATGTTCTCCGAGGAGCAAAATTTTTCTACTACTGATGGCATTCCAGTGGCCATGTTATCCAAACGTCTGATGTGAAACAATTTTTTAACTATTTTTTTTTTTTTAAAGAAATAACTCACATATGTCTGTAGAATTTAGTTTTCTGGAAGACTGAATATAATTTTAGAATCATCATCGTCAGCTGGTTGACAGCAATAAAGACAACATTCACTTTAAATAACCCTGAATTATATACAGTTGAGTAAATTTGAATTTGTTTTGCTTTAAGGTCTTCCAAAGTTGAGGCCAACATGCTGAACAAAAATATTAAACTATCTATAACCCTGTGTCAACATATGATGCTACTGGGAATGGTAAGTGAATTAATTTTCCAAGGAAAATTAATTACTTATGACTTACAGTTGTAAAAGCAAACAACGTAACTCTGGATTAGGGCACATTTAATTTCTGTTTGGAGTAGCGATTAAATTAATTTCATATAATTCATGGTATGTAATGGAAAGCAGAACAAAGATGAAATCTTAGACAATGACTGACACAGAAAAAAGTGTATATTTATGTTCCTGATACAAAAATAAAGGTCACAGATATTAATCACTGTCTAGCAAAACATGATTTTAGTTTTTAAAATTATTTTTTTCAAAACTGTTTGTTAGGAAAAGTGTTATTAGCAAGATAAAAATCTAAAAAGCAACAAGTCACAAAACATAAGAGAAATCTTGCGTGTTGTACTGTCTCCTAGTGAAAAGAGACTACCATTTGTCAGTGATATCTATTGAATAACATAACTGTCACTGTATTATTATTAGGAACAGCAACAGTAACTTAAATTCATCCTACAATAATTTGAGTTCATCTTAAAGAGGAGAGGAAAAATTTGATCACAGATCCAATATTTAAACAAATATGTACACTAACACTGCACCACAACTTAAACATGTAGGATTTTTATCAATTAGTTACATTTTATAGTAAACAGTTACTGAGAGAAATAAATCCATAGCTCAAGTGAACATGTGAAAGAGTTCTTGCAGCATTCCATAATTTGATATCTGTTCAAACTAAGTAAGAATAATTATTTTATGTATTTCAGTGCAAAACATACCAAGTTCTTATTTTACATAATATCTATCACTAGAACCATACATATTAACAAACCATTTATAGGTTTTTAAATATCATAAGAATTTTAATTGCCACTTATGGTTTCCTACTGAAGATGAATACAAATTTATTGCTGATTCCAGATTTTGGATATCAAGTCAACAGCTGCTGTGCTATGAATTCACACAGAATCACTCAAAAGTATGATAATATCAGTATTTTTCCTTATGAGTCAAATGAATATACTGTTAGTTCATGAAACCAAAACAACAGATGCAACAGATGACCGCTGCACAGCAAGCGGTGACTACGGAATTCCACTAACAAATAATATTTACATTCATGATGTTTAAATTGACCCCCCCACACACATTGAAAGCAAGTGATTCACATCCCCACTGTCACTTTTACCTGACTTTGGACACTAAAGAGAAGCTTTTACTATGGTCGTAGCTTAATTTTATCATTATAATATTTACATTAAAATCTAACTAGAATTCATAACACACCATCTTAAAGCTTAACTTACTTCACATAAAAAAAATGAATGTTTGAGCCTAAAACATCAGTTATATGAACACAAATATCACATCATGGATATAGGTAATGCCAAGAGTAATCTGTGGCGCTCTGGCTATTTTTTACTGTAGTATTTTTAAGAATGTTTCAAAAAAGTAAAAAACTTAAGTTATAAAAATTTAATTGAAACCTAGATGAAAGGAGCTGAACACTTTTTCAATGCTAAAATTGTGTACTTCCACTTAATGTTATTAAACACTTGAAATGTAAACAGGAAACCCAACAGCATCTCACACATTTCGGAAGCTGTTCAATCAAAATACTTTTGGAAAGATAGACTTTATCACCCTCTTTTCTGTCTCAGCTTTTAGTCAACCAAGTGTTTCCAAACAGATGCACAGAGAAGCCATATGAAGCCGATTTGCAGGATCCCAGCCTCAAAACTCCTATTTTGCTTCTCTTGCCACTTGGCTCCCACATCACACAACAGTCTCTTAAAAGAGTTTGAATCTGCCTGGCTGGATCGTAACTCAGCTCGACTGTGTTTGAACTAGCTCTGCCCAAGTACAGTTACGGAAAAGCAAAAAAGACAAACTGAAATATTAAATAGGCTTGCACAGAGGGTATCCTGTACCTGGGAAATTCTGCTCAGTAGTTCCTATCTGCTGCTTTTGTGGTAGTCTGGAAGTAAATCACCTTTACACCTGTATTTTGTGAACAGTAACATGTATAATTTTAATCCAGTTAAGAGCACAAATCACACAGGAGAGTTTACGCCAAGTCTGTTGTCATGTGGCAACAAAAAACTTCCTAATGAACTTCTGCCAAGGAGCTCGTAATTAAGCAATCAGAAACAAACTGACAAGAGAGGGCAAATCTGTCCAGCAGCTGTTTCCTATCACCACCCTTAGATCATCCCACCTCAGTATACCAACACTTCTTCTGAAGCTTCCTACTTTTGCTAAAATCTCAGCAGCTGCAGAAAACCCCACATATGCAGATACAAACTCTCTATTAATAAATACCAGTGATGCAAGGGGGGGATTATTAGCAGTAATGTCTAAAATTTACCTGCAGTTCAGGTTGCTTACAATCTCTGACAAGCTTTCAAATGCTGTCTACAATGCATTTTTGGTGACAGCAGTGGAAAGAGCTGCAGTCCATGGGCAGCTTCGTGAGTGACAAGTGCAGATGCGGTGATACCGCTGCGCTATTGCACTCTTTGTAAATACACATGCACACATTATCCTTCATTTCCTTAAAGGGGCAGCATCGCACCTCAGCGAGCCGGCACGTTTTCTTGGAGATGCCAGTAAATATATACAGTGTACAAACTACAGTCGTTAACAACACTACTGTTACCCTCTTCCTGTACCCCTTTGTTTTGTTATAACCGGACATAACGGACTAAAAGTTTACTGTGCTTTGCTGTGATTTCTCTTTGCCAGAGAATAGGTAGACACAACCAAAGCGACTCCACCAAGTTACAGGCTATAAACCATCCCTGGCAGCCAGCAAAACTGCTGCTGAAGTATGCAAACTTGACAGGGGTGTAACTTATTTGGAAAGGAGTCTTAAGTTTTGCACACCTACTTCACTGGGGTGGGGAAGCATCCAGAAAAGATGACAGGGTGATTATTTCTTCCTGACAAAGCTGTCTGCAAAGATTTTGTTCCCATGGATGTCAGACAGCTTGGTTCACAGGGCTTTACTTTTCAAAATGAAAAGCATATCATTTATCCTAAAAATGGTGTTGGGCAAAACCGCATATGATTTTTGCTTGGTTTCCTCACAGAGCTAAAGCTTTACCACTACTACATGACAATTAAGCATTCCATAAGTTGCTGGGTGTTAGAAATCCTGCAATAAGCACAAATGTATTCACCAGACTACATACCCACTTTCTTTTTTTGAAATACACCTTTTCCCTACTGACACGACCTTTTTTTTTTTTTTTTGACTACCTTTAACAATATTTTGTAGGTAAAACCACCACACCCCATCCCTCAAAAAGTTTCTGTACACCTTAAAACTTTGAGTACTCTGCTCCCTTTTCCACAAATTTCAAAGCAAGCAATTCCTTAAAGTATGCTGCAAAAAAATTTTGCTACAATAGTCTCTTTGCAGGAGCCTACAGGTTCACAGGAGAGGTTTAAGTTTCCTTTATTGAGGAGCAAAGCTAAATGCACTATGAAATACTATCCCACATGCCCCTGTCTTTCAAGTCCCAGTGAGTTCATTCAGAGACTAATACAGAAGCAGCCCAGAATTTGTCCTGACACTATCTTCTTTTTTATTATTTACAGGAGTGGCAACATATCCTTTAGTCTATGTTGTTTAGGAACTTCTTTAATATCAGAATAGCCAGGTTTCTCTCATGATATCCCACAGTTTCAGTCAGACTCCAGTGCACCAGCATATTTCATGTTATAAGATTTTTCAACTTAAGGTACACCCATAATTAACCTGTTGCCATATACTGCCAAAAAGGAGTGATATACATTCATTAATAAGTGATTTGATTACTGTGAGATATACAGACAACATGAGCACTGGTACCCTTTGACACTTCGTGTTAAAGCAAAGGTTCTCTTTATGCAACCATTTCAATTAAAGTACAGAAAACCATAAGCAAGCTCACAAAACTATATTATACCATAGGAGATTCGTTCTGCGCCTAACTGTATGTACAAATTCAGTGTAGTAATACAGAAGGAATGCTGCAGCATTTTGTGGACAGGCTGTTCAACTGGGTGTTGAAACCTGTAACCTACAATTCTGACCAGCAAACAACATTCCTGCTGAGCTAAGTTTCCACAGGAGCTACGTGATTCACACAATATAAAGTGCTGCTCACCTAGTAAAACATCTCATTTTCTTCATCAGGAAAATGCTAGTTGCAAACCCCCACAAATTCATTTTAATCAACTTAATAAAGCAAATGCAAGTTTGAGGTTGTTTTGATAATCACACTGGAGAGATTTAAAAAAAGACACTCTTGCACATCATATGTCATCATATTCTCACATCATACGTGGGTGATTCTCCTATGCTACCTAAGTAACACACCTAACTACTCATATACCCTATGGATCAATTAACCAAAAAAAGAGAAGTGAAATAAAGTTCTTAAATACTTGGTGAAAAAAGTACATTTCTGACTGAAAAATCAGCCAGCTCCAGTACTTTGCTCCATGATATTAAATAAAAGCATACTATGTGAAGGATATATAACCAAAAATCACATACCAAGAAGGATACAAAGTCTCATGTTTCACCATTATAAACTGTCTCTTATATTTCACCATTAAAAACAAAAAGTTTTAAGGAAAAATGAAGACAAAGGCTTTCTCAAACCACACATTGATTCTTTGCAATGGTCCATGTTCAGATTATGACAACTTTTGTTTGCAATCACTAACTACTTCACAGCTTTCTTTTTGTTAACAGCTTCCTATTTAAAAACTAATTTGCAAGTTTCCACTATTTGGTAGTAGAGAAATAGATTAAGCCTCAGAATGGCTTAACAAATAAAGCTACCAAGTTATCTTTGCTAGGGTTTTGTAAGAACAGGCTGACAAACACCTGCAGTGCAAGGGACAAGGCCAACTTTTCTTGTGGGAAATAATCCAGAGACCTGTTCAGCCCACGGTTGTATCATGCTGACCCAAGCATATCTGATCTTAGTCTTGTACTAGAGAGATACCCTTGAGGTACCTTTGATTCCTGTATTTCTAAAATGTTACAGTTCACCTCCCAAATATCTCCCAATTTAGTAACTAATAAGCATTAAATATGCAGTCAGTTTGCCTCAACTAAATAATTTGCATGACGGGCCTTCAGAAAAGTAATAACATTTTATATGATGCTACTGTCAAAAATTAGGTTAATGCCACACATTTCTAATACCCATCCTGTCACACAGGCACCCACTGGAGGTTTAGAAAGACTTGACAGTGCTGATGCCAAACACATCTTTTGGGGGAGGAAAATGATGATTAAAGAATGCAACAAGCTAAAAGGGGTACCTGCAGTTTCAGCCACGTGCAGGTAGAGGCCAGTAACATCCTCCCACCACTGCCCACCAGTTCCCCCTCATCAGCATGAGCGTGGTGTGGCACTGAGGCAGGGAAGGACGGATCCATGCAGGGATGGCCTGCAACAGCAGAAAGCGCTCTACATGGACTTCCAGGAGAAAGGAAAAAAACCTCCTTCCTTTCCAACAGGAACCGAGATGAGACTTCAGTGAGATGCCTCGCTATTAACTAGCTGGCCATAATTAAAACAGAACTGGTCCAATTATGGAGGAAGCATATCTGATTAAAAGTGTTCCCTAAAGTTGCATTGTCATTTAATAAAACATATCCATCTTTTTTGTGGAAAAACCCAAGCATAAAACAGATCAAATTGCAACCGAAATAATAAAACATCCTACAAGTAATAATTAAATGCAAAATTGATGCACTTCAATAACGAGAAGAACATGGGGAGGAAAAATGACAAGACAGACAGAAAAAGCATTTCTGAATTTAATTAGGCATTCTGATTAGGCTTTATGAAACTCTCCTTTGATCAGGACCTTCCAGCAGTATATAGAAAATGAACCAAGAATTCACTCAAATATTTTTTTTCTGAAGGAATTGCTACTTAAGAGTACTGTTTACAAATTTTATTTATTTGACACAAAGTGTTCCAGCTACATCTGGAATCAAGTATACCCCCACTTCAGAGCTTACAAAACTACATAAATTATCTCTTACATCCTCTTGGGATGTTAATTTTCCAAATGTGTTAAACAGTGAAGATGTTACCACATACAAAAGTATATCATGAAGAAATTTTTATACTCCAAAAATTATAAAGACCAAATAGGATATTGCTTTTTCAAGATCAGACATGGTGCACATTTTTTAATATTATGACTTGTCAAAAATTCCAATCCTTCAACACATACCACATATTCTGTTCTTAGGCTACAGGTGAGTTTGAGTTCCACCTAGCTCTTTCCCTAGACATTACTTTTTTTTTTTTTTTTAACATCCAGGGATTTTGCTCATTAAATGAACAGCAAAAGACCAACCAAACTTAACATAGTCCCTTAGCATTATTTCTCCTTTCTCTGCCTTATAATACAGACTCAGGTTTTGATGTTTTAAAAGTTTACTAACTTAATTCCCCCTTTACTTGAGGCTATTTGTCTTTGATAGAGACTGGTGGACAGAACATTTATGCTAGTGCTGTTTTATTCTCCTATAAAAAGTTGGGTTTCTATTTGAGAAGGATTATATTTTTTCTTCTTTAGGAATCGTTTTTACTTTTTATTCATTTTCTTTGTTGTGGAATTCAATACCCTAACCTCAATCTTTGTGAAGCAGCTTTGTTCTCAGCTCTTATCTACATCTTCCAAGATCGTTACAATTGTAGTGGTAATTCATCAGCCAAAATTCAGTTTGCAGCACAATAAAGTCTTGAGCCACTAACTGCTTCTTCCCCAAGAGGAATTTAGCTTTGAACTGGCATGGGGAGGTGGCAAGGCCAACATACTCTGTATCAGACAGAGTCTGGGCATCATCTTTGTGTTCAACTACAGAAGAAATCATAGTATTATGGCCTGAAGGTGATGAGTTAATTTTGGCTAGGTTCCTGTCTCAGAGGAAAGAACAATTTTCCTAATGAGATAAAGATGAAGTAAGACAAGGACCTTTAGGCAACTGGAATTTAGTCTGAGAGAGGCCCTAATAAATCAGCTTGTGCTTCTCTTTGTTTAAGGAAATACCTGTTAGGAGATCCAGGGCCTGTTTATTTTTCTCTGACAAACTCGATTTTCTTGGTAGTGCACAAACTCAGAATCATAACTTGAAATGATAATAAAAGCAGGTGTTCAAGTACAAGTTTCAAATTTTATTGTCATCTAAAGTAAGTAAACACAAATCCCAACTGATGGGACTTAATTTCCAGAAATCTCCTGCTACCTGGAAACTCATATTTCCATACTCAAAGTATCCCTACCCAAATAAGCAGATTTACTAGGAGAACTTGCACAAGAAAAACTAGAACATACCAATATTTTCAAAGGTGTATGTGAAGTACCAAGAGGCCAGGTGGGAGGGATCCAAAATCCCATGGATGCTGTGACAACAAAAGAGGCAGCCCTTTTCACACATTACTTGGGGGGGGGGGGCACAGAGCAGGGCACTACTGTAATTGCTGATAGTAGTAACAGCTCCTGCCCAAGACGGTCACTCATCTGAACATAAAATGTTCCTGTGCCATGGTTTGGGAACATCCCATTGCAAAAGCCTACAGCCTTCCTCAGGCAGGTTCGGCTTCACTAGTCTCTCAGAAGAAACTCCCTGAAGAGACAGAAATAATGTCTCTTAGCTACTGTTTTTCAAGTAGAGTTGTTTGGGACCTCTGGCTATCCTAAACTGATAGAGAGGCCATGTGCCAAGTCAATCGAAACTCAGGCTGCTGTGAAAGCAGTAGCCTCAGCTGGACAACCCCCCCAGGCTCCACACTGCTGTCCCTCCCTTATGCCAATCCAGGACATCACACAGCCATTGCCAGCACCCAAATAGGATTGGGGCACTTGGGCAGGAGTGGCACAAAAGACTCCTTCAGGGAGCTTTGTACTTTTATCAACACACAGTGAGCATGCAACCATTCCTCAAGAAACCACCATCCTACTCATGCTATACAGCTTCCACAGCCACCAGCAGCAGCGCACAGCCTTGGCCTGCCTCTGCCTGAAGAAACAGAGGCCGAGTGCAGGTCTAATCGCAGTCTGCCCTTCAGGACAAGAATGACAAAACCTGGATTTGTCAGATTCCTAAATAATGAATTTCAGGGTTTTTAAGAAAGGAGAAGTCATACAAAAATGCTAGGTTTATAGTTACAGTCAGCTAAGAAAGTAATTTTCTCTGAAAAGCTCATTATGTTTTTGATGTTGACTGCACACTGGATATTTCATCCCAGAAATTAATAAAAAGCTACAGCTAGCAATTAGGTTATAAATTAAAGTATAACAAAACTTTTCAAATTGACTTGGATAATATAAAAATCTGTACCTGGTATATGCCTTATCACAGCTATTACTCTGGGACCCCCTGTAAAACACAACAGCTTTTCCACGCCTGCCCTCTGTGATGCCAGCAAGTGACTGTTGTCTTTGAAGGAAGACCACTCATAACAGCTTAATTCTTCTTCTCCTCCCTTCCCCTCACCTGCCACAAGAGCTCTCATGCCCGAAGTGTGGCAGAGCTTCTGCCTTTGCTTTCAGGAGTGTCACATAAAGCTCTAGTACCTCAGAAATTTCTATACCATTGAACGACCTCCTTACAGCTTCTGTAGGGATGGTTAAGAACTCTGACAGAAGGTCTATCTCAGAGAATTAATCCAAACCATGATGAGACATAAAAGTGCAGATAGCTGGGAAAGAACAATTTTTGGGGTCTACCTTTACCAGGCTTTTAGAAATTATTTCTCTGAAACTTTTCATATAACCAATTTGGACATGAACAAATAATGCAGTTGGGTGTTTACTTGTAACAGTGGATCTAGTGGATCAAGAAGCTTCCCTGAAAGGGCCAGGAACATGGTACTTACCCCGCTCTGTTTCAGTGCAAAGTAAATGATACCAGCTTTAGTCACTGAGGCAGTAGTAAACTGCTACAATACCTTCATTGCAACTTTTATCTGATAATACCATGCTCCCAAAACCATACAACCACCACCAACTCCGCGCTTTCCTGCTTTAGATGCACGCTTGTACAATGTGCACATGGGCCATAATAAATAGTGTGCACCTAAATGAGTATCTTCTAGCCACAGCGATGCAACTTCCCAATACTTACAAATTCACAGTATACTTTGAATAGTAAAATATTCTAATTCTAAAAAGAAACTAACTTCTTCTCAAAGTGCTGACATAGCATTTAAAGATTTTTTTTTTTGTTAAATACTTTTGCTTAAAGCAAGAACCGACAAAAATCTGTACCACTTTTCATTATTGTTGTTATTACTGCTACTGTTATAAATAAAAGCAGTTGGTCCCCACAAGGAAGGAAACCAACTATGCTTCAGATCGAAGCTCCTCTTTTTGCCAGATGACTACCCCCTGATTTATAGCTGTCACCATTAAAGCACATTTTTACTGAAATCTGGACACATATGTTAAAGAAATCTACAGTATTTCAGCCCTTCAATCTAATTTTCCTCAAAACCTATGGTGTAGTTCATGCTGAAAGATTCATTATATAAGTTTGTTTTGCTGATAAGCTTTGCAGTTAGCAAGCAATGTGAGTACATTTTATAGTCTGTGGCAATACAAGTAGGGCTTGCAAAAGCAGTATCGAGCACTACCTTAACCAACTAAAATGTTGGCCTCACTTCTTTAAAAACAAAACAGGAGATACACTTCTTTGATATTTTTCATATCATCTTCTTTGTCACACCATATTTAGCAGTAGCAGTAAAGGATTCTAGGCTGCTAATTGCATTCTATCCCATTAATTCTTATGTGCTAACCTGAAAGCACAGATCCAGACAGTTCTGTGCTTTCTTTTCTGACTTCTGTTCCAGACTCTCAAATTTACTCACATTCCATAGTTTCAAAAATATATAGAAAAGCACATGCTGAATTTTCTTTTTTTTTCTTTTTTTTTTTTAATTCTTTATTTGGTGGGACTTAAGCACATGCATAAATGCTTTCCTGAATGGATGCCAATAGTATATAAAATGACAATAACTTATGTACCACTTCTCAATACCATTCACTTTGTAAAGACACTTTGAAGGTAAAAGTTACTTTTCAGAAATAACCTACAAAAGTGTATAAAAATAAGAATTGTCAAACATTTTCCAATTCAGCTTTAGTAAATGAAGAACTTAATAACAAATGCTTTTATTACAAACTTCTAAAAAGGAATGAATGTAATAATACAAATTAATGGCTTCTAAATGGAGGATCAATATCTCATTGTATTTTACACAAAGAGCTAAAACCCCATTGCTGTAACAATACAAAAAACCCAGAAAGCTTAACAGATCAGGTTACCTGTCTGATTTGATGTTTTTAATAGACTATAAATCTGGCTAAAGCCATTTCAGAGTCTCAATCACAATCATTAAAAGTAAAGATTAAAAAAAGAGGCAGTCTATGACTTGTAAGTACTTACTATCTTTCTATCAACTTTACAAATGCCTTTTAAAGGAGATATAACTAGTTGACAATTCTAAAGCAGCATTTTGGTGTTGCTCTATATCTTGATAGATTACTTAGATTAAATGATATGTATTATCTTACCTGATACATTCCAACTCCTATGTGTTTGGGCTCAATTTTCACTAGCTCAGCTAATGGGTCTTGGACGCGTCTAGCTATGGAAACTGAAAAACAGAATTAGAAAATAACTATGGGTTTTACCTGAAAATCAGAATAATGTAATTGCTTTTGATTTTTTTCATCTTCTACATATTCAATATCTTTTTTTACCTGGAAATAATCAATAAAATAGCAGAACCCTTTTTCACTATTAGACACAATATATGAAGTGTACATTAATCAAACTTTTTAAATTGAATAACTCAAGCAAAGATGTTCCAAATTGTAATCATGACATTAAAAAAGTTTTTTCAGGCCACAGAGTTAACAAATAGGACTGTGTACACAAGATTTTTCCCTTGTATCTATACTAAAATGCACATGTAACATTTAAAATTTAACTCTGAAATATCCTCTTAACCTTAAATCACATATATGCAGCAACAAATAAACATTTAAAAAAGAATGGAGTAACTGTTCACAGACTTATTTATCTAATATAGTATTTTCTAAGGTATATATTATATACTTACGTATTATATGTATATAATTCAATCATAAAATTTAGTGTTCACTTTGAAAATGGTTCTTGAACTTTAATCTAAACTGCATACCAAAACACATCAATTTGCAATCTGTCATCATTATAACCACATTTAGAAAAAAACCAAAGCAATTTCCAACATTTCTGGTGCCATTAAGAGGGCATAGGAAGAATTTTTGTCTTCTAAATTAAATTTTGAATCAAGACTGCATTTTTGAAGCCTATATTTATTGATAAATCCTTTACTTACTGAAATTTCAGAAAAATTACTTATTTGTAAATGTCAGTTTTCAACCTTGGTCTAATCCTGCAGATACTGAGCTGCATTCAGTATTTGCAGTTGTGCTCCTTCCCACATATACTGAACTAGAAGAGTTCTACTCCACCAGTATTACATTCATAAACTTTTTTTTCTCCTGAGTAAAGACAAGAGAGGTTGGTTGGATTAGCAGCTCTTAGAATATTCATTCTACCTAGTGAACTGAACACTGATGAAGAACAGGAGTGTCTTGGAGGTACTACAAAAGTCTTTCTGAAAAAGGACCAAAGGTCCTGTGCTAAATGCACAATTAACATGAAGTTCACTGCTCGGTCATGTAAGACTTTTCATATCCTTTATTATCCATTTTAAGATATGCTGACAATGACAGTTTGCTAGCTAGGCTCAGAAAGCACTGTGCTGTTGATATCTGATATGCCTGCCTCTCTGGTGGCAAAGTTCTGAATTCAAAGGCCATCACATATGCCTTCTTGTAAAATAAAAAAAAAAATTAAAAAAAAAAAAATCACAAAAGGTTAACCAGTGTAAGTACACCGGTTATTGCTTACACAAGTATAGATTACTACAGAAATGCTTGACTATAACAATCATTCATATTAAATATCACCAGTCACCTAACAAAAGTGGAACAAAACACCAATGAAAGTACTGATCCAAACCAGGAAACATTTAAAACTATGTATTTCTTCTGAATGTATTTATGTGTATGTATAGATACTATACTTGTCTTTGCAGCAAGCTTTCTTAAACTCAACTTTAATAGCTATACAGTGTTTTAGAAAACTTTCTTTTAATTTCACCTAATGGCAAAACACAGTTCCAAACTGACATTTTAGATAAGCTGAGAGCAAATACCTCTCGCTGTCCACCATCTCCTTTTGTTACATCTTTTAAAAATAGCAACTACATGGATAGGTTGATACAGGAATTTTCCAAGTCTAACTATCTTCTCAGGAACCTTTGATTAAAAAGTAAAATTTAGACTCTTCTTGTCATAATAGCTAGGTTGACAATGCCATCATATCCGTAGGAGGCTTCCGGCGGAGGTGTAGGACCTGATCCAGCAAAGATGCATGTTGGCATTCCCACTGGAACCAGCAGAACTAGTGACATGCATAAAGTTACATAGACATTTAAGTGCTTTACTGGATCAGGCCTAACAGTTACAATATTGAAGCACGAAGACCAACTAACGGTCAGTTATATGATTTAAGGGATGCAGCTCCTATGGGCAATACCAGCAGGACAGCTGACCTGCAGAATTCCCACTAAAGCCACAATTTTACTCCAGAACTTTTCTAATTCAAAATAAAAGAGAGCACAATAGGGAAAAGGCAAGAGTTGTCCACATTCTCTCTAGGTACAAATTCAGTCAAGATTAGCAGATACTGTCTCTTGTACAGGCAAAACCACGTTTTCCTTTGTTACAGTACTAGCACGCTTCAATAGATCAATCTTTTTAAGGGGCAACAAGGCTCTGCTCTGGTGATTTTATCCACATGGCTGTACTCTTACAATACAGAGTATTATTGAAACCATGAGGGCTCCGCAGAAGTGCAAGGTGTGCTACCATGGACCAGACAGAGACAGTAAAACCGGATGGTCTTACATTTTCCCCTTAAAAATTAAATCCAGACATTTTAAATTTTTTTTTAATATTAAACTATTTTACACTAATACAGGTATTGCCTAAGACTATTTGTAAAATATAAAACTGTTCTTTAAGGTACATTTCAGGAATGGCTAGAAACCATGCATTTTTAGAAGACTGACAATGAAACAGGCAATGCATTCTCACTTCTACAGTTATTAAGGTATGCTTCACTTTTGCTCAAGGAAACACAAAATAAATTATAAGATGGTATGCAGGCTAAAAACAGAAAATCAGATTTCTCAAAAGTAATCAGGAGGGCCAAACATAAAATGTTTGAGATGCCATTCTTAAAATACGCTAGCCTAAGTAAAATGTGAAAACAAACTATTCAATATTAAACAGGGTATTAAGATCAGGATGACAAGGCGCTCTATTAGAAAATCATGACAAGAATTGCACACCCAAGAGATGCAAAGCTTCAAGTTGTCAATTAAGAAGAAAACATTATTGCGATACTTGAATGACATTAACATATTGTTCTGCCATGCAGTAAATCCATGTAAAACTTCAAACCTTGGGGGGACAGCATGGCCTAGGTGGTCCTCTGACTTTAACATAGACAAACTTCGCCTCCCAATGCAATGAGAAATAAAGGAGGTTAGGGAAAGCATATTTACTGAAATCCTGTCTTGTCACTAAGACATTTTCTGCCATTTTGTAAGAAAGGCAATTTAACTGTTTGGTGGTCTCAATTCACTCCCTACTTTGGTTATTTGACAACACAAACCCACAAGATAGTTAAGTATTTTAGCCTGTGAGCGATGAAGTGAAACGACAGTGTGGTGGGTGAAAAGCTTCTGTATGAGTTCCTTGCACAACTCATGTCAGTCTTGGTGTCCGAACTTCATAGAAAACGAGGAATTATATTAAAATGTTTTGTTTCCTAATGGCTAATGAACAGATGTGCCCTCATGAACTTGCAAACATACTTAATCATCTAGCTACTCCTGTCTTAAAAAGATCAAATCTCTCTTAATTTCAAAGTAACAAATTTAAAATTAAGACTGTTTTCTTCACGCATACACGTCACATAATTTTGCTTTTGCTAGTACCTTCTACAACAAGTGATATCATTTTTCACAGGGATTAAAAAGTATAGAGTGTCTGCTCTGGAATAGTGATAATAGTTTTCAGGCTCAATCTTTTCAGATTGAAGATGGAAAAGAGTGCCCGCTCTCAACAGTGAGGTGCAAAAACAATATTGCAAGCTTCCAACTATTTCTCTAGATGATATCTTTACAAGGTCCATGTCAGCTGCTAGCCCTAAAAAACAGAATTAGTGCTAACTTCTTAGTCAGGCTACCTGCCTTCCTTCAGTAATAGAACAGATCAAATGCAATCATTAAGGCCCAGATCAGATGTGCACACTATTTAGGGCGCAAGAGAAGCTAGAAATCTTGTCAACTACGTAACAAGATTTATTATAAATAGTTTCAAGTATTGTGACTGTTTCTGGGGCAGCCTGCCAACTTCTGTGTTCAATCGCATATTAAAATGTTCTCCTTTTGCATTGCTCTATGTAAGAGCCACACCATAAAGCAAAAGCTTAATGGCTGTAGATAGGGAAGAGTGAAAATGAATATATGAAGTTCTGCCAAATGCGGTGTGAGAGACTGCCAGGAACAATTATGGGTGGAAGAAGGAGAGGGAAAAAAAAAAAAAAAGAAAAAAAATCGATTTCTTTCAGTTGCAGTGGCATTCAAATGTTGCTTGCCACTGCAAGCAGAAAAACATTCTTAGCCAAAAGTCCAAGATGATGATGGCATTCCTTCCTTTAAACATACAGGTCTTCATATAAGGATAAAAATGTGTCCCAGTCAATAACTGTGACAGTTTACCTAGCTCTTATGAGTGGGAGCATTTGTTTGTGTTCTGAAACAATATGAAGCTTCCAGATGTGAAGGCAGTGGATAGTTTTACAAATGTTTTACAAATAAATATATGGCAACCACAAGTTATTAGGCTATGATTAGTTCAACCTCAATTTTGTCATAAATGAGAACATCCTGTATTTTTATTATAAAACCTCAGTATTTAATTCTTGCAGAGACATGCTACTATAACATCCAAGTAACTCATCCCCCCTTCTATTTTACATTAACCTTTGCACCTTAAAAGTCTGAGTTGAAACTTCGATGTCAATGAAATAAAAAAAATATATTAAGGTAATCAGAGACTTAACTCACAAATGCATATGTAATTACTGTCAATATATCATACCAGGGTAGATATGGAAACATTACAACTTATTTAAATCCTTTTATAAAGCCCATTATTGTGTTCAAGATCAATTACTCTCCATAAGTATCTGCAATAATGTTTACTCAGTGATCGATTGTTCAGGTTTCCTGAGTCCTGGAAGCTTTCTATCCTGTTGACCTGAATTTCACCCTCCTTGCAAAGGATACAGTGAAACGTACAGTAGTCTTTTCATTAAGCATTCTTTCTCAGTAGGTCAGGATTTGTGACACAGTTTTGAATCCCCATATATCTTCTTGGTGGGTTTAAAGTATGCAATTTATTTTAAGCAACTGTTCAACAGCTGCATTTCATCCAAAATTCTTCTGTGGCAAGTGAACAGGTTTTTGTTTTAAAAAGGTTACATTTTAGTTTACTTTTAACTCCATAAAACTGATAATCTGTTATTTGCCCAAGATTAATGAAATAATGAATGACAATGTTCTATTTATTTACTACAAAAATCTTTAAAAGACATGGCTTGAATACAAAAAGGAAGTATGAAATACATTTAAAGAGAAAACCTCGACAAGTGAATATTACAATGCAGCTTTTTAAAGTAAATGTTTTTTCTTAGAAACACACTCTCAGAAACCCTTTTCTTAAGTACTAGTAATTTCTGTATCACAGGATAGTAGCACTTTTTTAATCCAAGGTGGGATGGGAGACATATAACCATTTAATTGAAGCATGATGTGATTTTTCTGTCACAGAAATGAGTTAGTCTTACAGGATGGTATAAATTCAGAAAAATCTTTCCCCATCTGCTCAGCTTAAAAGGTAGACATCGTCAGTATGCTTTTCACATTCAAACTGCTGGTACTAATTTTAACTGCATCACCGTGACATTGATTACTGTTACTATTGAAAGTAAAAAAATCACTTGAAGTTCTGTACTTACAAGAGTTACTTATTTATATCAACAACAAAAAATTAACCTTTCATAAGTGTCCAGAATGTCCTTTCCTATGCCTATAGTAAGAAAAGCAGCTTTGGTGAGTAACACACCATACTGCTATATTAGAAGCAAACCAAAACTCCTCAAATTGAAGACCAACCTTGTACTCATTGTTCCTCTGGCTCCATACTTCAAAGAAGCAACAGAGCTTTCTAGAGAAAATACACAGACACACACATGCAGCAAGTTACATCCAGAAGGAGGGAAGTAAATTTTTATAACTTTTATGCTAAGGGAAATTGGCTTTACCAGAGCCTGGACTAGTGCTCTGCTCTGGAGATCACTTTTAGGCAGAACTGGTGGGGTATTTTCAGTTTGTTCAGAAATGCAGAAAATGATGCTCTGTAAATAAAAGGCCAAGTCCATCTGCTGAACTCAGATCCATCTGGGATATGAGAAATATGTAAATTAGGAGGAAAGCAAGGTGAACATCACAGTTTTCCACGAAACATGCAAAGATCATATGTCAGTTGCAAACATTAACATGTGCACAGAGAACAGTGCTCAGTTTAAAAGCTGTATGCACACATACAACTCTCAACATAGTGAAAAATACTGATGCAAAACAGCCAGACAGAAGAGTTTTCACCTGGCTCAAAATAAATCTCCTGTTTTAATTCTGTAACAAGGCATAAGCCTAGGGGAATCTAAGTGGGTCTTGATCTTGCAGATTACAGAAGATCCAACTCCTCTACTCCAGCTTATTACTACACTCTACAGCTTCAGTGGAAATACAGTGCTGATGAGCAGGATGTTAGTGATTATATACACCATGTTTCACACATCATGAACTTTGCACAGATTGGAAAACATTAGATTCTTGTCTAGAACAACAAGTAGTAAAGACTACAAACATCTCTAACACCTGTGTAACAACCCATTCAGCATTGTGCCACTGGTTATGGGCAATTCAAGCCCATTTTTCCCTCTCAAAATCCTGCTGCAGGCACACATGTCCATGCTCAACTGTAGGAGGTTAAGTCATTTCCAGACTATCTGCAGTTAGTGACTGTTTTTTAAGTTATCCACAGATTCCCTTTAATTTCTGTTTAAACTGTAGAGCCTAGCCCACACCTCGAGATGAGCTTCTGCTCATTAGTAGGAACTGGGTTCTACGGGGAGAGAAGAACAAGCCCTTCTTTACCTATTGCTGTTGTTCACCATCCATTTGGTTTCTTTTTCATTCCAACAGTATAATTAAACTCATTCTTAAATGCTACAGAATACAGCAGAAGAAAGATGGAATACAATTTCATTTTGTACTGCTATAATTGCACACAACCCAACAGGATGGAACATGTTTTAATGCATAAGAATTCAGCGCTTACTTTCTTCTCTTTCTGAAAACTTGTAGAACTTGCACCAATCCTCTATGATTAGCTGCAGAAGGAAGCTTCCGCTTAGAAAGCACTGTGAATGGTTTAACCATCAGACTTCTGTCCAATAAAGTTTTTGAAAAATGACCTTCTCTCCTGAGTAGCCAAGGGGGAGTAGTGCTCTTTTAAGAAGATGAAGAAATTAGCTCAAGTAGACATCAAGGCACTATGTCCCACACATCTAATCATCAGATTGTTTTACTTTCCTTAAGATAAAGTCAAAAGAAATTACATTTTTTCCAATGTTCCTTCTACTTGCTGGCCAGTATGACAGCTCTGAACTGTATGTCTCTATCTTTAACAGCACCCCAGGGAATAAAACCCTGTAGCATGACAGTCTCAAAGTCCTAACAAGCCCCCAAAACCTATAAGGCTTTCTTTTGCAAGGAAAAGTGCAAGTGGTGTGCTGAACTTTGAGTGTTCAATAATCCAATGTATTCTGCCCTGTGGAGAGGAGACAAGCAGATGGGATTTGACAATGCTAAGGCAAGTTGTGCTGTGTGACCTTTTGCTCTCTCAGATTCTTTTTTAGCCTCAGAAATCATCCTTTAAAAGCCACACAGTTTCTATACTGGATCACATCTGTGCATGCCACATGACACATGCTTGCCCTGTTAGCATTCCAAATCTTTGCAAAGAAGTAACTTTAGGGAATATTTTATCTACATTTGTTGCTTTCTTAACTGGGTGACACAACTATGTGGTCTTGACAGAGGACGGCCCTTCATGTCTGAGAGGAAAATGAGCATTTCTTGGAGTTGCTGCATTACACAAGCCCAAGTACGTTGCTCTTGTTCCAGCATCTGAACACAGAAACGCAAATTAAATAACAAATGCATATGTTTGCATTCAGGTACAGAAATAAACTGGAGAGGCTTAGCGTGAGATCTCCTCTAACAAGTGATTGCACAAATGTGATGTCTGAGATGTTACCCCCCTTCCCACCTCATCCTGTGTTTAAAAAATTCTATGTATTCAGGTTTGTCTGCATTTTTATAAGTCATTGCAACGAAGCATATTAGGTTTTTATTTTGCTTTTTAAATAGTGAAAGAAAGAAGAGATTGTTTATTTGTTAGAGCAGTCATCTCAAAATGAAAGGTAATTCATCAATTTAATAAAATGAAGGCATTTCTCATTTAATATAACTGAGCGTATATGGAAACCAGGGTAAAAACCCAGCATGACTACCACCTCCTAGTGATTATCCACTATCAGGCCACTGTTTCACCAGAATTCAGCAGCTTCCTCTAGTTGTTAGAGTTAAGTGACATTTGTTTCATCATGGTATCCACTTCAAGAGGTGGAGAGGCATCAGAAGAAAATAATTCTGATGTGAGCACATGCCAAACAATTGGCACATCCTTTTTCCTCCTTGTACTAAGGACAACGACAAAACCACCACTAACTGACCATACCTTAAAAAGTTTCTAGACATCCAGGAAGTACATAAACTCCCTATTTCTGTGTGTCAGTCCTTCAACATGAGTCACACATGCTTACGCTTTCCACCTGGCCCTCCACAGTCTTCCTATTTTGACTACCCAAACCTGTTCAACCCAACAAGCATTTGCAACAACAAGGAACTGTAGAAGTGGAGAAGCGCTGAGAGGAAAAACCAGAAAGTGTGGCAGTGTCTATGCACTGGCACCTGCACAGACTAATTTTATTTCTCATCCCAGAAGCCTTGTTTTCATGAGAAATACAGATTCTGCACAAGAAAATAAACCCTTGGGCAAAACTATATAGGACAGGATGGAAGTAAAACAAAGAAGGTATCAACCTTCGGAAAACCATTTAATTCCAGAGTTCAGAGGCCCAGTGACAACCACCAAAACCAGGTCAACACTGATTGTCACAGAGTCCATCCCTCTGAGGGAGGAATGCTTGTCACTGAGTTCAGCTCTTTTACTTTTACTCATGCAAATACCACCACATCAAGACAGTCTTCTCAACTGCTCTGATAATGAAAGACAACTAAGGGCAAGGAGAATTACTGGTAAACTTGCAAGGGAAAGTAATAGTTCACTGAGCACAGTACTTAAAACTACTTCAAAGGGAAACTTGCATCCAGGCCTTCCATTTAAAGAAGGCACAAGCAAATCTCAACCACAGAGACCTAGAGTAACCCAGAAGATTTTACAGACAAGTTACAGTGAAAAAGTCCTACTTGAAGTTGCCATGAAAAAAGCTAGCCAAAGGTTAAATATGAATCTTCACACTGATGGTAGCTCAGGGGGAAAAAAACCCCACAAAACAAAAAAACCCCAGGACAGAAAAGTAAATATGAATTTGACAGCTTTACGAGAACTCCAAATTAAACATTTGACTTCTTCTCTAAGAGGGTGGTCAAAGGACACATGCCAGGGCAGAAACAGAACTGCAGTCACCCACCCAGCCTCGCAGCTCCCTCCACTAACCATTACCATTCCACTAACCCTAGAGCAGGCAGTCACAAAGCCTTTAGGGAGCACATATTAATAAGCTTCACAAAGGTGATCAACATTTCCAGCTTGCTAAGCACTCTTTTATGGTGTCCATTCTCCCCTACAAAAAATTCCACCCCAAATCTTCAGCTTGTCCTTAGGCACAGCTTTTGAGAAGGAGAATTCAAGGAAGCCTTGCATTCCCTTCTCTGTCAGGCTGCAACTCAATCACAAGTTCATCCAAAAAGCCCTGTTACTGAACTCCAGTGGTTTGCTCTCTAGGCAGAACCCTCCTAATCTGCTGCAGCTGAACTTCCTCAGCCTATCAAGTAGGAAATCCTTTTATTGCTCTGGCCTATAAGCCTCTTATCTCCTGATTCTGGGAGGCTGAGAAATACTTGTGCTGCTCATTAATCCTACAATGACTGTCAGAAGGGGATGTATACCTTCTCACTCAAACACAAGTAACTATGTTTCATTAACATCTTTACTGTCTACTTAGTTGAGTCCCACTCCACAAGATTTTATAGGAATTGATGTAGCAGTACAGAAGCTTCTGCACTTCTGTGAAATATTCAGATTTGGTGCTATAAAAACTTTAAAAGAACCTGGTTCAATGTAAAGAATTGATCTTAGGAACTGATATTGCCTAGTGCCATAAAGGTAGCAGCCATCTCTGGAGGACAGTTCTAAAGTTGGAGAGACCCTCTTTCATTCTTTGCACTGTAGATACCAGCAAATTGTTTAAGAAACAAGCATATTTTTTTTTCCCCCCCAAGCAAGTGCAATTTTGACTAGAAGTGCTGTATGAATGATTATAAAGACTTTCCACTATAGTTTATACATAAACCATTTATTTATAATGAATACACCACTAGTTTACAATGAGATCTTTCTCAATCATTTATTACAAACCCATGTCATCCATGACCTTCAAAGACAGCTGAAAGCAAAAAAAACCAACAGTGGCGTTCTTGCCTTAACTAATATCTTTAATTAGCAACCCCAAGAAATGTTAAAGGTTGCTGTTTTTCCTCCTATACACAACACTCAGCAAGGAGAAATTTATAAGGTAATATCAGGATTGATATCTTCTATTTCTCTGTATGAAGTGAAAGCTTACTATAAACAGTTGCTAGATAGCACTGCAAATATGACAGAAATCGTATCACAACATGTGAAAGTAAGTTCTCATATAATATGCATTATTTAATGTTTTACATTTATGTACCTGATGGACTAACAAGCCTACCTGTGTAATTCAAAAAAACCCCCAAATCCTTCTGTAAAGTTTGTGTTGAGAAAAATGTTAAAGTGGCAAACTGCGTTAAGATCACAGATATCTCACATCAGTTGTACCTTTTATTTTAACTATAAATGTCACACTTCATCATGCAGCTGTCAACTTCCTTTAATGTACTAAATGCTATCATGTAAGCACAGAATCTGACATGATGTAACACAACAATTAAAATAAAAAGCAAGTCAGCTTTGACACCATGTCACTTTTCTATTTGCTGCAAATTAAAGGAAAATCAAAAGTACAAAAGTAAAAGCTCGTCAAGGAAAAAGTTTGCAAAAAACCCCAAACATCAGTAATGTTTCCCTCTAATCTTATATCACATTTTTATGTTCAGCTTTAAAAAAACGTCCACAGCTTTAGTACAGCTAATTACAACTTGACACCAAAGATGTCAAGAAGAAAGTCTAAAACTTCTAGAAAGACTCTATTGTAATAAATATACTTCTAGCTGTCAGTTCCATAATAGCCGACATCCATGGAACTAAGCAATTATTTTTCACTTTCTATCATATCCTTTTTCAATTTCTATCCACTCTGTGGTACTGCTGCGGCATGTTAAAATTGCTGATGCTTTTCAAACCAGATGCAACAGCACTTTATGCCTAAAGCAATTCCTAGTAATAATGAATAAATTATGAACTCTAGATAATTCATACTAAAATTGTTCATGTATTACAAATTTGATTTTATTTACTGTATTTGATGCAAAACACTAAAAGTGTCTGAAGTGTTCAAAACTTAACTTTGGAAAACAGAAGACTCATGTACATCTGGAAAAGTATACTGTTAGTAATTAAATTTCCCCCTTTTCAGTGTTTTTCTGTTCATTTACATTAACTCTGAACCCACACCACATTTAATATATCAGCAACATAAAAAGCTTTGGCCCAAGGGAAAGTTAGTGGCATCTGTCACAAATACAGAAATGTCACATGCCTAATACTCATTCTGGCCATACCATGACACATTCAAAACCTCTGTGGCCCAGGGAAGAAATAATCACAACGGAGTCTGTTCGCAGGCAGGGAGGAAAGAGTCAAGCAAAAAGCAGCTAGAGGCCTGTCCTGCAAAGGGAAGGTCTGATACAGACATGTAAAGAATATTCCTGTAAAGACAGTAACTTGAAACATGGAGTTAACACAAATCCCTTTTTCTTCTCTGTGGAAATATGAGGAAAGGGGACCATGGGGAATTCTAAAAAGTTTTACCCCCAAATACCATGTAACTTCAGAGATGTTTTTGCTAATCTACTTCTACACCTTTCTAAGGATTTCCAGGCCAGTAACTTGCTAGAGTAACATAAAAATTAAGAACAGTATAATTTTGACTGAAAAAGATTTATACATGACAGTTACTGCATTTTTAAATATGCCATATTTGATTGTGCATGGCAGCAAACTGCAGGAAAACCAAGAAAATAAAAAACTGAGGTAAAGACAAATACAAAAAGACTCACAAATAAAAATACACAAATTAAGTAATCCAAAAATAACCTCAGACCTGCCCTTAACAGCTGTCTCCCAATAAACCAAATCCATGAGCAAAATTTGGACACCAATGAAGCTGAAAGGAATTTGATCCTTAAAGACTACTCTTTACCCAAACACTGAAAATTGTAACAGTGGCAACATTTGTACATTTCTAAGAACTTGGGCTGTATTATACCTCGGTCACATTTGTGCTGAAATAGATTACTTTTTTAAAAATAAAACTACATAGTATTTCTTGAGGACTATATTCAGCTACATGAAGACTTCAAAGCGATCACAATGAATTCACACCTTTAAATTATCTGTTCTATTCTTACTTTTTTTTTCTAGCTCTTGTAGTGTTTAATTATTAAGAGACATTTGTGTACATACAAGGGCAAGAGAAGAGAGAGAGGGTCTAGCTTTTGTGGGCATGTACATGTCTAACCGTGAAAGTTTATGCAATTCATTGGTTATATTAATCCCCATAAATTCTCCTGTACCAGCCTATGGAAGGAATACATTCACAAGAACCTTTACATTACAGGCCTCAGTAGAAGATGATGTCATTGATTTGCATACCTAGGACTTCAAATGTGAAATGGCAGAAGAATTAAAGCATAGAAAAAAACCATCACAAACCTTCACTTTTTATACTTTTGACTATTATCATACTTAATATTATAAACAATACAGTCTGAGAACTGAGACTTGAGCTCCACGTTGAAATGATGGCAAAATGAAATTCACTTCATACCTGCACTTCTTAGGTTAGGGTCTAGGTCTGGCATTTCCTTGGATGCTTCTGGACTGACACTGTAGATAGATGCTCCTGCTTCACTGACAATGCTGAAAAATAAAAAGGCAAATAATCAAAACACCACACAACTGAACACCACAACAGGAAGACTTAGCAAGTGAATATTTGGATTGAATATTTGGATTTTTTTTAAAGTCTCATGTTTTAAAAATACTTTGAATCAACTGAATACTTAAAAACAGTACAAAGGAAAAGATCTCTAAGCCAAAATACCTCTCCCTGACCTGCAACATCCATTCTTTCTCAGTTCTGCCTCTATTATAAATACACACTGTGCATGATATCAGCCTCTATACTAATCTTACAATGGAGAAAATGAACACAAAAAACAAGTGTTACCAGAAGTAAATAGGGAAACCAGCTTCCATAAACAAAACAAAAACCTACCTGACAATTTCATTAAAAACACCTCCATGCTGAACTCAAACATGAATTAAACTATTACATGAATCCAAGTCACGCAAACAATGTGCACACACATTGTTTAAAGCTAGTTGCCTAGAATACTCAGAAAAAACTCAACTGGATACAGACTGAGCCACAAAGCTGCAGCTCGCTTCTCAGCGGCATTTAATACTGTCTTATCCCCGCTCTCACTGCCATCCCCAAAGAAAAACACAGACTGCATGTCTTCAGTAACTTAAACTACAGTTTATGTATCTACCACACACCTCAAACTCATTCAGTAATGATGATAAACTCACCAATTCAAATCACAACACATAATTAAAAAGCCCTCGAGTGATCTAGTTCCACTCAAGAGAAAACGGCAATCAAGTATTCACAGAGTAAGTTTATTTTCAGCTGTGAAATTTTGACACCACTGAATCAACAATATATTTCTTCAAACAACTTCAACAGAACTTGAATTTCAGGTTGATAATTAAGGCATCATACAGCTACTGCACTGGAGAGGAAACACTATCAGTTTCAGAACTATTTTGACTGTTACTATTCCACTCAGAATAACCTTATCTTTGCCATAAGGAGGGAAACCACAATCCTTAAGAACCAAACCTTTCAATAAAAATCGTAACTTTGCTTTATATTGTTTTAAAATTAGACTATAAATTTCATCTTTAAGAATGTTTAGTAGGTCAAATTTTTAATTAAAGAAACTGATGCCTAGAAGCCCCTCCCTTTAGAAAAAGCTAAAGAACAGCTCAGACATAAACCATATTCCCATTCAATGTTCCAAGCATGTGAACAGTAAATAGTGTAAAATGCAGATATAAAAGGTAATAATTTCTTACTGTTATTTTTACAGCTTTTTCCCCCTCCCCAATCAAAACTGGAATTTGGTAGAGTGCTGTACACACAATTCAGATTTCATAGTTACTCAAAACTCAGAACAACATTTCAATATTACAGTCAGACTGAATCTTTCAATAAATACAGATAATAGAATCCTATTCTTTTTTGTATTAGCATAAGTCCAGACCCATGCAAACAACTAGTTTAACAGAGCAAAAAATTGCTCAGACTAGCTGAACAGGGCAAGTGAAAATGAAACTCTTTACATGATCTTTTACAAAGACTCAGTATTACAGGCATTCTTTCACTACAAGTAATATTCAGAAAACAGTCCCATAACAGAGTTCAGAAATATGGTCATATCACAAAAAAACCTAACTGCTGAAAAAAGATGTTGACAGAAGTCTCAAACTGATTTTTCTGATGGGGTAAAGAACAATGCAGCAGAATGTATTTCTTAACCTGTTCACACCTTATAAAGGCAGCATCTGGCAAGTGCTCCCCTTTTGGATATTGCTTCCAAAAAACCACACATGTTAGCACATACTTCTAACAGATTTTCACTAATCACTCTTCAATCTTTGTATTCTAACAGATCCAAAAAGTTACCTCTCATGCAATTTCTAAATTGAATACATTGATATTACACTTAGATTTAAAAAAAAAAAAAAATCAGTTGTGTACACATTTTTACAGTGCTTTACTCTAAACTGCACACATCTTATTGCTTGATCCCTCACAGTATTTTGTGCCATGAAAAAACAGTGACCTAGATGGGAATTTTTACACACTTGACCATTTACTGATTCTCATTACTGCTACACTGACAATTTTCAGAAGTGAAAAACTGAGAGGATTGCAATACTACTATCATTCTATGGTAATAATTGAATCGTGCTAAATTTTAAGGTAGGTAGTACAAAAACTCCTTCCTAAAATAAGTAAATAAAATTGAACTCAGGAAGGGAGAAAAAAAAGAACAGTTGAAAAGAGCACATTTCCTTTCCTCAAGTGCAAGAACATTTATACACCAGGGGAAGGGGAGGGGCAGGGGGGAAGCAAAGTAAAAAATTAAGCAGGAAAACAAGTTATACAAAGCACTTTCACAAGCAGCGTACATCCACTCTCAGATGGTTTTGTGTACGCATGCAGTTATTCTATGAAGTATTTGGTGTAGCAGACTTAGAAAAGGGTGGGAAGAATTTCCGTTCGCACAGAACTCCTTACTGCTGCACCTAAGACAGTAAAACCCAGACATTAAATAAATTTGTTATCCAGAATAAATGCGTAGGGCCACAAACTCCAAAGAAAGCATCCTCTAGTTCATTCAACCATAGTCAACCAAACTTATACAGACCTGTTAGCGGCTGTCATGGTTTTATTTAGTTTGTTTTTAGCTACAGTGAGGTGGTTACTAATGTGACACTGGCACATACAATGCTAAAATATTTAGCTTGGTCACACTACTGAGATGACAAGCAAAATGGGTTTGGGGATTTTTGTTTGCAGTTCTTCTGGATTTTGTTTTTTGATTAGACAGGGGAAAGTCACTTTGGTTCACAGATATTTTGTTTGTTTTCCAAATTCTAATAATTCTTTTTAAAAGGCGGATGGTATATAGGACAATTTAAGCTAATTTAATGCTACAAAATGCTCCATGTCATGTTTTCAAAGAATATACGTATTTTGTGTCAGGGCACATTAAGACAAAACCCAACCTGCTCAAATCAGTAGGTGATAGAAATTTACTCCAAACTCCTGTGGTCCACCGTTCTCTAACCACCCCCTTCACCATTTTTTAAAGGATATAATTTTCAAGAGTCAAATTAAAGCGCTCACAAGAGTTGTCAAAAACTGTACCTAAAAATCCGTATATCTTCAGAACTGGAACTTGTTTCTACTTTGACTTTTTAAGCCACGTAATACATTAAAACAGAAAACTAGACTCCCTCACACCCTCATAAAATGAGATCCTTATTTCTGTGCATTCCTTAAGAGGAAAGATTCTTGCACCGACCAAAATCTTAACCGTTAAAACAACTTTAGTAAAAAAGTTATTTTGCCATTTAAAGTCAAAACGTAGTAGGTAAATAAGCAAGCGGTCATGATACGATATGCTTACATTAGGAATAGACAAGTTTCATAAACTGTCCTTTGAATTAACAAAAAAGCAGGTAAAGAATCTGGGACTATGCCTCCATACTGTCTGCTTCCCACATTAGCCATCCTACAGATTAGGTTTTTTTCCCTCAGCATCTATATTCAACTTTTAAAAATTAAAAGTTCCCAAGTCACAAAGCCACTACACAATATTTCAATTTACTCTTTTTAATTGTACAAACAGGCTTGTTACATATAAAGTAAGTTTTCGTATACTGCAACTGTCTCACTCACATTTATTAAGACAGATTTTAAGTAGTTAAATCAACATTAAACATATTCCACTAGCACCACCTGGTGGGCCCTCGGCTTTATGCTAGAGATCATGCCTGCATACATATCCTAAATAAAAGAGCCTTTTACCATTTACTAGAGCAAGTTATTTTCTTACTTAGCTTATATAGGCATTATACATTTGGTATGAAAAGATAATTTGAAGACCTGTTCCAAACATTCAGATTTTCAATCTCTTAAATTTTACAGGAAAAAAATCCTTGTAAAAGGTAAAAAAAATAATCTAAGAATACCTACAATTTATTTTTAATTCAACCTATTACATACCTGCAAAAATGCATAATGGTAAAGATTACTTGTAACAAACTAGAGTTACCAACAGTTGTTTAACTATATTACAATTTCATGTACATGCATGTAATGGCACATTTTTTAAAACTTATAAGGTTCTTGGGTAGTAAGCTTTCACTGAAAACCTTTTCAAAACTGGGTGCAAAAATCTAATATATGTGTAATGAAAAAGACTTATCAGGCTAGAGGCTTCTATGGTTAAAGATAAATGCAGCTTCCTGACATTTTCATGAACCTTACCAACATTTCAGACTGTTTATTACATTGAAGTAATTTCCGCACAATCACATGCAACACTGGATTAATAACCTACAGAGAGTGAAAAAGTAACTTTATCCAACTTTACATAACTTACTGTTCCTACCATCTCCAAAACCCTGATTTACAACTTGAAGCTTTTAAAATAACATTTTTAGAAGCAATACCAGTACAAAGAAGAGACCAGTGTTAATACTTGGAAGAAAATCATAGTCACTCTAAAAGCAAAGTGTATGTCAACCTCAAAATGGGCCCAGATATTCATATTTGGTCATAAAATGATGTCAAAATATAACATCCTTCCCAATCAAAATTTAGTAATTGTGGTTAACTCCTCTAACCCAACTTTTTATATATTAACTGATAAATATATTCTTCATAACTTGAGGCAACAAAAGCTAGAGGCTCCCACGAAGGACCGAAGTACAGAAGGGTCAAAGGATTATTCAGTGCTACTTACTAAATAATTGGCTTAAGAATTACCCACGATAAAAACAAAACAAAATAAAATGACAAAATATTTGCTAGAAAAGAATGTTACATTTATAAGCTCGATTGGAATGCCACAAGCTTTAATTATGTTGATAGATTTAGTGATTAAAAGCAAACTCAGGAGGGGCAGGGAAGACAATTAAGTACAGGCTCAAAAGAAGATTGGGCAATTTCATGAATGAGAAATCCATTGGGCCTTACTGAAAACACAGCAGTCACAACTAACTCCAGAAGAGTCTAAAACCAAAAACGGTTAAGAGCTACAGAAGTACTAGAGAAATAGCATGTCTGCATCTGTTCTTACAGGTCTCCCTACATACCCATTTTTGGCAACTAATGCAAACCACCTAAGGGAAGTCAAAGAAGCTCTTCATACGAAACAGCAATAAGCTGTTTATTTGCATTTTGACTTGTGTCTCACTGATCTCTCCTGCCAAGCAGGACACTGCCCATGGCAGAAGCAACTGACAGCCCTACCAACTCCTCATCATTACCAACAGCAAGCTACAGGTTTCTTGCCATCACAGGCTCCCAGGATCTTGCGTTTGGGTACGTGAGCGCTCCAGCCCCTACATGCTGTGCACAGCACAGTTCCTTCTGCCGGGGAGGAGGTGAATACAGCCGATGGGAGACTGCAGTCCAGCACAGGCTGAGTGAGACGCTGTGATTTATTCAGCCACACGCGCTTCGCCACAGGAACAATAGGATACCAGGCTTGACAGACAGCTAAGCTATTACAGTTTTTTTTCTTATGAGGAACATATGTCATGGAAGTGCAAGATAAAAAGGTTCTGGTATATACTCAATAATGTATTTGAATAATAAAAAGCCTGAAAAGATTTTTAAAAGCCTGTTCATTCTGACAGATGAGATTAAATTCAAAAGCTAGTCTTTCCTCCACCCCCAATGAGCTAGTGGTATGGCAAAGGAAGATGTTAGGATCACGTGAAAAATATTATACTAGAAAGCAATCATTCAACAGAATCAAGCCCAAACCCATACAATTCTTCTGTGCTTTAAAATAATCTAGAAATATAGTTTTAAATTTTAACAATATATAGAACTCAGGAGATATTCCAGTACTAAATATACTTTACAATGACAAAATATACTGTTAGATAGGAAAAGAATTTTCATCAAATTTCCATTGCTTCATTCAAAAGTTTTAGCCGCTATATACCACACAAAATTTTGCTTATATGAAAGTCCACCTTTCGAAATCAGTCACATTAGACAAGAGGTGTTATAATCTTCTTTTGCAAAAATACTACAGAAGAGCTCATAGTGGTGCCATTCAATTAAATGGAAGGGGGACAAGGACAACAAGTTTTAAAGAACAGTTCCTGCTCAGGAACTCCCAAGCACACAAGAAGTTAAGCTCAAAGTGTCTTCAGACATCAAATGATAAGCAGTGATACAGACCTCACATTGTTGCTCAGCCTCATGCTGTAAGTTTCCATAGAAAATATTAGGTGAAATTCTGCTTACAACTAGTGTTTTAAATTCACAACAAAAAAGTCTGTAAACGTTTCTACCCATGTATGAATGAGTTTGCTCAGTATTTCACAAATTTTAGCAGAAATTACATCACGCAAAGAAGAAAACAATTTTGTCCTGACCAACTCAATCTACTTTAAGTAAAAATTATTAAACTATTTCAAACCTGGAACTCTCACACAGCAAGTTACAACACAAAACAACAGTACATTTTTCAGTCACAAACCGTACTTTTGAAACAGCTTGCTGAGCCTACAGCAGGAACAATAAATAAGCACCTTATAAAGCAGCTTCTGAAATGACAGAATTTCAAGGCAACCATCCTTGCATTAGGGATTATTTCTCTCCTGTTCAGATACAAATGATATTTAGCACCAGTTAAGCTGATGGCTTTTTTGGTAGACAGCATAGCTCTTTAGAACCTACTGAAAAGAATTAGGCCTGTTTCTGTCAGTGTTTAGCAAGATAATCTAATGACAGTTTGTATCATTGCTTCAAATCATTAAAAGTGACTTATCTTAAAATAACATTAAGTCTTAGAACAATATTTGATTTTCCACTTTCCAGTATGCTTATGCAGAACTAAGCTTCACTACAGAACTGAAGCACTTTCAGATGAAGAACAATATGCAAAAAAAATTTAATGGTTTGAAATACCAAATTATAGTCTTTCAACATCAGATAAAATGCAAGAATTCCTCAATGTCTGTTTTATAAGAAATTAAAAGGATTACAAGAAATCAAAGCCAGACTAACTAAAGAGACCTGCTTCCAAATCTCAGAAGATATGTATGACAAAGACTGTAAGATTAGTAAGTATTATTTAAGAATGTAATTACTGAAGTAGTTGTCTGCAAGTATTACCCATTTCCCTGCAAGCTAGGAAATGTTAGGACTAATAAAGCCCAACGTTTTCGACTTCCGCTGCTTTGGAGAGTAAAAGAGGGCTGCATGTTGATTTTATATTCTAAGAGCATTTTGCCTGTAATCAAACACAATAAAAGGATATTTCAAACATAAGGACGATTATGTTCTAAGCCACACAACCTGACTGCCTATTTGTTAGCACAAAACAGGTTTCAAGAATATGGGGGAAGCAAGTATGGCACAGGATTTAAAAGCTTCTCCTCTCTAAAAAAGTTACTACTTTGAAAAATGCAGCCCAGTTCTACTAACTTTCAGATTTGGATGAATGCAGAAAATATAGCCCACATAAAAGTTTCACTGATTACAGAATTAGAAGAGTTCAAAATTTTCTGATTTCAATTCCTCAACTACCATCATTCCCCTCCCCAAAGAAAGGTGGAGTGAAATTTCCTGCCATTCAAACAATAAGACAATTGCTACTTGAGAATTAAATAGGTTTGAGAATTATTGCAAGATATAACAATGAATTACCATGCTTTAATTTATTCTGTATTAGATATAACTCTATGAACCCCTAAATCAAAACCTATTTATCATACTAAACTAATAAAACTAACTGTATAGCTATGGCCTGGAATCCTTTATTCATCTGTGTATGAACCATGCCCTCAGCACATCCCTGCAAAGGGAAGAATGATCAGATATCTGTCTTCATCTTGTCTGAAAACGATGACATTTTTCAGTAAGAAAAGGGTCCAAATGGCAGGTGTCAAAGAGCTTTAGCTTCACACGTGGTGCTAGGAGGCAGAAAAAACAACATTAGCGTGTGGCCATGTCAGAGTTGCACAGAAGCTGCCGTACAAGTGCATATCTGAAAAGAGCAAACCTCATAGCCTGTTAAATCAATCTAGTGCCAGACGCTGTTATCAGAACAAAACTGGTGCTGTGGATTCATCCCCAGAAGAAATACACGTCCCATGTCTGCAGTGTCTCAAGACTGAAGGTGACAGTCACCTGTGACTGCCGCCACTGCTTTCATCGACAGTTTCAGAAAACAGGTCCTGTCATTGCTGATAAAGCAGCTGGAGTTGAAGCTCCTTTTTGCTCTTGCAGAGCTTTAAAATCCCAACTCCAGGTCCAAAATCTACTTCCAAGTTAACCATCCAACTAAAAAGCAGTCAAGTAATTTATTTTTACTTTAAACACTGTAGTACAGGAGGAACTTAAAGGAAATTTAGCTACTGCTCCTCTTCCTGTTGCAGCAATGCCATGAAGAGAAATTGCAGCAATATGGATAACATTTTAGAATACAATATTACCTTAATATAAGAGGACAAGTTTAAAAACAAAAAAGCACATTTTATGTCATTACAATGATAGCATTAAAGTAATTCTAAGCAGAATTTATAATAATTAGATGTATTCAAATATGTTAGAAAGTTACCTATCTATAACCGATTAACATTAACATTAGAAGAAAGAAATGACAGTAAAAAAGGCTTCATTCAGGATTGACACAAGAAATGAAATCCCTAGAATCCATTTCTAAAATAGGCATGAAAACAGGTATGCTCTTTATGAACACACTTCATAATTTCAAGACTGATCCTGCCAGCACTCACTCAGTTTTACACAACTAAATTATCTCAGTGACCTCGGGGGAGCAAACCTTATATACAACACAAAAAATATAGCCAACCACTGACAATCTTTTACCTAACCTCTTTTTACCCACTGGGAGGAGGGCACAGGGAGACAAAGAAACACAACTCATTTTGGCAGTCACGCTTCAAAAAGAAGAGAAACACTAGGTGATGTTAAACACTCACATTTTATATATTTACAGAGACTCTTGAAATGAAATTGTCTAGGTGCATACATTAAAAACAGCACAGTCCAAAAATGTGATGCTGCTCCCCCAAAAGCCTAGCGAAATTATTCAATGCTGAAGAGCTCACTGAGCAGCCTTATTTAGACCCTGTCCCTCCCAGTTCTCAAGAGCTTGAAGCCAACAAGCCCAACCCAACACCATGAAACACCACAGACCAAAGGAAGCTGAAAGTTCCAGAGCAGAATGCTGTCACCAACACTGTCCTGCTGGCAGCTCCTTCTCAGCTCAGCCAAGCAGAAACCCCTGCAGTGGAAGCACATGGGGAAAGCTGGTGTTTCATCCAGCCCATCTTCAGCCACGCAGGATCTTGCAAGAGATAAGACCATCCTGGCTGCTTTTAGAAACAGCAGAGGCAAAGGGTAAAACCCTGGAACTCAGCAGTTCATGTTCATGCATAGTTATTCAAGTTAGAGTATTATAAAGTACCAAGAACTAAGGTTTTGGGAATAAATAAGACTTTTTAAAAGAAAGATTCCTGCCTATAAATACCAAGACTTTGCTAGTACCATCTATATTTGGCCTTGTCACCAACAGTTTATAAATGGGGAAACTGATGTCTGCCTAAAGGCTTTTTAATTTTCAAACCAAAACATTTTGCCATTGCACACACTCTTCTACCCACACCACCCTTCTCCTGTGGGACACAGGACATTTAAGTCTCAGACGATCCATTAAGGAGAGTCCATCAGGTTCTCCAGTGAATACAGACCTCTCAACCAGTTTGTCAGTGAACTTCAGAGAGCATTCAGATTTAGTAAAATAAAAATTGTATCAAGTAGTATCATATGTGAACAGTCAGTTTGAAATTATCTAGAAAAGCTAGAAGAACATGGCATTAAGTTGCTATACTTGCTCTCAGGTATCATTTTTATCTGGTAGAACGGGCAACACAGATGCAGCAATCGTTGTGGCTAAAAACAGTTAGTCAAGCCAGACCAAAGGCTGGAGCTTAGAGTCACATTAACTCTCATGAAGACTTTGTCCCCAGTGTGGAGCATAACTGGACAAGACCACAACATATGGAGTAAAATGTCTCTTGGAGAACAGCACCTCCAGCAACTGTCATTTTCTTTAATGCTCACTCTGGGCAGTTGGGAGGCAGCCTGGCCAGCTGTCGTGCAGCCTCCACCACCCTGATTCATGCAAAATTCTGACCTGTGGCTTTGGCTAAAGTCAAGCTTTATGCTGTTTTAGCTCGCTTCCTACAGTATCACCAATTTTCATACTTGATCTCCCCTTAGCAAGCTACCATGTACCCAGCACTGATCCACCAGGGAAGGCTGGAACCATCTCTACCCCTTCTATTAGGGCTGAGCAATGCAATGGAGACTCTGCACACTGTGAGGGAATCACAGATCCCAGGCTGCTGCTCCTCCCTCTTCCCTCCCCATCCCTCTTAACATCTAGGCTGTGGCTGATGACATCACATTAAATATTTTTAAACTAAAGACACTTTTTGGCACAGCTTGCTGAACTCTGAAGTACCCAGGTTTTCCACATAGAGAAACTCAAACTAAACTATGAAATCTGGAATCAGAATGATTGCTGGCAGGAAAACTTCTTTGAGGTATTAAATACTAAGAAAAAGCGTGACCACATATTTCTAGCCATGTTGTTTCTTCTTTTCTTTGATTTGGAATTAATCTTAAAAAAAAAAGCTGTCTGCTTTAGTCACAGAAGATATGCCTCCTGTGTTTATTCTCTAACTCAACATACTTGAGACAAATATTACAAAGTAAATGGTGCTTCATACAGACCTGATCAAAATTATATACTGCTATCTCTCAAAAATAATTTCTGCGAACTTAATCATCACAGTGCTCTTACAATTTTTAAAGTTCTTATTTGTTTTTTTGTTTTCTTTTTTTTTTCAGTAGTGGAGAAACCAGTTTGCTTTGACATTTTCCTATACTATGTAACTATTCAAAGCTGATGCTCATCAAAAAGTGTTCTAGTCTGTCCATCAAGGAAATTGTTTTTCTTCATTGGAAAAAAGGCTGTAAAACAGGTACTAGTTTAGTGCTTCCAGCAAAATCTATTAATCAACTATGAAGGAACTGTAGCATCACAGTGTAAAAAGGATTATAGCAACAGACAGGAAAAAAAACCAAGACAGTTAAAGAGTAGGTTACTCATTCTTCCGAAAAAGGTAACATTTTTCATGCAAAACTAAAAAAATCAAATTAAGCTGGTTTTACCTTAACAAGCATATTTTAATAGCTCAGTTACTCTTCTCAGACACAGATTTAATAGTAAGAAGGCATACTCAAATGTCTGTAGAGCACAAAAGTACATTGAGTGCTTTGTTATTAAATTACACATTTTTCTCGTTTTAGGTCTCTAGGGTTCTTTCATGTCTTCACTGGTGCTCCTCATTGTCCTAATTTTAAATATTATTTTACTGATATTATACGCAGCTGCTGGGCATCTACAGTAAGAGATGCTAATCTGAATCAAATATATCTCCAAATGAAAGTAAGCTAAACATGTATTATTGTTTATCCTTTAATCATTTAAAACAGTGGATACTGTCTCATTTTGTGTTACAAACAGAAGTATGTATCAACCTCAGTGAAAAAAACAAATAAACACCAAATCCTCACAAACTTGAAATGGATTAATGAATTGTATGTTTTTACAGAAAACAAATTCCTTTAGTAAGACTGCAACCAAAGAGGGGGAAAACCTGACAAAAATAAATATCTGGAATTAGTGAAAAAAAAAAAAGGTCAGTTAGGTAGTGCTTTATTTGTTTTCCCCCTTCTCTTAAAAAGGAATCATTTGTTCCCTCAGGTTGTGACAGATCCACACTGGAAACTTTCCATGAGTAATATCACTAGAACTGGCATTAACATGCTGAAAGACCACTTCATAAAACACGTTTTTCATCCAGTTACCAACGCTTAAAAAAAGTATTATTATTCTGGACTGAAATTTCTTATGTTTAATTTCTAACCAATTATTTTTAGACTTGAAAAAAATTCCAACTAGAAAACAGTCTTTTTTTTTTTTTAGTTATCCAAATATGGAAGGGTAGGACAAAATGGTTTTCTAGCTTTTGAAGAGTTATCCTTACATCTAAATCATAAAAATGCAGCTAAATTATTTTATGTCCTACTTTTTACATCACAATTTTCAAATTGATTCTCCAGTCACAGGTATTTTACACAGTACTTAGAAACTCAGTCAGCTACAATTCTAGAAATAAAATACTCTAAAATAGTGTAAAGGTTCATCAATACTTTGTACATCTAATTACTTGTGAGTCCAACAACTATTTTCCAGAAACAAAATCTGGGAACATGCATCTTTTTAATCACATTAATCCTCCTTTTGATCACCCATTTTATAATGGAGAAGTCTCTTAGAAAGATTTGAGGAGTTGCAGGTCACAGTTACACAATTTTAAACAAAGGCATTAATGAAAGTAAAATGATTGACTCATGCCCTTCAAATATAACTATGTTGTTTTCTCTAATAGATGACAAAGTTTGCACCAGGAAGTTCATATTCAGTTTTTTCTTGGAAGGCAAAAAAAAAAAAAAAAAAAATCCATCAACAGCTCAACTTCTACCCAAACCCAAAAAATGTAGAATGAACTACTGATGTCCTCCTTCCCCCATTCAAAGCTCTGTTCTCTCTGCCCATCTCACACGTTACTACAAAATGAGAGCAAGTTATTTCAAAGCTTCCCTGCCAATTTGTATCTGGACAGCAAGAAAGGAAGGTATGCTGGAACTCGACGGAAGAGTCTCCTGGGGAGCATTACACAGACAGTGCAGATCAGAACCTACTCCTGCGAATACTGGCACCCTATTGTATAGGTAATAGGCATTCACTCCAAAACAACTTCTCTGGATCAGTCATTAGATTCTTATGTCTGGATCCTGCAGGACAAGCAGCAATGAAGAGTGAGGATCTTGGAATGGTTCTTTCAGCTTTTGGAAACTGTTGAATGGCAGGGAATCATGGCAGTTCAAAGGCACCTGTGGAGATTGGCTGGTCTAACACTCTCACTCAAAGCAGGGTCAACCAAAGCAGTGCCGTGTCCAATCAGGTTTCAAGTATTTCCATGAATGGAGACTCCAAAACCTACTACATATTACAGGAACACTTGGATCCTCTGTAGCTGCGAACTGAGGTTTTGATAAACTGAGGTTCAGAATTTTTTTTTTTTTTTAATGGCAGTTTAAAAATTTAGCACCATGTATACGTTTCAGGAAAGTATATATGCACCCCAGAACAGTATCTGAGAAAAAAAAAAAAAAAGGAGATTTAAAAAAAATCACTCTGTTCTCAAGCAGAGCTACACTGAAAAATCCCTAAACAATTCTAGCTTCCTCAAATGCTGTAAACAAAACGAAAACCTGGAACTGTTTGGAAATGAACTGAATGGAAACCTGTGCCCTGCTGATTCCTGCAGTAACAGAGTAGGTCCACTTAATATCAAGTGTCTGATGTTAAACTGTTAAGACTATTCTTGCAGTTGATAACTAACAACTGTTACTTAAAAAAAACAACACCCAAATATTTGGAGATCAGGGCTATAGAAGAAGAGAACACACAATATTAAAACAATAATTCTTCAGATGAGAACAAGAGTTTATCTGATAGAGACTCCACAGCAGCACAGCAGTGAAGAACCTAGAGGCGCTCTGGCCAATGCAGACAACTCCTACAGGGGGTTATGGAGAACATATGCCAGGGTGGCATATGCGGCACCCTTTAATACAGCAGAGCATCTTCTGCCCTCAGGCACCTGCTCAGCTCTGCTGGCTAGTGTGGAAGGTGGCAGAGCCAAGCCTCGTCTTCAGCCTGCCCCTGGGAGACAGGCCAGTACCATCATCGTCGTCAGCGTCTCTGCGGCCCTGAGCCAGTGTGGCACAAAGCTCACATTTGCACACCAACGTTGTCACATGCAACAACAGGACTGAGATCTGCACTGGACCATTCCGGGGCTTTTACTTGTCAGGTTGTTATGAGGCTGAGAGCATTTCTTACACTCACTGCAGAGATGGGTTAACAAGCTCCTCCTCCACCAAAAGAACAAGGTGCAAACATTAAATATTTCCCCCCCAGAGAAAGGATAGGCTTCCAAGTCTAAGCATAAATAAAAGTTCAGCTAATTCAGATCCAAATTATATTGAAGTAGTATTGATGTAGATTTTAATATTAAGGGTCTAATTGCTACTTTTCTTGTTTTTCCCCCCTACTAATTCACAAAATGGCATAAAAGAAAATCTAATCCTAAAAGGCCATGTAAATACTTCTAACCTACATATTTGAAAATTATTTTCTAAAGTTAGCCAAAGACAGGTATGGTCAGAAATCTGTTCAAGACACTGAAACATTTTCTTACAAAATATAAACAAAACTTTAAATTTACTAATACCACAAACTACTATGTCCTGGATTTGGGTTTAACCAAACCCTGAGAACCAGAACAAACACATTTCACAAGCTCCAAGTTTTAACTTCCTCTGAAGTTCATAAAGGCTCACAACATCACCATCATCACAAGTACCATGTGATTTATGGAATTTAATTATATCAACTGTGGCACAGTAAAGAACCACCCCAAACTTATATTTTGTCATTAAATCCAAGGGAAACTAACTTACAAATGCTTTATAAATAAGTAGACATGAACTTAAACCATACATATTCCATTAAAATTTTGACCAGAGACCTTTTTTAATCATTAAAAGCTTCAACTTGTATTGAGTGCAAAACCTGATATTTCAGATGATCCAAACACAATTTACATAAGGAAAGCATCTCCCCCAAAGTTCACTGAACTAATTATAAATTTTAGTTTATTGCACCTAGTATTAACCACAAATTAGCTTGGCTTCATAATGCTGGTATTTAGGGTCAACCAAAAATTAATCAACTTTGTACTTCTGCATTGTATATTAACTAAAATATATTTACACAAACCATTAATAATCAACATTTAATCTGTATCTTCACTTCATAAAAAACCTGGAAGAAATTCCCTACAGACCATAAAACTGAAGGGAATCTGCTCTAAATTAGATGCCACCATTTTTTTCTTCTCACTTAAGACCAGAACAACCCCTTTATTCAAAATCCCATCTCAGTCAGAGAACATTACCCCTACTAATGTCACAAGTCCAGTAACCCACAACCTACTGTAACTGCTTTATCAAAAAAAAAGCCAGTGAGAGGAAAAAATAATTTCCCTTAACTTGCTCCACTAATAATGATCAGCAGCACAGCCTTTCCAGGGAGTTGTCTTCTCCAGAAATGCCAAGAGGTCATTAGGCAGCTTCCCTAAGGAGAAAGCTATGACTGAGGAGGCACCAAGCCGCTGTGGACATGCAGGTAGGAGACACAGCAGGATGTGTCCGGCAGAGCCAGCCAGGGCCTGCAGAAGCAGGGGAAAAGTGAGAGGAATAGATAAGATGACAGCCTTAAGCATTCCCTTAAAAAGTATTAAACATTCCTTTAAAAGTCTTTTTGTTGTTGTTAGCTAAAGAAACGGGATATATTAAAAGGATACTATATCATGATTTCAAAATTATTTTATTTTAAAACATTCAAATTGACAATGTCTCTTTCTATTTAGTCTTATAGCAGAAGATTAAAGTTAACATTTCCTTCAGCAGAGAGATAATCACTGAGAAGTAACACAGGAATATCCAGTTTGATTTACTTAAAAATGACAAACTAACTTCTAAAAAATAACTTTAATAGAAAAATGACAAAGTAACTTTGAGCTGTGATTTTACCCTATGAGGAAAAATAGAGCAGGAACAAGCAATAAATGCATCACTGATTTTACTGAAAGCCCACTTCCAAAGTATATTTACAGTACAACATCGTTACGCTGACAAGAGAATCACCCATGGAGGATGCATGTCTAAACTGTTTCCCCGAAACATTTATGTCAAATTCAAATGTCAAAAAGTATTTTATACAAATGTTAGTTCTAGTTCAACCCAATAAAAGAACTGAACAGGCAGTAGGCATGTTGCCTTAGCTGCCAAAGATGTTTAGCAAAATATAAAAGTTAATTAGGTTTGAGAGAGAAGTTTTATGTGAAAAGCCAATTTAATATTAGCAGTAACTGCATATATTCTTCCCCCCACCTCCAGGTTTTTTATTTAGAAAGCTGCACAGACAACTGAGCTGTTTGAATAGTATTTGCTGTTACAGAAAATAATCTGATACAATTAGAAACTGTGATATTACTTGCAGCTGCAAACAGGATTAAAGTGAAAATGTTATTTCTATATGAGCAACAAATTTGCTTTTAGAAACATTGGGTATTTGAAAGAAAGGAAAGTAACTAATGTACAGAACTACTAGATGGACAAGATTACATTTACAACCGTACGTGAAGCCACCAAAGCAACACAAACCTCCCAAAATTGAAAACAATCAGGAAAACCAGCATCACTCTTCCTCTCTGCCCTCTCCCCTCCACTTGCCCATTGTTCCCTGTCCTTGCTGCTAGGAGCACCTGGTACTGAAGGTGGTGCTTCACGTAGCTTGTGCTTTTTGATGTCTCCTTTCAGACATGCTCTTTCTCGCCTCCGTATCACCACCATGACAAATGGATCATTTCTCCTTCCCTCCACTTACTAATCATTGACAAAACTGCTGAGATCCAGTTATAGAAAGGAATTATCCTCAATAGGCACCTTCAGTTACAACCATCTGACACTGCAGTCATCTAAATCTAATCCCTTTTCAAGCTGAAATAACCTACTCAAAGGCCCTTTGAGACACACAGCATGTCTATATTCTCTGCCTCTTATACCCTGAAAACATCAGAAGTATGCTGAAGTATCTGCTGTTGCTGTGGCTTTTTTCAATGTCTTTCATGAAGCTTTTAAGACTGCTATACACTTTATTGATAAGAAAAGTTAAAGGAGTCCAGGCAAATATAGCCCCCAGTTTCAGCATCACACAAAATTTCTCCAAACAAAGATGCAACATGGGTAGCTCCCACTCCCGCACTGCCAACAGCCTCTAAGAACAGACAGCCTGAAATCACGAACAGAAAAACATTTTATGTAACTGCAGAGGGAAAAAGCCCTTGCTTTACTGACAGACGTGTTTGTATTTGCTTTTCAATTCTGGAAGATTCTCAAGCTATCAGACACCTAGATGTCATTAACATTTAATTTTCAAATCTCCCTAAAATCCAAGTTGTTGGGGTTTTTTTTTTGTTTGTTTTTTTGGTTGTTGTTTTTTTTTTTGTTTTTTTTTTTTCTACATCAAGGTTTGTAATAATTGCTTTCCTGATACTGGAGGAATTTGTTAGCATCTGTACAAGTGGCAGTTTCCTGAGGTTTACTACTCAAAACAAACATGAAAGTATTTTCAGAGGGAGACTTCTACCCAAACTTGTGATCTGAATTAAACATTTATTTTTACCAGATTGCAACAGCATTGATACTTCAAAGAATAAGGAAACTTTTCCCCACTAATGACAGCATTTGTGCATATGCTCACTCCTTTATTTTCTTAAACATTTCTAATTATTATTTAGAAATACATGCAACCCACACATGTACACTAACAGATACCCAGGATGAAGAATTTAATCCCACAGGTAATTAATTCCCTACCAGTTAAAAGCCACTGAAATTAAGGTATCTAATGTAGAGTGTTAGACAGCCTTATGTAATCTAACCACCTAACCAAAGCTCTGCTATCAGCATCAACAATATCACCATAAGTTAAAATAAATAAATCAATCCATATATCACATCTCACAACAATAAAGGAAGCCCAGTAAGAGCTGAAATGCAGAACAACAAATGTGGTTTCACAAATGAATAGGTATGAAGTTTGGCAGAATCTCAATTTAAGTAAAAACATATTACTGGCATCCTCACACAAATGGAAAAATGCTTACTTCTCTATTAGGTTCCTACAAAATGTCTACTTGATGACAAAACACTATCCAAATATACAATCAGGTCAGACTGTACAATAACACTCAGTCTTAGTACCTCACAAATCAGAGGATACATCTTGTATTTATATAATTTTATCTGCATGCTCTCAGGATTAATCACACTGTATTTGCATGCTTCCACTTAAATTAACTCCTGACAGGATTCCACAAGTAATTCCTGCTGGAGCTTTTTTTACATAGTGAGGAGCCTAAATGAATTTTCCCAATCTTTATGAGTTAAAATTTATCGATTGCCACAGCTATTTCATGACAAAGTCACATAAAACACACAAACATATGTTTCTGATGTCTCTTAAGTATGAAATAGGGTAAAAGTAATATCCCAAACACCACAGGCATTGCTTTAGAAAGGCAATATTGTCACAAACCATAAATTAAGACTTTAATGGTTTTTATTTACATTCATTTCTCAGTATCAAAAGATTTTGTTAGCATGGCAACCCCATACTAGTGTGGAGCCATGCTATTTCATCATCAAAGAACCATCACCATTCAGCTTAGTCACTATCTAATCCCTCTCAGCTTCTGTTTGAATCCAAATCTGATTACATCCTACTTCCACTCTGAGAGAAATGGAGGTGACCACACGTACCATTACTTTAAAGAAAAAAGCCACCTAAAACTACAGAAACACTGAACCATACACGCTAATTTGGAAAGCTGTTAAAACAGTGCTGCAGCAGCTTACCTGAAAAGTCTAAGCTCTTCTGGTTTGAGATCAGTATCAGTACTAAGTTTGGAGCATTTAAGGCTCACATCATTAAACCTTCACAATCCTAGCTGTATATGGAGCATGACTCATTTTCTTCATGTGGTGCCTCACAGTAACTGACCAAAACCTAACCCTCTAAGCCTTATGATGAATACTTTAAACATACTCTGGAGTTACAGGGAACAATCGTACTTCAGCTCACTCCGGAGTTACAGGGAACAAGCATACTTCAGCTCACTCCCACTAAAAATAAAATGAAATAAAATGTAGTATTGGAAAAAGACTCATAGATGCAGCTGTTGATAGTGTCTCCAATGCTCACTGTGAGAAGCAGTAATACGTCATTAGGTCACATTTTTCAGCTGAAGTCCAAACCTCAGTTTTAAGCTTGGACTCTACACCATCTGTTCACACTCACAAATTATTAGGGGAGGGAACTGTTCTCTCAACATAACCTGGTGCATTGAAAAGACAAGGAATGCACAACTCAAATGAGCTCAAAGCTGTGCAGAGTTCCCACAGACTGTACTTCAGTGCCCCTGTCTAGAGGAAGTACCTTCAAAGTGTCCTGCCCCTTATTCCCTGACAGCACCCTTGTTCTTTCTTCACTGCTTCCTCCAACAGCTACCCAGTTCCTCAGGCTTTTTGCATTCCTTGAGCTATCCTCAGACCTTAACCACCACTCAGACACCTCTTAACAAAAGACTTCTTGCATTCTCTGGTCAAGAAGTACTAGATGGCACACACAGGGCAGAGATATGCACTCAACCTTTCAGATGTAGATAACTGCAAAGTTTCATCCTTCAGTATCTCTGCTAATACTTCAAACATCATGTGAGCAAGTCAACAGCCATCATGAGGAAGGATGGTTTGGTGTCCCTCCAAAGAAAGAAGGCTGTCAGACCAAATAAAAAAACCTGATTCTGGGAGAAGTGGGTGTGCTACAATATCACCTTATGTTATGTTCATTCCTCTAGGTAAGATCTTCCTGGAAATCTTTCTTTGAAATTAACACCTTGTGGTGTTGACCAAACAGCATAGAAAAACTTCAGAAGTTGTAACCACATTAAACAATAACCTAAATCATTTCAGTCTGAAACAAAAAGGTTATTTTTAGCCTGTTAGGTACCCCCCCACCCCCCCAAAATATCAGACATTCAAATGAACTAGTTTTGTTTCACTGTAGCAATCTAGCAAATGTGAGATCTAGTCATCCATTTTTCTTTAAATCTATTAAATTCTTCTTCATTTCTGAGCAGTGGAAGTAGCCTTGAACAAAAGACTTTAGGTCAGAGTAATTTTCACTGTCATCATAGAAAACTCTTAAGAAAGGAGACTGCATTGGAAACATTCACCAGCACACAATGTTAAGTGATAAAAGAGTGTTTTAAAGACTTCTACTACTGAGTTAAACACACCCCAAAAATAAAATCCCCTACTCACAGTATAGTTTTAGTAGTTCTATGCTGAACATTAAAATCACTGCATATTTGGTAAAAATCTGATTTCATTTTAAGTGAGCTTTAGGAACAACACACCTAGTCTTGCTCTATGAATATACCCCATGCAATACACACATTCCAAAACTGCTCGCAGGAGACCTGATGGGCACATTCCATGCAGAAATGATAGCACTTGCTCATTGCATATCCTTTGTCTGGTGTCTCTCTTGTTCTTGTTTTGTGTTTGTAAATATTGTTGGATGGTTCTCCCTCTTGATCTGACTTCTGTTGTACTGCAATACCAGATGCTTTCTAGCTGAGTATCTTAAAAAAAGAGAGGTTTTATTTACCTGAAAATAACAAAGATCTACAAGAAAACAGCCTGTGCACAAATTACTGCTCAGTGGGGTATATAAAATAAAATTGAAAATAGAGAAGTAATTTTGCAATCTGAAATATAACAAATGTCTTCTCTGTTAAAAAACAAAGGGGGGGGAGAGGAATTACTGTGATCAATTTCTCAAATTTATTATCTGATTTGCAAGAGTGTATTTGAGATCAGTACATTTCTAATTGAAGAGTATGCAAAGTTGCCCTTAAACATACTGTCACATGCTTAATGGCTTTTCATCCTAAAATCTTCCTTAATTTTACATAAGTAATGTTTTTTGCTTGCCTGTTTAGTATCCTTTAAAGGTCTGAAGAGATTTACATATTAAGAATACATAACTCTTAAAATCTCTACTTGATATTACTGTTACTATGATTTTCTCTTAGAAAGAAAACATAGATAGGAAGTTGCATGAATAACTTTCCTCTCCCCCACAAGACTGTTTTCCCATAGATTGCCCTGGACCCAAGTCAGACAACAGGTTCCAGTGCTTTTCCTGAAGATTCAGATTTCTTTCGCTAGTTACATTTACACTTCCTAACCCTCTGCCTTCACATTGCTAAAGTCTAGACTCCACATATATCTTACTCTTTTTCTGAACTTAAAGGAACTCATAATCTCTTCAACTACATTGACATACTCCTCATTAGCCCTTGGTTCTCATCTTAAAAACAGGTAAGTTATTTCTCTAAAATAGATTTCAAAGACGATTCCATAATTAAGTCAAGTGTATTGCTTACAAAATTTGTTTTAAGAAGTTTCAAATTCATGCTATACAAGCCAGAAATTATCATGTCCTATTTCACCTGTTGCACTGGTGTGTCACTATCTTCACTGCTTACCCATTTTTTTTTCCCTCCCCTTGGATAAACGTGGCTAGAGATGGTACTGGTGTCTACAATAAACTTTTAACATAAGCAACAAAGCTGGAGCAGAGGGGAATCTTTGCCTTCTTGGACTGCTTCAGAATCTAAGGTGACTTCTGAGTTTCCCCTTTTGAATATAGTATGGGTTCAGCTCAACATAGATACCAGTCTGTGGATGCACCAGGAACAAACATCGGATGTTATTTTAAATGCACACACTTATTACAGTCCATGTCATGCTGAACAATAGACTAATTACTACCTAAAGTTATGAATAATCAAAAGTAGCAGGAGGAAGAAGTCTCTATGCCAAGTGAGGTTCCAATTTTATAGGACTGTCTCCTATAAATATACACAAAATGATTTTTCATTTCAAGTGTGCATGATCATGAGTTCTGACTCAGCTGTGGTAAATAATCACAACAGAAAGTAACTTAAGTAAGGGATGGAAGACAGTTTGGCAGGAAATCACTATATAATTTAAAAGGCTTTCATTGACTATGTCCTCTTCACACACATTTTAAACCTGCTTGTTCCTCAAATAATTTCTTCATTGTTTAGGACTTCTCATGACTCTGTTAGAGCTTGAAAGAGATGAAAGAAGAACAAAGGTTCTTCAGTGCACATTTCAGACATGTGCATTGTTTCCACTGAATATGTATTCCTTTTGCCAAAACTTTCCAAACTACTTTCTACCTTCTGTATCAGACATCTAATGACCTAAGGTGTGTAGGTGTACATACATAAATGTGTCATCAGTAGAGTTATACAGCTTAACAGACAAAAATAACAGCTTAAAGAAAATATAATCAAAAAGAAATAGGAATAAAGTTTGCCATATCCCTACCCTCTTTGTACTCTCAACAGACTTGAAACAACTGCATTAATGCAGCAAGCAATAGCTTGTAAAAGGATGCAAACCAGCTGAAACATTTGACAGACAGTGTTAAATACCAGAGGATTCACATCAACCACTTTATTTGAAAAGTTGCTTTGAAGTTGGCTATCTTTCATGTACCTCTTTCATGGCACATTAATAAGGAAAACTGAGATGGGGTAAATTAAGTCCCAAGGTCGTATCTAGAGTTACAGCACTGTGGGTACCTGATGAAATACGGATTAATGCTGCATGAGCACTGAATAAATAAAACCACTTCTGTTAACCACTCAAACAAGTTTTACAAGTAGTTCTGAACTTTATTCGGCAACTAGACTTCAGACATCTTAATCCCCCCACACTGCTTTGAAACCTAATTATCATAATATGAACCCGAATGTTAGGTCTCTTTCAAACTGCGAGTGCTATGAAGCAGAAAAGTAATGGGAATTAAGCTAGTGTAACATTAGAAATGTAGAGGCATAGAACTTGAAAGTGGCATTTGTTAAAGCTGAGAGAGTATAATGTAGATATTCAACTACATAAAACACACATTTAAATTGAAAAGGATATTTAAAGCATGTGCAGACACCTATAAAATACAAGCGGGCCTAAAATCCTGTAGAACAAACATTTCCAAATCAATTTCTTGCCACCAAGGCCCAACTTCAAAAGGTATTAAACAGTCCTATTCTACCTTAGTAGAACATTTCTAAGTATTCTAAAGCAGACAATTTAAACATTTTCTTTCAAAACCCAAGGAGAACTTTTACAAGACATTACAGACTTTCCCCTATTTGTCACAGTACAGAAGTGTTTGAACTTAAACAGCAGTAAATTATTAATTATGTTGCTTATAAAGTCTCAAGAGCAAGAAAAGATTTTCTGAAAGTGGGAGAAAAGGACTTTGTATCAAGTTTAAAATCAAATATAACAGAAATTAAACACCAAGCCACCTAAAGAACAACAACTTGCCTGACTGCATTCTTTACTGCTTGTTTAAATTGATTAACAATTCAGATACCTATCAAACTTCCCTTTAAATATGAGCTGAAATACTTTATTCCTAGTGGACATTAATGGAACAAGCACATAAGAAAAGTCAGACCAGTAAGAATGTTTGTATTGTGACAATGAAACCACTAAGGCTAAAAGCAAAATTGTGATTTCATTTTTCCAAAGATGATGATTGGGCTGTTCGTGTTGTCCTGCTCTAGCATAGTTCACCTGTCATTCAGATGGGTTTCATTTTCAAGATGCCTACAACTAACAGCAATCAAAGAAAAACAGTTGCAGCGACTGAAATATGGAATGAGATTCCTGAAATATTTTTTCAAGATTTTCATTTAATCCAAAAAGGCCAGTGAAATCCTGAAAGTTCATCATCTGCCATGTTAATGCTGAACACATTGTTGTTTCATTTACATTTCTGGTCCTATTAAAACAAATACACTTGTCTAAAACAGAACATCTGTTTTGGTTATAATACAATGTATCTTTGGCAAGAACTCACAATAGAACTAACATAAATAATCAAGAATATTTATTGAACCTTGTAACAAAAACTGATTTGTAACAAAAAACCTGAAGACTAGATATGACTGTCTCTGGGCTCTAGTCCAGCCCTAATCTAAGACAATAAACATAGCTCTACAAGGGAAACTACATTAAAAAAAAAAAACGCAAGTCCTGCAGTTATTTAGGTTGGATGTAGGTATCTGAACACATGTTGGTTACAATAATAGTGAAAAATATTTGCTTTAAATCAAAAACTGTCAAACTGAGTCCAGACAGGTTTTAAAGTCACACGAAAAATCATGCCATGTGCCTCATTTCCTACTACTGTCTTCACTGATTTGTCTTCTCTTTGGAAAAGTTCAGTAAAACTATATGTAGTTTGCACTTGCCATTGCTGAGGATTTGTTATTCTAATTGCTTGCTTTTCATATATTTATTACCACTAAAAAAGACAAAGCAGTCATCCAATAAAATATTGCAATGTTTGAGAGAAATTGAAATTAAGAAAATTTTGGAAGTGTCTTTTGATACTGATACAACTGAAATATTTTAAAGTGCGAATCAGTTAATTTGATTCTTGCCACACAATTGAAAAACAGGTGAAATGGTGTTCTCATTTAAGTCTGTAGTAAAGTCCTCGCTTGAGTCAGATATTGAAGCCAAGGAATAACTTAATGCACAATTCTGAAATTATTGTACAGGATTTAGTAGTAGCTTATTTCAGCGTGTACTGCACATATACACAATCAATTAAGTATTCAGCTGGTTATTATCATTAACCTTCATTAGGATGCATACCTGTTCAGATTATTTGTGCATGTATCAATTGCACACACCTTCTCTCCAAAATTACAGACTATTATCATCTCAATTCCCTGAAAATGCATGATCCAAGTTCCATATGATGAACTGGACATAAAAGTATGAACAGATTATTTTTTTTATAATAATTTCTGATGCTATTCTCCACCTCAAGAAAAAATTAAGTAGTATTGTATTACAAGCTTTCTTTACCAAGGAAGCCTAAGTCTGTAGTACCTCTCTATCAGCCACCTTTCTGAATGACAGCTTAAGAAGTTGACTGGGAATTTGGTTTTAAAGCACTATAAAACAATCCAGCCTCATCTGCCAAGCCACTTTACATTTGGACTCCTTTAAGGAAAAAGATTGTAAATGCAAATACAATCAGCAATTCTCTGAAACTTGCACACAGCAGTGAACTGAGCTCTGTTTTGCTGGGCAAGGATTTCCACCTTTCTGCAGCTCAGTGCATGACTGCAAGAAGCTGAATGTTTGGGAAATGGTATCCTTGGGTGTAACTGACTCATTCTGTTACAGTTTGAGTACTGGAGGGTTTTTGTTTTGTTCTGGGGGCTTTTTTTGCTTGGATTTTTTTCATGGTTGTTTGTTTCTTTCCCCACAGTTCAAGCACTAAATTGATTTTTAAATCTATTTTTTAGTTACAGTTGCAACATACTGAAGCAGATCTTTAAAAACAAACTGTTCCAACATTGAATTGTTTCTTAGAGATTTTAATTGTAAAACAATTTTTAAAGATCACTTGATCCAAAAACATACCATGGGTTTCCACAGAACTGATTAGAGATCTGTATTCAATCTATGTATAAACGAAGCCCTCATTTTCTACTACCATGAGAAAACAAAATAATCAAGGGAAAACTTTGTACATGGAAACCAAAACTTTTTTGTGATCTAAGAGCATGTGCTCTGGAGGACTTTTTTAAAATCCTCTGGAGGATCAGCAGAGCACATTCTTCCAAGTCATCTTTCGCAGTTACCCTTAAGAGGTATAGCAGTTCTCACAATGTGTGCCTACTGTGACCTATTGCTCAAATGATAATTCTGTACCAATTGCTCCTCATTTAGCAAGTATAACATTTCTGAACTCAGAGTGACATAAGTTCCAGGCATTTTATTGGCTTATCACAAGTGGGGGGCTGAATGTCTGGACTCATCATTCCTTTCTGTTACTAAGAAATACCAAGGTGATTGAGAAAGTTTTCTGGAACTAGAAAGTAAACAGAGTAGCTACCTTGCATGATTCAGCAGCATGGCTGGGAAACCCCAGCACTGAATAACGCAGTTTAGCAGAAATGGCAACATGGAAACCCCAATCTTCAAGAAAGAAACTCAGTCAAGACTGTCAAAATGTGAAGAGAGACATGAGGACTGCAAGTCCAGCTTATCTGTAAAACCACATACATAAATGCACACACAAACTGCAGTCTACGAAGTTCAACAGCATCAAATGTCACCTATAGCATGCAGTACAAAAAAAATACATTCTCCTGATTTTTAATTTCATATGCAGTACCTCAGAGTTGTGCGTATGAATTCTAAAGTAGGGACTAGCTCTTCACCATATATGAGCACAGCACAAGAAAACCACTAACCATATATACTGAAAGCAAAAAATGCTTTTGATTATGGTCATTTTCACTTCCAGGAATTAATCTGGTAGGTTAAACTGCATTTATATATTTTTCCTACAAATATCACAAGTTTTGGAAAAAGTGAAATGTTAAAAAATTATCTGTCACTACTAGCAAAAACAACCAAGTTGATAACCTGATTTCTGCCTTAGAGCATTTATACTAATTCCTATTTCACAAGAACTTCTATCAGTTCCAAGAACTTGGTAGCTCTACTGCCTGCCCCCCCGCAATCAATACTGATATTATTTTGCAAACTCTATAATCTTGAACTATAAACAGGGAGAAAATACTGAAGCAAAAGAGGAAAACACAGTGAGAAAACCATTCACCACAGTATTATGTAAACTTTTCTGTGTAAACTAAATACTTATTTACATTTTGTAGCATATGATCAATAAAGAAAATCACTATTACTCTTTCAGACAAAGTGCTTATGTCAGTGTAATGGATTTTGAAACTATATGAAGTGAACAACAGTGAAATTAAACATTTGCCAAAAAACACACAGTATGAAGTGTTTTCCATTCTTTAAGGTCATTAGAAATCCACTGTTTTCAAGTTAGATTCAGGAAAGAGGATGCTCGAACAGCCTCCCTTCCTTTGTAAACAATTAAAGTCAGAAAAACCCTACTATGTCTCCTGGAATAAAAAGGAGATTTAAGTATCAGATCTTGTGCAAATTTACTTACAAATTTTAGGAAACAAAGAACAAGTGCAATTAAATGATAGCATAAATTAGTAGGAATAACACATTTGTTGACCATTTCTGTAAGATAACTTCCAAATCTACAGAGAAAAGGCTCCATTAAATGTATACACCACTTCGAGCGGAGAAAGGCCATGACTTTTTCAAAAATTTAGATAACTTATTTCAGTACGTTAAGACAGTGAAAACTAAATACTGCTGTTAAACTTCAGCACAAAAGATAATCCAAGCTAAATCACCAAAAATGCTTTTAGAAAATAAAGGTGTGAATTAAAAAAAGAGCAGTTCTGCATGGGATAAAAGAAAGTGATATAGTACAGTTTCCATCCAAACCAACAGCAGAATAGTTAGTTTGAATTCAACAAACTAATGGATAAGATTTGAGGTTTAAAGAGAATAAATAACTTCACTATTTTCTGCTAGGCATTAAAAATATTTATTTCCAGACCATTTAATACCCATAGAATTAGCAAGCATTCCATACCATAGTCAGACAACACAAGCTTTATTATTTGCATTTAAACCTCATTTATCAAGAAAAAAAATACGCAATGCCAAATAGGTCCTTGGCTGCCTGAGCTGCTATTTTCGCATACTTTGTTACAATGGTAATAGCAACGAATGAACGTCAGGAAGAGAAAGTAAAATGCTTCAGTGAGTCTCTCTTACTGACTCAGAAGGAGAGTCAGGAGGATGAAGCTTGACTCAAAGACAGACAAGGCAACAAAAAGAAATACTTCAAAAAAATTACAGTTAAAACTACCGGTTAAGTTAAAATATGCTGAACAGATGAATATCCCAGCAAGCAAAACAATCTTACCAGTAAACGACATCCAGTGGTGCAAAATATTTCTTCATAATTAAGTCAGCAAAGTAAGCTTCTGTTTCTCTGCAGGCCGTGCCATTGCCAATCACAACAGTGTTACAGCTTTGAAAGGGTTAACAAAAATGAACAATTATTCTAATTATTTTTTTAGACTTTTTCATATACAGCATTCAATTCACAACAATGACTAATACATCTTATTTTATATAACACAAGGCCCAGATTTAATGAGAACATATTCCTAGTAATATCACATTGTGTTTAACAGGTTTTCAATGTGACAGTGTAAGCGATGAGTCAAAATTTTCACTCATTTATATTGGAATTGAACAGTGGTAATACCTGCAGAAAACCCCAAAATGATACTTCATATTCTTAAAAGAAATTTGATGTTATTTACAGTCCTCAAACACTTTCACCTCGTATTTCCCTCATCTGTTATGAGTCATGAAAAAGGGCAGAAGCCCAAGCAATCAGAATCTTAATTCCTTAATGGGAACATCACAGTTTGCAGCAGCTTGCAAGATCATTGCCTCTAACTGTCCTCATCACAGCCAGTCAGCCATCAAATCACCTTGTTTAAAGCCAATCTAATGCTTAAAGACAAACTGGACTGTATGCTGTGGCAGTCCAGCAGCTGACTCAGTAGACCAGATGTCTGTCTGTTGGGGATCCCAAAATAGTTGGATACAATAACCTTTCAGTCATACTGCCCCTATTTGTAAGTCCGTCCTGAGATCTATCTGAGCAGGGTTTCCTCTGCTTAATAAAACTCTTCCAAAAACCAAATGTGACTTTTGGAACAGGGAAAGATCAATGAGTGATCTGGGGGTTGGCGAGGGAGGCGGGTAGGAAGAGTGAGGCTAAACTTATTCCTTAGCTGAAAGTTAATTTTTATTCCTGAAAATAAATGGATTGACAGAGCTTTATGAGGATACATTCATAGAATGCAGCCTTAGTCATAGCCATGGCTTGATTTCATATGCTTCTAACATAGTGTAAAAGCAGTAACATAGACTAAAAGAAAAATAAGCTCCGAAAAAAAGAATAATTCCATATAACTCAGAATTCTTATTCCACCCAAAAGCAAATATTTATAGAGTGAAAATTGTAGTTACGTTTCGTAAAAAAAGAGTAATGGAAGTTTCCTTAGCATACCTGTACCGTAGCAGAAGCCTCTTTATCTTCTCAGCTTCATGAAATCCTTGACCAGAATGCAAGTAAACAACATCGGTATGGAGTATCTGACCTGAAACAATGAAAGGCAAAGCCATTTGATAACAAACACAAAGATCCAAATCTATATCCTGCAGAACTACTAAAGTTAATTTGTTGATTCACAAAGAAAGCTTCTTAATGAGCCATTTTTCCCTTTTATTTTTGTATCCAATTAGAAGAAATATATGGTGTGCAGAGGACAAAAATGCTTTGGCTGCCAAAGCAAAATGAGTTGATATATTTTCTAGTTCCCTGGGGACATATCCACATAACAAATAACAAGCATCTAGTCATATTAGGGAAATGAAGTGTATTGTATTATCAAAGAGAAAAACAGCAATTCACTGCAAAAGATTTATTGCTCTAGTCTGGTACATTTTACAGATTCTGTAAAGAGAGATGAAAATTAGGAATGCAGTCTTAGGACTAGAACTCCAATGCCAGCTCTTGCCGTCATCCCATCTATCACATCTGGAAATAACTGTATTAACTGGTACTGATAGCTTATGGTGCAATGTAAACTAATAACCATTTACCTTACCTTTACTGCTACTTTAACACATGTCAAGAACACATCGTTCCTTACACCCACCCTAGGTGGATATAGTCTCAGACAAAAAGTAACAGCAAAATAAAAAGAAAACAAGCCGTTTTCTGCATTGGCCTAAAGAGGTATGTATCCCCAGATTAAACTAAGATGAACGGGAAAGCTGAACTAAGAAGTTCTGCAAATACAAAGTTTCTGACTTCTCCCATTAACACACATACTACTAAACAAAAAGGGCTGATAAAGTGTCCAGATGTCCAAGATACTACCCGTGAAAAAAGCAACGTTAGAGAAAGTATTTAAATTCAAATTCTTTGTTAAACAATAAAAGTGCCAGGTGTTCTCTTTGATGACTACTGAGAGGTACAATTATATGAACATATATTCAAGAAGGCAGAAGGGATTTTAAATTATATTTTAGAAAGAAGTAATAACACCAAAGGATACACTGGAATCCAGGTGCCGGAAACTTAAGCTCAAGCCTGAAGAAAGCAATTTGCATAACAGGATGTGTGGAAAACACTAAAAGCTTAAGAGAAAACCCACCAATTTGATAAAAAAATAAGGTTTTGAAACTATGCTTTCCTGCAAATGAATATATTTTTATCAGTCTTTTCACAAATATTTGGAATTGAAACTTACTGGTTGGTGAAATAATTGCCAACTTGCAGCCATGTTTGTAGCCAGGATCTACTCCCATCAAAGTACGGCCCCTCACAGGGCTGGTCAGAAGCAACTGCCGGAGATTTCTCCCAAACATCATCACAGACTCTTTCTCTGCATCAGATGTCAACTTTGATCTTAGAAGAATGAAAGCAAAAACCATTTTCCCCTCAATTAGCTTTCAAATTAACTTCTGAATTGTTCTAAAGTTGTAAGGCTTTCTCCAGTCATGTTTTCATTATCTTTAATTAAATATTACACTTGCAATCAAGTTTTTGACACTTTTTAAAAAAGGATCGGCTATATGATCATCTCATTCTGGTTCTAAGAAAGTGAATCAACATAAAGTATATAATAGAAACACGAAACACCTGTAAGAATGTACACATACCAACTAACATTCAAATATCAACTCATAGTTTTGAGCAAAGAACAGCTTCCTGTCAGAGCTGATACCTAATTGCAAAGAAAAGTGGATTTGAAGAAGGCAGAGATTGAATTTACTGTAGCTTCCCAGAACTGGAGGAAAAATCACTACCCAACAAAAAAGGATGATCATTTAGGCTAAGGGTACTAGAGAGAAACTGGAAGGGCCTATCCAATTAATTGCTAACACACTATGACTCATGAGGCATTCAATTTCATCTATGAATTATGTTATTTAACAGTCATCACAGACGTGTAGACTTGAGGTCTTTCTAGGAGGGTATTCTGCTTCCTCAGAATCAAACTAGAAAGCTGATGGGGCCATAATGTCCTCACCTTTCTTTTCCATGTTCTTCAATAGAAAGAAGGGAGTTAGTCCAGCAAGCATTGACTTTGATGACTTTAAGCAAGAACACTTACTGCAAAGTGTTATGAGAAACCAATCAGTCTTGTTGAATCAAGGGGTACAAGATGCATTTGTCAGATGTGGCCAGTAAGATAATGACTGATAAGGACAATTATTTTTGTCATGGTATGGTATCTTATACAAAAAAAGGAAAACCGAAAAAGTAATGGAGACACAAATACTCATCATCTAGCTGATTTTTGTTCTCCTTTTGCAGGTACTCATTGCCATTTTCAGCTGCATTACGTTGTCAATAACTACCATAATTAAGGCAAGCAAAAGCAATCCAGTAAAGTCTTCATGTAACTTAAAGAGTAGACAGTGCCCTTGTTATCCTTTTCCTTTTACCCATCACTGAAAAAAGAAATATTTTTACAGAATAAAAAACCTGCATTCCAGTTAACTAACCCTGTAAGAACAGGGCAGGGGAAGTTACTCAAGTTGTTTAGGTCAATCAGTGCATGACACAAGCAGGCTACAAATAGTTCAAAGACATCCCTCATAAGTGCTATTTGACCTGATGGGACATGAAGCTGTTCTAAGCAATTTTCAGATGTGGAAAAACTTAAGAGTCTGACTTGAATTTGCCCGGGATCCAATCAAACAACCAGCTTGGCCCCGTCTCATCCCACAGTGGTACAGAAAGAACTGGTCAGTCTTCATCATCTCTCATTTGTAAAGCGGTCTAGAGATAGGTCTAGATTCTCTTTCACACATTATTGCTTTAACATTTTCTAAGGAAGCGTGCAACAGCAAGAGGCTCCTTTATATCTCCATGGTTTTTGTTTCTGTATCAAGTATACCAGATTGACACTGACATGAATTAAAGTGAAATGGTGAAGGGTATACAGGTATTCCAAGACTCCTTAGCAATTCAAACGTGCCCTCAGCACCAAAGAGCAGACACACAAAAAAAAAGAATATGGGAAAGGCTGCACTACTACAGGTAAGTGGTCCCTCTATCCCAGTATCCTGTCTCCAAGTGTGGCTATAAGCAGCTGCCTAGGGAGCTGGTACAGCAGCATTAGTATACCTGTCCCATAATCTCATCCTAGCCTCCAACTATTTCCAGCTCAGAGTATTTCTTGAGCTTGACATGATTTGTCTGTTTAGTAGCTCATAACAGACCTCTTATCCAATTATCCAGTCTCTACTGAACCCATGCACATTTCTTGCATCCACATAGTCTGTAGGCAGCAAGCTCTGCAGGTCCACCACAAACTGTGCAAATAGCTGCCACATTTTGGTTGGAAGCAGACTGGTTTTAATTTTTATGGCCCCCTAGGTCTTATACTGGGAGAGAGTAAAAATTTATCCCTAGAAACCCTCTGCCACTCCTCACACACCACTCATCTCTACATCCTCTCTTTTCCAAGCTGAAGAGTCAATCCTTCACACAGAAATTATTTCATACCTTGTTCCCCTTCACTGGGCCTTCCCCCCTCCCCCGCCTCGAGATGAAGGGACCAAAATGGCCACTAATATTCCACATACTGGCCAGCTAAATCAATGATTCTGTTTTGTCTTTATTCCTTAACTAAATGTTAAGTGCTCAGAAGATGAGATTATTTAAGTCTAGAAGTGACTTGTAAACAAGGAAAGGTTGAATGCTCTTGGACTGGAGGCTTTGTACAGAGACAGGCCAAGTTCCAGCTTTCCATCTATCCCAAAGATATGGGGTCCCTACTGCCCACAAGACTAACTTCTCCCACACTGCAAATTCACATGAGTCCACCTGTGAAGGGAGACTTGTGCAGGAATTAAAATTGCCCCTAAACACATGCTATTAGTTATGTGTACCTTATGGAAATCATGTTAAAAATTGGCGTGGATATATAGAAACTTTTATAATAACAGGAAATGTTACTGAAAGTGCCAGGTGCGTAGGGGGAGCATAAGGTATGCCCTTTCTATTACATAATATCCTGTATTTTTTAATTTCAAATATAGATCTCCCTTTTCTCTCTAACTGTCTCTCACTCAACACTTGTATCAATGACATGATCTACTGTCCCAAGTACTGGCCCTTAATTTCAAGTTTGGGGATAGTCATTTGATCCTTGAACAAATACCAAGCTACTTCAAACAATCTAATATCTTTCTCTTTTTCAGTGCACTTCTGGCTTCATCCAAATGGCAAGATGCCCAGCTTCATGTTTTTCCAATTTGTGACATTTCCCATTAATATGGCAGAAATATAAGACAAGAGGCCGATTGCAGTCCTCCTCTCTAAACACAAGACAAATGGTCATTTTGTAAAAAACAAAACAAAACCCTTCAGTTGCTACTTTATGCAAAAGATCAACCAAGTCAGAATTTCAAGCCCCTCCCTTCAACTCTATGAAGCACTCAGACTGTATATCACTAACAGGTATATTGTAATAAAAGCAAATAACCTAATCATGACCTACTAGCTTCTATATTCAATGTTATGAGTCAGTTTTTCAATTGAGATTTAAAATTCCCCACTTCCATATACAGTCTGAGAGGCAATCCTTTCCGTGGAAAAATATCTGCAAACTAGCTTCAGGTGTGAAACAAGATATATAGAGAAATGTTTGTGTCCCTGAAGACAGAGGAGAGAAAGCTCTCAGTTCAAGAAAGCATGGAAAATTAGGAAAGGATTATCCATTAAAAAATACGTCCGTGCCACATCACTTGCATCAAATCCTGATGGAATCATTCCATGCAGTACTGCAACAAAATAAAATGTATTTGAGAGAGCCAAAAGCAACACTGGACATTATTATACCAGATACAAGAAATGATGGTATCTGAAAGAGTGGAAGAAAGGAAATTAAACAATAAATAAGGTAACTGTCTTGCTGGCAAGTTTCATTCTTCTGATCACCAGAAGTACCAGAAATTTCAATACACTCTTGGAAACTTTCTGTTCTGACATTTAATGATAATAAAAGAAAAAAAATAACAGTGGGGGGTGGGTTGGAAATATTAATGCTAAAAGGAGGTATTGAATACTTTAGCAGCCCTTTGCAAGCGTCCTAAAAATCAGCTTCTGGTGTGGGTGGAAAGAGAATAAAAGAAGGGTAAGGGTTAAGTGGTCATGGACCAGGAATACTACTGACAGATGCTTTATATTCCTCTCTACAGGAGATGTTTCAGCTTTTCCTAACCAGACACCACCAATCATGCACAATTATCACAGAGTAAAACATAAGCAGACATCCACTCAGGAAGAGGCAACAAGCTTTGTATTCTTTGCATTTATGACTTGTGAGCTACATCTAGGAAGTAGTAGGGAAGGAAGGGTTGTTTTTTTTTTTAATTAAGAGAACAGAGAATCTTCAGCAACCTACTGCTGCACCAGTCCTCATGGTGTTATACACAACACACAGGCCAGAACAGTCCTGTGGTAAGAACCACGAAGCAAAAACTCAGTAAAAGAACTTTGAAGAACCCTTATGTCAGTTTGCTTATTTATGATAAAACTAAACCCCACCAGAAGGTAAGTCTTTTTCTTTGTTTAAAAGAATTTAATTGTAGAGAAGGCTAGAAATGACAACTACTTTCACACTCATGTGACAGGAGCCAACAGTTGGACTCGCCATCATGAGATGTTCACCATTTTGGCTAAACAATAGACACAGTGCCTCCCCTAAAGTAACTACCTGTACTGTGGTCACAAAAAGTAAGTGAACTCAGCACTTTCAAAAATCTGTGACATTTACAGTAGCAAAAACCAGGGTCACTAATCAAAAGAGGTGAAGCAATCTTGCTTGCAAAGTAATAAGCAAACACAAGGTACTGTAGTGAAGAAACCCAGAAGCCATTAGAAATATCTGCTGTTCAAAACTTTAGCTGACACTTCTTTTCAGAGGGGAAGAACATAGAACATCTAGTCAATAATGTTCATGAAAAGAAGTGCCAGGAAAACAACTCCATTTTGAACAGAAACATAAGAGCATGGCCAAGCAGGTGTACAGAAGAACTACATTTTAGAACGTGATTGCTGATTTTAGGTACTGAATAAACAACACATGTCATTTCGATACAAGTAATTTTGACATTTCTGGTCCAAGAAACAGGGTCTCTTTGTTAAACTCTATTTGAACTACCTCAAACAGGTATAAAATTTAAGTCAGATATCAGAAAGTCTTGCCAGAATCAAACATGTTATGTTTTGGGGAGCTTCTCTTGTATTCAAGAGAAGAATCACACTATCAGTACTGTTAGCCCTTAGAAGATAATGCTTTTAGAATGCAGACTTTTTGACATATTAAATCATTTCAATTACGTGGTAAACTCTTTTACTACACTATGAAAATACCCTATTTAATTAATGTAACTTTGATACTAAGTCTTGAAATTTCTTTAAATTTAGAACAATATTACAGATCTTTCAAGTGACACTGTCTGATGACATTACCACAGTATCACCAAAAATAAGTACTGACTTCTCTAGAGCCATCACAATACCCACAAAATGGTATCAGCCTAACACTATGACTAATTCATTCACCACAAAGTGCAGATGACAAACATGAGGGACACTTCCAACCACAACAATTACTTTGCTGGTTTCTTTCAGACAGGTAAAAGAGAAGGAGTCAGAACAATGTCTATTGCTGTGACATGAAGAGATGCTAGGAAAAATTCACTGACATAATGATTTATGCTAATACAAGGATAAAGACACAAGTATTATGGTAATGTAGATCTAAACTGCACTTTGTTAGATAAACATACAAGCAACAAATATGTGAACATGTGAAATGTCTTCACAGAAAGATCATTTCTCTACTGTAACCTGAACTGGACAGGGTCACTAATTAAATCCACAGGACCAAGAATACATAGTTAATTTATTCTGTAAGCACAGAGGATTAAAAACATGCTGATATTGTAAATGGATAAAAGATATTCTAATAAAAAATTGAGGAGGGAATTCTCAAGAAATTGGTAGTATGAAAATACACATTCATTCTGGACTTACCTGAATTCTCTACAGAGGAGAGGATATATAAGGCGTTTATATGAATCCTCTACAGAATTCCGTAGTATCCTCATTAATTCTGGCTTTAAAAATTGTTTTGGTCTCCATCTGCAAAAGAATAGAAAAAGAAAAGTCAAAAAATATTTTAAGAGCATATACAAAAACTCAGGTAAAAAGGGAATTCTTAAAAGACTTCTACATAGAGTGTAATGTCCTATGAACTGCAGAATTACTACAATAATTAGGCAACAAAATCGTGGCTTCAAATATAAATGGAATAAGAAGTTGCTCATGGTTCCACTATCAGACAAGGGACAAGGCCTACCTTTTCTCTTTTTCTGTGAGGTATTACAATGCAATCACATTTTATGTTTTAAAGAAAATATAAAAAATTACTACTCTTCACTTAGAGAAATCAAAGCTTACCACAACTGAATGAAGAACTTGGTTCCATACTATCATTAGGATTGAATTATTTGCTATGCCTCGATACATAAAAAAACGACTAAATGTCCTCCTTGAGTGCCACTGCAGAGCTACTGATGTAAGGCAACTGTGTCCAGATAGAAATTCAAGAGCTAAACTAATGTCAGTTAATGAAACCCAATTCAAATTTCATTTGGAACACTTTGAGTATCTCTATTCAAACTCAAAATGAAATCTACCAATGTTGTAGCAGCCCTTAAAAAACAAAAACCAAACAACTTGCTAATTATTTTCCTCTTTTACCTGTTGCTGATACGTTTAAAGCATAAATAATATTCTAGAAAAAGGGAAAATTAAATAAATATCAAACAAACACAAGACTATTTCCCAACTTTTTCTAAGTCAAACTCTCTGGAGCATTCCTTTCTTTAAGGAGACTGTGCACAGCCGTCATAGCCATAAGTGACAGTTACTTCAAATTTTGTCTTAAAATACATGTCAATTTCAAAGCTCCCCAGAACAAAGATACCAGATATTTATACCACTGATCTTTTTGTTTTGGGCAACATTACTACAGGGAGGAGATGGGGGAAGTCCTTGAACAAGCACACAACTGACTCACTGACATTGTCCATCCAATGAGAAGGAAAAAAGATTGAGGAGACACAACCAGATATACTCAAACAGAAGTAAAGACTCTAAACATTTTCTATGACAGTCCACCTGTTTGGGTTTTTTTCTTTTTAAAATATTGATAACATTCAGAGTTTTCTTCACTTGGTGTATTTTTTTACATGCCTGGGTCCCTAACTGCAAAATGAGATACATACGTATCTGTTAATATGTCTAAGTTTTATAAGTTTTTTGGCTGTGTGGTTTGTTTTTTGTTTGTGTGTGGTTTTTTTTTTTGGTTTTTTTTTTTTAAATGCAACACGATAGAATTATGGCCATTTGATAATATGTCCAGGTGCAGGCCCAGGCAAAAACAGGACTGAATTTTACTTTTGACCTTGCTGACTTGCACTCACTCAGAAATACTGAGAATCCTAAATTGCTCCTACCCAGACAGCTTTTCAGTTGTTTAAGGGGATCTATGATTTCCTGAAACAGCTTTTCTAAGTGTCTGCACATATAACAGTTGAGAAATGTGTGATCAAGTCAACGCTGCATTAACACAGACATACATAGGAGCAGAATTAAGCTTACCATTTAATTTTACAATGTTCAGAGTTGTGAGTGCTTAGCCACATGACCTCATCACTTTGCTAACAGTTCTTGCAAATCGTTCTATTATACTTATTTGTAACTAGAGACTCTTTCCATACTTATATAAAACTGGCAAAGGCTTTAAATCCTCTTATTGCCATCCAGTTCTATAAACATGAAGTTTTTACAGGTGGCAAGTATGACTACACTCCCCCAGAAAGTATCCTCAGAACAAATAAGAATGAATTTGGAAACTTGGCAGCTGTTTCCCCCTCTCTTCCATCCATTAAATCCAGGTAGCAAACCTTTCCTCTGTAAACAGGTTATCAGAGCAGATATTTTTATTAACTGCCTATATATAAGTCAAAATTATTTAGGCAACATTCTACTAAAAATTGCAAAAATTGCAAAAATATCCATATAGTAAATTTAATCATAGGAAATACTGCATTTTAATCATTCCAATACTTCATGTGAAAAGAGAAAAATCCACTGCGCTGCAAAAAACAAAGCATGTGTGTATATTTTTAAAGATCATCACAGCCTAGTTAAGCTTCCCTCTAAGAACAGATTTTTCTTGATTATTTAATCAAGACTGACTATGAAGCCCTATTCAGAAAAGCTCCATATAAATAATACCATCTTACTCTGTTCATCAGCCCTTTATGTGCGTGTACTCACAACAGGGACCACCATAAGCAGAAATGGCTTAGAGTACTGATACATCTCAGAAGGTGAAACTATACATCAACAGAATTAATGTAGCCCATGTTAAGAACCACCAGTATTAATTAATGATTGTTCAAGGAAGAACACAGCTAGGGTTTTAGACCTAGAGTTTTGTTTTCCTCCAAGACATTATATAAAACTTGTACCAAGTTGGTAACCACACTCAAAGCATGCTTTTAAAGGCCTGTACCATGGACTTTACACAGGATCTGAGAGTTCTGTCTGGAAACTGAAAAAAGATTATCAAACACTGAACTTAATTTTCAAGGCTGCAATCCCACTTTGGAACAAAATCTCACCCCTTCCCAAGGGACAATTCCATGTTGTCTTTACACTCAAAGCCAGCTAAACAGCCCCTCTCTGGCTGTTTCTCACTGATTCTTTTTCCAGTCCCAGCTAATTCTTTGGGACCAGTGCAGTTCTAGTTAATGGAGCTAGGTTTGCTGCCAAACCACAGAGATGCCATTTTCTGGGGAAAAATACAATCCATAGGGCCAAGCATAAGGATATTTCTGACTTTTCAGCACAAACCTGAAGTTCAAGGAAATATAGATGCTTCTACAGGCTAATAAAGATTCTGAACTTGAAAAGAAGATACAGTAATCTTTGAGAGCATCTACATAGAGCTCAATACAATAACTAAGAACTCTAGTCTTCTAAACCCACCTTCCATCACAGGGGCTTTTAATGATAAAAAATTTGCCTCAGAAGAGCACATAAAGGTCAGCATATTTGTTACTAATTCAATAGGCAGTAGGTGATACTGCTTTGTGGCTAGAATACTGGCCAAATGCTGTAGCAAGGTGGTATTTCTGGTTCTGTAACTGATTTTGTGTGCAACCTTCAGCAAGTTAATTAATATCTTTGCAAAGTTTTCAAATCCTTGCCTCAAACAAAAGTTCTTAACATTCTGCTTTCACCAGTAAATCAACGCAATGAAAATAATACAACTCCCACCCTTGGACAGTCATTTCCAAGCTTGCAGGGCAGAATACACATTTACTATTTGCCAGTTTGAGAACACAGCTGTCAATCTAATGAGAAAGATCAGAATCTGTCCTAGAAGTTAATGCACCAAGATCTACTAAAATCATTCCTTTGGAAGCTTTCTGATGGTGAAGCTGTCCTTTAATAGTAAAAAGCCATAAGCATATATGGCCTCATGAATGCTAAGTATTAATAAGTAGTTCCATTTCCTAGGTCAAGATTCTTTTTATCTCAGGATGACTCACAAAAGTGTAATCAACTGAAAATATCTCCATTTCCATCCCACTTTCATTTGTGTAGCAGTGACAAGCTGTTCCATTATCTGCGGCTCACAGTGCTTCCAAATTCTATCATAGACACAGTAAAAGCAAAACTGACAGATATGTTCTGCCTACAGAACATACATCTTGGGGGGAGGACAGAGATTCCATTACAGGTATTAAAACTAGAATGAAACTTAGGTGTGTTTATGAATCCTGATACTTCCCTGGAAAAAAAGAAGTTACTTACTATTAGTCCTAGTTGATATTACATTATCTGATCAAACAATATTTTAAGTCTTTCAGGGGCTTCCATTTTGGAAACAGAACTATTAAATTTAGTTTCCTAAAAAGGAACATTTTTACTACATCCTTTTCTTGGACTTGGTGTGAAAGAAAAATATATGCTAAAGCAGCATCACAGTATACAATTTTATACATTTTAAAAAGTGCCATCTTTTCCTATCTTTTTTCCTCCTTTTGGTTATTCAATTTAAGGATGCAAGGTTAGGAGTTTCTAAGACATCTTCAAAACAAGGCCAAATACTTCAAACTATTGAGAAAGAGAAACCTGTCTTTTATACGTGTAAGGAAAATGCAGTTTCGATCACAATATTCTTGAAGAGCAGACATCAAGGTAGTTTCCAAGAAAAAGACTGACATAGATATTGCACAAAACAACATATATTTAACGCAAACTTTTGCAAAAAACACCCTCAAAATTATGCAATGCTAAACATCTCACTACAGGCATAAAAAATAAGCAACTTGTAAGAGCAAATCGGTAAGAAATTTAAAGCTCAGTTTTCTATCTCAACCAGGAGTCAGGTCACACAATATTTGAGAATCATTGATTGAAGACAGCCACATTTAAATTTGTCTATTAAATACAACACATTTTAAAACATGTAATTCCTTACATTTGTGAAACTCAAGTTATGTACTTTACTGATCTAAAATCTTAAGATAGCCCTCTAATCATTGTAATCAGGCATATGAAGTTATTTTTAGAAGTCAGAAGTATATTCTATTGGATTCTACAAATTCCTTTCACTAAAGACTACTGGATGTGATGCATATTACAATTTGAAAATATATGCTTATTTCATCAGCCTTCACATATCTTTTTAAAAATTCAATTGTAGAATGGTGCCAGAACTCCCCAAATATGGCCAAAGGCATGATCTTTTCACCATAATGCTACAGCAGCTGGAAATACAGAATAAGAATTATCTACTTGCTAATTTCATCTAATCTAATAAGTATTCATTTAAATTCTATTTAATGTAATGAGACATGTGAGGTACATTTCAGTATGCAGCTGCCTATAGAAAAAAATATTTCTGTAAGAATATGTATCCATGCAGACCTTTCATTGACACACCACCAACAGAATTCATTCTTCACCCCGTCAGGAATGTTGACCTTCACTGTCAGGATCTTCAGATTTTCCCCTCGGTTAATGGCCAGAATCTGAGCGCAAACATAAATGGCAGAGACAGATGACACACAAAATACCCAAAAGATAAACTTATCAACATTTGTGTACGCACTTGCTTGACATTCTGTAGCAAGTCATGATGGTGGTACAGTAAATCAGTTCACAAAGTACTAGCATGTACAGATAACATCCAGTTTAAAGCACTGATTAAATCACGCCGTGGCATAACAAATCATACATTTTTCCTGGAGACTGCAATCTTAAGATCCAGTTTATCTTAAACACACTTATTATACAAGTCAGCTGAGTTTAGTTGGTGGAATTATCTTGTTTAATAACTCAAATTAAAACTCAAGAAATGTTTTGAAAAATTATTCCGGAGATCAGAAAGGGAAAAAGTTAGTCCTATGTTTCAGGCTTAATTTTTCTTTGCAAGATCAATCCATATTTAAAAATAATTATGAATCAGAACTTGTGACACAAAAGTAATCTGCTTAATTTGAAAAAGGATGATTTTATAGCTATTTGTGCCTAGTTCATAAATAGCAGGAAATATTGTAGATACACTCTTTACATTAATAATAACACTCCAGCCTTAAAACGTATGCACATATTTCTGGCACAGTCTTGTGTACACAACTGCATATCCATGATCTAAAGTTAAATTTGGTCGCACACATGCTATCTGCATACAGAGTTCAATTTTAAATGGAAGTCTGTGGCTCTACATTTAAAACTGGATTATCACAGGAATATCCTGGAGGATACTTGTGGGTTTCTACTAGTCTAACCTCACTATAAAAGACACTGAACGTCCACCTGAAGCAGGCCTTATAATGTTAAGAAAACTCACTGGCCAAGGGAATTTATAAACAGACTAACAGTTAGAAACAGCAACAAATAAAACCTATACATTTTTAGATTTCATTTTCCCTTCCAAAATACTTTAAAGTGAAAAAATAAAAAAAACCTGCTAGAGGTTGACATTCCTGTATGATTATACATGTTGCTGTATGTAGCAGGCCCTGAGCACTGTCACAACAGAGCATTCTGTGTCAATCATGAACTTTAATTCAATCACTAGCTAACTCAGACATGTCACATATGTTAAATACAATGGTTTAAAATGACTCCAGGACATAGTACCAATTTATATGCCTCAGCCTTACTGCTCCTGTGACATACCAGGCCTGACATATCATTGAACAACAAAGCTAATAATAAAGATTCTATGTGAAATATTATAGCATCTGGTACCTTAACTGCCAAAGCAAATGTTTTCATGTAGAGATTAGAAAGACACATTTTAACAAATCAAATGCTTTCATGTTTATTCTGATTTTATTTTTAAAAAAGAGAAAAAAGTTAAATGTCAAGCTAAAATGAAATCAAAATGATGCTCACAACAGAGAATGTATCTGATAGAATTATAATGTCATCATTCAGCATGCTGTTAGTGGGGTCAATATTTGTATCACCTTTTGTTTCCTGGCACCCTGTCTGCAGAATGTGTCAGTCACCTGAACTTAAACCAGCTGTCTTGCAGTCACTGATATTACTAACATTTTTATTCTTAAAAAATTTGCCTATCCAGTTCTAAGTGACATGCATTCCGAGATGAATTATCATCCAAGAAATGCTCAATTAAGTAATTAGTCAATTTCTCCCTCTAATATAATAAAAGTGGTTTTGTTTTTTGAGTAACAGGTTAAAATCTGGCTATTCTAGACACAAAGCAATCTTTCGGTTCTGGAAAAAGACTTATGTAAGACTGGAACAGATCCAGGGGAAGGGTTAATAAAAAGAACATACATTTTTCAGAGAAAGCAAGAACAATAATTTGATCTAGTCACAAGAATCACCAAACCTTATTCTGTTTATCAGAAAAATACAACATCCTTCACTTTGTACAACTCTCTTCTATGTTGCAGATTTAGTTACGCTCACTGAATAAGTTTCATATATTCTGCCAAGGACTTTAATTTCCAATTCCTTTCTAAGTATGAGATTGAAAATAGAGCACTTGCTTCAAACATTACATTTTATTCATGAATTCTTTTCCTCCAACCAATTCAGTCATCTCCAAATAGAGGAAAGCAAGCCCAAGGCATACACAAACACTGAACTGTTTACAATTAGTCAAAAATTCAAATAAACTCTTCAAAGATTTTTTTTTTTCCCCTTAGTTATGACAGTGTTGGTATAGCTACTCAGCTACATCCTAAGAGAGTCCAGTGAGGTTCTCCTTGCTGCCAAAGGAAGGAACTGTGGCTGAACCTCCCAACAGCAAAATGTTCCAGCTGGAAACACCCACAGGTATCTGACCATGTCAAAATCTGGAGTCAGGCTTATTTGTTTAAAAAGGGTTTTCTCCTCATTTCAGGTTCAGTTTTTAACTTTGTCAGTCAAATAACCCAACTCCATGCCAGTCCTGATTATTTCATGGCATGTCTCAACACACAAAACGACAATGGCACAGAAAGTAACCCAGAACTACAGTGTGTGCAACGACAGCTGCAGAACCAAGCTGCAGCTTAACTGCAGACCAGTTTACCTCATTGTAAGACACTCTGCAAGTCACACTTATGGCTACAAATGCTTTGGCCATAAAGACCATAAAGACAGCTTGTTCTCTTATAGGTAACATGCTAGTCTACCACCCATCCCCTTTACTTACATGTAAGCTAGAGCAGAACTACAGCTGTACACAGACCTTTAAGATTACTAGCACTTCCACACTCAGGCAGCGACCAGTTTCAGTGCAGTATTTTATGGAATCCTTTATTTGCAACTCTATAAAGAGATGATTTTAAGCTGACTTCTACTGTTGCCTCTAGTTAAATGCATTGAGAACTCCTGTCTGTGCACAGTCATGAAAGGAGTAGAGAAGGTCTTCAAAACAGTGAATTTTGCAAGCGTTCTTCAAACACGGCTATTTAATCTGCAGTCCTGGGGTATTAGTAAATTTTATAAATTCCTCTGAGTTTCAGGCTTCCCTATATCTTTTTTAGGTATAACCTTCTTTTAAAAATCCTGAATCAAATGAGAGTATTTCTTCACTTGAAGACATCTACAGCTCTCACAATGCACACTCAAGAACACATTTTTAACTAGCTTTTTTAATGCAGGAAAGTAGTATTTCTTCAAAGTATTAGGTGAAGGGGAAACTAAAGACTTTTAGGTATTAAAAAGGACAGTTATAACACAAGAAAATAAAAGAGAAAAAAGTGGTAATTTGCATCAGCAGGGTAGTAAGGTCAGGTAATAAAGAAATTGAAGGTTACGAGAAAGACTTTGGAAAGTACAATACTATGGTTTAAGCTTGAGGAAGAAATAGCAGGTAAAGAAAACACTTTTTGTTTCCTTATTTCATCATCAAAACACAAAAAGGAGACAAACAAGGGAACTGGAAAGCTAACAAAGAACGAAAATATCAACAGAAATGATGAGTATTTTTACAAAATAGGGAACTCTGCAAATTGCACGTCAGTGACGATCATAAAATGCATTTTTTCCTTGACTAGTACAAAAGAGCCCTGACACCTTAGTGAAGCACAAACAACTCAGACTTTTAAGATTCATAATAGAGAAATACTCAATGTGTTCGAACAGTTAATAGCAGTAATATACAGATGAAAGACAACACATAAGACTGCAAAAACATCCCATGATTACAGGACTACCAGCTACAAGAACAGTGGTTACTTCACTGGAGAGCCAGAATGGGGAAAGAAAGGTTAGTGACAGACATAAGGCGAAATAAACCCAAACAGATCGAGTTAATCTTAACATCAGACAAACTAATGACACATCCTGGATAAGAAGCTGTGCAGCCACATGGTCAGAGTGCTGACCAGGTTTGGGAAATCTGGTTTCTAGCCCTGGCTCTAGCTAAGCAACAGTCTTCTTTATGTAAAACAGGAAAAAAAAGGATGCCTTGGACAAGAAGTAAATCATACCATCATCCCAGGAAACACCTGTACACCCAATATACATTGCATATCCGTATTCACCATTCTCAGTGCAGGGAAAACTAAACAGTCTTTGACAGACAAAGGATTCATTCAACAGTAAAGCATCCAGACAAAAAAAATCCATACAGTATAACACTTAATCTCCTGATGAATCTACCAATCTTTGTGATATGTCACCACAGTAGTCTTTCAATTGCTCTGTTGACTTTCCCAGACCCTCTAGAAGCAAGTTTTCACCAAATAATTACTGATATAAATACGGCAAATGTTCATACTTACTACGAAGACAACGACTACAGGTACGTCTTCAAACATCTACATAAAACCCATTAAAATCACTTGTATTTAGTCTTTCACCTAACACCATCCATATTGGGGGAGGAGGGTTTAAAATTAGCCCATACATGTTGAGAAATAATAATTTTTTGTAATAAATTTCAAGACATGCAAGAAAACACCTGAATTCAAAACACCACACTTTTAAAATAGCAAGCAGAGAGAAAATGAGAGTGTATCGCAGATACAAAAGGAAAAGCATTCTGCTGTAGAATAAGGCAGCCTTCTAAAGGAAAAGCACATTTCTTGTTGGAAGCAGCTAAGAGGGTTCATGTGATTTTTTGGTTTGGTTTTGGGGGGTGTGTTTTGGGTTTTTTTAAAGCTAAGTAATTGTGACTAAAACAAAAAACAATTCACTTGGTGATTAGTTATTAATCAGTGCAAAGGTCTTGACAGTTGCATTGAGTGCATCACACTTCAGCCTTTGAGCTTCAGTAATGGGCAGCCTAGCTATCTAAAGTCATCAGCTTCTTACAAGCTAGTAAGTTTGCTTTGTTCTTCATCTCTTTTTCTAGTCATACAAGTCTAGGTTTGGGGCTTAGGATAGCCAAAGATGCTTCACAGAAGGGAATACTGATGACTTAAACAAATCCGTTTCTAGGGTAGCGTGTGGAATGTTCCCCCGAGCTGGTTTTGTAGGTCACCTTCAATTTAATTTTTATGGATCCCTCCCTGATACTTCTCACCAGTTTCACCTGACCAGTTTAGTGTCAAATGGCTCACAGCACTCTGACCCAGTGCTTCAGAAAACATCCAAAAGCAACAACGAATAAGTTTACCCAAGTTTGCTTCAAATACTTACACTCCAACCAAGCAGCCTCCAGACAACTATGGCACTACTACCCCAGTCTCACCCCTACAGACTAAAAATTATCGCTTCGCCTTTATCCCCCTCCTGATAACACTTGCTATGCACTTGTCATGGGGGAAAGGGAGGGAGGGCATGACACACACTGAAAATAAAATCACAGCATTATTGAAATCTCCAATACATAAATCATTATAAATATGTGTTTAATGAGAATTAATTAGACAATGGGCATACTGAATAAACAGTCCTTTGCTCCGTTTAAGACAAAGATTAACAGCTTAGTCCTGCATTTCAAGAATCTGAAAGTCTCTCTTACCTTTGATAACTGAAGAGCAAAATCAAGTGTCTTTAGAATCAGTTTTAAGCAACAAAATTCAAAAGCGAAGCCATCTTTGCTATAGTTAAAATTCTAAGAAAAAAATACAAATTTGTATGTGTACCTGATGATGATGAATGTTCTTTATATTACAAGAAAACTCATGGTACAGCTGGAATTTATCAATATCTTTTTCATTGCCACTTTTGGACGACACTTTCGCCAAGGCTGACTGGATACAAATGTACCTTTGCTGACATCTGAATAAAAGAAACATATGTTAATAAGATATTTTAGCATGAAACTTGTAACAAGTCATTAGTGCTTGTATTAAATAAAAATCAAGTTTGGAGTCTGCCCAATTACAAATTATGTTAACTGTTATTACCTGCAGAACTGTATTACATATCTTAACAGTGAGACTGACAGAGCATATATTGACTGGAACATACCAAGAGAAGAAATGCAAGCAAACCTCAGAAAAAGCTGAACACAGCCCTTCTTGTGAAGTGGATGGATACTCAAAAGCCAGCCAGTTTGGTCAGTTACTGATTCAACTTTACAGAACAAATTTGGGGAAGTTGCAAAAAAAAAAAAAAGTTATAGTACCGATGTATTTTATACAAATGCAACATCTCTTTTGAATCTACCCAGTCTCAGAATTAATTTCTTGCTTTGAGCACTTCACACCCATGAAATTTTTCACTATTTTTAGAAGTAACAGAAATCCCAAACAGATATCTTCCCGAATGCTCGTCATGATTATTATACATACAATACACTTTAGATCCACAGAATACATCTGTAGAGCACTGTATATTCAATTAAGGAGCTTCTAGAGGTCCAACGAATGAAAGTGATAGTCTGGTAGTGACAGTACATCCTTTACAAAACCATCTCTTCATTGAAATTATCACACTGATGTGCTCTAGCCTTTTGATGAAATTGGCCATTACTCATGATAAACAGCAAACAAGGCTGTCAACTAAACAGAACTGAGCTGATTCATATCAACACTGAATGCGCCTAAGGTGGCACCTGTTCTTTGATAACCCTGTTCTCTGTCCCAGACAGTACACAGCAGAGGAAAAAAATAACAAGCAATTACTACTCTGTCACACCAACCCTCCCCAGCCATGACAACATTGGAGTCATTTTATGTGGGAAAACTCAGCTAAAACAGTCAAAAGGATCAGTAACTCCTGCTTTAAAAAGTCATATTTGTTTGCCTTATTGACTAGCAACATCAAAAATCAACCATCAAGCAGCAAATGATTGAAGCAATAGCTTAAGCAGATGCACCTCTGAAAAGTTACAGTTTGAAGGAAGTGAAAGGAGAGAAAATTTTAGCATATAGATCACTAACTGCAAGGGAGATCGGCTCTACATGAAGCAGAGCCACAGAGAATTTCTCAGTCTTTGGGAGTGACAGCGTCGTGCCACGCTTACAGCAGATCTCTCCTCCACAGATAGTCAGATGAGCAGAAAGGCTGACAAACATACCTACAGCACAAGCGAAGGACCTAAATGGACCTAAATCAATCTCACAGTAACATAGTTTTCTCATCATTAAAAAAAGTTATTTATGGATCTGCACGCTAGGAGATTGAATCTTACCACATAACCAGAAGTTTAGAAAGTAAGAGTCAAACTTACAATTTTCTGATAAAATCCAGTGTATCTTTATCCTTAGCAAAGATGTCAGCTAAAATATGCTGTACTCCAGCCTCTACTTCCTGAATAGTTGAAAGTCCTTAGAAGGAAAGAGTTATAAATTATAAAAAAAACTAATATGAAAAACTTACACAACTGCACAAGCACTATGAAAATATATACATGCTGAAAGAAAGTTGATGCAAGATATCCAATGAGGATTCCTAATTAATTAGAATTTGTTTAACTAAGCTTCCTTTCCAAAACATCTAAAATAATTATATTTTAATGAGACTAAACTGACCAATGCAGTATCCTAAGTCAAAATGACACTAAAATGAAAGAAAAATAATAATTTCTTGGCTTGATGCTAATAGATCTTGACATTTATGATGCAAATAAATTATTTACAATAGTAAAATTAGATATTCAAGTATGATTTTGAGGTTGTAGTAAAATGAGTGATTGCAGAAGTCTACACGTTTTGCTACTGATACGGAAATTGCCTAAAATCTTTCCAGGCAATCCTGTCTTTTCCCTGTGTAAGGTTTATATGTCCACTGGTTTGTAGCAGGAGTTTGCAGTGACACTTCTGAGGTCAGGGTACCCTCATTCCCTCTCACAATACACTGTTCAAACAGTGAAGTTATAAAATGTCTCCACAAACAAAGCATTCTAGAGAGCTGATAACAGAATCATTCAGCTTTCCAACACATCCCTCACTTCAAAAGACCAGAAGAGGTGGCACAGTATTCTCCTTAGCACAGTGGTTGAATTGGACCAGAACCAGAAGGTAGTGAAATAAAACTGACATCTTGTATTTTAAATCAATATATCTAGCCCTGTTTCTAGCAACGGTCAATAACAAATGCTTCAGAGCTAAAAGAATCCTAGAGCTGGCAATGCAGCATTAACTGTCCCCTTCAACACACATTACTTTTCAGTCTGATGGACTACCAATATCTTGAAAGAGCTTTATTAACAGCATTTAAAAAAACTGCATAGCTCTAATAACTCATATTCTATTGAATCCAGAAACCTGCTTCTGATTGGGCTATACAGTAACACACTATAAAAAAATTAATCTTGCCCTTTTTTTAGGAAGGTGAAGCTAAACTTACCTGCCAGAAAGAAAAATAAAAATGTGAGAATATGTTATTAAATGCCTGAAGTGATCAGAAGTTGTGGAATTTGGATCCTTACATGTATGAGTTACTGTTTCGTACGGTAAAAGTGATGTCATGTCAAAATACAAAGCTAAGGGAATTTTAAGACATACATCATATTGAATATGAATTGAGACACCCAAGTACCAGAAGTGTACATGGCAACATTAATTTAATTCTACCAGAGAATTTTAATGAGATAGAATAGGCCAAAACCAGACAGGATTAAAGAAATAATCGAAAAGTTCCCATTCAACAAGCACCACTCACATGGGTGTTTTACAGTGTCTGTTGCAAAAGCAGCACGCGCTTGTGTAATTAGAGAAATATTTGACCATGCATACAACTAAAAGGAAGAACAAAGTTTTGTGGTGAGCCTGCTTCCTTACCTTTCAAATATCTGGCTTTGAAACATGAACTCCTGTTTTTTATTTCAGTTTATTTTTAGTATAAATTTAAAACCACTGAGAATTTAAAAGAACTGAATATTAAGATTTGATGAAAACTTTTCTGTACGTCAAATGGCTCGTTCTTTTAAAAAACATTCACTCTGATCTCAAGCTGTATAGAGGCTGTCAAACTGGCTTCCAAGTTGATAAAAGTGATCCAGTTTATAGATTATGTAATTTCTGATGCACCTTTCAAATTAAAACCATTATATAAGCCTAAGCAACATTATTTTTAGCACAAAATTGAAAATAAGTGTACTGATTTTCAAAAACTGTAATGTTTATGCTGCAACAAATAGCACTTCCTTCTGAATGCACCCTAAATAATTAATCTGAAATTTCACCATGAAGATTTTCTTTTGGCTCTTTACACTCTGCCAGAATAGTCAGATATATGGTTGCAATATACTGCTGTATTACGTAATGACATACTAAAAGGCAGTAATTAAACAATCAGAATATTTGTTAACTTATTTTCATTGCAAAGTTAGGATCATTTTATAAACAATAAACAAAAGAACAACTGAAGTGGGAAGAGTGAGAGTCAGCCTTACTAAGTAAGGCTCAGTACCTTTATGTTAAAATTCAAAACTGTTGGGGCAGGGAAGAATACAACTATGTCTCTATTTTAACACCATACAGAAGGTTACAGCAATCTTTGTATTTTATTGTCAGAGATTGCCCCCTACAGATTCACCCATAACTGCATTCACAAAGAAACACAATTCTACAGTCTATGTGTCACAATCCTATCATTAAAAGTTCCTGCTCAAATTTCAGAGATTACATCTTCTCCAACCCCTACTGTCATTCAGTAACAAAAGCTCTCCCGCTCACTCCCCCACCAATCACCAAGGCCAGTTTTTATCAAGACATGCTTTGATGGGTGACATTTACTTCAGTACAGAGTACGAGCATACGCTTCTTGTGTGATCAGCGCTGAATCTTCAGTAAGCAAGTCAAGTAAGAGTAGAACCATGGAGAGGTCTCAGGTGTGCAGGGCAGTTCCCTGTCTCTTACCAATAGTCACACATGTCAACTATAAGTACTCCAGACTTCTGTCTCTTATATACCAGATTTATTACTATTTACAATAAGAGACAAGAAGGTTGGAGAACCATGGCATTAACTGTAAACTCTTACCACGTGTTGCTTAAAGAACTGTTGAATTTAAAATAGTTGCATAACTTCCAGCAACATCAGAACAATTAAAGTAATTCCCCTTTTAAAATATTTTCAGACAATTAGGACATTACTGCTCATAGAAGCAGAGCACTTACCTTTGGTAGTGGGTCTAATATAAGAAAAGAGATTGAGTTCCATAGGATTCTGCAGGAGGGAGAGAGCAGCAGGTTCTAATCCCAGCTGCTTGGCCCTCTGAGCTTTGGTGCCTTTACTCCCGGTTTTATAAGGTGCGGTCTTCAAACCAAAAAAAAAAATAAATACAGTTATTAAAAGACATGGAAATATTTCAAGTATGTACTTTGCATTATGCACTATTTAGTTATGCAAGATTACACTTAAATTAAGGATGACTTGATAAAGACTAGTGTACTGACCACATGGTCTAATTCCTCCAAAGTTCTGCAATTTAATAGTGCTGTTAAAAGGCATCCAGATAATTTCCCTTCTTTCTTCAATTTCTGTATCATTGTATGCGTCTTCTTTGCAACAGTACTAAAATGCAAGAGGCTGATATTAACAGTCACATTTCACAGTGGATTAAAAGGGCTATTGATTGCGACCTTATTTATTACACTGCTGAAGATTGTATCTCATGCTAATCCTCAATAAACCGAATCTGATAATCCAAAAGAGTTTTTAACTGTTAAGTCTCTTTCTCCAATTAGTTCAAAACTGTATCAAAATATCTTGTGGTAGCTTTAAGAAAAATCAAACAATAATGACAGTCATTACTGCTATATATATTTTTTCAAGATTACTGGCCTAGAAGCCAAATTAAAAGGCCCTAAATTAAATCCATGTTGATGAGCACTTAGAGCTGTAATTCATATCAAGATAGCTCTGCAGCATCAAGTACAGGGTACCAGATTCTAAACTCCTAGACCTTCAGTAAGATACCTGTGAGCAACTGCCATCAACAAAGGTATTTTGTTATGATTTATATTACTTGTTCAGACAAGAACTCTCTCAGGCCACCTTCCCTCTTTGGAAAGAATCTCTTGCTAGAGGATAGTGGAGAGTACAAGGAGGAAACCAACATGTTGGCAGAACAGGTGTCAAGTCTGTTCACTTGCCATCTGAAGAGCATATAGCCACCCAAAAGCATGAAGGAATAAGAGCAGTCGCATCCGCCCCCACAGCAGTCTTTGCAGATCATTTCTTTGCTGCAATGATCTGGGATAGTTTAACCTGCCCTCCTGCCACACTAAAACCTCAAGTAGTGCTCTTCACTAATGGGCCTGCAGCTGCAACCAGGAAGCCAAGGCATTCTTAGTGATTTTTTTTCAAAGGGTGCAGCTATGTATCTCTAGAACCTATAAACTACTCCTTTAGTAAGAGTTTTTTTATCTGCAGTTTTAGTAAACTTAAATCTTAAAAGCTTAATTTTTCTTTGGCATTTAATAATACTGGATTTCTTATTACTTATAGCAAAAAAAAAACCCAAACAAAACCCCAACAACCAGACAGGTATCAAGTATAATTACCTCAGTTTTAAACCTTCTTCTTTAGGAGTTCCTTTATAATCATGCGTATAAAGTAACAAAAAAAAGGGACACAGAAGCAGCAGCTGGTTATTTACCACACTCCCAGATATCTCCCTCTATTAACTTACTTACCGTAGCTCTTCCAATGCTTGCTGCACTTCTCGCAAGGCATCGGCCTCCAGATTATTGATGAGCTCTTTTCGATACCGAGCAATAAAAGGAATTGTGTTTTCTTCTCGAAAGAGCCGAATTAAGTTTGCACATACCCATGGTTCAACATTTGTTATTTCTGACAAGGCCTGTCAGAAGCAAAAAAAACAAAAACAAAAACAAACACCCCACCATTTAAGATATGTGATAGATTGCTTTCAACAGCCTCTCACTCAAAGTTTGAAACCACCACCAGAATACAATGTTGGCCAGCAGGGACTACTGTCCTCCCTGAAACAGGATGCCAGGCTTCCCATGCATCCAGCCACCACACCTGGTACTTCAGAAACACATGCAGCAACCAGTGTTTCCAGAAACTTGTAACTACAGTAAAAAATGCTGGAAGGAATGCCTCTTGGGAACAGAAAATACCCAAATACTTTAAAAAAAATTAAAAAAATAAAAATCAGGAAGACAATAAACTGCACATGACAACTCAGGAAACTTGGAACTTATTTTTTTTTCCAAACCAACACTAACATACCTCATGGTTAAACAAAACAAACTAAACCCACAAACCCAAAGCTGATCCAAATCCCACTCCACCAATAATTGGAAACCTTTAGTAATACCATGCTAGTTTCAAGATGAACCAAGCCTCAAAGTTAAACGTGATTTTTTAGGAATTGGGCTTTCTGAAGATAAAGTTAGTGTATCAATGCGGAATCCAGGACAAACTATCGAAGAACCTTTGCTTAGTAACATTTTAACTATCAGTTTTGTTTGTACTTCGCTACAGTTATTCCCATAGAGGGCTGATTTACACACCTTTCAAAAGTTTTTTTTTGAACCCTAAAAATATAACAACTCCTCCACAATCATATTCACTGCTTTTAGACCAGCAATACATGAAGATCAAATACTCCATCTGCATTTCCAGAAATATTTTAGAACAGAATTTTACACCTTTCTTAAGCTGGCAGTGATGATGAATAGAATGTGCCCAATCTATTCTCATTTTGTTCATACTAAAATCTTCCATAAGCACACCCAGCCTCCTACAACAGGAGCTATCCTAAAACTGTCTTCACCTTAACAGCTTCAAAGTTAACATCCTACAAAAACAAAGATGATATCTCTCTTGATGTCACTGTTGTTCCAAGAATGCAATCTCCTCCTTGATGGTACTGTAAATTGATGATATACACTCTCAAATGAGTGTCTACAACAAACAATCCACACCAAATCTTAAATTCTGAAAGTGTACACACAGACATCCTAAATCTTTCAGCATCCCTTCATGCAGGAGCTTCCTTTGATTATATCCACAAAAAAGCCCATGTGCTGATACAGACAAAACGTGCAAACTGTTACAGGCAAGCTTTGTACTAAGGGACTGCCTATGTCACAGATATTAGAATAATGTTAAAGTTTGAAATTTTAACAGTTACCAACCAACACGTACATTTATACATGTATTATGACAATTTAAGCAGAGGTTAAATGACTGCTTAACAGCACAGTGACTCTCTGACACTCCAACTCATGCCAAGAGGACTGAACTTGTAGATTGTAAGTGCTAATTATGTAGGAAATGGTTTCACTGATACCTCAAAAAGGAAAAGATCTCATACCTGTACAATATCCCAGTTCATTTCAAATTCTTCTTTAACTTTGTTGCCTCCTAGATTTTTAACTGGCTTTCCTTCAGGACATGTAGTTGACTTAATCTTTTTAAAAGGTGGTTCATCAGATGCAAAATCCTCCTCCAGTTTCTCATGCTTCGCTTGATTTCCCACTACAGGGACACTTGTTGAGGGTTTTTCATCATTCTCTAAACTCTTCACATTCTTCCCTTGGAATGAATTTAGTTGCATTTTTTTAGGCACTTCTGGCTTTTGATTTAAAGTTTTCAGTTTAGTGCCTACATCTTCTTCCTTAGGTTTTAGAAGTTGCATTCTATTATCTTCTGCAGGAGCAATAGGCAAGGATACATCCTGCCAAAAAGGCATTGAAACCATATTAAGCATTGACTGTTACAAACTGGTTCAACATTTCAGATTAAAACCTAGGAGACTTGATAGTAGACATCATTCTCTCAAGTGATGTCTCTGTCTCGCACGGAAATACAAAGCCAGAAACCAAATAACCTGAAATATATCTGGCTTGGAGGAAAAGATATAAACATACCCAGCAGAACTGTGATTTAAAAGATCAAATAATATTATCCTGGAAAGACTTTAATTGAGCCTCCCTGCAGAAGACACTGACCTACAGTCCTTGCCTTCACTCATCTCAACAAAACAGGAAACAGCAGGGCAGGGAAGCACTCTTCTAATGAGGTGTCAGGTGCAGCATGGGAACTGGAACTGAGATTTGGTCTACTAAGATTTTGTATAACCTTGGACAAGCCACACCTTCTTTCCTGAACTTCCCCAGAGATCATTTTCAGAAGTCAGAAGGACTGGCTTCTGTCACAAACTGACCTCTGATGTTCATCTTTGACAGAAGTAAGTAACTTCTGACAGAAGTGCATCTTATAATAAAACTGTGATCCTTACTAGGTTGAACAGCCATGCAAGGAAACATAAGTACAGGTCTTCTTTTTGTTGTGGTACCCAGCTGCTAAAAAGGTAGAAGATACCAAAGTTGCAACACAGAAACCAGAGATATTAGAATGTTTAGCTTTCATTACAGAAAGAACAGAGGTATGTATTTATTTATTTTTGTTGTTGAAAGAGATCTCCAGGGAAATCCATGTCCCATTATCTTTGGTCAAAATTTTAGAGGAGATCTCTTCAATCTGGGACACCTAAATACATAAGAAAGTCACATTTATCAAATATACTGAATATTCACAGCAACAGCGGAGTCAGATGAGCTGATCAGACTCAGTCAACTGAGCAAAACAGAGTTGGGAAAATTCTGCTCATGTTACTTGCCAACCACCATAATTAAATGTCTCTTGCTTACAGATACTCACCATTTCCTCTTTTATTGCTACCTTCTTGACCTTTTTCCTGGCCACAGCTGACCGTGGAGCAGCAACTTTTTTAGTTTTTGCCTCATTTTTCTTTGGCAACCGAGGTCTCTTGGCAATTTTGCTTTTTGGCTCCCATTCCTCTTCTTCCTCCTCTGATTCAGAGCTCCTGATAAGCAAACAAGTAAACAATATTGCTTATGAGAAGAATAAAAAAAATACATAAGCAAGTCAGTCTGAGTGTTTTCTGACATGAAAGGGAGCAAACAGGAAAAATGAACAGAAAGGTAGGCAGACTCAGCAAATATAGGTCTTTCGTACTGTTGCAGAGCTAATGGCTGGAACAATTTACCAAGCTTTCCTGAAGCTGGTCACTGGAATGTGTGCACACCTGATTCTATTTGGACAACTGGCAATTCAGTTTCACCCTATCTTCACTGTGAGCATGAAAAGCATAGGTAATTTCTGTTTTATAATTGAACAGAAGTTTTGTGCATTAAAACTTTTTGATCAACCTCATACTTAGCATAAAACTTTAAAAAAAAATCCTAAGGAAAAAAGTGATCTCACGAATTAAAAAGTGAAGGTAGTTCATCATCTTCTGATGTAAGGGCTTTGGCTTCAGATTTCACCCTCCTTGGTAGAGATGACATCTGAAAGAGGCAAGAAGCGAACAGAACATTTGGTTGAAGTTGTATTCTCTTATTCAGCCCTTTAACTCACTGCCAAGTGTGCCCTCATAATGTCTTCACCAATCACAAAAGTTTCCTCTACTGTACGTTCAGATTTCTTGGTATCCAAGAATTTAGGCCACAGCAGCACATGTTCAACTATCTTTTCAACTGAGCAGACAAAACCAGCACTATAGCCTCTCAAATTATTTTTCTCTTCAAATGGAAGTAATTATTTGGCTTGCATGTAAAGCTATCCTAGCAAAAAGAGTACTGGTTCTAGACATATTATTGTGTGTCACTTATATACTGTGCCAGTCTTTCCTCCACCAACCTAAGAAGCAGAGAACATAAAATTAAGATCTAGTAAAGAGCTAACACATGTTTTTGATGTGAACAGGACTATAAGATTTTCCATTTGGATCTAGAATTTCACATTTAAAGATTATCTGTTGCTTGTATGCATAATAAAAACAATGACTGTTAAAGAGCTACTCATTAGCAGATAGAAAATGCATAAAATAATTACCAAAGGTAAAAAGGAAAGGCACTGACATTCTCCTGACCTGAGATTCATACCTACAATAGCTGCATTTCAGTTAATTTATAAAATTTTTGGCAATGGTTGGGCCCATGAATTTCAATAATCATATTTTGCAGTTTTAGTTACCTTCATAATTCTATCTGCCAGAAAATTAGAATTAAAAAAATAAAACTAAAAAAACCCCCAATAAAACCATAAAGCATTTCTATAACTATAAAATTCATTGACATATTTTACCTCTACGTGGTACAATTTCATAATTCTTCACATTCTATTCTCCAGCTCTCATACCCAAAAAAACTTCTTGCACCTTGACATTTGATACAGCCTTACCACTGTGATGCAAGTCTTAAAAGTCCCATGTTTGCACATACAAACTGGATAAGCATTTTGCAAAGTGCCATTTAACTCAAGGGCAAAACAGTCTTTAATCCAACTTCATTTTGGCCTCTGTTCAAGCACTAGAAGCATAACTATTGTTATAAATGGCTTCCAGCAAGCTTTTTTTGCAAAGCAGTACCAGAATTTAAGTGCCCATTTTCAGCATCACAGTGGAAGGACGACTATTCAGGCTCACATCAAATAGTACTAGCTATTAGCTTGCTTGTAAATAACCTTCTTGTAGCAGTCGTCATGGTCAGTAACAGGTCAGCATTTCTCTGCTGTTCCCCTGACTGAAATCCCATTATGTGACTGGTTAGAATATACAGGTCTACCACAGGAAAACAGAAATCTCCACAGAACACAAAAAAATATTGCTCACCTTATTAGCTTCCCAGGTGACTTTTCACTGTCAGTTTCCAGACACCTGCAACTTCAACCAGCCACTCTGCTTCTCTGTTTTTGCTCTTTACAGCTGAACAGTCATTATCATAGTCCTGAATTAATTATATATTTATTCCCATTACCTCAGAGGCATGAAAATAATGTTTCCATTTTATATTGTGTTTTAATCTGTGAATAGGAGAAACAAAAAACATTAGTCATGTTTGCAACACCAAGATTTTTAGAATTAGGTAACACCTGAGCCAGATGGCCCTCTCATTCATCTTTTGCAGGTACCTGGACACTTTTCACATGGTTAGGTCTCACAATTCTGATTTCAAACTAGATGTTTAGCTTACAATATCATTACCAATCATACTTCTTCAGCTAATCCAACCAGGTGGGTATTTTTTAGTATTCCAGGCAATCTTGGAAGCCAGTAATCAGTTTTTAAACTCTATCCAGCTTCTCCATAGTTATCCATTGAATCATAGCAAGGAAGAAGGACAGAGCCAATATGCATGTTCTCTCAGCTGAGGTCAGCATTCCTCCTACATAACACCATACTCTAAACACTCCTGCCAGTTTTGGACACTCAGCATATCACCAAGATAGTTTTGGGGCTTACCCGAAAGCCCAGTTAAAAAGAAAGCTTCATCTGGAAGGTCTTTCTGTTAATACTTCCCTTTCACCTCAAGTGGCCAAGGGCAGAGTCTCAAAATACCTCAACATTTGTATTGTTACATTAAGTAAGATTACAGAGTAAGCTTTACTGTTGCCATAAAGTTAATTGTAATTTCTGCCATCCAACACTGATGACTGACTTAACTCTTCAAATCAGTGTAAGAATAGATGAGCTTCTTGGGTTTTGAAACTAGGCATTTTCCACATTCTTCATGAACAGATTAGTATTTACTCCCACATCCTTAAGTCTGAGACTACCTGTCTTCATACAATGCACTGAATGAAGCAGGATTACCATATAGCAAACATAAAAATGGCATAGGAAAGCATGAAATAGAATAGAAAGTGGTATGTAATAAGGCTAAGTCTTTATGGTACACTTCCACGTTTTGGGTTTTTTTTCTTTAGTTTTTTTGATTTTCCACTTTAAAAAATAATTAGATCATCTTTTAAGTGTTTGTTGCAGTCCTTCAGAAAGCTGAAGTATCAAACACGTTTGATCCAGAAGATCAAAGATAAGACCAGCACAGAATCTGTCCTCTGTCCCACTCATCAATATTGTGTCATTTCTTGCAAACACATAGTGAGTTGGGATGGGCCTCAGATACATAAACTCCAGCTTTCATTACATTATTAGTCTACTAAATTTTCTCGAGAAGAGTGATAACTTTGTTCCTAAAAGCTTTTGTACCTCCACTTAAAGTTAATTTGAACTAAGTTAAGATGTGAATTTAAAGCCCAACGTTTATTTCAGAATAACTCTCCATGAACAGACAAGACATTTGTCAGAAGTGAAAATGGAGTTCTACAGCTCAGAATAAAAGCCCAATACCAAGGAGCATCTGTGAGATGAACATCAAACACAGGGTATCACAAAGGAAAAAAAAAGTCACGATATTTCACTGTGAGGTGGGGCCAAGTCATAACCACTTCCACTTCTTATAATGTATACACTGAACTAACTGTACTTCATATTTGTAGAAAAAGAATCTTGCAGTTGCTACATACATTTTTTGTTTACAAAGAATTTTTTTTATTTGAATCCGCAAAAGTACTTCTGAGTTGATTCAAAATTGCCAGACAGCTGTCTGCTAAATTTTCCTCTTGAGCTGCTTGCACTAGGGTGTACTAACACCTACGGTAATGACTAAGAAAAACAGTCCTTCTGTGATTCACTGTGGGGCCAGGGGGAGGCAGGGAACAAGATGAAAAAGCAAGGAGACTAAATGCCACTGATGATGATGAATAACTACTACAGATTTTTTTTAAAAAAGCTTAGAGACAGTCCATGAAGTGAGGCAGGAAGACTCAAGAAACAGACGAACAGTTATGCTCCTTCACATGGAGCATCTACAACACTGAGTGCATTGGCTAGATGACAAGGCAATCCAACAAGCCACTGTCTGCTCTATGGCCTGCTTCTACTAGGATATGGTCCCCCATGTCTCCTGCCTCAAGCGCTGAGGGAGCTTGGTATCAATTGGTTACTATTAATTTTTCAGGTTTATAATTAGCTCTTCTACAGCTATAGGACTTTTCTGCATTTGGAAAGGGGACACTGATCTATGCAAGCTATAGTTTCTTTCCTCAGAGTAGAAACAAGCCCTCACTTCGAGTATACCTGGAGGCAACAGAGAATGAAGAAGTAAAGGCAGTTTTTCCACTGAGGCAAGTCTTTCTGGAAAACACAATAGGAGATAAGTGGCCAATTTAGTGCCATCTTGGTCCCAGCATGTTGTGGAAGGATGAACAAAGCTTCATCTTGTACTTATCTGTCTCCTGTACTTAACACCTGAAGGAAGTATTTCTGTGAAATTCTGTGAAGTAAACATGCAGTATCCAGTGATGTCCACACGTTATCCAGCCACCCACCCTATGCAGGATTTCACTGGCTTACCAATAGGCATATTGAACTCCTACAAGCTCTGTTCTATCAGCTCTCCTCACATCTGAGGCGAGCAAACTTCCAGGTAACATTTACTAACACATTTATTCTTATTTTATGCACATTGTCAGAGACTGCCTTAATTTTAAAAAATGTTGTTCTTAAAGAAAAAGAGTTCTTAACAATCATCTCACCAACAGTATTTTACTTCCATGCCAGGCAACATGAGGTAGGCCCTGGAAAATTTGTCCTTGACCACATACTTAAGCTCCTAACTCCTGTTTCATTTCAGCTCTGTCTGTATATGATCTTTTGCTTCTGTGAGATAGGTTGAAACCTTAACGCTGAACCTTCACACTAAACACTTGATCCCCTATTAAAGGGAATCAAAACTCTTCTGCTTGTCCATCTCACAAATGACAACAGGCAGCATGAAATACCATTGCTTGAAACACTTGAATTCTCTTTGCTTCACACAGTCAGTAATTACTAAAGCCTCACTTCTCCATAAAACCCAAAACAGTTACAACGTGTTCTTCAAAAGTACTTCCCACTTAAAACTGAAAGAGGACTTTACAGAGCTATTATGCTGTCCAGTAAAGAAGAGCTGAAACTATTTAAATCATTGCTATTGTAGATAAATATATCTCCCAGGTCAACTCTCCAAATAGTCTGGCATCAGTTTTGTTGCCAGTTCTTTTGTTCTTACCACTTCTATTCTCTGTATCCACAATGCATTGGAGCTATCCTGATGGCTGTAAATAGTACACTTCTCCCTATCTCTGAGCTACTCATTAAAACAAGGCTAGTGTAGTTTGGTGTTGGGCCATGCCACGAATAAAGAAGAGTGACAGGGTAGCTCTTATTATACTTCACTGTACAGAATCTTAACATGGGTATGCACAAAACATACAGCAAGGAAGTAATCATCCCTCTGATCTCTCTCCCCAAATAGGAGTTCTAGGCTGCATGTAGAATATAAGTATATTGAGGCTTTAAAGGGCTTATGTTAAAGAGCAATCCAAGTCTCATTCAGAGACTGATAGTCTCTTCAACCACCCTATTCATGAAAAGATACAACCCATTGCAAGTAAATTTCTTCATATGGGAATCCAGGTGACATAAGCAACTGCTTGCAGAAAGAAAAGGTTAATAATAGTTTAAAAGTAATTAAATGAAAAAACCCTCCCTCCCCCCCTCCCCCCCCATGCCACCAAAACCCCCCAAAAAAATCCCTGCACTAGCACCAGGCTATGGTTTGTAGCTCCACCATTAGAGCAACAATTTTCAGAGTCAGAAATTGCTCCAGTAATCCTAAGAGACTGTGACATCTTCTACAGGGCACTTAAGAAATAAATCATACTTAACAGTTGAAAGTTATAGAAAAGATTATACTTTCACAGTATGATCAAATGAATGCCATTATCGCAAATTTAAATCTCATAACCTTGCTACATTAAGTCACATAAATCCCTCATAACTAGAGAAATATATATCTGAATATCAACAAAGCCTACTGCACCTTACAACTCAAATTGGTTCTTCTACCAGAAGGTACAGGATTTAAAAAAATAGCCAATAAAAAAACACAATATAGAACCAAACAAACACACCACCACCACACACCTACTTAGAAATTAATTTCATTTCAGTAACTGCAAAAAAACCCCTCTCCAGCAGAACAGGATACAGAAACTTCTAAAGCTCTTTTCCAGTTAAAGCAATGCGTTCCTTCCGAAAAGGAAATATGTCTATGGAGGAAGGTCCTCAAATTTTGCTCTGCAGCCTCTGCTTTTCTAGCATGAATAAAATAGCAAGGTTAATAGAATTCTGTATTTTAGCTTCTTCTTAAATCACACAGGACTAGCCAAACTACAGTTTATTATAACACCAAGCATCTGAGGCCGGACATAAAAAGCACGATGAATCCCACATAAGTAAATTTCAGATCATTATTAGTAGCAGCAGAATAGGCCACTTCAATAAGTATATGTAGGCTCTCAACAGTTTGATTTTGTTTGTCATTTTAAGATACCTCCATTGCATGCTAGAATAACATTCTGAGAAGAAATCAAAGTATAAGCATACTGTCCACAGCAAAGGGGAAAGAATGCTATGCAGACCAATGGTAGGAACTTGCATGAAAATTGTTCTAACACTGTGAGAGACTGAGATGTCCTATGACTGCCTCAAAGCTTGCTTGTGTCTGTGCAAACCTCCAACAGAAGCTGCTGCGGCCAGTGAATTGGTCTGGGGGATGTCGCCCAGAGAAGCGGGAGTGTATTGAAGGATGCACCCCCCCACTTCCTCGCGGTTGCATTGTCCGGACTCTTTAGACAAGCCTCAAAGGGGCAGAGGTGTGCTGAGTTGCCCCATCCTGTAGCCATTTGTGGCCCTATTGTGTAGGCCAGACCCCATACATGCATTGCTAATGAACTGACAAGAGGCAAAGGTTCCTGCCCTGAAGCCAGATGCAACAAAACCTGTTGGACCAGAGGAAAAAAAACTAAAAGCGAGCAGATATGCTAATCAGCAGATATGATGAACTTAGACAGGCAGCAGAAAATTTTGCTCGGTGTGCATCTACCATTGAAGCCAGATCCGTGTGCACCCACCACCGAAGAACTGAAGACTGAGGACCAACGGGATGCTGCTGGATGCATGGTGGTGAATATTCTTGCAGCCCTATCCCGCATCCTTGCTTTATTTCTGTCTTTTCCTTCCATTCTGTCCTATCACTACTCCTCTTCACTTCTTTAATAATAAAAACCTGTTTTGGGTATACGGCATTTGACCTCATTTGTGTCTTAAATCTTGCTCATGGGATCGTATCGAAACCTCCCCCGACATTGGATCGGGACACACTCCAGAAGGTTTTTATCACCTATAACAACTAAATTGTACTTCAGAATATAAATCCAACTTACTGTAATCCTCTCGATGTTAAAACCTTGGAGAATTCCCAGACACTTTTGCTCAGAGAAGCTGGTGCAGATTTCCAAGGACTTCTGCTGCACAAAGCCAGTCAGGGCTGCCTGAGAAATGAGTCACAGACACAGATCAGAAGACTCCAATGCTAACTGGAAAATTACAGCCAGAAAGAAAGGGAGACACATATAGGGTACACACTCACAGTAAAACAGTCCCCAATGCTCATTAGAAAGGAAAAGGCGTAAGACTAGGAGTACCACCTGCTGCTACTACTTACAGAAGTATCACCAAAAAGTCAAACCACTAAAGTTGTGCCCTTAGAAAGCACGCTCTCCTCCAAGCCTGTTCCTATAACTAGTGGTCCCACTGGGAAAAAGGAACAGCCTTCATTAGGCAGCAGCCTGTCAATAAATCAGAAGATGTGTGCACGGGAAGGGGGTGACAAACATTTTCCATGAATTTTTCTAATCCACTTATCTCAAACCACCCATGAAAAGAGACATTATCCCAAACCAGGGGGATACCGCTTCCGATTCAGTAACAGACTGCTACATCATGTGCAGCTACTTCTTTTCTCCAATCCACCAAATTAGCCATACGGTAACGCTCCCACCCAGCTTAATTAAATGGGACATCTTCGCTCCTGAAGGATACAGAAGATGCGCATCTGTTCTGCACAGACAGTCCCGGCAGAGTTTTATCACGAGTCTTGCAGGCACAAGGGGAGTCAAGAGTAAAGTCACTGTTTGTTGCTTGGTAACTCACTACCATCCAAATCACTGCTTTTTGACCCAGAGATGTGACCTAGCTTAAAACACACTTTACATCCTTCGAAGCCCCATTCTTTCCCAGACGACACCCTACTTTCCTCGGATCTGCTGACGGCACTCAAGAGGAAGGACTAAATTTCGCTCCCCGTGCCTGGGAAGGGCATCAGTTCCCAGGCAGCACCACGGGACTAAGGCACCCCTCAAGCCCCTTCCTGCCCCCAAGGAAGGCGGGGGACACAGGACGCATCCCAGCGGAGGCCGGGAGCCCCAGCCCGGTGGGTGCCCCGGCCCCTCCGGGGCGCTGCCGCCCGCATCCCCAGCCCCGCTCACCCACCCCCACCGCTCTCGCACAGAGGGGCCCCGAGCACCGTTTCAGGGCGAGAGCAGCCCCGAGCAACCCTTTCCCCCCGGGCTGGGGGAGAGGCAGGGAGCAGAAACGGAGGCCCAGGAAGAAAATGGCTCGTTTCCACCCAAACAACAGGAAGCCCCCCGCTCGCCGGCGCCCGGCACGGAGCGCACCGGGGCCAGCGCGGCCCGGCAGGCCGCTACCCGCCCTGCCTCACCCGCGCCCTCGGCCCGGGAGGCTTCCCCAGACGTTACCCTCTGCTGCCGGCTGCCGCGTTTGAAAGGGCCGCCAGGACAGCCATGGCGGAGCCGCCCGCCCGACGCACCGCGGGGAGGAGCAGGAAGCGGCGGCCACGCCGCGCCGCAGGAAGCGGCCACCAGAGGGGGGCGGGCTCGACCGAGCCTCCGCCCCCTACCCCGCTCCCGGCGCCCCGCCGCTCCCGCCGGTGACAGGGGGTTGGCGAGCGGTGCCGGCGGGGTCGGGCGGCCCCGGGGTGGCGGTGCTCGCCGCGCCGCCGTCCCGCCGCCGGCAAGGGGCCGGACGCGCGGGCTGCGCTACCGCCGCCGCCAGGTGGCGCTGAGCGCCGGAGCGGCGGCCACGGGGCGGGAGGGCGGGCAGGCGCGGGCCGGGCCCGGAGGGGAGGGCTCGGGTCGAGCCCGGTCTCCCCCTTCGCCCCCCTCGCCGCCGACTTCAGGCAGGTCCGGCGCAGCAGCACCGCACGCCAGGGCCTAAGGCGGCCTCGAGGTGCCTAAGGTGCGGCGGGCTGGCGGTGCTCGGTGGTGGTTATCAGCGCCCCGCTTCCCTCGGGGGGTGTTGTGGGCTCTTCCCGCCGTGCTGCGCGGGGCGAAGGGGTGAGGGCTGTGGGGCCAGCGGCCCCGCTTCTGGCGAAGTGCGAGAGGGTCCGCCACCCTCCGCTTAAACTACGGACAAAGAGTGGAGATGCGCAATGCGTAGGATCAGTTGCTGGTTAATGGGAGTTTGAAAGGTGTTAGAGGCGTTTCCACTGCTTTTGCTAGCCCCCAAAAACCTCACTGTAAAGTGGGGTTAGTTATTTTTCGCAGGGGTATTGGGAAGCAGAAAGCGTTCTTGTGTAAAGCTGAAATACTGTTTCAAAGGTGACCACAGAAGACATAGAAATAAATATATGCCCTTTCTCTCAGCCCAGTGAGTCGATAAGAGCATATAAATCCAAATATACCGAGGATGTTCATGTTCCTTTACCCGTACAGACTAGAACTTGCTTTATTTTTTCTTACAACTGTAAACATTTGCACTCTAGTGCTGGAAAAGGTGTTGCAAGTGTTGGTTGCCCATCTTAAAATTTCATACAAAGTTATGCTTCCCCGCAATCTCTGCATCTGTTCTTTCTTCATCTATATCTACCAAGGTAACGTTCAGCAAGGATCCTGTGAAGTCCATCTCATGCGCAAAGTTTAATGGGTGCTGGTTTCTGGAGCCATCGTTACAAGAGTGGAGCAAGCAGGCTGTTACATTAAAGCCGCCTTCCGAGCTTCCATTACCCTAAAAGGTCTTCTGCTTTGTATCATAAATATTTGTAACTTGTGGTCATAACTACCAGCCAGCTGTCCTCCAGCCTTGGAATGGCAACATCTTAAATGTAACTAAGGTGTAATAAACTTAAATAATTCATAATTTTTCATCTTGACTTTATAATAAATGTGTGTTTAACGGTCTGGAATGACTTTAAACACAATAATGTTCAATGCAGTCTCTCTCTTTCCATGAAGTTTACCTGACCTCTATAGCTTTCAGGGGCCCAGAGAGAGACTTATGTGCATTCTTGTCTTTATGCATGGCGTTGTATCTCTGCTGCCAAATCTTTAGCTGATATAAACTGTCACAGCTCTGTTGATTTAAATAGGGCCTGTGATTTACACAAGTTGAGGATCTGACTCACAGACCTCAATAGGACTGTTCACATATTTAAAGGTAATCGAGTGTGTAAGTGTTTGCAGGCTCAGAGCTGATTCACTTGGAATTTTGTCCTAGTAGGAGCTGAAGCAAAGGGTAGTTTAGTCTAATACTAGGGAAATATCCATTGCTAAGACGGAGCTGTTGTAATTTAACCAGCTAATGTCATATGTACGAAATCCTGTTAGAACCTCAGACAGTTTTTCAGCTGAAACATTGTCATTTATAATAGGTAAGGTTCCGATTTTTTATATTTGAAATCAGATGCTGCTCTTATGCCAATGTGAAAACAACCTTTAAATATAGGAGCTTGGTGCACTATATAACTAAGGACAAACGATTGTGACTATAAATAGATTAAAATCATATTTAAATACTTGGTCTGATTATATTTTGTAATACACTGAGACTTTGTGCAGAATGTAAAAATACTACCTGTGTCATCTGACTGCTTTGATGCACTGCATTAAAATTCCTATGTCTAAGTACATATCATAGAGTCAACTTTATTTCTCTTCTATTAATAGTTTGAAATGAGGTCACTGTTCTTGTAAGAATGGGCTAAGCCTGTGCAACTGATTTTAAATAAATTACCTATATAAAAATGTTTGAGTTTTTTTCTCATGCTTGTACGCATGCTAATACTGACTATAGATAAGGAACAGTGACACTGTTCCTTATCTATAATCAGTAATTTTACTGTCTGTTCTGGCATATGTATTCTATGCTGGCAGCTTTTTTTAGATTTGTTTATAGTGACCCCTGCTGCAAAAGATTAAGACTGACGTTTCTCTAAACCTTTAAAAAGGCATTTACCCAATTATTTCAGAGATCAGTTCAAAAAAACCAACCAGTTGTAAATTCAAGTTAAGTATGTAAAATTTGAAAGTTTTTTAATGTTTTTAGACCTCCACTCAGGAAAGCACATGCTTAAGTTTTCCTCTATTCAGGATAGCAAAATAGTAAAAAAGCAGATTAAAGCATAGGATTAAGTTTAAACACAGACTACCCCTCTGGTTGCAGGATTTAGGTGTCAGCCTATTCCGGCATTGTCCTGAATAGAATGCTTTCTCAAGCTCGGGCTTAAAAATTCGTCAGCACGAGGTATATGTATGTGCTCTTTTACAAGCGAAAGATCCACCTATGCTCCGTGCTGGCCGAAAGCTGTGTAGCCATCGCTAGTGCAGCACCTCACCTGAACTAATGGGCCCTGCTAACAGAGAGTGCATGAGCTGCAGCTTGATGCAGCTCCTACAGCTTCCTAGCAGTCCGCAGGCTGGACAAAATAATCGTATGCTTACTTGCAAAAGACCCTCCAGGTATAACCATGGTAACATCATCTATATATTAGTATAAAAGTTATCATATAAATGTACATGCCTGATACGGCTTTTTAAAGCTGTGTTTAAAGAGTATTATTTAGGCTGCAAAGCCAAGCAAAAAGCCATGCTTAGAGCTCCTTGTGTAATCTTTATACTGCCCTTTGTGCAAATATTTACTGATGAATGGAGGCATGGCATGGAAAATTGCGAGACTAGCATAGTGAAATAACCACAAGGAGGCAGAACTAAAAACTGACGAGTGATGTGAATTGTCCCTTTGCCCCCCCACCGAGTCCCTCATGTTGCATCAGCAGCAGCATTCTTATATGGCTGAGTGCAATTTCCTAAGCCTGATAGAAAGGTAAAAGCTAAATTGAGTGCATTTATCCCATATCCTGTATTACCAGTGGGGATTGAATGCTGTATCTTTTCCACAGTTGCCATAGTTCAATATAAAACCAGACAAATTTGTCATTTTAGTGTAGGGTGATGGATTATGGGTCCTAACAGTGGTCAGTGGGAAGAAATTCAGCATAGCTGCATTTCTTTCTCTTTTTCTGGGAGATGGAAAACTGATGCCACCTGAAATGCTGGGAACGGAGGTGAGCCAGTGGGGGCAATCTGCAGGGTCTTCCTCTCTTCTCCTTGAGAACTGGAGGAAATCCAGTCCTTCGCAGTGTTCCCAAGAATTTGCCGTTGGGGGCAGATGCTGGATTACTTATGGTATGAGGGTTCAACCCGGTTCTTGGCCATGTTGCAGGAACATGCTGAGGGTCATATGGTCTGTACTCAGGCTTCATAAAGAATGTAATCCATACTCCTGTTTCCTACCTCAGCGCTTTGGCAGTTTGTGAGTTAGCTTCTTCTGCAGCCATTACTGCTGCTTTGGTGATGGTGTGAGCTGAACCATGAGATGTTCATGTGTTTTGTTATCATCTTGGCAGACTGAAAAAAGTTTCCTTAGGAGTGCAAGTGGGAGAAGAGAATTGGTGACTTCTAACAGTCCGTTTCTCAACAATAGGTGACAACATGTAGTGACATAAAGGTATATGTATATAGAAGAGGCCAGAAAGGCAGGATAACTCTGCCGGTGCCCTTAGCTTGTCAGATACCAGAAGGCCCCAGTCCAGAAGTAAGATAACCGCATGAACCTAAGCTAATGAGCACTGCTGAGAGGCAGGGTATGTTAGTTTGGGCATGGTGCCACATTAACATGACTCTACATCTTCCAGACGGAAGCTAGCTTATGTCTGGGCAGCTCAGAGCATGAGCAGAGCTTGCTTGTATCTGTCTGCACCTGTCTGCATGGCCTTGCAGAAGAAAAAGCAGTAATTTCCCAATTAATTAGCAAAGGCCTTTTGCAAACAATGCAGACATAAGAGCATCTGCCAAAAAAAAGAGCCTTGCTTCAAAACCCCCTTAATTTCTTTTTGTCTACAAGGCCTACAAGAACATGGCCAGTGTTGAGTCTGCTGTCCATCTTGCCAATATACTCTCAAAGTGCTTTTGTAATACCCATCTGTTTTTGTTTTCTTCTGTTTCTTCCTCCCTTATATTTATATTGAAAGGTCTCTGAGAAAGAGACCATCTCACTGTCTGTGTTTGTACAAAAATACAGTGTGGTGGCATCCTCATCTGTGCCTCTGACTCCTAAACACTGTTGTGTGCCCAGCAGTGATATGGGTGATCTGTGTTAAGTAACCATTTGATTTGGAACTGATAGAAATGTCAATCAGCAGAAGCAGAGATCTGTCAGGAAATAGTTTGCACTGCATTCATATTTTCTACTTGTCAGCTGGACAAAGCACCAGTATTTTTATTTTGTGTGGTAGTGACCACTTGTAAATAGAAGCTCCACGTCACTGCTACTTTGGTCACTACTGCAAGCTTATCACTTAGGTCACATAGTTAGACCCTACCTTTAGCCTATGTCCTGCCTATCCAGAATACTAATGTGACCTCCACCATTGCAGACTTTGAATGCCCCACAGTCTTTACAGTATTTATTGTGATGCCTTCTCAAAATGAGGGTCCTCTATGATCAGATCCTAAGTTCCACTTTGAAGAAGACACTGCAGCCAACTTTCTTAGGCCAGCACCTACTGAATCTACTGGGCCGTTGCTCTGTAATTGCTCTGTATGTGTTTACAGCAGCTCTTTGTGTGGATGACACAGGGTGCATGATCCATATGATGTGGAGTCCCTATGCACATATAGGATGAAATACCTATTTTCAGAAAGAGTTTGAGGAGCTTCTGAATTGCTCCAGAAAGCTCTGGTACTTATCCTCACAGCCTTGTTGTTTCCCTGTTGTGAAGGATGAAAGCACAGACAAATTACGTGCCTTGTGCAAAGGCAGAGAATCCTATCCTTCAAAATCCAGTGGTATTCCATACATGATCTGTTAACTGTACCGCTACAGAGAGGAAAATAGTGTGGCTCTTCCCACAACTGATTCAGCAACTGTTTTGCAGAATTACTCCTTGAGCTCTGTTATGTGCTAATACGTCCAGTCTATATACATAAGGGAATGGAAAAAGAACTGGGTCTTGGAAGGAAGGTAAGGGATACTAATGGATGTTTAGACCAAAGAGTAGACTGTTGTTCCTGGGTTACTGCATGCATCTATTTCAAAAGGGAAGGTCTCTTCAGAATCAGAAGCAAACAGTAGCTTAGGGATTGCTTGAGGGCAATTCTACATCTGTAGTGGTCAGTTCTGATTATGTAAATAAGCATGCTCAAGACTATAGGAAACTTTTTTCTAGGCTGCAACAGTTTTTTGGAAAAAGTCACATTTGGGAGAATCAGAACTAAAGCACTTCATTCAAAGTTAGTCCACTGAACTAGCAAAACCCATTATTCCTGTACTATTATCCATATAAAAGCATTTATCCCCTTTATTTTACCCCATATGTGTGTACATATATATATAATACTTGCCTATCAGTTCTCTGCATTTGGGACTAGGACACCTCAGAGGCGAATCAGAGTCTCCAGTTTCCTCTGCTGACTCTGCAGAAGCATCCAGGTCAGGACCTTCAGCAGCCACGAGGCTGCGTGTCTTGTTACAGAAGGACCAAATCCATCACTTGAAAACGAGATGATGTTGACAAGTGGAGGGGCCTCAAAGTGTGTCCATTATTCCCGTCTGTTCAAATAGCAGCTTAAGTGATTACAAATTGATCAGATGCTTTCAGCAAGCTATGAAAAGGGCTTCGGTCTAGGGAACATTAATCTGAATCTCAGACTCAATTTCCTCCTCTGCTACAGATGTCCTTTGTGACCTTCAATGAGTGACTCTTTCTGTGCCTTGGTTCCTCATTGTTACCATGGGCTACTAATAACATTTCCTAAAATGGTGTGTGAGGGTAAATAATGACTGTGATAACTCAGGTATTGGCACATAAAGGGGCTGCATAAGAATCTTAGATTTTACAGGAAAATTCCTGCCAGAAAAATTTTGACCAGTTCCAGTTAGTACATGGACAGTAACACTATCTGATGTTTGACATGTTCCCCGCCTGTCTGTTACTGACACGCCAGTTTATACAGGCATACTTACAGTTCTAACCAAGCAATCTGTGGATAATTTTGAAACAAGAAAGTTTGTATATAGTCAAAGCATACTCATAGTACTAGATATTCTGGTATGAATTATCATTTAGAGAACTTCTCTATCTCTGTTTCTCAGTTATTGTTTCCTCTCTTTTCCCATCTTCAAAAGCAAGCTGGTGCTTTAAAATCCAAAAGAGGGTTTTTATGTGTGTGGCCAAATCCACACAGCTGTAAAGATGAAAATGAGGGTCGTGTAAGGCCTTTATCTCTTGCCTGAAATTCCACTGTCTTCAGCAGAGCTGCGGCTGGAGGTGGATTAGCCTGATCCTAGATGAGAGCCGAGAAAGATGCAGCTCTTGGCTGCAGGGAGAAACGTGTTTTCCCTTTAGATCCAGCCCTTCTGGAGCTGGCGACTGCCGCCAACAGCTACCACCGGAAGATCCTGCTAGGCCATGGCGTGGCCTTCCTCGGGGTGAAGTTAGAGCTCGCTTTCTGGCTGTGGTTGTAATGTGTGTCAGTAACTTTACTAGCATGGCAACCTGCAGTTCTGTTAAAAATACTTTGAAAATGGCTCTGTTGGCAATCCTAGTGACCATTCTTTTAAATAACTACTGTCAGTCTTGCAGACTCAGTTGAAGTATCTGTTCAGTTTGAAGTGTGCACAGTATTTTGTAACCAGGCCAACATTTTGGAAGTAACATAAACATATGTAATGCCTCATTTTTGCTAAATTTAAAGCAATGCTGTTAGGTTCAAGAAACAGTGATCCAGCAACCTCGGCTTTAATAGTACTGGCAGGCCCAGTTTGCTTGCTTGTATTTGTCTTGGTTATCCTGCAGCATCATAGGTCATTCATTCTCTGACAAGAGGTTCCAAAAATTCCAGTGAATGGAGAATGTTGATACATAAAACTTGGTTGCTATTTCTGTAAAATAACTATTACAGTAACTAACTATATATAGCCAGAAGTAATTGCTTCTGTAAATAAAATACCAGTGAACACATTACAAGATTAAAGAGAAACTTTGAGCTTCCATCACAGCTATTTGTCGACTCCCACCCATACACACACGATGACTTTGCAGTCATAGCTCTGCAATGCCACGAGACTTAATTTAGGATATGCATGGCATATTACACTTCCTCACATTCCTAAATGAAGTGTTCTTCCATTAGCTGCTTAGTTCTCATTTTAGCTAGCCACTTCACCTTTCATTGGTGAAGAAAAGTACAGTCATTTCACCGAATATACTGCAATGCAATTATTTATTAGTCTTACTTTATAGTTAGGATTTATAAATGCATAATAAAGGCTTCAGGTGGCCATGGGGATTTGGATGTATTCTTTAGACAGTATTATTTTGAAACTCCCACTCTTTAAAAAAATTCTCTTTAAAATGGCAGTTATAGGTAGTAAAAGCAAGATAAATTGCTGGAAGATCAGATCAGAAGTGATGTATCTTAATAAATGTGTGATCAGTCTTTGATGGTGATATTAAATAGCTCGAATACCATACTGCTATAGGAAGAGACACTGATTAAATACCTTTGAAGGTAGATTGACAGTGATCTCTACCCTTCAGTGAAGGAGAAGAGTTATTGCCCATAAACTGTGGAGTTTTTGCTTACTGCTGCTGGTAAATCTAGAAAGCCTGCTCATCCTTTATACCTTTTATTGGTAGGGATTTAACAAGTTCACAACTGAGAAGTATAGAGGGAACCTACATAAGGTTTTCAAACTCCCTTATTTTTTTCTTTCCTGTTCTGTCATTATTTAGACAAAGCTGATTTTGCATGTGGACCTTTTGGAAAGAATAGAAGTCTATTCCTACCAAATATTTTTTGCTGGTTCAGTCCTTATTGTTGTTTCTATTAATATTATCATAAGATCTGGGAGCTGCTGTGATGGAGCAGGATCCTACCAAGCTGCAGGTAGAAGAAAAGCAGACTGGTATTGTGCCTGTTTGTAGGTGTCACATTAGAGTTTTGAGTCTGAAGCCCAACGGGCAGATGGGCAGATGTCTCCAGGGAACTCCTAGGCATAAGGGCAGCATAAGAAAAACACTTCTGTACTTGAATTAAAATGTAAGAAAGGAGTTTTGCCTGTTTCTAAGAGTCAGTGATCAGAGAAGGGTGTTGACATCTTGTTAGGAAGGAGCAATTGTAGGCAGAGTGGGGATGGGCTGCGTAGGAACCTGAAAGTGAAAATCAACAGCATGAGTTTACGTGAACAGGAATAAAAGAGAGCAACCAGTATGTTGTTTTAGGCAAAACCCTACACAAATCCTTACAATATTCTCAATGAACAGAAGTGGTGCAGGAATACATCTGTCATAACCGAAAAAGCAGGCTGATGCTCCATTGTATCTTGGACAGGCTGTGATTGAAGATTTCACTGCTGAAAACATTAGCAAGACAAACTCTGAAGATAATTCAGAGTAGAAGATGACACCTATGTTATTAGACCTGACAGTAGTGTGACAAGAAAGCAGATAACAAGAAAAACTCACTATGGGAAGCAAAATCATATTAACTTGTTTGTTTTGTCTCTTTGTATTTGAATAAGTTTGCAGCAATTCAACATCAGCTCCCCCCAAAATGCAGGTATTTGTGTTCTCAACTTGTTGTCAAACAAAATGACATCATGCAACAATCCATACTTCACCAGTGTTGCTTCTGTAACAGCAGTAGTAAATGCTGTTGGTGGCCAATAAACCAGTGTCACAACAGTGTCGCAGTCCTAAATACACACAATACCAAAGTGTACTCCCATTACTTCCCCTCTGTATACCTAGATAGATCTTTTCTGCCCACTTAGAGAAACACTTCTCTGTAAAGTGTCTTTGTGGAAAAAAGTGAACTGAAGGGTTGAAAGACAAACACAGAGATGCAGGTCCCAGTGCTTGTCCCATTAAAGGAGGTACTGGGTGAGTTTCCTGTGGAGTTTGTAAGGGCCCTCCATAGAATTAAATAAATTTTGGTTTGCGCTCCTAAGAGAGCTTTGGGAAGATGTCTTGTAAAGCAGAAGGATATAGGCAGGTATGTTGAATAGCTGTTTGAAGGACAAATCTAGAAAATGTTCCTATCCAGGACAATTCCCAGGAACATGTTTAACTTTAATCATGCAGTGTAAATCAATCCTGTATTTCCCATCTGTTGAGGATGGAGCATTTATGCCTTTCCAGTGCTGTAATTGCACCCTTCCAGTGCAATAACTCGCTGCTGGTTAGTCTCCCCTATCTTCAGCTGAAGCTCCCTGAACTCGTTTATGTCAAATGGAGAACCAGTTCACAAAACTGTATATGCACAACACGTCCTTTTTTATTCTGAAGCACTTTGTTGATGTTACAGATGTCTTTTAACATGAACATCTGCTTCATGGCTTCAGAACAGCTCTGACTACAACTAGAAGTTGTCTCCCGAGGTAAATAAGCACTCACCTGCTAAGCTAGAAAAAAAAATACCGATAAAGGGTATTTCAGACAGCTTGCAATAAATATGTTATCATCCACTTCATGCAATCCACTAATAATCAAGAAAGAGAAGAAAACCAGCCACATTTTATATTCCACATAGTGATGCACTGTCCTTATGGAAAAAGGTGAGTGGCAACATGTCACAGCTTGCCAACTTCAAATACCTTTCTGAACACTGTCTCTCATCAGTAGACTTGTATTCCCATAATAAGGAGTATTAAGTTTCAGTGAAAGACTTGAACATTAATGACCTAATGGATGAAGTAGGATTCAGTGTTTTTTATTCAAACCATCCCAGACTTGAAATATTTGAACTCCCTCTCATTTCTGCTTGTCTGTTTTCCTGATATGCACATGGATCCAATCATCAGATAAATTTCTGAATCAGCAGAAGACATCTGAACTCTTTCAAAAAAACCAAAATAGAGGTCATTAAATTTAGGTATTTGAATCCATTATATCTCAGTACAGTGCTGTAGCTTTAAAAGTTGCTAAGTACAATGAGAGCTTTGCCTCATGAGCTTGTCATCATCCCTGGACACCAGAACTTTAATATTTAGATATCTCAGCAAACTTGAAATTGTTAGCTTCTGTCCTTTTCGAGTGAGAAAAAGAAAACTAGACAAAGTTTACTTGATGAAAACATCTCATTTAAAACTCACAATTTTGAAACAACTATACTACTTTTTTCAGACTTCGCATTTCTTAGATCACAACAAAATAAATACCCAAAACCAAACCAAACAAAATAAACCTAGGTGTGATGTTTCTGTCCTCTGCCATTATTGAAATATTCAGGCATAAAATACGCTACTGAAACATCTGAAAAAGGTTATATTATTAATCCACACATAACTTAGAAATGTTTGGAATGGTATTACTCAAACTTTTATATAAAAAAGATTAGGCAAAACTAAAAAAGTTTCAGTCCAAAAGAGGTATTTTGTAAAGTTATGAATATATCATCACAGACTTGGAAAAGTGTATTAGAATTATAGATCAAACTCTACTTTGATTATACTGGATAATAGCTGTTTCTGTGATAATAAATACTTGCTAATTATAAAAACGCATGACAGTTTTTAACCTGACTGCTATTCCCCCTTTCCTTCCTCTCTCCCTTATGACTCCTTAGTGCAGATCGCAGATTTCTGTATTCTGGAGCAAGTGTAAGCTACTTCCATATGTTGGAGGAAGAGGTACATAAAGGAACAGCTCCTTTAATTTATAAATATGTGTTTATCCTAATAAATAAAGTGCCAACATTTCTCCCCAGGCTAAATCTAGTGTAAAAAATTTAAATACAAACTGGAGCATAAGGACACAAAACAGAAATCTCATTATTTTGAAAGGGATTCAAAGATATGTTAATGTCGCTATAAACAAACAGATTAAAACAAATAAATGGAGGAAAACAAAACTGAAGCAATGATGTACTACGTGATGTGAATAAATACATACTTTTAATTATTTATTTTACGAAGAATGAAGTGGTGTGGGGACCGTGTTACCTACAAGTAGAGTTACCTACAGTAGAGTGATTCAAAAGCTGAAATGTTAGTTATTTTCTCTATGCTACTCTTTAAGCAACACATCTAGACCTCTAGACACAGTGAATTTCTTCCACTTCCCCTAAGGATGGGTGAAGGATACTGGATTCCCCTGACTCAGGTAGACTGTTAAAACCATGGATACTGAGGATCAACCAAGGGACTCCTTCAGTTATAATAATATTAAAGATGAGAAACATTTTTTGTGACTAGCACTTCAGAAAAATGCCATGACCTTGTAATTATGACATACATTTTCATCAAAATATTTTTATAGTTATAGTCAGAACAAAAACATAAATACACAATGGTTTTATTAACATTTAATTATTTTTTTCCCCAAATAAACACTGTAACTAATCTAATTTAAACATTTTAATTAACATTCAGGCTACCTGGAAAAAATCATTCATATAACTTGTCCTATCTTGGATTTGTTAAGTCAGCAGTCCTACATTTGGTTCCTTTGGATGAGTTACCTATTTGACTTTATGAGAGCAGCATTAGGGCAAATATACCCCTATTAATTAGTTCATTTAAATTCTGATAACAAGAAGTAACTGACATAACTGTATGAGATTATATGAAGGCAGTCAGCCCTCACACATTTCTTTTGGAGTGTCTGCTTTCCTTATAAAAAAATAACCAACCAAACAAACCTTTTTTCGTATGAAAACTTCAAATTCCATGATGGATTATTTTCAGCTGAGAGCTAGATTGGTTTCAGATACTGAACATCTCTGGTCTATGGTATTCCTTTTTTAAATTTTGCCCCCAAATACTTGATATGTCCAAAAGCAGAAATATTTATGTCAGAGAGCAAAAAGATGTGTTTTAGAAGTTATCTGCTAAAAGTTATCTAGATAAATTTAAATTTATTTTTGAACATATTTAGATAATTTTTTTTAAAAAAATAAAAAAAACCAAAAACAAACCCCTGTTTTTTTTCTTTGATTTTCGTAAGGAAGGAAACCTGTTTTCTAGTTAGATCAAATACAATTTGTTTTGCCTTTGTAGAATAGCTATCATATCCTACAATTAAAGTATGAAAGTCAAGAGGGTGCTTTGAGGATAGACATGTGAAAGTTTTGTAGATAGCTATGAGGCTACAGAGGTATAATTACTAATTATGTAGCACTAACTCAGACGTGTAGTGCTTTGCTCGGGCTCAGAATTTCCCTGCTAGCTGTATGTAATGGGAGTGGGTCGTGCCCTGTCTTGCTGCAAGTGTTCTGCTTTGCCGGATCACATCTTTTGCTTTCTGCCCTTCTTGTGCTGTTTTAGAAGAAAGGAAGGAAGAAATTCTTTGCATTATTGAGAGCTTCTACAACCCAGTACAGAAAAGACTAAGAAAAAGAGATGAAGCTGTTAGCTGGAGAGATAGTGAAGTGGGTATATTTTGGGCATGTAAATGCGGAAGAAAAATTGAGTATGACAAACTTAGAACCACACCCACAAACATAAAAAGAAGAAAGAAAAGTAAAATAAACTGTGGAGGAGTAATTGTGATCTGCTAATCCTTTATGTCTTCATTCTGTTTGTGAACTCTAAAGTCATGAGTCATGGTAGTTTAGTGGTCAATTGTTTTCTATCCTGTGTTTGCCAGTAGAGGCCCGTTAGGCATTAGCACGTGGGAAAAGAGAACTCTGTCAGTCCACACCTCAAAGTTTTCTCCCAGCATTGGCTCCCTTCCTTCCCTTCTGAGAAGTATGTTAGAGCAAAAACCATTGCTGGACTGTCTGTGTCTTTAAAAAGTTAAAACTGCCACCTATACTAGGAAATGAAGCTTGCCTTTAGCAACTTTAAAGACATAAATATTATGTACTTGTGTAGCTAGGCACTACATTTCAGTTCTCCAAAGACACATGCAGGAATAAGTCTACTGAAAAGTCCTGAATCCTGACATTTCAGATTGTATAGTGTTATGCACATACATATAGGCCTTTTTAGGCTTTGGCCATCGTTGTACCCTGGTTAATGAAGCCAGGTAAAAAACAGCTCAGCACGTGCTACATGTCCTGAATAGCAATACTGCAAGCACTGTAAATCATTATATCATTTCTTTATTCTGCCTTAGTTTCTCAATTTTAAAAAGCTTGAGTTCTTGAATACTACAGTGGGAAAAGGCTGGAGGAAGGCTGTGGGAATCATGAGATACAGGTTTTATTAATGACTGTGTTAATGACTTCATATGTGATTTTAAGCAGGTGATGAGGACTAAATTCTCAAAATTGTCCACTTAACTTGAGATACCTAAAATATCTCTAGTTAGATGTTTTACAATTAAAGCACTCAAAATTCAGTCACTTCCAAAATGTAGCCCTTTAATCATTCTCTTTCTCACTCCTCTGCTTTGTAAAGTGGTGATAATACCCACTTTTGAAAAGCCTGTTCTTTTTACATTTAATTGATACTACTGAACTGATGCATAATTTAAAATCATCAAAAAAATTAGCAGAAGCTCATAATGATAGTTACACACTTATGGGCACACTTATTACTCTGCTGCAACTTATCAACTGTGAAATGAGTTTGCCTTGGAGTGTCACATGTAATAGTGACAGATGCTCCAAACCCTGTACAGGGTTCTGGGTAAGACAGTAGGATGAATCCTTCAATCAAGTGCATACACCCTGCCACTATTCTCAGTGATGGCTAGGCATGCAGATACCAAGTTGTCCTGACTTGGAGCTTCCATTATTTTTTTTAATTTCTTCTGATGTACTCACACTAAATAGTTGAGGCCTTCCTAGTCTGCTCTTCTGGGGAGAATATGCTATATCCTGCCATATGTTGTATGGCTTGCACTCCTGTAGTGTATGAGGAAGTGGAAAGTCAATTCCATTTCCTGAAGGCAAACACACTCAGATCCCTTCAGAGAGTTTCTTTTGGGAAAGTCCACCTCAAATGGGAAACAGTTTCCAGTAGCAACAATACTGCGGTACTCTACTGAGAGAAATAAAGAGAGCAAAAACCAACAGGAGTAGGGATAAATGATCCCAACCGATCTCAAAATGCATTGGGTGTCCAGACTCAGGGGGCTGTGGCAACCTGAGGACCAGCTTTCCTATGACGAGAGGAATTGCATTTAGCACTAGACTACGCTTGCTGCTTGTCTGAAATTGCTTAGCTGGTAGAGAAGAAAGGAGTGAAAAGGACCTGTCCTATTCCCTAATTACTCTACATGTTTGGTTTGGTTTGGGGTTTTTTTTGGATATGATATAAAATCATTCATTCAAGCAGCATATATACTGTTTTCTTTTCTTCTGTGTGCTGCTCAAGAAATCAACAGCCTGCAAATGCAAGAATGAACTTTATGTTCCTGTCCTCTTCTGGTCCTGACGCAGAGAGTGAGCTGTACCTTTAGAAAAACACCTCTGGAAGGCTCACCCTGTGTGCGTGGAGAGGCTGATCTAGGGTGGGGGGTTGTCTCTTGCAGCCTGATCCATTCCAGAGTTCTCTCCTTGTCACTCTGTCCCAAAATTATTCCCAGCAAGGACAATCTAATCATTGAGTCTGAATATCAACAGACTCCTATATAGTCCTGAGCAATGCCAGTTACCTGCGAGTTTCCCTGCCCAAGAAACCTGTTGTAAATTCTCAAGATGAGTGTTGATAAACCAAGAACAGATCAGATCTGGGTTTTACCCTTCATGAGTTTCCCCAGCAACTCCATGTCTAGAACAGCAGTAGTCCTGCAAATGGCAAACCCACAGTGAATGCTGCCAGCAAGGAAAGTTATATATGTGAAGGCTGAGAGGATACATGTGTTAGACCACGTGGAAGCTTATTTATGTATTTGGTGTACATTTCCAGTATAGAAATACCATTGTATTTTACCAGAGAGATGTACAGTGCTAAATTTTCTTATATCAGTATAATAAAATCACTATCTGCAAGCAAGAAAATAATAAAAGAACCCCACAATGGTGAGAGTCCCTGGCACAGCAGTGTTTGTCTGGGATCATACTGCTCTACAGCCCTGCCTAACTGAGCCAGGAAACTCTAGCCTAGATGTAACCTAAGCATACGTTCTGCAACTGGTGGTATGTTTTTGTAGCACATGCGGATATGCTTAAACTGGCTGTAATCTATCTAGGTCAGATAAGAACAGCTAGAAAGGTGTGATATCACAGGTTTCAGTCTTGGCTAGCAAACCAGGTGCATACCTCAAATCAGGCTGGCTGGTACTGCACTGAAGTCACTCTGTCACTATATTTGCCAGAACCAGGTAACTTAAAGCTGCAAATCCTGCAGTCCTACATCAGTTGCAATGCAGATGTATTCTGAGAGATTTATTCCCTATGAAAGCTAACAAATTGAAGTAGAGTTCAGTACGTTCTTCTAAAAGAGGTTGGGAAGAGTACCAAAAGTATAATTAAACTAGAGAGAGTTGGAGAGCTAATTAATCACACATTGACAAGATCTCTTTTGCTGAGACATTTCACAGAGAAGATTAGGAGTGCCTTAAGTAACTTCCTCAGGTACATGCTTTGTGACTGAAGAATAAATTAGTAGGAAATTGGCTGGACACAGTGGAAACCTTGGAATGGAGTTGGAGGTTGGACCAAGCTCAATGAGACTGGACTTCTTCACCTTTAGAAAAGATGAATTAGCTATTGGTATACCCTAAAGATCATTTGCAGCTTGACAGCAGTGAAAATGCTCTTGAGGATGCTTTTTTCCTAACCCTGTGTTCAAAATTAGACAGCTAAATAATAATTTGACATTCAAAGATAGTCAGCATTCGCCCACAATCTTTGATTTCTTGCCCGGAAGGGACTGATCCCACTAACACTCAACTATTGCACTTGTATAAGCATATTCATTAAGTTCAAATAAATTCAGTGGATGTACTCAGAGTAGCGAACATCTTCACATATATGTTGCTTGGAATATGTTCATGTCCATTCAGAGCCAAAGTTCCCCAAATTTCACGTAGTTTATAACTTGTGTTCTGTCTTTTATTTCATTTTTGACATAAAGATGTTTCTGAAAATCTCTCCTGCGTGCAAGCCTGATTTTATCCCTCATGCATGTGTTTAGTAGAACTTTAAGAAATTACACTCCTTTTAAAAAGAAAACTACACAAAATCTCCTCTCATTCTTTCATATTGCTGTATTTGGAAAATCCTGAAAATTTGCTGACATTTCTCCAAAGTTTAAGCAGTTCTCCAAGAAAGCACTAGAAACTGTTATAAGCATTAGTTCTGTAAAGACTCAGCCAGATATATTCCCCTGCCACTGGGACTGTAAAAAAAAAAAAATCCTCTTGAAAATCCAGACTATCTATCAACCTTGGGCAAGAACACCTCAAAAGCAGCTGCAATTGTGGCTGCAGTAATCAAGTAAAGCCTATTGCGAGACCTGGCAGGACTTTACACGCTCCCTCCACCAGATAGTGCTGTTTCTCCATAGAGCTATTGAGGAGTCACAGGCCAGGGAAAGGTCAGGGGCTGACTCGAGGTAAAAGGCTGTCTGCAGCTTGCTCGTCCCTCACTGCCACTGCCACTGCCACTCTACGTGAAACAGGGGAGACGCAGCCTGAGAGGGGTTTGCGGGAGTAGAACCGTGTCTTGGAAGGCTGTTGTCTGCAGATGACTGCATGCTGGTGTTGCCATCATCGCTGTTACCAGTTTGATGTAAAATGAGAATGTAAATAGACACTGATGCAAATAGGCTGCGCTTCTATGATCTGTCAGGGGTCTTTTCCTTACAGCTTTACAGGACACCCTAACCATGCAGTGGTCTGTCAAGTAATCGTTTGGACTGAGGCAACACTAATGAAAAATCAGAACACCAACATGCAGACGCTCCTGCAGGTGAGCAGTGTATGCCAGGAGCAGTCCTGACACAAAGTGATGTGCAGTTTGGTCTCAGAGTGCTGAGTAGAGGCACTCCTTAACCAGTCCTGAGTCTGTGTACCCTGTAGGCCCCCTGTGTGCTTTTTTAAAAAAAAAACACAACTGGGAAGAACACTGAAAACGTAATTAAACTACGGGGCACGGTTTACAACTCTGCTGCAGCCTTTGTAATGGAGTCGAGAAAGGCAACTAGAGTGCTTCTTACTGCCTTTCTGCAGGAGAAATATTGCATGTGCTGTATCTTCCTCTCCTGACCTCTCTGTGAGAAATAAAAGGAATAGCATTTGCTCTTCAGCTCTTAAGAGAACCAAATCCTTCTGAATGCACAGCAAGAGAACAGAAGAAAAAAAAATCAAACAAATATTTAAAAACTTTTCAAGTGGAAAATGGTACTTACAGTTGGACTGTTCTTTGCTGTCCATTGTTCAGTTTTTGAGACCATTGAGCCAATTTTTCAGATGAACTTTGCAGGAAGCGTTGTAATGTTGTTCAATGTACCCAAGTTACTGGACTTTGAGAATATTGTTCCAGGGTCTTTTGGTAAGTTAATAACTGCTCGGTGTTAAAAGTTCAGTCTTGACATAAATATGCTTTCCCAAAGTCTAATTAAAAAAAATATATATAAAAATACATGAAAACAGTGCAAGGTGTGTGTATTTTCCTAAGCAGTGTAAGGCTGGAGCTGTCTGATCCTAAGTGAGCTTGTAAATCCTTATTCATGCAGGGGGTCTTCTTAGAAAAAAAGATTTGTGAAACAAACCTTAGCTTGCTTCAGCACATGGAAAAGTGCAGATGGCTCAAATTAGGTATCAGGGCCTAGCTATGTATGCAGTAGATTTTATATGTAGTTAGCCAAATATAAAGTTTATTTATATTATTTTGTATGCTGTGTTAATATTGTCTGTATTTATTCAGACTTTTGTAATACGCATGTGTGATCTCACAGAGATGCTAGGTCATTAAACTCACCATGGAGACTGTGTTTACTTAAATCTTACCTTGGGCATGTGGAACACACGTAGTTGCAAGTCTCTTAAAAATAAACAGAAAAGATTAAACACTGTATCAGTTTGGCTTTTATGCTTTCCAGTATCTAAGGAAATAGAGCATATTGTTTACATTGCCATTATTGAGAAACAACACAAACACATCCAGAGGAAAGATTTAATTATACTGTTCTTTCTGACACACTAAATGAAAGACCATATAGCTTAATATATAGTACTATATGCTAGGTTGTGTATGGGGGTGGGAGAAAAGGAGTAAGTGATTCTTGTATTTCTAGTGGGGCCTGTGAGTATGGTCCTTTACAGAAATAACGTGACAGATCTATCACAGCTGCTATGAGCCCAGGAAAGGCTGAATTGCGAAGGAAGACATTTCCCATAACTGGCTCCGTATCACAGCTTTGTATCAAACAATTCTGCTTGGGGATTGTCAAGATGATAATGAACATGGAGATTTTACTGTACTTCTATTTTGACTAGTAGATTAAGTGGCAACAGGCACCAAAAAGTCTTTCTTCCATTAATGTGAAAGTTCTCATGACCCATAGGCTTCATTAGTACCGTATCGTCTACCTGGAAACTACTCTGGAAGCACAGATACTGGAGCTAATTCATCAGCTGCAACCATAACACCTGCCCCCTGAGCCATTACCTGTAGAAATCCGTAATTATCTGTTCTTTGCTCTCCAGTCAGGAATATCAGGTCCAGATCAAGGACTGGATGCTTATATTTCATGTCCTTATTTGGCGGGATCCAGGCAATCGAGTTTCTCCTTTTTATATTGCCTGAATCTCCGAAGCACCCCAGCTGCCCTCCTGGGTGCCAGCGCTGGCCCTCGGTTTCCCTTGCGGTATTACAGTGAATTCAAATCCCGTTGAAGGGCAAAGCCCATCCCTTTTCCAATGACTTTGTCACAAAAGACTGGCAAAACCAGTAACTGAAAATAAATAAGGCAGTGACAATTTTCACTGAAGGAAACCCTCTAGATCCTAAGTCTGTTGGTTCTGTGGAGGAGAAAGCCAGGTTGCCTATAGTTTCCCGTTTATTTGTTACTTGGTACCACGGTGATGAAAATGACTTAAATCTTACGTGACATGTAGACAACGTTCAATAACATAGCAAGTATACCGTTTTATCCTTTCAAAAGATTTTTTTTTTTCCCCTTTCCAGTACCCTCGCAGGGCAGTGGCGACTGACTCCCCGCGGTGCCCCCCCTCAGCGCCGGCTCCAAGCCGGGGGCAGCGGGGAAGCGCTGGGCGCCGGGGCGCTGAGGTGGGGCAGGCCCGGGCCGGCTCGGCCGGGCCAGGTGATCCGCAGCAAACAAAGGGGCTGGCACCGACCCGCCGCCCCACGGGGGGACGGGCGTTCCCAGAGCGTTCTCTGTCCCCCCCCCGGGCCGGGCAGGCCGGGCCGGCACCGCAGGCAGCGCCTGCCAGCCGGGAAAAGGGCGGCCGCGGCCCGGGCCGGGCCGGGCCGGGCCGGGCCGGGCCGGGCGGGGCGGGCCCCGGGCGGCCGCTTCCCCTGGCGGGGACGGCACTTCCCGGCGCTCGCACACCGCGGGGAAACTCTTCCTCCGGCCCGGCCCCCGCTGACGTAGCGGTGTCTCTGCTGCCGCCGCCGCCGAGGCCGCGGGGGGCGAGGGGGGGTGGGGTGGCGGCTGGCCGCGGCGGTTGACGGCGCGGGCCGGGGCTCGGCGCTGTCACCGGCGGGGGGGAGCGGCGGGCTCGCCGCCCGTCAGGCGCGGGCCGGGGCGCGGCGCGGCGGAGGGGTCCCGGGGGCGGCGCGGTCACGGAGAAGAGAGCGAGGGGCGGGCAGCCCTGCGGGGAGGGGCCCCCGCCGCCCCCCCCGGGCCCCGCGGCGCCAGCAGCGCCCGGCGCGGGGGAAGTAGCCGTGGCGGCGGCAGCGCCGCGCGGCGGCCGGGGGCAGCAGCTCCGCCATCCAAGCGCGTTAATAAAAGCGGGTGGGGTAGTTGCGGCTGGGGGTGGTTTTTCCAGGCTTGGCTCCACACTTTAGCCTGAGGGGGGGCGGTCGGCGGAGGCCCCCGCGGAAGGCCGCCTGGCGGGTGCGGAGGAGCGGCGGCCCCACGCGCGGTTCCCCCTTCGGCCGCGTCGCTCCCCCAACAGGCAAAACTTTGTACAGAGGCGCGGGCTCACCCCCACGCGCACAGACGGGGCTGCCTCGGCGCGCTCGCACAGCGCGCACACACACACACACTCACACACACACACACACTGACGTCTTTTGCGCATTTCCTGCACCGGAGCGAGCGGCGGAGCGGCACCGGCGGGCTGGGGCTGGCGTTAGGGCTGCGCGGCGCGGCGCGGCGCGGAGGGAGGCGGCCGGGAGGAGGCGGGAGGCGGGCGGGGGGCGGCCGGCGGGAGGCGGGAGGCGGCGGCGGCTCTGCCCATCGCCAGGGCGGCGGCCGCCCAGCCGGAGCCCGCCGAGACCCGCGCGGGCCGCTCCGCTGCCGTCGCCCCCCCCACCCCCGCCCCATGCGCGGGGGTCGCTCCGCTGGGTCCTTGGCCTTGGCGGCGGCGGCGGAGGAGGAGGAGGAGGAGGCGGCGGCACAGGACGGGCGGCTCCGGGCTCCGGCGCGGATGGAAGGTCCCCGGGTGGACGTTCGCTGAGCGGAGGCTGTGCAGTAGGCAGGGCTGGTGGGTCGGCCGGTGTTTCTGATTTGTGTGTGTGCGTGTGTGTGTGTATGCGTGTGTGTGTATTGTTGTGCGGCGCACGGGCAGGACTGGCGTGGGCAGGAGCCTGGGATCGCGGCGCTGCCGCCTCGGCACAGACTGATCCAGGATTATGGTCTAGGTGAAGGGAGAAGGCTCTTGCTCACCCCAAGGATTGATTATGCTCGGGTTTTGATTGCATTCGGGGGTTTCTGCAGCCGCGGGCGCCTCCCCCCTCCCCGGCGGCCCCCCTCCCTTGTTTTCCGTTAGAAACACGGGCAAGAAAATAAATGTATTCACTGGGTGTCGCAAGAGCAAAGGCTAAATAATCAAAGGTAACAGCAGCAGCAAGGCGAAGAGACCCGCACTGTATCCTGCTCCCCCACTCCCAGACCTGCCCTCCTATTTATTGGCGAGACCTCCCTCCCTCCCTCTCGGTGCGAGTGCGTTGTGCGAGTGTTTAATCCCAGGAAAAGTGCAGCCATCCAGCCATGGTGGTTTTCAATGGCTTGCTGAAAATCAAGATCTGTGAGGCGGTGAATCTGAAACCCACGGCGTGGTCTCTGAGGCATGCGGTGGGTCCCAGGCCACAGACCTTTTTGCTGGACCCTTACATAGCCCTCAATGTGGACGACTCCAGGATCGGGCAGACCTCAACCAAGCAGAAGACCAACAGCCCTGCTTGGAACGATGAGTTTGTCACCGACGTTTGTAATGGCAGGAAGATAGAGATGGCTGTTTTCCATGATGCCCCCATCGGGTACGACGATTTTGTAGCTAACTGCACTATACAGTTTGAGGACTTGCTGCAGAACGGGAGCCGCCACTTCGAGGACTGGGTGAGTGTTCGCGCTGTGGATACATACACATACATATGGTTTTTAGTGGCATGGCTCTGGATGCAACATCTGTCTTGCAGAGCTAGGTTGCCAAGGGCATGTAATGGCTCTGAAGGCTTTTCATTATTTCCATGCTTTGTTATACCGAGATAGTCATGGTTACTGTATAGCTAATGCATGTGGTCTACAGGCAAGGGAGGAAAGAAAAATATGCTGAATCTAAGTAAGAGATGTGTAATTACCACTTCAGTTTCTGAAATTATGTTGCATAAACGCAAGTCTAGTTATCTTACTGTGTTTGAAAAACCCCAACCAAATGCATCCATACAGAACGTTACTGCAAAACCCAGATCCAGCACTTAGACTGAGTTCATCATTTCAATGTGAATGCTCTTGGTCAGCCTGACAATGATGAGCCTTAAAAATCCAGACCTGACCTCTGATACGAGACACTTTGGGGGTCTTCATGCCACTCGGAAGCTCACTGCATCAACACTGATGCTCCTCCTTCCTTTCCCCAGACGATCTATACCTTTATGCATAGAGCTAATGCAATGCTGCTTCAAATGCCTGAAACTGGTAGAAGGGTCCTTCTTGGCCCCAACCAGGCAAATTCTGTTGCCTGTGTACACAACGTATCTAACAGCTTCTACAGCATCTTAAAGACACAGAGGCTAACATGTCTCAGTGGGAGTACGAAAAAGCTGGAAAATCCTTGGTCTGACATCCTCAGGTACTGTGATTTAGCATGGAAAAATCAAACAAAGAAGCACAGGAAACGTGAATATGCACATTTCACATTTCTGCAGTTAAACAGTTAAATGGTATATCCTTTAGATAAGATGTATAATAAAACAATATTAACTGTCTTCTCATTTTAAATGTGCCCTGCTTGACCAGCCATCTGAAATGTCTGCTCATTTTTATGTGTATTTATTTGTTATGGTCAAGGATACTAGTTGGGGCAATTTCTTTGGCAAACAGACAAAGAACCCAGGACCAAAGTAAAAATAGCAAGAGTTAATAGCTCTGAGTTTCATGCATTCTTTGGGGCTTCTTTACTTAATGCAGTGGTATAAAGAGATGTCAGAATGATGGAAAGGTGTGAAAGAATTGGGCTCTATTTGTGCTGATTAGGAGCTGAACAACTTTACTGTTAAAACTTTTGTGTTTACAACTTTAAAATATTTTTCACTTCTGCTACATATGTTACACCGTGATAATTAGGATCTAGATTATTCTGATGCTCTGAAAAGCTACACATTAGTAATCTTGGATGGTAAAACCGGGTGATAGGCAGAGGAAAAATAGCCAAATCGGGAAAAGACAAATGCAGCAGTATTGCAGATGTCTTTTACCTGGATTGAATGATAATCAAGTTGTGGCTCTCCCGAAATCAACAGGGGTTTCATCTTTGAGACCAACGGGACAAGGACGTCACCACAGATTTTTAGTGAAAGAAGAATAATTTGTTATATTTTTTTTGTCTATGGTACATGTTGTGGGCTTGTCGCCAGATCTGGAAGGACCTTGCGGGTTGCAGATGCCAAGTTTGAATTTTGGTGGGGCTGGTGTGCTGGGGTGTGTCCTGGCTCTGATTTTTAAGGTGAACTCAAACATCTGAACATGTTCCCTAGATAAATAGTGGAATTTAACAGATTGAGGCCCATTGTAAACATTATCTGGCAGGAACTACATAGCTGAATCAGATAAATGCTGTGTTTTATTGCACCAGGATTCATTGCTGTCCAGCATTCACAGGGTGGGAGGAGATGAGGGAGTGACTATGCTTGTTGTCTGTTGATGTGACAGAATTGAGGACATGGCAGTGGATCATAACTGGTCAGCTCAATGTAATACAGCTTCTGAAGCATCACTTACCTCGTTTTGTGCTGTAAATCCTCATAGTTTGTCTTGTGTTTGTGCAGTACATATAATACACAGTGTACACCACCCACTCTGTATCACAGAATTGATGGGGAGGCAAGTATTTATAGGATTGTGCTTTACCCTTTCCAAAATCTTCCCATTTACTGAATGTATTGCTGTAATTGTAATACCAACTGTGTTTATTGGATTGTTAATAGATAGGGATTTTCAGAAAACTGGCTCTTACAAAATCACACTAGTTTTTCTGTCTGATTTCACTGAGTTAAAATAAGGCCTGTGGCCATGAATTTTTCTATAAAGTCTATAGGGAAGTAAATAGATTTATTGGTATCTTCATCAGTGCTGGAGTCTATATTAAAACCTGGAAAAGAGAAGTCGTCTATGAAATGAATGGGTTTCACACAAAATGCATGTGGCCTAAACCAACGTTAGACTAAGATCTGCTGGTACGATACAGTCTCTTCTGTTTAAGAAGAGGACTAATTCCTTCATTTCACTCTTGGCATTTAAGGCAGATATTTTTGTAGTACTCTTTCCCAACTTTATAACAAGCACATTAAAAGCAGCAGTCACAGGAACCCATTCGTCCTTACTGCCTGAAAGATCAAATAAATGCAACCTAAGAAACACTCTTGGAGATCATAAAGTCTTTCTGTGCCATGCTGAGGGTTTCCCTTTAAGCAGTCCTGAAAGTTTCAGCTGGGTACCACATACTAGTTGAGTGTGTTTGGTGTAATTGCACTGCTGCCCCTCTTCACCTTCAGAATGATGCAACAGTTCTTACAGGACTGGACTGTCACTATTTAAATAGGTTTGAGAAAACGCTTGTGTGCTGAGAACAGCTCTTGTCAATACATTAATAGCTTTAATGCTTTCAGTCTCATATAATACTGCATGTATTTCTGTAAGAAAATTTCAATATTTCTTTTATAGTATCTGCACTAGGGTCAGGGTTATGTTACTTATCCTGTAATATATTTCTAGGTTCTTGTCAGAAGTCCAAAATGCAAAAAAGATTTGCAAAGAAATAATGTTTTGGTTTTTTTCCCCTAAAAAGAAACTGTTTCTCTCTTTAGCGAGCTCACCTACTTTAATTGGTTTTTGCCATGGTGTAAATCCTTGTATTTTTTTGAAGGGATGAGTTTTTTTTAGGAAAATACAGGGTATTTTTCTCACTGTTAAGCCTATGCTATATACTGATGCCATGGTTACGGTAGAAACACTGATGATAAACAAGTACAAAGCTTGAAATCATGATAGCATCTATTGTATTAGGACGTCAGATAAATATGCAAAATCCTGGTTCCTTTTATCTGCAGAATATTCAGCAGTTGCAAAAATTATTTTTAGCCTTATGAATATATTTATATAAAAATTAAAAAAAATCAAAGTTGTGGCCTAAAACAGTAGTTCAGGTTTTACTAGATGGAAGCTTTTAAACAAAGTATATACTTTTTTTTTTTTTTAAAGATCAATATAAAATATTTGTTTGGGTTGCTAAAAAAGGTATAGTGACAATTAAGAAGATGGCTGCTTTTCCAGTGGTGCATCAATACAGACATAGCACAGTAAAAGTGTCAGTTCTGCAGATTTTTTTAGTCATGGCTACACTGCAGTTTTAAAGACAGCTTTGGATTTATGACATTACAGGCTTTTCTGTAAGCGCATAAAATGTTATACAGAATGTCACAGAGTAATCAAGAAGTTGTTGGAGAAGTTTCACTCTGAAAAATACGAAATACAGAGCAATAAACAACCTGCAAGTTCTGATGGAAAAAAACCTAATAGCATGAAAGCTGTGGCTATATTTTCTTGAGTTAGGTAATTCAGGTAATAATTAAGATTGTCTTTATCTAGCTTTCTTACATGTGGCATATGTAAATGTTTCACTTGGGTTGGTAATGCAGCTACATTTTAATCAGGAAGGAAAATTCCGTTGATACTTAGTCTTGTGGTTACACTCCTGTGAATTAGCACGATCAATGTTTATGTGTTTGGGTGATTGGTAGCATAGGTTCTGAGTTCAAGTTCACTTTCCAGAGCTGACGATAGATGAAATCAGTGTGACTGGACCTATGCCAAAGACTCCATCTAAGGGTCTTAGCCATTAGCCTGGCTGTACACAAGAAAACCTATCGAGTCGTCCTAAGAAATCCTTTTGTGGGCTGAGTAGCAGGACTCGCTAAATCAGTGAGGACATCACAACGTTTAGCAAGAAAAGCCTCTCTTTCCACTGAAAATACTTTACTGCTATATTTAGTTTAATGAAACAAGTTTAATTTTCTGCTCTCTTAAAAAAATCCCTAACACTGTCAGGAAAAAAATAAAATGCAGATCTCAGTGAGCTTTTCTTTGCTAGTCCTAAATAGCTTCCGTACTATTTTTTTCTCTGTAGTGCTGCTTCTTAAGATCTAAATTTGAAACATTATACTTTTTTAAAAGCATCATTTCATGTTTCCATTTTGTCATTGTGAAGTTAGTTATGAAACTGTGCCACCATTGCATAAAGCAAGTTTATTAGGAATTAATATCATAGCTCAATAACAAGTTGGTGATGGGAAACAGCATGGGGAAGAAGTACACTCTTTTACATACTTGTTGAACTGTTGAGTTACATATTTTTGTATGGTTATAGTGTACTATTGAAGAAATTTTCCTATTGGAAAGACTAGGTCTTTGAATTGCAGTCCGTACAGTGACAGACCTAGGTTAATGGAGCTCTGAATGTCACCCAAACGGCAGTAACAGGGGAGGGATTAAAACTCTTCTGAGTTCTTGGTCTCGTGAGCTGTCCATGGGTGTGAGAAGCAGAACTGACTCCTTCCAGAGCCTCTAATCTGAATTAACTGGAAAGACTACTGAGGTGTTTATCAGAGTTTTTCTGTTTGTTTGTGTTTTGTTTGTTTAAAATGCCACTTCTGCTGCTGAAATGGGAACTCCTTTCAGTCAGCAGGTGATCTGTTGGAGCTGGCAGAGAGAGAGTGGAGTCGTCATCATTTTAGTGCAGGTCACCCCATGCATTAACCTCTGCTTGTGCCATACACTGCTGAAGGTTCGCATTGGGCTAGCAGAGTGTAATTGTAGTGTATTTTTATTTTCATCTGCTGGCCGAATTTATCTGTGCTGATGGTGTTTAAAGGCCTAGGATTTTGCTTGTGAAAGCTTTACATCTCATCTAAACTGTGGTTCATGGGCTGCTGAAAAGCATTGTTATCAGAAGAGTATTTGTTGAAATGAAAGGGAAATTGCTGTCCCATTTGATAGGTTTCTGCATGACAAGGCTGTTGCTGAGCAAGGTCTGTCAGGTTTGGGGGGTGAGGGTGAGAGAGCTAGAGGGGATCAGCAGGGTTTCACAGGGACTCAGCATAATTGTGAGGGTGGGTGGTTGTCAAGAGGAGATGGGAGATTTTGGAGAGCACTTTGTACAGGTAGGGGTCTTCCTTGCCTTCTCCCCCTGCCTGTCTCCTCCTGTGCCTTCTCTTTTCCCTCTCTGCTGGGGATGTGGTACAGTCACCACGCAACTCACCCACTATCTTGTATCAATCCCTTTCTACAGCTGCATAAATCTACTCCTACTCTTTGCTGGAAATGTTCTCTCCTAACAGCCTCTGCTTACCTGCAGTGCTTCCCAGCCTGCTGAGAAGCAATAGAGGGGGAAAAAGCTGCCTCTGTGGTTGCTACTGCAGGGAGAGAGAAAGGGCAAAGTGGGGAAAGGAAGAGATGAGGCATGGAGAGAAACCTGGAGGAGGGTAATGAGTAGTTGCTGCTGCCCCACATACTCCAGCTGCCCTTTTGGCAACAACAGAAAGCTACACATGTAGGAGACGGGGATGAGCTGGCATAGGCAAATTGACTAGTTGAAGGCCGTATGCTGCTCACTGACCTGTTTTTGTTGTTTTTTTGTTGTTTTGTTTTTTTTTTTTTTTGGTCTGCTTTGCTCAGTGTGTAGCTTTTGAAGTCTCACTTCAGATGTGAAAAAAACTGCTCAGGGCATGAAAAGTATGTAATAGAGCATGCATTTCACTTAGTACTGAATTATCATACATGTAGGTCAGGATTTGATCCCACGACTCATCCTATCTCATCCAATCTCATCCTATTGTTGCTAACACCAATACTGGTACTTGATACAAAGTTCCACGTAGTGAAAGTAATGCTGCTGAACTCTGTAGAAAATACTTGTTAGAACAAAGTTACCAGTAACAGAGTCCAGTTCACAGGTGTTAATTCAAAGCTGGACTTTAAGAAATGTCCAAGTGGGGTGAAAATGATTCCTGCATACCCTTCTTGTGCCAGTTTTGAGACAGTGCTTATCATAATTCCAGCTCAGGCAGTTCCATAGACCCTATGCAGAACTTCATGGTTGCAAGGAAACCATTGATCTCACTGGGTTTGCGGGGTTCACTGCATTTCATGGAGGCAAGTGTTTAAATTCTTTCCTCAGCTGGGGCCTGTGTTCCAAGAGAAAACCAAGAATAAATAACATTTAACAACATCCTTTACTTTTATTTTACTTCTACTGATTTATTATTCTTCTGCAAATCTTGCGCATGCAAGCCTGGTTTCTGCTTTCCTCAGCCATCAGGACTAAAAGTTTGCCCTCCCTGTCCAGAATTCTTTAAATACTGCTGAAAGGAGGGTTTGATTTAAGTTGGAATTGTACGACTTGGCATCTAAGTGTGATTAGTTTCCACTCCCTAACTAAACTTCCATTTAAATAAATTTTTTGGGGGGTTTCAAATTTTGAAGGGAGGCTGTGAATACAATTCGTAAAAAAATTAGAGTTGAGAGCCCTTCTGCTTGGAATTGGCTGGTTGAATTCAGTTCTGCTTTAGCTGGTACTGTCTTCATCTCCTTTCACTCCAGTTATTAGACTGTAAGAGAAAGACGTCTATCTACAGTTCAAGATAAGAGAGGTTTTGGAAACAATAGGGTATGCAAGTAATGGGAAATCTGTGGTCAGGGAGGACTGAGACTTTCCCTCCATCCACATGGAAAGGTAGGGCTGGAACTATCTGGGTGTGGAATGTGATCAGAAGTCCAAAGACGTCTTGGAAAACTGCCAGTTTGGGGGGTAACCAAACAAGCCCTTTTGTCAAGAGCAAGGTCTGAAGAATGGGGATGTTTTGTGTGCCCTTTTGAGTCATGCAAATTGTAGCAGTTACAGGGGTTTCTACCATTTGGAGGCAAAGTGGTCATTACTGAAGGCTGACAAAACCTTTTAACCTTGTGTTTGTAAGCGACTGTTTTCCTGTTTGTCAGGCAGTCACTAGAAGATTTTAAAAGTATATTCGGCAATATTAATAGAAACTGCAACTGTAAAGCTAATAAATAATTCTAGAGATTGGGTAACTTTCATGGCAGTTGTGTACTTTGCACTATATTTTAGTAAAGCAAAATGCAAATGAATATGATGTAAGAACATCTGCAGAATTATCTACTCTGATCATTATTCACAGTCAGTAGCTTGAATTGTTAGTAAAGTTGATTTCTGAGTGTTCTCTCACGATCCTCTAAGAGTTAAAAAATCTTAAATTATCATTGTTGTGATTTAACAGAAGTTACAGAAGCCAAGATTTCACATATTTCTGAATAGCACAGCTAAAAAACCTGGTGATATTGGCATGTTCCCATTAAATATAACAGGAGTTTTAACATTTATTGAAAGCAGTGTTAGAGAAATGATACCCAGTTCTAAGAGCTTTTCCCCCACTGACCTCTGTAGGGCTTGAATTGTTGAAGAACAGAAGTAAAGGAATTTAGAATTAAAAAAGGCAAAGTTTGATTCCATCGGAGGCTCACAGGCAGCCATTTCTGCCTTATATCGGCTAACTTGAGCTGATTTAATTGTTCCAGACAATAGAATCATTTTGGTTGTTTCTGGTGTCCTGCTGGGCAATTTCATCACAGGCAGGAACAAAAAAGCATGAATAATGGCTAGATGTTACCAAATAAATTTCACGTCTGCATTGTTTGAGCAGCGAGCCCCCATTGTATTTCTGTATCTTAAGTGAAGAGTAGGCAAACTTAACACTTACTGTTTCCAACTTAGTATCTTTCAGTACTTTACAGTATACGCAACAAGCCTCTTATCATGGGGGGGTAAGGGTTTCTTACTCATTTTAGAACTCTTCATTCTTCAGTACGCTGGCCTTTTTAATGCCGTAAAAAATATATGGCTTTGTCAATGTTAATATTTGTAAGTATCTTTAGATAGTGATGTGGCAGCAATGAAGGAGATGTAAAGGTGGTGGAGACATGAAGGGAAGACTGATGCATACTCTACACAGATGATGAGGAAATGGTTGGAATTGCTTTGCTTTGTTTCACAGATTAAAAGTCAGCAAGACGGTAGTGTTTCCTCCTTCCTTGTTTTCTTTCAGTTTCTTCTTTATCATCTATTCTGTCTTCATGCTGCCAATTCTCCATCTTTCTTTATCTGTTCTGGCTTCAAGATGGTCGAGAAATGATAGGGTGACCTTTACAGGATCACATAGGATTTTGATGTTGGCCATGCTAGCAGGCTACATGAATGAAATGTCCTGCTATAGATCCCTACAGAGACCTATTGCAAGTACAGTTTTGTTGCTGGGACCATATTTACTCTTTGCATAAGTCTTTGTGGCATCTGTCAACTTCCCTTCAAGGTAAGATTGATCCATGGTCTTTGAAGATGATGTCTGAGAATGTGTTGGAAAATGAAAGGCTAAAGGTCTCTCATGCTGTATCCACTGTGTTCTCTTTCTTACATGGTTAGAGTTGGATTTATTGAGGAATATTGTTTTTTCCTTTTCCTCTGAGTTTCCTTGCCTTCTCCTTCCTTGTAACCCCATACTGCTTTTGCACCTCTCAAATATTTGACCTCATGGCCCAGTTCTTTTCTCCTTAATCTTCTGCTGTCACCTTGTTCTCAAGTATTGGCTGTCTGTTTTAACTTTTCCTTCATTTTTCTTGTTATTACTTCCCATATATCCATATTGCTGTTATTCCCACCACTCTACCTCTTTCCCTCTTCTTGTCGCTCTGGTGGACCAGTGAGCTCCTCCTGTCAGTAAGAGTCAGGATCATCTTTAGTATCTGAAGCTCTATGGGATTTTCCCAGCCGCTCTCATCCAGAGCATGTCACCACTGTGCTTCTCAGCAAGCAGCAGGGAGCTAACTGATCAGACTGGTGGCTAATCTTCAACCAGAAGAAGCGATGTGCTGAGTTTCCAGTTAGTTATACTACAGAAGTGGTTGATGGAGGAAGTGTAATATAGTAGCTTTGAACTTCAGGCAAAATGCTATGGTTTTAGCAGAGTCAGTGGGATGTTGAAGGAACATGATCTGTCTCTGGAAACTGGACTATCCCAAGCAATGGGAATGCTTGTAAAATTTTAGTTGGTACTGACTGTTGGGATTTTCAGGGACTCCTAATCACAGAAAATACCTCATAGTGTTTGTTTCGTTTTTCTATAAAGTGAAATTATGGTTTCAGTCTTCAAAAAAAATAGAGTCCAAGCACAAGTCAAAAAAGGCAGATTAGGGAAACCAAAAGAAATAATGGGAAACTGCTTACCAGTGTGAAAGGCTGTAACAGTAGCTTAGCAGCATCTTATCAGTTCAGCCTTCCTTGATGTCCCTAGCTTAGAATCCCAAGGGGAGAGGTAGTAGTGGAAATTTTGCCGGAGATATTTGGAGATCCTGATGCTTTGCATGATGTGGTGTTTCTCTTCAAGGAGTTGGCAGGTTTAGAGGGACAGCCCTTATGATCTAGTCCATGGTTCCCAAATTTCTAGTTATTTCTGAGTATCCCATATATCTTCAAAAGTGCTTGGGATCACTCACTTTTATACTGCACGATTTTTCTGTATAATTCCATGAAAGCTGGTATTAACTGTATTTGAGCTTTTTTCTTTATCAGTAGTTGGGTTAGAGCACTACCAAGTACAACAGTCAAATACAAACATGATATATAGGGTTAATCTTATGTACTAATGTCACTGGGCCGAGATAAGCTTTGTTAGGTTTTATTCCACACCTTTATTCTTTGTGTCAGCAAGTTCTCAGAGCCATGCCAATGCTCTGAGAGGAGGAAAGAAGAGTTTTATTAACCTCTCATACTGATTTTGTAGAAGTGTTGCCCATTGCATGAGAAGCCAGCAACAGTGCTTTTCACTTGAGCAAAACCTTGTAGCTCTTTCTGATGATCCTTATACAATACTTTATTTTATATACATGTAGTAAAGTCCATTACTTTAAAAAGAATATTGGTTTAGTGGTCATATTTAGGAGCTAGCTTTGCATGTGCATTTTTTTATAAGGCCATGTAAAAGGTTTTAAAACACAAATTCAGTTAAACTGATTTTTAACAATTCTGTGTTGTGTTAGCAGCCCAGGCGCCAGGACCTAGATGAGTTCCTGTGATCTCTTTAGGTGCTCTTTCCTTGCCAGTTCATGCTCATTCTTTATCTGCTTTGCTGGTTCGCTGCAAGATGCCTTGGATAGGGTATCATGTTACCTTTTTGTATGTATCATTTAGTAGGACTGTGGGGTCCTGATCCTTTTTTGAAAGGTGGTCACTGTACAACAGTAGTATAGTATAAAAAAATAGATAGCTACAGTTGACCTCTGTCATAGCCCAGCGCAGTGGAAAAAGGAGAAAATTTTCTGCATTGGTTTTGTTGTTACGTAGGTGTGTGAATAAGCAAAAAACAATATGCCATAAACAAACACAAAAGAAGTTTAAGTCTGTAGTGTGTGCCATACACTGATGACTGGAGGGCACAAGTTGTCTTGCACACCAATTCAAACCTATATTGATTTTAATGGGAATTTCTTTGAGTGGTGTTACCTGTTGCTGAAACTGTTGAGAGCACGTGTATCATTTAGTTGCATACATAGCAATTTCTCTGTGCTACTAGCTGAGTTAGGGAGATGGGTAGTTGAATTACCATCAGTTGAATTCTTTGTATGTTTAATATTGCACTTTGTGTATTGCTCAGAATTGAGGCCTATTGTAAATTTTTCAGATATGTGGAAATCCCATGAAGAATTCAGGCTCCTGATTCAGCAGTCTTTTGAAAGTGTTACCCAGCTGTCTTTTCATCAGTGGTTATTTCGGTGTTGTATCTGTAGTAAGCTCAGCTTCTGAACTGTTTATGAATGAGTTTGTGAGTGCACTGTGAACTGCTTGGGAATGCATTGGTCAGAACTGTCGGTTCTGACCAACAAGCCTTCTCTTCGGTTTGGTATGTACATGTTTTCTTGCAAGGGGTATTGTTCGGAGCATTTTTGAAGTAAAAAAACCCCAAACCTAAACTAAACCCAAACCCTTAACTTTTTGCTTTTTTCTGACTGATACTTCATTAATTAAAAAATAGTAAATCATTGCATATTTCAACAAATAAAATGAAACAGATCTCTAACCTTGTTTAAATGTACTCTGGACATCAAACTGACAGGCTCTAACATGTTCCAACTGTTATATTTGGTTTAAAATGTGTGTGCTCTCCAGCCAAGCACTGTTTTGCTGCATCAGTGTTATTAATACCGTAAAGCTTTCAAAATCCTTAGTGTAATCCAAAGTTTACAGTTTTTAAAATCAGGTTTAAAATCAGATGTGAAGTGTGAGAATGTAATTTTGTCTTTTATGCTGTTCCTGAAAGACTGAGGTCAAAAAAAGCATCTGACTGAAATGGAAGGGAGGCAGATTGAGAAATGAGGGCAGCTCTGGTGAAGCCTCTTCTCCCTACAGCAATCTCCCACTGGACTGTATGGGCTTCTTCTGTTTGGGACCTGGGTGTAATTGTGGCAGTGATCAGTAAGACAAATTACAGGCCGAATGTTTTGTAGAACTGCCAAAAAGTTTGCAGCTCTTCCAGCAACTGTGAATCAGCCCTTCACCCTGTTTGCAGACTAGCAAGTAAAATCTGCTTCCCAGCAGTAGTGTGCCGGTCTGCAGAACCCCTGTGTATAAGCTTTATGCATGGTTAAACAGCTTTACAATACAAATAATGTGACGTCTCGAGACGTTTTATGCACCTATGAAAATGTACTTGATGCTAGTGATATTCCCAGTAAGACAGGAGTGAAGTGCTGAAGCGTTCTCAAAGCATGGATGCATACATTCTGGCAGGGTGACAGTTTTGAATGCAGGAGTTAATACTTTCTCTATGATAACACTCACAATGTGTTAGGTTATGCAGAAACAGAAAATTCATAGCTTCTTCCTGGAGGAGCTTATGCTGTAAAATAAGAAAACTTATTATCTCACTTTTGGATAATAAGGTCATGAACTACAACATAAAATCTACAGAGGTTTTGGGCCTGTGTGTCAAGATAGAAGTGACATGCAAAAGTCATAGAAAATGCATAACAAAATACAAATTATACTTTTCAGAACAGAAGTATGCAAAAGAAATAAATGGTGTGTTATTGCAACTTTTAAAAATGTGTTTGAATGCCCTTGGGGAAGCAGTAGTTGTCTGAGTAGTTAAGAGAGAGTGTTTTTATTCACGTGAGTCAGCAGAGAAAGAGGCTGAAGCTTAAGTTGTGTGCCAAACCAGGGAATATGTAAATAAGACAGACGGACAACAAAGTGAAGCCACTTTGTAACAGACTGGATTACACAAATAAGGAAGATCATATTTGCAGCAGGCTTTATTGAAATAAAAATTTCAAAATGTCGTAACAGGTCACAACATAAAGATGGCTGTTGTATGTATTGCTTGTTTTTTCTTAGTGTTTGTGGTAACAGATGAGGTTGGTGAATTAATTTTCACAGTGCACAAAGTGTTCCTGATCCTGATTGCTTTATGGTCTGAAGTTTTAGTGAGCCATGAGATAATGTGTAATAACTTCATCATAATCTTGCATGCTGTGAACTGGTCAGACAAGTTTTTACATACTTAGTTGTCCTGCATCTACTTGTGATATAACACCTTATCTCCTCTCTTTCCTGTAATTTTTGCCTCTATTTCCATTCACATAATTCCTTCAAACTAATGAGGATGTCAATGATGGGAAATGATGGGATGAGCATTCACTCATAATTCAGTATAAAAATCTTCTTATAAAATGAATAATCCAGCCTTTTATACCAGTGGTTCCAGAAGAGGCCTTTGTCTGCTTTTGTTTTACACGTAGTGATACATAGATCTTATCTGTCTCAGGTAGTAATGAAATTAATTAGCAAAATATCTGAGTCTGGAGAATCTTGAGCATAGTCATCTTCACAGCATTCCTAAGAGGAAGTGTAATGGATAGAGAAACTGTGTTCCTCCATGTCACCCAGAAGTATGGCACAAGCATTATGGTTTCAACCTCAGAGTTTTGCAATGGAGGTGTCAGTATCCTCATTTTTACAGAGGGGAGGCAGGGGCTGAGACCTCGACTACTGAAATAAAGTTTCTGCTTGATACCTTTTAGATATCTATCTTTCTGCCTTGCAGCTTCTTCCTCATCTGTCAATCACTCTTCTTACTCTCCTTTTCTAAAAGAAGGATTCTTACCGTCACATTTCTATTTCCTTGTAGCATAGCTTTTGCAGGCTATTGGGTGTATGGTTTGGCTGTTTTAATTCTGCCACCACTTTATTGTGGGGATGCTTTCCTTCAGTTGTAGTGAACAGACAGACATGCAGGGCCTCTGTCTTGCTGTGTTCTTGACACTGAAGCTTTCTCTGTAGAGGTATGGATTTCCAGTCTATCAGAGCAAAGTCAGTTTGCAGTTGGGCTGCCTCTCTGGAGGACTAGTTGGGGGCAGCACCAGCTTTACTGTTATAGTGAAAAAATTACCATGTAGGGGTATCCTGTATGCATGTACTTGGAGTGTCTCTGGTATTGAGCCTACCTGTGTATGAATGTACATAGGCTGTCAAGGAGGCTGAACAGTTGGATGTGCAAATCCCTTTGAAATGTAGAACGAATTGTTTTGAGCACCTTTGAAAGTTGTCATCCTAACTCATAATTTTGTATATCATTTATAATCCCATAACTGTAGTTAATATGGTAGAAGACAACAGCAGACAGAATGTAAAGTTGAAGTATTTGTTGTTTGATCATTCATGCACTAAATTCAGAGGAAAGGGGAGTGCCATTTGGGTCACTCATTTGAAGAAGCAAAACATTTAATTTTCCATTTTTAGGGCCTCATCTTTGTTACTAGCAGTAGAGTGGTTTAGGATCCTACAGCTGGAGTTGTGTGAAGAGGGAGTAGGGGCAGCTGGTGTGTGCTGTGGAACAGCTGTGCAGTGCAGCAAAGTCTGATAGCCCAACACCTGAGCGTGTTTATAAAACAGATACAGTGAGATTGTATTGGTGTTGCCTGCCTGGCAGACTACTAGCCTGTGGTTTACACAAGGCTGTCCCTGGTTTTGCAAAAGCCACAGAGCCACTATACAGGATATGCTAACATGGTTTGGGGTTAACATGCTATGCTTCAGGATTGATCCTGGGTGGGATAAATTTGGTGCAGATTATAGCAACTGAGGCTAAAAGGAGGTGTCAGTTTAGCTACTCAGAGTTGCTTTGCAAAATTATTCATTATTTATTGTGTTTGGAGCTCAAATGAAGTGGGGGAAGGACACAAGGTACCTGTTGCCATCCTTTCACAGTGAAGAAGTGGCATTCTATTGGGTCTTTTGGTATTGTGTATATTATTGAGCATCCTGATCAGTATAAATTTAACAGCTGGACTTGTAAGGGTAGTAAAGCTTTTTACTTACGGTTCTTTCATCCAAAAGGTATTGTGCAAACACTACAGAAAAAATGTTGAAATGTGGGTAGTTAAGGTCCATCATACTAAAGTGGGAATATCAGTTTTGTGGTATTAGGTGAAACTGAAGGCATTGGAGAGCAAAGGTGATGAATTTATGGCTTCGGTTACTTCAGAGTTTTCATCTGTTCATGAGAATTAACTTTAAACTCACAACGTATGCATTTCTGTATGGCCATCTAAAATTTAATATTGACTTTGCAATACACTGGTCAATGATCTACAGCAAGAAACCAGCACCCTTAGAATCTAGTTTTATAGATTTGCTTGATTTCAAATGTATGTGGCTCATGAAATTCAATTAGAATAGTAGCTTAAGGGAGTATTTTAACAGTTTGATTTCTTGCTGTAGGCTTATAATAGTGTGACACCTTTGATTGCAGAGAAGCTACGATTTTCTTGCATTAGGCAAATATGAGAAGACATGGTGCCCAGATACAACCAATTGTCTTCAAATTCTCCTGGTGTCAGAGGTTTACTTTCTTGGAACACTAATACTGATTAAGGATGAGCTTTGTTAAGACCAAGTGTTTTGAATGTAAACTAGAATTAAATGAATACTAGATGAACACAGATGTGTTTATTAATATCATTGGCAGGTCCACTGTACAATGTGAGACCATATCAGTCATCATCGCTTCAGTGTGAAGTTAACATTTGTGTCCTCACTTCTTAAAATATGAAAGTTATATGATAGACATTCATCTCAAGGCTGACGTATTTCAACACCAAAAAAGGGAGTGAATGGGAGGTGCGGTCCTGAAAGTATCTCTGCTCACAAACCAGGTTCCGGGTAAGAGCAATAATTGAAGACCCTGGGTAGGTAACTCCTTTGTGCCTCAAAATGCCATCTGCTCCAAAGCACAGATCCCATGTCCCAAGGCTTACATCTTCAAACCCATGGGCTCAGTGCTATTTTCCCTAAACCCTGCTATTCTAAGGGATGCTACTTTTCCAGTACCACTTCACCCTTGTATTTCACTCTCCCAGTGGTGCTTGTGATCACTGTTTTATTTATTGCTGTTTGCATCTCCTCAGTCGAGAAGTACCTCACTTCTGCTCCTGGCAGAATTTAAAAATCATGGTGATAGGCTGTATTTATCAAAACTCCTATGAGGGATCCTGGTTCAGAAACAGAGTATATAGCCATGGAAGACCATGCAGAGAAATGAAAAAAAAAAAAAAAAAGGTTTTGGCTCAGAATAACTGGACTACATGAGGGCAAAAAGGGGTGAAATAATTTATCTTCCTTTATTTGGGTATGTATGTCCAACTCATTCTGTATTTTCTTGCCTGTTAGGAATCTAGGAAAGGAGGTGCTGTTCTTCACCACCGGTGTGTTCTTTTTTTCCCCTGGGGAAAGAAACTGGTAGCAGCTTTAGTTACAGTTAACATATTTAATCATTAGAAAGCTTAATTTGAAGACCTGCTTTGTTACACTGTGGTTCCCAGTGGCTCCATCCAAATGTGAGATAGGTATGATGGATAAAACACATCAAGGCTGTGAACATGTGTCATAGGAAGAGGTTATGTTGATGGGGAGATGTTGGGCAGCCTCCCTTTTAGGGTCGTCTGAAGGGTAACTGTGTGAAAACAGATACAGAAGGAAAATATGTTACTGAGAGAGAACAAAAGCAAGTTTGGTCAGGTATTTCAAGGCCAAGGCAACTCAGTTGAGTTATAACTGGCTCTTACTAGCACGCCTGAAAAAAGTAATGTTCTGTGCTTCAGCTGGGTGGCCCTCGGAAAGGGGAGAGATTCTTTCCTGCCTTTTGAAGTCATCAAAGAATATGAGAGTAATCATTTCCAAAGTTATCTCTATGTCGGAAAGCCTCGCTGTTCAGGATAAGCCAGGGTAAACAAAGGACAAATAGGAAGTGACTTTTTAAAAGTATGGATTTGAACCTGTAAGGTGCTGAGTGTCTCCAGTGAAATGCTGAGCTCGCTTGATTTCCAGTAAGTTTATGGAACTCAGTTCCTGACAGGATCAGGTCCTAAGATTAGATCTACTCTCTGAAGTAAAATCAGGTTACTGCTGTCAGCTTTTTTTAACTGCCAATATTGCTTGCAGTGCACATCATCAGTGCTCTGTGTGTACACAGACATGTACAGCATTTGAGTAAAGATAGAAGCTAATCTACAGGGACTGTATCACTTTCACATTTCATTGTTTGTCTGTTGTACTAATAAGAACTCTGATATGAAAATGAGACATCAAGAGGGTAAAAGCAAAGGTAAAAGCAAAATACCAGATGCTTACTGGCAAAAGGAAAAATCCTTCTTTAGTTTTGCTCTCATGTTTAGGAGCATTTGTACATGGTTTTCCCTTATGTAGAGTAAAATAATGCCAATTTGTGTAGTACTTTTCATCAGTAGATTCCTAAGTGGATATCACTTTGATGAATGTATTGAATATGTAATCAAGACTTTTGGTTAGAGAAGCATGTAGTGATGTAGTGCTTCACTTTCAGATGAATTGTAAAGCCCTTCACATTTAGCTTTGTTGACTTCAGTGGAACCATTTGAGGTGTATGGGTATCTCAATACACTACGGCCAGCATGGAGATTCAGAGCTTGCAGAGGATATTTGAAATAGACTGCTCCTCTTCCACTAATATGTACTTTACTGTCCCTATAAGATTAATTTGCTACCAATATTCTGACTGCATTGTTGGCATTGTTTGAACTAAGGGTGGGTATAATGAGACTTCACTGCTAGTCATGCCGAAGGGGAAAACTACCTGTTTCTTCACAGTAGTTTCTAGAAGTTACACAACAAAATCTATATGCTCTAAGTGTGAACTGAGAAATGTACACACAATAGTCAGACTGATTTAGTCCTCTCATAATTTATTGCTGTTATGATGAGCAAGTGGCTAAAATTTTTTTCATCTGGTTATTGCAGCATGTAGAAATAAAACTCTTATCTGAAATGGTAATGAAGTTTTTAATGGCATGACAGAAATGACATGGGTTGGGGGTTTGATTTGGTTTTTTCTGAGATAGTAAATCTGTGCTAATGTTGTATAGAATGCTTGGACCATCTTGAGTTGAAGGGATTTTGATTAAACTGTACCTTTCCAAGGGTTTGTATGTTGCTGTTTTCTGTGGATTGAATAGAACTTGTGCGTTTGTTGACTCTTCCAATATATGGATTATAAACAAATTGGAAGCAAAGGGGAGGAAAAATTAGGCAGACTTTTAAAAGAAACAGTGTTTAGTTCTGCCAAAGTTCCTGCCTCAGGCTTCAGTGCTCAGAGTTTCATGGAACAGGTTCTTCTACCTCTGTTTCCTCATTCCTCCTGAGGAGAGTCAAGCTGACCATACTCAATAAATCTGAGGCTTCAGAGCCTTCCTTGTGCTCCAGAGAAAGTGAAGAGAAAGAACCTCCATGCCTGTGGACCAGCAGCACCCAGGAAATATCTAAAGTACAGATCTGGAGCTATAATCATTTGGGGTGGGGGTTTGTTTTCTAGGGCAGCTTTTTTTCTCTTGGTGCATGGTGACACCTTCTGGGAGGCCACAAGGAGGCTAAACCAAATTTCACAAGCAGGAAGGGAAGTTACTCCTTTGTGGTGGGAGGCAGTCTCCTGTCAAGCCTGGGGAGCCTTGTTTCCCATCATGCAATGATGCAAATCACCCAGAAAATAATGCAAGGGACAAGCTTGGGAAATATGGCATATTCCTTAATATACAGTAATCTTTAGAGGACAATAGTGCATAGTCATATGACATCATCATGTGGGAGAAGTCAGTATTTCGAAGTTAGTGTTTCTCACCTTACCTAAAGGATGATCTTAACACTGAAAAGCAAGGTGGTAGATAAGGGGAGGCAGGCTGGTAGTTGCATTTCTATCTTCCTTTAGGGTACAGACTTCCCATTACATCTTCTTGATCCCAAGTATTTGGTGTACAGGACTTCCCTGGAAGATACTGATAACGATAACTTCCTCTGAAACATTTGCAGACCATCCTTTGTATTTCTGGGTTCTCAATGTGAAAATAAATGTGCTTCTGAGAAAAGACCAGACAAAATCTTACTCTTCACTGTACAGATAGGGTCAAAATTGGTTGAATATTAGCAATTAATTTTGAAATGGAAGATATGACTACCTTTCCTGCAGCTGGGCCTGCAGTGATCAAGAGTTGGGAAAGAACTGTTTCCAGTTTGTTTACCAGTACAATAAATAAGTAACTGTGTGATACTTCTGACTTGCAGACTGTCAGCTTCAAAAGGGGAGTCCGGAAGCCTATAGACCATTAAAAATACCTTGTGCTGGTTTTGAATGTTAGGGCTAAATGTTCTTGTTGTTTCCCTGAGTGTCAAGGAACAGAGTGCCACATTTATCCACCTCTTTTCCACGGTATCTATGGAATAAAGGATAGGTGAAGAGGTACTCTCTCAACAACTCTTACTCTTGTTTTAGCTCATGAAGGTGACAGTAAATAGGCCTTAACTACAAAATTGTGTAGGCTCTTCTGATACCTACAGTCCCAATTGATACATCATCCTGTGATGATCATGTGTCCGAATATGGGCCAAATACAGACTGAGGGAGATTAGGCAATTGATCTGTCCTTGCTGGTGTGGTTATTCAGTAATTGTCCACTAGGAGGTTGCTTGCACCTTTGCTCAGTGTGTTTTGTGGGGTTTACTGAAAGATTTCTTCACTCTACAGACCTCTGACAGAAGCATGACGATTCCTGTTTTCCATCAGAGGTAGCAGTTATAAGTACAGTATCAACAGAAAACTATTTTTTTCCTAGCTGGTGTGTGTGATCATCGACTGTTTTGATCAACCAGTTCTGGGGTTAAAGTGAGACTTTTTTTTTTCCATTATTTGTAGTGTTTTTGACAAGGGGTGGAGAAAATAGACTCATTGCTCCCTTTACTCTGAGTTCGTTTTGTTTTCTGTTCTTTGTGCTCAAGCAGAAAATGAAATGGTTTACAAATAAACTAAATATTAAAACTAAAAACTACTTATATTCCCCCCTCACAGAGCTTGTGTGAAGATAAATAGGAACAGATCATATTGGGAAAATATATCTTTCCCCCGCTCCTGAAAATAAAGCAATTCCTCTGTTACTGAAATTTTCTGCAAGTAAACCACAAGCAGACAGGCTGAGTGCAGCCAGCTACAGGATGACAGCCTTGTTTTTGTTGTTGTTGGGCTTTGGGGGTTTTTAACTGCAGATTTAGCCATTACAAATTGAACCACTAAAAACACATCAGTGTTATTTTGAAAATTCACAGCAGATTGAGCTCAGACCAGGAAGCGAGGTGTTGTCCTTTTAAAGCCTGATATACAGAAAAGGGTATTTCTGACGCATGACCTTCAGTGAACAGGAATTCCTCTACTCAAAATCTCATCCTTACCATGAACTTCACTGCCACAATTCATCCTCTCACAGCTGTGTGAAAAGTGACATATTGTGGAAAAAAAAGTCTTTGAGAGATCTTGATCGTATTTTCTGAAAATAATAACAAGGGCTTACAAAATACATAGCATGAGTTTTTGCTGAAAGGTAACTCAAAATTACATTTATTTACAGACAAAACAAGTGTGGGGTTTTTTTTAGTAGAGTTCATTAGTTGTTAACTAAATAACCGATGAGATTGTTAAGATCTGTTTAACTATCTAATTGTAAGTATCACAATAGAAACTACTGGGGCTTAGGTTTTTTTGAAAATCTGGTTTGAATTTTGAGTGGTGAGTATTTGGAACTTCATGCTGAAAAAATCTGGCTCTGCATGCACTTTTTTGTATATGTTTGCTTTCACTTTTCTTTTTCATTTTCTTTTGCTGTCTTTCTCTCTCTCTCTGCCTTCAGTTTAAAGGCAGTGAAAGAACACCTAGTAACTGGCAGGTTTGAGAACTAGGCAGAAATGTTTTTATGACCATAGCAGGTAACATGTCATGCTTAGTCTGTGGTGGAGTGAATTAGCAGTAGTAATTTTGTGCAGATGCTGAGTATGACTGCAGTTAAATGCATGCGAAACTGCAGCCTTTTTGCCAGAGATGCAGACTGTGGAAGGCATTGAATTGAAGCCTCTTTGGAGTGGGAGAGGGAAGTGTCTGGCAGGCCTCTTTTTTAGGACTCTGCACTTCTAGAATTTGCCAGTTCCTGCTGTTTAACAGCCCAGATTTGCTAACCTCCGGGACATACGGCAAGGCCTACTTTTTTCTTCTGGTTCTGTGTGGAAGTGGGTCTTGGCTAGAGCTAGATAACGATGAAGAGGGGATATGTTGCTGAGATTGCTCCCTTTTTGCTTTTGTTTTGTTTGCTGGATAATTTTATTTAAACTGAGGCAATTTATTTCTACTGTTTAATTTTAAAAGCTTGCCAGTGACAGATCACTGAGCATCATCCCATTGTTTGAGCAAGAAAATGAATAAATAATAGTTTGGTAACTCAAATTCCCTATAAAAATATTGTAGCTGCTAATTATGTAGTCTGTATTGTTTTTATCTATAGGATGTGGTAAATATATAAAAAATTTTTTCCTTAAGGAACATGAATTCTCAAAAACAAGTGAATGCAGTGAATCCAAATAAATGTGATAAGCCCTAATGAAGTGAAACTAAAGTATCTTGTGGGAGTTTCGGGTGCATTAAGAGAAGGCAGTGTGGCATAGGCGTCATAGTAGAAGCTGACACTTCCATGCGTTAGCAGTGCAGATCAATCAATAGAGATCTTTGATCGTAGGCCAGTACTTACATTTAATTCATAGACTGGGGATGAAGTAGATATCAAAGGGCTTGAACAACCATATACCCGGAGAGACAGTACTATTCCCTGTGTGAGAGATATGTAAGCATAGTATCAGACAGTACTCATTTTTAGTTGCTAAAAGAATCGCTCATATTTGAGTTCACTATTATGTCATTCTAGTTAATGAACTTCTGACAGCTAGTTTTACCAAAACTGGTTTTAAAAGTAATTAAAAATTAATCAGTTGAACAGAGCTGAATAGTATTCTAAAATGTTGGAAAAATAAAGTTTATGATGTCTCAATACCAAAATTTATGAACAGATATAAGCCCCACTTTAAAAAGTCTACATAATATGACTTTGCAGAAAATGTTCTAGCTTAATTATAGTAATGTGCCTCGATTTTTCCAGTGGGGTCATTTATTTTGAGTATCTGTCTCGTCTCTTATTACTGTAGCTACGAATAAGCCTGTTGTTGGGTATGTGTTGTCTAAACCTTGCATGTAACTTTCCTGGAATTTGTAAAGCTATTCTGTTTGACATTAGTTGGCATACCTTGTTTGCAACCCTTGTAATCCAAAAATAAAATATTTATGTGTCTCTAGTACCAAAGTACAAAGTACCATATTAAGAACAACCATATACGGGCCTAGCCCTGTAAGATGCTGACTGTTGTCAATTCCCCCTAGCTCAGCAATTGGTTTTACATGTCTCTCTTGAAACCTGCTGGAACTACTCTGAAGTTACAGCTTTGAAACCAGAATCATCATCTGGCTTGGCTGTATGAGGCAGACAGACTAAACTCTCTCAGTTTAGGGTGCCATCGCAGTTGAAGCGCTGCTGTTGCAAGCAGGCATGGACAGAGATTTTTGGCTACTGGGAACAGTAGCTGCCACTTCATCACCAGAGTGAGTGGAGCTATTGGAAGGAAGCAGGAGCTTTTAGAGAAATGTATACAAGGGAAATATATACACAGCAAGAGTATGTGATCCTCCAGGTTTTTGGCTGTAGGACAAGCTGAGTTGATTGATAGACACCCAAGCTACAAATAGTGCTCTTTTTCTGTGTCTATTTGCTTTATTTGGATGTCCAGTTAAATATTTGTTTTGTTTTTATCCCTAGATGAGGATATTATTTTTTCCTATATGCTTTTTCTTGTGTGAGAAGGAAGGGAAGGAGGCATAGGGAAGGCTGGTGGGCTTTCAACCTATCTAAGGCTTCAGAGGTATGTTGAGGATTTTTTTCAAGAAGAATACTGTGCCAGCCATATGGTCTGCCAAATAGTATTTTACTCTTTACTGCAGTGAGATTTGTTTGCAAGTATCTTTCCCCATCCTATCTCCTTTTCCCTCCAATTTAAATAATTTCATTGTGGGATAACAGTAATAACAAATTCTCTAAAAGTTATGCCAACTTCATGCCTCAGGGTTAGCAAATCAGGTGTGCAAAGGTAGCAGGGGAATCTAAAACACGTCTCAGTGCTGCTTATCCATAGTCAGAGGTTTAGGAGGAATAAAGCATAGCTGTATTTGAGTTAGTCGTGCCCTTTGACTTTCACCTTGCATTAAAATTTTTAGCATGGAAAGGCTGAATACAAATGCAAAAGGAATAACATGAGCACTACTTGTGTTATTTTTGTGTCATGGTGTATTCCCCACCTGATGTTCTATCGTGGCATAAAAATACATACATTTCTTACTGTACATTGAGCTATACTGTGTCATGGTGCTTTACTTAGAGACAGGTAGCCATTTATCTTATGTTTTTACTATCTTTATATGGGAATTAGTTGCCAGTTGGTGGAAAATAAGGAAACATATTAAACCCATATGCAAATGGGGTTAATAGTTACAGTTACTCAAAACAAATCTAGTTCAGGCTTTGAAGGTGCAACCAGAGTGCTGCCAAACAGACTCTTCCTCTGACTGTACAAGGCTTTCTGCCTTTATAAGGGTTTGCAGGAACTCTGAGTGGAAGTTTTGCTGTGGTAGGGGCTGCTGAGTCCGTCCCATAGGAAACCGGTGAGAGGAAACACAGGGGTGTCTGAAGTCAGGAATATGCTCGCTGCAAATCACAAGTGGGAACAAATGCAGTAAGGAAGCAGCTGGTGTCTCTTGTGGTCACTGTGAAGACATAATGAAATTTTCTGGTAGTGGGGCATGATAGTGAACCCAAATCATGAAAAGCCTTGGTCCCTTTGTGGTTGTGGGGAGCATAGTGATGGGGGAAGATAGGAAAGTGAGAGGCCATTTCAGGACATACAGCCTGCAGAGCTGCCTGGAGCTTTTTATGGTAATGAACATTTTAGTATTATGCTCCACGTTCATGCTACTTGTTGAATATGGCCTATGCAGCCTCCCCGCCCTCCTCCTTGACTGGCTGTCCCTGTGAAAGCACCTATTTGTGGGGATGTGCGATTTCTTAAAGATTAACCTTTCCCATTTAGCTTTCCAAATTTGCTTTCAGTGAAGATGTATGAGTTTTAAGTATCATTTTCACTTCGGTTCAAAGCACTCCTGGAACAACTCTTTGCAATGGCCACTTGGATTTTTTTAATACCTCTCTTTTTCAGAAAGTGAAGACATTTGAAAAATAAACATAAAGTTGTATCCATTGGTTCTTTGGCAAATCAGAACATGTTTTTCATAAAAAACTACAGATAGAATTTGAGCAACATATTAGCAAATATGTTTATATTTTTCATTCTAAAAGATTTACGGCATCAGTATTAACTTCACATTTTGAAAAAGTCTCAGGCACCTAGAAGGGTACTGAAAAATACACTTTTTAAAAATTAGGATGTTTAATCTGTAAATGAGCAAAAATGTGTATCTTTTGTATAGCAAATTTCAAAGCCAAATAGCGCATTCTATAGAATTTTATGTATTGTGTGGCTTCGGCTGATTCATATGAATGCTAATGCTCTGCTTCTTTCCACTGCTTCATTTCTGCCAAGAACTGTTTTAGCATTTCAAACCTTCCAGCAATATAAAACTGGAAGGAGATGCTTTGATTTGCAAGGTCCAAATAACAAAGTATTGATGTATTTTATGCTTTTTTAAAATACATGTATGTATATATTATTAATTCATGTTTGCTTGTGCTGAGAAATATTAGTAATATAGCATTAACACTCTTTTGGAAGGACAACAGTTTTCGTTCATTCCTGTCTTCATTTCTTTTAATGTAGCCATCTTGTGGTTTAACCCCAGCTGGCAACTAAGCACCACATAGCTGCTCACTCAAAATTGTGCCTAGAAAACCTTATACCACATTGCAGCATAGTATTATCAACGTAACCACTGTTCAGTGAGCCTGACCAATGTGATGTAGAGGTGTTTCAAGCTACACAATGAATCTATATGCTGTATGGGTCCAGTTGTCTATAAAATATGAAACTACGTATGGTGTTTGTTATTTTAATTAAAATATACAGGCAGTATCTAACCAAATTTATTTGTATGATTCTGTATTTCTTGTACATTTTTCTTTAGCTGGAGAGTAGAGACACAAAGCTTTTCTGGCTTAGATGCTTGAGCAGTTATGGTTAGATGCTAGTGTGTAGAATACCTCTGTTGTCAGTAGCCTAGAGAAACGCAAGAATCCTTGTCAGTTTTTACTGACACAGTTTGATTCATGTATAAAATGCCATACACATGTCATCGTGTATAGCTGGTCAAACACTTGTGGGTGTTGGTGCGTGTGCCAAAGATGAATTTTGCCTGGATGATAGCTTGATAAATCATCAGTGTAGTTTCCATTGTCCATGGAACAAAACTATAAATTCCTTGGCAGTCAGGGTTACCTAGAGACTAATATAAAGGTTGCTAGTATAAAGGTAGCTTGCTTTGTTGCTTCAGATGTGCGAGTGTGCCAAAAAGCAAGGCTAATGGTCTGCATTCCCAAGTTCAGGAGAAAGCCAGATCAGCAAACTGGACACCTCTAGCCTATCCTACTTATTCCAGCTGGTCAGGACTCTTTTGTTAATCCAAATCTTATTTTGGAAATACTGATCTGTTGCAGTTTTTTCAGTAAGGCATGGCCATTTTCACGTAATTTACACAGGAGAAATATTTATGAGGTCCTGGGTGGAATTACCACTCCTAGCCAGCAGCTCATGATGGGAGCAGTTCGATGGCATGCAGGAGAGCACTTTCAGGGCCATGTTTCTTTGCTGACTGTGTCACATCTGAGTAGCCTAACTGTATTACTGTTCAGGGGTAAATCTCTCTTCTCCTCCCCCCATTTAATTTCAAAACCTCTGAAAGTAATTGGTTTAATTTTAATATACAGTAGAATAATTTAGAGATTTTAATGGGATGGAGGAAGGAAGCCATTTTCTGACCAGCTCTGTGCAGTAATTAGTACCCTGGGTATGCCCTAATGCTGTGTGCAAACACTTTGCCTGTCTCTAAATCTCACCAATGGTGGCCTTTATGCTAGGGGAGTGTGAGAATTAGAAATTCCCTTATCTGTGGTGTCCTTGACAACTTTATCTAAGCACAGAAGAAATCCTGTGCTGTGACATACTGTCAGCTGGTGTTCATTCACTGCTCCCTTTCTTTGCATTGTGAACCTGTTTTTTAGCTAATTTAAACCTCCCCAAAACCAAGGGTGCAACCAGTCCCTTTATTTATGATGGTAGAAAGGATTAAGCTTCTTCATACAACCAGGAAGCTAAAACAATAGCAGCCTCTGCCCTGCTATGGATTCTGGGGATTGCCAAGTGGATGGTTGAAAATCTAAACTGCTGGGAAACAGCCAGGTTGATTTCCAGCAGTAATGGGATTCATCAGGGCTAGTTTTCAAATGCTTGGAAAAATGAATGTTAGTTCGATAAGTACTTAGTTTATAAAAGAAAGTTTGAAGGCAAATTCAAAAAAATGCCAGATTGGTTGGCTATGTAAATTTGTGAAGCGAGGCTGGATTACTTTCATTTGTTTATGGGTATCAATAAGGTGGTTTCTAAATAAAAAAATAAGCTAACAAGTGACAATACGACCTTCAGTATGATGGAAGCTGAGTCTCCCTTCTCCTTTGCAGCCTACTGTCTAATTATTTTTTAAAATTTATTGATAATAGTAACATTCTTAATAAATAAGAAATGATATACCTGGTCTGATACATGTTTTCCCAGCATCCTTTTGTTCACAAATCACATTTCAGAATACTAATTAAATGGGGAAGCTAGCAAATTGTTGCTAGCTAGTTTAGTTAGCATTAGTCACACAGCTCTGCAAGCGCTTTTAGAGGGGATAGCGTTGTTCTAAATAGACATGTAAATCTCACATTATTTCTGTTTTTTATTGTAGTTCCTGAGGGTCTAATTTTGGTTAGATTGTAAGCAAAAAAGTAAGTCTTTTTTTAATAGGCATTTCACAAAAAGAAAATTGCTGCTTCAAAGTGTGAATGACATGTTACCCATTTTTTTCTGGTAGATGATTTAACTTGAAAGGGAGTAGAGAGAGGGATTCATTTGTAATAATTAAGTAGTACCCAGATCTCTCATGTCCTTGATAACTCTTATCTGTTCCAAGCATATACTAGCAAAGAAAAAGATCGGATCTATTGCATCACATCAGATGATGATCATGCATTCTTGGCTTTCTCTGTGGATGTGCGATAGTGCCAGAGAGGTTGAACTGGGGTATGCAGAAGACAAGAGGTGGAGAATGAAACCATGAAGAGGAGTGGAGTAACTATAAAGAAGGAAGATGGGTTGTTTCTCTTCAGAACAGTGTCTCATCAAAGTATCGAAAATTCTTTTCAGGTTGTGGAAGTCACTAATGCAATGCTTCTAGTCTTATGAACTGGAATGTCTAGTTGGCTCCTATCTGCAGTTTACTTATCCCTAGAGATTTAAGGAAGGGAGACACTACTTGAATTCCAAAATGTCTAGTATTGCAATTCTTACTGTTACTTGTGTGTGTTGCATTATTGTCTGGTGGCCAAAGATGCATTACAAGCAGTAACAAATTATGATTTTTGTCTAAATAATTCTATTGTCTGTGGTGGACCCAGCAGACAGCAGGTTTAGCTGAGTTTTGAGATGGTTTCAGTTTTTTTGCACAGAAGTCAGATGTCTGCATAAGTGGTAGAGGTCAGAGCCATACAGCAGACGTACAGATACTACTGTTGTTGGCAAGTTTCTCGTCGGGAGCTGGAGGCAAACCTGTATTCTCCTGGATTAATGTATTGACACAAACATTTGTACTGTTTGATACTGCCTGTTCATTTACTGTAGCTGATAAGATGATAGAAAGAATATTGATTATGTTCTGTGGCTGCTAAGTCTTCAAGACTGACATAGACCCACACAATGCAAGTTTCAATTAATGTTTAAACAGGTCCTTTAATTTAGTTTATTTGAATTTAGTCATTGCAAGTGTGTGGCTGTGGTGACTGAGCATAATCTTACACACTGTAACATGTGTAGTCTTTGGTTTTAGGCACTTGAAACTCAAGGCATGCTCTTGGAAGGACCCATTCCAAAGTTCTGCACAGCTCCTACCAATTGGTTGTAAAACATGCATGAAAGAGGGAAGAGGATTCACTTCTGATGCATTTAGCTGGAGCTGGTTTACTTGTGTGGCAGTTCAGTGCTTCCTTGGGTAGATATACTAAAACCAAGCTGCAGAAAGTCTTAAGACATTTCCAACAGCACAGTAAGATATCTGAATCTTTCTTTTTCTTATGAATATCGTAACATACGTGTTTGTAACCTAATCAGGGCAGTTTCTTAGAGATTCTAGCTGAGGCTTTGGGTTTTGAATATTCTCAATAAAAGAAGTTTCTGCAGAAAAGTAACAGTGGTCATAGGTGTAATGCCTGCAGAAAAGGGGTACCTTATAAGTAATCCTTTGTGTTTATGTTCCAGTAAGTTAATCAAATCTTCCTTTTTAATAGTACAGAGAGCAGAGATGAATCCCTATAATGAAATGCAGGAAAAAGCTATTTGTCCTCTGCTTTAAGCTTCTATATGTAACTCTTTACCTAATCTTGAATTTAACCTAAAAGTAATTATTTTTACATTAAAGAGTCTTAATTTTGATTGAGTCCCATACTTGCATGTTAAACGCAGATACTTTTAGAAAATAGTGACCTCTTAGAAATTTGTTGAATGCTTAAATAGTTTTAAATTGTGAATAACTTTGAGGCTGCCAGTGTAGTACCTTTTATAGTTGTGACTCAACTTCTTGATACACTTCTCTTTTTTTTTATTGGTTTAGAAGCCAGTTGCCATCTTTTAAGATAGTGATGTTCACACTAGAACTTTGGTTAATTTCTTCTTCAATTTGCATCTTGTAGTAATAAAGGGAATCTCCAACACTGCTGCTGACATGTGAAAGGATAACACCATCTGTTGACCTTGAGAACCTGAATTGTATTACTTGAAGTCCAGCCTGTGATTGTGACTTTTTTCCTGGTTTCATGTGAAATTCTAGGTGATGACTCCGATGTCCACACCTACTGTGAATTTTGTTATTAAGCAGCAGTGCATAATGACAATACCAAGCATAAATGCAGGATCTTTCAGAAGATATACTGATTCGATAATTTTACTGATATTAATGAGTAATATGTCTAAGCTTCCTCGCTGTATGTGCATAGCAGATTAGGAGTTCTGTTGAATCATATGATGATCTTGTCCACGGAAGGCAACTGCTAAGAACACGGCAACCAGGTACCATAGTATTTCCTTTAAAGGGAAGTTATTTATTTGTTAGGAACACTGCATAAATCGTATGTTATTTCATGTGCTCCTAGTCCGGTATTCATGTTTGTCTTCTGTCCTGCTTCATTCTATGTTCAGACCAAGTGTACTGCTAGTAAGCTGTTTCTTTTTCTTTTGGTTTGTATTCACCTCTTCTTCCCTGTTTCACCGTGTTCCAGCAAAACCTCTGTCACTGGGTTCACAAACTATCCTAAAATGTTTTTTCTTTCTTCAAGGTCTTTTGTGAAGCTAGCCTGTGATAAACAGAGCTTGAGAAAGTGTGTATGCTGCAAGAGATAGTCCATAGAACATGTGATGTGGGAGGCATGCATACAAAATTATGTTAAATCTTTAGGATGGTAAAGCTGTAAATGCAAGTTCTAAATTCCTGGTGAGGTAGGAATTGAAAAATACTATTGTTGTGTCCTGAGCTATTTTGGCAGAAACTTTCTATAAAAATACAGCTTCACAGACACCCCATTAATTTGAATTTTACTTTTTTTTTTTTAAAGAACCATATTGAGTGAAATTCTGTTTTCAATGAAATGAATGTTCAATGTTTTCAAGGAGTTCTTTGATTAGTGGCAGCTTTGCCTGAACTTCAGGGGAACCAGAATTTCACTCTTCATTTTTACGACTTCTCATATTGAAGGGTTCCACGGTGGTTCATTGTTATTGGATATGCTGAGATATTGGTGAGATACAACATTTTTATTTTTTGTGCTAGAAGGTAAAACGTAGTAGCTTACATCAGTATATAGAATAATTTTTAAAATACTCTTGTCTTGAAACTTATATGAGATTCTTTAAGCAGAGTTCTTCAGCTATTTCCCCTTTATATCAAACAACAGCATCCAAGTCCTGCCAACACAAATGAGAACTTTAATTATGATAAATATCAGATTTCTTATTCTTCTGAAAAGTAACATCTGCAGTAGCATAGCAGTCAGTGAATTCAGTTTGCAGTTTCCACTGAGTTCTTAATAATTGCAGGATTTCATAGCAGAAGCTAAAGAGGTATAAACATGAAATAATGAATCCTAAAGCTGGAAACAAAAATGCTGTGTGCTCTGTTACAAGTTGCTTCTGCCGTCTGTGTGCTTTTACTATGCAGAACAGAAACAAAAAGATTTTGGGGGTCCTGCTTTTGGTGAGGTTTCCCTGGATTCCTATTATCAGTCTGAACTGGTGGGTTTTGGGAGGCCAAACACAGCAGCTATGCAGCAGCTGCTATTATAGCAGTCCTTTGTGCTGCTCTTTCAGGAATGATTCTGTTGACTTTTTCTTCTCTATGCCCAAGTTCAGAATTGACCGGGATGGCTTAGCACTCTCACTGTGGTTTCACATACCGTTTTTTCCTATTAAAAATGTAGCTGACTCTACATGCTCTTGACTTAGAGTTAGGAATGCTTCACAGATATGAGGTTTGCCTGCATACCTATGGCTGAAAATGGTCTAATTTGCAGAAATGTGGAGAGAACTGTGCACTTAACATCACTGAGCTAATAAATCAGATTCATATGCTCACTATTTTGAGCAGGTAGCTTGTTGTTTCCATCCCAGATCTCCTTCTCAAAGCAGAAGGGCCATGTCAATAATTCATTAAATAAATCCTTGTGAATAAATGAAATTGAATTAATATTTTCCATGTTGAATTACATTGAGTAGAATGAACCTGTGAAAATATTCCTACTGGAGATACAGGATGGACCCTTCAGAAATTAACCGGGATGGTTAAAATTAATAATAAGTTTTGCTTAACCTCACTTTCTTTGAAGAAAAGCTGTACTGCATATCTTAAGAGAAGGGTGTCAAAAGCAGTGAGGAGGAATCAGTGTAGGAGTCCACAACTCGGTGCCAAAAAACAGAAGAATGTTTACACCAACTTGCTCTCAGTGGAGACCTTGGGTTTATACCAGCACAGCAGATTACAATCAGTTCCATTTGTAACTTCACTAAAATAGTCTTCTAAATTGAAAGTTTTAATGAATTTGTTTTGCTGACATAGTCTCTGCACAGAGAGCTTTGTGTTTGCTGACTAGGAGGTTAAAACCACTGTCTCATGGCGTGGTTAGCGCAAAGTGAGACTGAAGGTGTTCCGGGTTTCTGCTGATAGTGAAAAGAGAGCAAGACGACTATGTTTTGTTCACTTGTAATCCTGTAGCAACTGCAGAGTTGTTTCAGAAGGTACATGATTTGTACCTTCTTTATTATTACAAACTTGAGTATTACAGCTCCCTTGTCTAAGATTATACTTACCCAAATATCAACTGCACATTCTTCTACTGCACATTTTTCTACTACCCAAATAACAACTGCACGTCTTCGGTCTAGAGAAGAGAAGGCTCTGGGGAGACCTTATAGTGGCCTTCCAGTGGTTAAAGGAGGCCTGCAGGAAAGATGGGGAGGGACTCTTTATCAGGGCATGTAGTGATAGGACAAGGGGTAACAGTTTTAAACTGAAAGAGGGTAGATTTGGGTTAGATATAAAGAAGACATTTTTCACTATGAGGGTGGTGAGACACTGGAACAAGTTTCCCAGAGAGGTTGTGGCTGCCCCCTCCCTGGAAGTGTTCAAGGCCAGGTTGGACGGGGCTTTGAGCAACCTGGTCTAGTGGAAGGTGTCCCTGCCCATGGCAGGGGGGTTGGAACTAGATGATGATCTTCAAGGTCCCTTCCAACCTAAACTGTTCTATCATTCTGTAATTCTATGATTTTTTTAAACTGTTTTAAACTGACATATCAAACAAGGTAATGTGTACAGATTTCTGCTTGGAATTCTTTCTTGAATCTGTGAAATGGGTAGGTAGCAAAAGGGGTATCTCAGTATAATTTTTACATCTGTTTCCTGGCACCTTGGGACACTTTTGGTGCTCTCTGGAAAACTTTGGGTAGATAAGAAAATAGATTCATAGAACTATGCAGTGTGTTAACATTTCTTTCGTTTTTTCTTTTTAATACCTTATTAGAATAAAATGATACAGTAAACAGGTATTTGCATAAACAAAAATGTTAATAAATATCCGTCAGCTGTATGGAATTGTTGGATTCTTTTGGAGTCCAGGCATGTAGTTCATGTAATTTGGCTTAATAAATTGTAACAGTTACGTAACAGTCACTCCAAAAAGAAACTCTAGTGTGGAACCTATTTATCCTGCAATACAGATCCTGGAAGCACTTTTCTGGGTTTATCTCAGTGTAATAGATACAATCTGTAACTTGATTAAATTATTAATTTTCTTTGAAAGTTTTCAAGAACTTCAATTCAAAGTATATGCATGCAGCATGGTATGTCAAACACACATTTGTTACCACTGGCTTGTAGTAAAAGAGGAAATATTGCTTAACATCTTTATTTTCTGAGGAATGCCAGTATAGGTCATAATACTAGTTCATTTGGAGTCCGTCTGTATTTGTGTTGCTTGCTGACTTACAATGACTTGCTGAATTAAGGTTTGAGAATAATATATGTAATATTGTGAAAACGTGTGGGATTCAATTACTGTCTTACTGCAATAGCGTCTAACTGTAATAGTACATTTACACAATGGGGAAAAGTACTTAGAGTAGAAATGACATGTTGGTGCGTTATATTGTCACATTTGTACCTTATTACACAATTATTATATTGTACATATTTGTGTGCAAAATCAAATGTTTGTAAGTCCAGTAACAAAATTCTCATTGGCTTCAGTGGTGCAGATTTAGTGTAGTGGTGCAGAAACCAAAAGCTAATATGGACTGGAATATAAGAAGAGCTAATAATATGAGAGTACTTCTCATGGCAAATTTTGCTAATATGAAATTACTTCATTAAAAGCTTAGATTTTAATAGAAGACTCATAAATAAGATGGCTTTTGGAAGGTTATACAACTATATAGGATGCGTCTTTGCCATATAAAAGTAGTTGCTGTTGCAGCTTCTGATGTTTTTAATAACAGCTAAATGGATACTATACATACTATCTTTTAAAGGGTTTTTACTACAAGAGACAGCTCTACTACTCAAAAAGCATATTTCTGAGAGATCTTCAGTATGGGAGGCCAAACAGAACAGTACATTTTAAACAAATGATGATGGCCATCTCCTGGGAGGGTGATTCTGCATGCTTTAAAGAATTTGAGGTGGGCACAATGTATCTTAACACATTTAAGAAAGGTCTTTCAACCTCTTGGCACATTTGGTACCAGTTAGCTAGACAATGAGCTCTTTTTTGGATATTTTCCATCTTGCACACATCTGTGTGCATGAAACTCCAAACTGTGTCTCCTAGCTGGAAGGAAAATATTCAAGAATCTTGGGCTGAGCAGCAGAAGTGTTTTGTTGATTAAAGAGAGCACGGATTAAAGACAATTTCAAGCTAGAATAATTATTGTTCTGTTTTGATCAGAACATAAGACCCAAACTTTTTTGTATACTTATATATTTTAATATACATAATCTTGAAAATTCAAAGTATTTTTTCCTTGAAATAAAAATTCAGCCTATTTTTATTTTGGAGTATTGTTGTAACACAAGCTATTTAAATACTTAATGCAGAAAACTTTTATAAATTTTTAGACATTTTGGAAAATACAGCTTCAACCAAAACAGTATGAATTTGATCCATATTCATAAACAGAGTCTGATACTATGAGTCTGTACCTTTGATGATTAAGTTGCCTCTTTGAAACTTTTCACAGGATTCTTCTACTGAAAAACTTAACAGCCCTGAAGGAGTTGCCTTTGGCTTCCACTTCTTAAGACATTCACTAATCAAGATTCTTTAAATGAAGAAAGCTAATGACTGTCCTGAACTGCAGTTTTTGAATGTCAAGCATCTGTAAAATGAAGTTCTTCCTCATGCCTTGATGAATAGAGTACTTCATTAATTAGCTGAAATAGCTTTAAGCATTAGAATACAGTAAGAAGCTCTTTATCTATAATTAATCATATAAGATGGTATTAAACATCATTGGAAGAAATTAAAGGCCTTGAATAGAACTTCATCTCAAGTCATGCCGGAACAAACACAGAAATGTTTGCAAATTTTAGATCCTTGTCATTGTCATCTGAAAAGTTTCAGAGGAGAAGCAAATTTATATAACTTGAATAAATACAGGCGTTTGAATACACAAGAATTAGTTAAGTAGCAAATTCGCAAGCAAAACCCTGACTGAAGTTGGAAGTTTTCTGCTGTAAAAAGAGCAGGACTTCAGCCTGTCTTTATGGCCCTGGAAGTACATAGTTGCAAATCCAGAGTAATGAGTTCAAGCTCTTTATGAATTTGCACCAAAGCCCACTGCTAGTTAAACCAGTTCTATACTAGTCACTGGAATCTGAGTGGTGCTGACATAATCACAACACTTTCTTGGATTACTACATTCACCATGCCTTAAATAATGCCAGTCCTTAGGCCACCTGGGTTATCAAAGAAAGAGTATAATGTTAGCACATGCAAGTTTTGTAGTAGTCATGAGCAAAATTAATACTTGAAGTTAAAAAGAAGCTTCAAGAACAGCGGTCTTGACATGTTGGTGGTGGCAAGATGGAAAGGTTGTTTGGGGATGGAGTGTGATGATTTTGTGCATGACAAGATAGGAAAATTCCAGGAGATAGAAAACTGAGTTTATGATATCCTTGGCTCTGTGATGTATTGGTGTGTCTCAATGTGATTGAAAGAGGGTGTACTGTTTTTTGTTTCTGCCCTTTCAGAGGTCACCACTAGAAAAAGCCCAACAAGGCTTCTTTCTAGTGGTGACCTCTGAAAGCTGGAAAAAAATCTTCTTTATTTTTGAAGCATATTTTTGCTTCTGATTTCCTCCCCCCCCCCCCCCAAGATTTGACAAATACCACAGTTAGAAACACAATGTACCCAGACTATGGTCGCACTGTTTAAGTAATTTGGACTGTTTAGGTATACTGTATGTATATGCTAGCTGTTAAACTGATTGATGTTTCTGGGGTTGGGGAGTGGTTTTAGTCCTGATTGTACTGGCAGGGATATGATCTAGGACAGGACCATCCAGGATGGGATAGTAGCTTTTTTGGCTGTTTGGTTGTTTTTTGAATCTGTCTAGGCTGTTACAAATACTTAGGCTAACTCTGATTCCCTCCATCTCTCTGGTATCTGTCTTTGATACTTCAGAGGTGTTGGGTTTGCAAAATTTCAGTCTCTCTTTTTCTATCACCTTCCTGAAAATACTTTATCCTAGAAATTTCTACTAATTGAAAAAGTGGTTGTTCAAACAAGTAGGCAAAGGACTACCATGTATTTTATCTGAAGAGGATCAGAGTGATCCCAGTTTAAAGGTATACTGTCTTATCTCTGCTGTTACCTAGCTGTCAGGACATCTCTGCTCAGTTCTTGAATTCACCTAGACTTCAGAGTGAACTGCTGTGGTTGTTCCCTTCACTAGAACTCACCCCAAAGTCCTTTCTTTTGCATTTTCATCTAATATTTGGAGAATTGTGACGTGGTTTTCAAAGTTGCTCCACACCTGCAGGTCCCACGGGTGGGTGTTACTCAAGTTACGCGTATCGTGGTATATCCCATTAGCAGAAGGGCCTGCTACTTCTCCCAGGCATGATTAACCAGCCAGCAACCTGTGCTGTGAGATGATGGTCCCAGAGATAGTGGGGTCTGGAAGGGCTCCTCTTGAGGAGAGGCTTGAGTAGGTAGGGCTAAGGTGAGAGAAAGAGCTGTGAGATGTGGTAGTGGAGAGATAATGGTGAGGTACAGCCTGGGCTTGTAGGAAGGTGGTATGCAACTGGAAAAAAAATTGTTGTCTGCTTACTAGATATATCTAGGCCAAGACCCCAGAGAGGACGGACTGTAGAGAGGGAGAACCAGATTCACATTGGTGGGCAGACCTGGCTGTGGTGGGTGATGAGGTGTTTCCCTTCGACACATAAAAGTAATCCAAACCTGATGGAAATATGGTGTATTATGTTAACAGTAGTTTAAATGTTAAATGCTAAAAAAATTAATTGATGTAATAGTTGATGATAAGTGGTATTTTGAATTATGGATGCACAGGTACTTACTCTTACAATAGGACTTCTGTTTTGTTAAAAAATGAAAAATATCTTTACGTTGATATGAACATTTAGTCACAGGTGGGTTTTTCTGGGTTTTGTTTTTAATTTGATGCACATATTGCATGAAATTGATTAGTGCTTTAGTCAGTCCTTTGTGTGTGTGGAGATATGAGTGGATATGTAGCTTGATTCAAAACTACACGAGACTGTAGCCAAAAAATTAGCTTTCATCTGCAGAATGCCATTTAAAAGGAGTGATTTCACAGGATGCCACACAGATGCTGTTGTTGTGTGTATTTGACAAGACCTATGAATTTCATGCAGAAGAGACATGTTTTTCTTCTCTTCACTGTTAAACTTCCTACGTGAGGCATGTCCTTAATGTTTAACAGACTTTACTACTTTTTTTCAGTGTGGTACAGAATTCAGACATTGCTATGCTATGATCCTTGCTTCTGAACAGAACTTCCCTTAGCTTCCTTAGCCAGTCCGTACTGTGAAACACCACGTGCATTTCCATTTAGTATTCCTCACATCCAGGATTTCAGATTGCTGCTACTTCTAGCTTGGATCAGCTAACGTAATATGGAGACATTTCACTTTGCTAAGAATGTCCCATGTTCATAAGTTGAAACTTTGTCTTGAAAAGCAATCCCTCATAAGTGTGTGTGTTTTTCCCATGTACCATGTTTGTTAACAGATTACAAGAAGCAATACCAGATGTAAAAGATTGTATGAAATGTATTTCTTTCGAATACTGATTCCTTGGAGCCTAGTGCTTTGGTGTGTGTTCAGAGCTCTGTCAGCTCTGTTTTTCTGTAACAGCTAGTGAGCCGTTCATCTCTGCCTTTACATCTTGTCTCTCCCTTATGCCCACTTGCAGAGTGAGGGGGACAGCGACTGCTGTTTTGTATTGTATAATCTTTTCATTGTAGCTGCAGCAACACAGTCTAATTGGCAGCCAGAACCCCATGAAGTTAGTCTTTCTGTCACCTCTCACTTATTTTTGAAAATTTTTCCATCTTTTGAAGAAGTGCAGTTGAGCTTCTCTAACAACAGTGCTTCCACATAAATGAGAAGGAGAAAGGGCCTTTCTGCAATATGTATGGTCTCCACAGCGTTGCCATGAAAAAATGACGTATAATTTCTTGGCATCTGTGTCCTGGAGACCAGGTTCACCTGACTTCAAAGTAGGCACCATGCTATCTGAACAGATGGGTATTAATGTAAGCATGGGATACAGATGTTACGGGCATGATTCCCAGTTCCAAATGTTACAGAATTTTGTCTGTCCTGAACTTCTACCTCTGGATGTAGAGGATTTGTTGTAGATCCAGCTTAGTGAAGAGGTACTTTACAATATTAGAAATTTAAGTCTTGGATCAACTGTGTCATTTGCAATGTTGGATACGGGTGAGGAACTTGCTTATATTTTTGGAGGAGTTCCCATGAGCAACAGATGAAAAAAAAAAGCAACTGTGGTGTTTACCCTTTTCATATGAATAAGTTATATTGTGAAGCCACTGTGGAAGAAAAGAATTGTTTGGGTTTTTTTCTGTACCCACAAGTAGGGATGGCAGTTCACTGGGAGTCCTTTGGACTTTATTCAGCTCACTAAACTTGCCTGTTCCCTTGTGTAATGTCATGGTTATTTAAGGTGAAAGGTTTTTGTCTCTGTTTGCCCTTTTTGTCCTGTATTTTTCTCGTATGCCTGTATGGTAGAGATGATAGATGCTTTCCTAGTCCTTGCTGACAACAAGGTGTTTTTTTGCTTGTCGTGGTCTAAATAGTCTCTTGATTCTTCCAAGGATTTTTCTAGGTCCCACCAAACTGAATTTCATCTCTCCTGCCAGAGTTTTTGTAAGCCCTGCAAGTTTTTTCAGGAGCTACCTGCTTCTTCCACTCTGCGTCCTAACTTGAGGTGTAAAAAGACTGTTGTGGTTTGAGTCCAGCGGGCAACTGAGCACCACGCAGCCTGTCGCTCACCCCTTACCCCTCAGGAACAGGAAGGAGAAAATAAAGCAAAAGGCTCAGGAATTGAGGTAAGGGACAGTGAGGGATGACTTACCCATTATGGTCATGGGCAAAAGACAGACTCGTTAGGGGAAGAAACAGAACATCAATTTAATTCTAACACTAACAACAACACCACTTAACAGAGTAGGACCATGAAAAGTATTACCACATCTTAGAAACACCTTCCCCCTACCCTCAGTTTTGCTCCCGATTTCTCTACCTCTTGCCCTGCAGCAGCACAGGGGAGCAGGGGATGGGGTTACGTTCAGTCCCACCACTCCTTCTCCTCAGGGAGAGGACTCCTTGCATTCTTACCCTGCTCCAGAGTGGAGTCCCTCTCACAGGAGACAGCCCTCCACAAAATTTCTCCAAACTGAGTCCTTCCCATGGCCACAGCCCTTCCCAAGCTGCACCAGCATGGATCCCTCCCGCCTGTTGCAATCCTCCCAGCACCAAACTACAACAGCAGGGGCTTCCCACAGAGTCTTGGCCTTCTTCAGGCACAGCCACCTGCGCAGGCGTGGGGTCCTCCATGGGCTGCAGGTGGGCATCTGCTCCACTGTGTGCTTCCCTGGGTGGCAGGGGCACAGCCTGCCCTCTCACCACAGGCTGCAGGGGGGTCTCTGCACTGGTGCACCTCCCCCCTTTCTCCTCCTTTCTTCCACTGACCTCGGTGTTCACATAGGTGTCCTCCTTGCAGCTCCTCCTCACAACTCCCACTCCTTCTCCCAGGTTCCCTTTCTTAGATATGTTATCGCAGAGGCACGGCCGCCATCATGAATTGGCTCGGCCTTGGCCAGAGGTGGGTCTGATTTAGAGCTGGGGGAGCTTTGAGAAGCTTCTCAGGGAGCCACTGCTGTAGCCCCCTCCCCAGCTACCAAAAACCCCACCACACACACAAAGCTGACACAAAGATGTATCCTGAGCGACCTGATTAGAGTTCCCCAGTGATTAGTATTGATCTCAATTGTGAAATGAAAAAGCATCCATGGGAGAACAAACGGTGGCATCACTAGTCTTGCACTGTGACTCAGGGAAAAGCATGGAGATGTGAAGTGACTGTGGGCCCATTTCCAGTCACATGGAGAGAGGCTGTGTTGGAAGTTAGATGTGGGGCCTATCTCTCAATGTGCTCTGCAGTGCGGAGGATATGACCTAAATCCTATTCGTTTTCTCTTTTTATAACACAAAGAGATTAGAATATGTATTTATACTGGAAGTCAGCTCCTTTTCCACATGATCAGATTATTTATCTTTTACATCCTGCCAAAAGTGAACAGAATGCCATTTGTTTGTTTATTTGGCATTTCTAAACTATCTTTTAAAATAATTTCTTTTGGGAAGAAACATCCCCCAAATTGTTAGTTTTCTTACAGCATGTCTAGTCCAGATAATTTCAACAAAAAGTTGATGTTAGTGGGATCATCCACTGAGGTCTTGGCTCTCATTCAGTCTGTACAGATGTTCTTTAGACTCTTATCCTGTCTAGATAATAGGAAGCATGCCTAGTAAGCAACTGTGGAGCATGTTAGCATAATTCACGTAATTCACAATACATCAGCATTCAGCCTGGGGCTGTAGACTCTAAAAATAGAGCAACGGATTCTGCACAGCTTAATCTTACCTGCTTGTTAGTCATTATCTTCTTAATAAGCAACCAGCAGCTACCTTTTGTTTATAGAGAATCTTTCATTCAAATGGTTTTACTTTTAATTTGGGAATGAGGCCTGGACTTTGGCCATCACCTTTAGTAAAGTGTTGTGGATGTGTGTGCTGATGCTAAAACAATCATAGTTAGATGCAGTTTTTAGTATTTCTCTTTTAGTTTATGTAAACTCAGAACAAAAAGGAACAGATGTTGCTTAGTAAGAGAGGAATAAATTAAGTAGGTGCAATGCTGTGATTTTTTTTAAAAAAAATTTCAATTCAGTTTTTCCTTGTGCAAGTATATTTGATAAGGGTGAGATTATCTTCTCTCTTTAAGGATATGCAAGTTGTAGGGGAGGATGCAGAGAGTTTGCCTTCCTGGAAAATATCCTTTCACCCATACCTCCGCTCTCAGAGGCAGCATACCATGTCATTACTACGCTGAGGACTTTTGCCAAGACAAAAGAGATTTACACGTGTTGAAGTGAAAGTAGTACGTGAAAGGGGCAATCAAAAATATTTATGGCAATAGGTTGGGAAACCAGCAACTTGAGTTTAATTTCTGCAACTTCCGGAGATGACTTTTATAATTCTAGAAAGTAATTAAGCCTGTACTCTCAAATGCACCTTGGTTATTTAATTTTATAGTTTTTGGTCTGAGTTTCTATGTGCCTCAGTGTTTAACACAGAGAGGGTATGGCTTCCTTTGTCTCTTCCTAAGCTCTGTACAAACACAAATGCAGTCTAATGAAGCTCTTAAGCTTGGTTTGAGCCTCTAGGTCAAGCAGTAGTACAAAATGATAAGAAATGGGGGAAAAAAATTGCATAGCATTTATGAGAACAGCAACAAGACTGAAAGGACAACAAAACCTTTTTAGAATAATTGTAGGTAGGATCTGCAAGAGCAGTTCATCATCTAGGGATACATATGTCCTGTTCATTCCAGTTGTTTCTTTCTGAAATTAGGACTTAAGACATCTGAATCACTTAAGCATTCTTGAAGATGTAATTGGTTTATAAATATGGATAAATGTACTGATAGCATAGCAGCTGGAGTTAAGAAATACAACAGAAGAAAGTGAAATCAGTACTTTTAAATTCCAAGATAAATTTATTACATGTGCTAATGATATATATATAAAATTAAAAACTTTGGATGTTTATAAATTGAATCTGCTAAAATATAAGTGGTTCTTGATGACTTCAAATAATTTGACTTTGTTTTCCCTTGTTTATACATCTTGCTTGAAAGAAGAATGAAGATGACCAAAGAATGAAAAGCCTAGGTGGTTTCTGAAGTTTATGTGACTTAAATTCTAGGTTTTGGAAATGTTATGGTTTAATCTGAGAGATAAATGAGAGCTGCACTGAAAAGTATCAGTTATTGATGTTGTTTCTGGACCATGATTCCCAATGTAGTTAATGTCAGTTCATCTGCTTTTAAAAATTCACACAGGAATCTTGCTAGGGAATTTTGAGTCCTCTGAAACCACTGAGGTGGAAAATAAAGAAAAATATCTTGTCTGGAGTTGAACACTCTTCTGGGTATACATATATCAGACATGTGATTTACGAGGCTGAGAGTGGTAGTGATTACCTAACCACTCTGTTGCTGAGCTGCAGGAATTTGTGACTGGTAGACCAAATTTTGACTGGCAAATTGGGACATCTTTCAGGACATTGTAAATATTCATATTCTGAAAATCGAGCCCATTTCAGTTCCTCCTGAGGGTTCCCAATGTATGAGCCATCCCAAACCATTAGCTGCTTTTGAAAAGCTTTCCCTACTTGCCTGAGGATAATATGGTTTTACATGGCACATAAAGCTCTGGGACTTGCTGTTACTTGTTTCTAATACACTGACTTACAAGTTAGAATTTGACCATTAGGTCCTTGTTCTGTTTTTCTCAGTTCATATATACTACTGTCAGTGCCAGAGCACCATAGGTTTGACCTACCTCCAATTGAAGGTTAGGAAATACCTGGTTATTTATAACCAGCAAGCACAAATCTTGTCTTTTCATGTAGCAGTAGCTACACACAAACATACTTTAATATAATTTTGTTGGTTTTGAATATAGCTCTCTGGTCTTTGCATCAGTCAGCAAAATTGGAGATGTCTGGTCTAGTCTAAAGCAATTCAGCAGCAAAGACTTGATATTTTAAGGCAAAACTTCTGTGAGATTTGATGGATTGCATTTACTTTCATAGAACTTTTATGCATAAGTGAAGGTAGGTTAAAATTTGTACAAGGAGGTAGAGTTCAATGATAACCATTCAAATGTCAAAAGGATTTCATGCACAGGCAAGTTATATTTAATACATATTTTATAATGTAATTCGTTCCTAAATACGTGAAAATGATCACCTGATAAACTTTATACACTAGCATCTTCTTGTACTTGGCACTTGTTTGTTTTAAAGCCTGGCTTACATTCCCGTGAAAACTGGAGTTTCTTTTATTTTAGTATTTTGCTTCATGGGAAGTTAGTTACCGGTTCCTGGAATCCTTTCTTGCTGAAATGTCTTACACAAATTATGTTCTACAGCTTTTTAAATCTTGAACACACCCATAGCTCATAATGAGCTATCCTCATATACATCCCCAGAAAGTATTGCTGCTGCCATTCAAAGTCAGGAAAAGATTAACACCCTTGGAAGGTTGATTTTTAGTATTGTGCTGGTTTTTGTTGTCTGGATGCATGTGATTAAAACTGTTTAAAAAATGAGAAGTTGTCACCAAGCAGCACAAGTCCAGAGAACTGCAGTCTCCTACATATTTCTTGAGTCCCCAAGTAAAAAATTTGTAAGTATTCACATTGCACAGTATCAATGGTGCACTGAGCAGCGTGAGAGAGCAGCCTGTGGAGCTGAGTACTGCACTGTAGCTCCACTGCAGGTACTCACCAGGCACAGCGGGGTGGCTTGGCTGCCCTGAAAAATGCAAGTCTGATGACAGTCAGCAGGATGTTTCTGTCAGAAACCAACTGTTATGACAGAGCATGTGGGAGAGGAGCTGTGAGAGTTCAGGGTTCTGGGACATTTAAGGCTTATCTTCTTGTGGACTTGTCTCGAGGGGTGTCTGCACTGATTCCTGCGCTAGGGAGCAGCGTGGCAAAAGTGCACCTGAACTAGGTCGCCTGCTGCCCCGGGGTTGCTGCTCAAGAGCTAACCGGATACTCAGTAGCTTTGATGACACGGATGAAGTCACTGAAAAGGTGGTAGGCTATTGTAGTTTGATAGTCATTTTGCTACCTTCTTGGCTCTGATGGGTTTAGTTGATTGGTCCCTGGAAGTGTGCTTCAGAGCAGCCAGTTTCTGTGCTTCATTGAGGGAACTTGGGACTTGGCAGGCATGAACATGCTGTGCTATGCAAAATATAGTATTTGTGTTTTCTGGATGCTCTGAATGGTTTGAATACCTGAAGCTATAGCATTAATAACAATTATGAAGTAACTTGAAGGGTAACTTTTTTTTCTTTGGAGCTTTGGAAAGCTTAACTCAGCACAGTTGTATTGTAAATGCATTAACCTGGGATCTCTGAAAACACGTGACACAATCAGTTTTGCTATGCTCTGGTGGAAGGCCAGTGTTACTGCAGAGCAGGGAGGATAAGGTCGTGAGTGTCCTTGTTCAAGCGCTGAGGAAGGCCTATTTCTGTATTGGTAGAAGAGGACATCTTGGAGGTGCTCTGACCTTTGAGCATCTTCAGAAATCAGGTTGCAAATACTAGTTCGCAATGTGCTTCAGGAAATGAAAGCTATTGAAGGAATCCTGTTGTCTTAACTCAACCTGCATTCCCAGTGGAGTCATTCATGAGTCTGTCTGAGCTGAAGAAAAACTTCCTGGATTTGACCCATCAAATACTTAGTCATTGTAGTGTTTTCAAAGTATTTATCATGCCACATACTAATTTGAAAAAATCCAAAAAGTTGTTTAAATGATCCTGTCTGCCTTTCTGGACCAATCTGCTCCTTCATAAAAGTAATGGTATCATTATTAAGGGAGACTGTGCTTTTTGGTTCTGTTGTCCCAACATTGGAGCCTTGGAACCTCCACTGAGTAACAGATTTCTCAAAAGGTGATGGGCAGCCTGGTCAATTGGTAACAGGACTCCAGTGATGTGATAGCTCTCAAATCCTGATCTAGACTGTAGTGAGTGGTTCTGTCTGATGACTGTCTGGTCTGGGTGTGAATTGGGCAAGTGGTCTGTTTTTTAAAAGAGAAAAATTCTTGCAATGGATTATAACTGATATCTTCTCATTTTCTTGACAGCAAGCAGTTGAATTGTGCTGAGAGCAACATCACACTGCAGCTGTATAAACTATGGGTTCTGTAGAAGTAGTAAAATTGGAGATTTGAACTACTTTTCTTTCCCTGTAAGTGAGCTTGGTTGGCCAGAGTGGAGTCGTATTGGTGAAGGAACACATGCATCTCAGCTGTTCTTTGTGCAAGTGGAAAACATCAACCTGACTTACACAAGCACAAACTTCACATCTACATAGTTTTAAAGCACCAACTGAAGTGGAGCTGCCGTTTCTGACAGCCAACCCAGCCCTGTGCCCTGTTCTAACTGGATGCACAACTTGCAGTGCTTGGTTCCTCTTCTATCCCCTTGCAACAAAATCTTTGTTGCTAGTTGAGCTTTTCTCTCTGTGCTAATATTTTCTATGCATCTTTAGTCCTATAATTGTTCTGCCAAGAAAGTTGACATATAGGTAGTGAAGTAAATTTTTTTTTTTTTTACATATATCTAAGTTCTGCTGCCAATAGCCAGCAAATCTCTTTTTTTATCTTAGTGCGCAAATTGTTTCTAATATGCAACACTTTTTAATTTAGCCCTCACATCCGCATTATTACTATTTAAATGCCATAGCATATCTGTGGTACCATTTGATGTGTTCTGGATAGGAAGGGAGTTCTGCTCAAGCAATATCAGATGTAACTCCATATGGCATTGTTGTGTGAGGCTAAGATGCTTGCCAGTTCCAATTTGGAACATGACATTCAATGCAAATATATCATGATACAACAGCATTGCAAGGATTTGAGCTGATTGCTGTGCTCTGCTGGTTATAGGAATATATTGTTACAGTGTTGAGGTTATGGAGTGTGTGCTTGCATTCAGTGTTTAATGAGATAAAGGTGCTCTATATACTCAATTTTAACTTTTTTACTTCTCTGTCTTATGAGTGTGTAATGCACTAACTATTGTACGAGTAGGCTAAGGGGGACTTTGTTTGCAGCTACAACCAAAAGAGAACATTTTGGTATGTGTTCTACTGATGTAATATTGTACATGCCTCCTCTGGGGCAAAGAAGAAGAAAAACACATTTCTGACTTACCTGAGTCCCTGCTACCAGTTTTAGGTCCTAAAGATCTGAACGAAAGCATAGGTAGTTCTGAAAGGGGGTGGGTGAGAGTAGGGAGACAATCTGTCTGTATGTTTGGGGGTTTGAAATTAAGGCACTCTCTTACAAATATTGGCACCAGATGCTTCAGAGGGGACAGGTGGTTGGTGGGTTGTTATCTTCCTCTTCCTCCTCTTCGATACCAGCTAGTGGGCCACAGTGACGCAGGGGAGATCACGCTGTACTTTTGAAAGGCTAGCCATGCCTACGGTGATGTGCAGTGTAGTACCTTTTCCTTGCCCTTCCTTGATGCAGTCTCTGGTCTGATGTCTTTTTCTGTACGTTTGCAGTGATAGTTGCTTCCAACGGACCCTTGTAAATAATGTGTAAGATATGCCTTTCATGTATCTGTTGGCAAACCATCATCTATGTTCTCTCGTAGTGTTTTTCAGAGTTTTTTCCTCCTATATCTTGCATGTCAGTGTCTTCACGGCTTCTTGCTGTCTTTTGCGTTCAGCGTGCACAATTCATCCTGGAAATAAAAACCCATCTCAAAGATTATCTTAAGCCTTATGGAAAGAAAAATAAATGCCATAAATTTAAAGTAATGTGACATTAATTTTGACTCAGTATACAGCTCAGCTAGTCCAGAACTGCACATAATAGGATGGGAAAACTACACGTAGTAGCATGCTATATATAAAGCAGAGCTTCTCCTAAAAAAGAAGGGATAAAAATAAAGGATCAGAAGTAAAATAAGCACTTATGCTGTTGTTTGTAGTGACAAGTGAAGTATATCAGTAATTTAGAAGTCAATGAAACAATTTTAGGACATTGCTTCTGAAAAAAAGCATTACGTTTTTGTCTGTTATATTAGAACTTCTTAACATTATTTTACATGTGAAAAAATTCATGGTAAAAAGAAATAAATGTCGTGGCAGCACATGGGCATAACAGGAACAGATGCTGATTAGGTCATCTTGTTAGTGACTTAAAAACGTCACTGCAGATGGGTACAAAACTGACAGCCTATGCTGAGGAATGTATCACTGGTAAGTTACACAAGCTGCTAGGGAACAAGAAGTGTAGAGCTTGAGAGATAAATCTGGGATCCTGGAAGCTCTTATAGCAGGCTCAAAAACTGTTCTGTTGTCAATAACAGTCCAGAATGCCTGAAATAAAATCCATTTTTCATAGCTTGTTGGCAAGAGATTTTGAAAGAAATGTCTGACATGTTTTCAAGCTGTGTGCAAATCAAAAGGATTATTACTCTGAAATCCACATGATAAAATGTTCAATTCATGTGATAAAATATTTTAAATCCATCTTAAGGGGACTGAACTTGTTAGCAGATGCTGCTTGACACAGTTAACGATTGCAGAGACAGAGATACAAACTTGGTGGTTTGTGTGCTGACAGCTGTGTAGCTAAGTTGGGAGTAAACCAATATTGGACATGACTTGCAATATATTTAAGTTGCTAATCATTTGCCACCTACAGGGTATGAGATGGCTCAGTTATTTTGTGTATGGGGCTATGTACAGAGATCCTGAGCTGATATGCAAAACATTGTGTGAGAGACTTTGTGTTGGAGGGTGGCAATGACACTGGATTTGAATGATTTGAAAAAGAAACTTTTCCATACGAAGTAGGATAATGGTACCAGAGGCTCTTGCAGCTCTGAACTTTCAGTAATTTTCAGTGACAATTCTTCTCTCACGGCTTGTTTGTCTAATTTTGCTTACTCCACTGCCTGTTTGGTCTGGTGATCTGTAAAGAATGAGGTTTGGCTTTTGTATCTGTTGAAGGCCATATGTATGTCTGCTGGTTGAATGTTGTGTCATGAAGGATGACACTCAGTTTTGCTTGCACAGTTTTACATTGTGTTAATTACTGCTAATATAGCTACTAACGTTAATATTACTTCTAGTCTCTGCTCTCAGATTTTAAGTTAAGACTGCAAAGAACATGCGATGATCCTTAAAGACTGTAAGTTTTAAATAATTACGAGAGATTTTTGTTGTCTTCTAGTTTTTAAGACTTCTGGGTTTTGTATTTTCAAGCTTTGGCCTTCCTGGCAGGGGCTTGAAGGTAGAAACTTAAAAACCAATATACAACTGAAAGCTGAAATTTCCATGTAACCATCTGGTGCCCAAGCGTTTTAAAAATCCCACGAGTGAAGCAATGCTGAACTGATATTCAAACTTTCTTCGAAGTAACTACTCATGATTTGTCTGCATGCTGCTTTTTGTGCTTGCGTTATAGTTGTGTTACTTTAAAGGCAGATGTTTGAGGAATTGTTATGTTGCTTGTTTTGCGAGTCCTATAACATGCTCATGAAAGTTACCAATAGGCCTGACCACCAACAGTTTTGGAGAAAGAAATGATTCAGTGAATACAATACATGATGGTTCTGCAACCATAATTTTCTGAACATTTTGTATGTCTGTTTCCTATATGACCTGATGCCAGTTTATTTTATTTTTATATAAAATTTTCTTTTTTTCTACTGCCTCTTTCTTTCTTTGTTTTGACTTTGCATCTGTGGGGACAAAGCTTGGCTTTACATTATGTTAACTATTCATTCACAAAACTAACCTTTGTGAAGATTTGTGTCTATGCAGTCGTTCTGACTAAAATTTCCTGTGCGAAACAAGGAATTTGCATTTCAGTTAAAGAGAACAGAATCTGTCTGTTTCGGTGTTTTCTATTTTTCTCATCACCATGGTATCTTAGCACTTGGTAATTTTGCAGGCTGAAAAAGAGCAAGCCAAGTTTATTAAGGAAATAGAGACAGATCAAGTATTTATTTGATGGTACAGTACAGTTTAAGAATTCCCACATGATAGACCCCTTGGTAAAATGTGTCTAAATGCATTAACCCTGAGCATGGCGCTAATGCAGCTGTGAGTAAGAGAGACTTGCCTACAACATTCTTCTCTGAATGATGTTCTCCTGGCAGAGGTGGTATGTGGCATCCTGTGCACCCAGGGAGCAGTGGGAAATCAGTGTAGCTTGGGGTTGTGCTGTTACATGGTATCATCCTGAAAATAACTACGTGTGTAAGCCACCTGCAAGTATTCCTTGTTGAAACTCCTGTGTTTTCATCAAAGAGCAGCCCTGGGTTCAGCAAGAAATAGGTATGCCACCGAAGTTGCTGTTGTATGAGCTGAACCACTTGCATCAGGGTTTCCTGACACTGCTACCCATCTCTCCCATCCCCTTCTTTCCAGGAGGAGACATCAGCTATGAAGAACGGGTGTTATAAAAAGATGACAAAATCTTTCTGACCTATCAGAGTTATTTTGAGAAGTATGCATGCTGAATGCAAAAGACAAGGAGTTGAGTTCCTTGGTTAAAAAGAAATTGGTGGGTTGAAAAGGACATCCTTTAAACCCAGACCTCTACATGACTGTTGGTCCGCTCTTTTTCTTTTGCCCTTGTCTAAATAAGTGCAATGAGTCCTCTTACTGCACTGCCTCCGTGGGTCATTCACAGACACTTTTAGTATTTTTAAGTGTTACTTACAAATGAAAACGAACAAAACTTAGAAAAAATTTTCTACTCTGAATTTGTCTAAGACTAATTTTCTTTTTCCATTGCTTTTTCACTATCTTAGCTCCTGGTTTGAATTGGAAAGGTTGTAGCATTATGATGAGTGGACTAGCCAGTTGTATAATAACTTTACTGTAATGGTTTATAAAAAAAGTGAGATGGGGTCAGAATGACAAAAAACAAACTAGAGACTGAAGAAGATGAGTCAAAAAAGAGGCATTTCCAACAATTAACCTGATTTTAAAAAGAGTCGGGTAGGGGAAACAGAAACTGGTGGTCATAAAATGAGGAAAAGCATCTGCTAACTTGAAGATTTAAAGTTAAATAAAACTTTTAACATCTAGATTAATTGTATGATACAATGCTTGGAAACATATAGGAGTACAGATACACCGAATGGAAAAATCAAATCCTCATTGTTGCATTTACTAGCATATGAACTTCAGGGCTGGTTGGCAGTATTTGTAACCATCATCCTTTCACAGATTCCCCAATCTTTTAAGTAACCCAGTTTCTTAAGTAAACAGGGACTTTCTCCCACAGTGACTGCTTGATCTATTTCACTCTTGATATGCTGGAACTGTATTTTTCTACCATAAAAACATGTAGTTTTGACTGTCTTCATTATGGTAGGTAAATTTAGATGGTACTCTGAACAGTACAGGTAGAAAAATTTTCTTTAAAACAAATTCTGGAAAGTGGGTCTTCGATTTCTGTAGGGACGTTTGCAAATTTGTGTGACATCTGTAATACCGTTTATGCAAGTCTCATCACTAGAGCAAAGAGGATTTGTATTGTAGTTATGACTTGTTATGAGATTTGTGATATCAGCGGTCTCAGGGAAACTGGATCAGATTGGATGACTTACAGAGGAAGCTCACTTTGAGCATGATGATTTCCTTCTGTGGTGAGGCTTTGACTATTCTGAGAAAAAATGGTGCTGCCAAGTGGAAAAATGGTGGCTTTTCCTTTGGTATTATCTAGGCACTGGCACTGCAGTAGAAGGCAGAGGAAACTGCCAGTCTAGAGGCTGAAAGTAGAGAGGTAGGTGAGAGATTGCCTATCTAGCATGTGCAATACATGTGTAATCCTCCTTTAGTATAGGAGCCCCATTTAATGAGAGATACCCAGATGGGGATGTGGGGTGTTTGTAGCATCCTGCTACAAACTTCAGTGTGAAAATGAGAACTTCATGAAGTGTGAGGTGGAACCTACAAGATGACGTACAATGTGAGGTTGTATGACACTAAGGAAGTCTGCTTAGGGGTTGTTGTAATACAGGCAGTAAAATAATAAACATAGCTGAGCAAAATAGCTCATAGAAATAAATAGAATATTGCTTTAATTCAGTGGCTTTCCCCACCAACTCAAGCATGGTTAGCTATGCCACAGGAAGCCACACTATTTATGTTTCTGATTTAATACAATGTTCAGGTACCATGATGACGAACACACATAAAAGCCTATATAGATTAACAAGGGGCATTAAACTTTGTGAGAGGGAAACAGAAAAGGATTGTCTAAGCATTGAACATTAAAAATGTACAAGCTTCGTTCTGCATGACCTTTTTTATTGCTAGCCTCAAATAAAAGAATGGAGCTTACACTTTATCCTTTGGGCTGATGGAGCTGAAGTGCAGATAACCAAGAAAAAAGGAACTTGGGCCTTGACTAAATGAAAAGATAAGGCCTTTCATGTGAGCCTTATCTGTAGGTTTCTGTATCTTCTTCATCAGTTGCAATAGCTTCTGAAAAAAATGAATGGAACACATTTTTACTGATGCTAGGCAAGTAATGCCTCTCTTGGCTTTTACAGAAGTGACAATATACTAGTTAAATGTGAATGACGAAAGAGGTTTTGTCAAGTGTGTTCACCGTTTACAGCCTGAGTCTCTCTTTGTTGCCAAGGAGAAAGATTCAAACTGAAATTTTAGGACTGCAGGAGGAGGTATGTTCAGCAAGGTACTGTAATTTGGAGTATTATTTTCTTCTAGTTTTGGTTGTTAAAAAAAGATTCAGTCCTTTGTAAACTGCACTGACTTCAAGAGGACCAGCTTCAGTATTGGGGGTGGGAATGCAGGTATTTCCTGGCCTTGTTAAGCTGCTGACGAAAGCAGGTACCAGCAGTAATTGGGATAAAGAAGCTTCTTTCTTATTAATGGCTGCTCTCTGCTCCTCTTTGTCTTGATGGTGGCTAAAGCAAGCCAGGGAAAGGTGTGGGAAGGGGCACCCACACACACCAGGGGCATGCCTGTAGTGCTATATGTCAGAGAGTGCTGGGGATTGGTGGCAGATGGAGGTGTTCCAGATCTAAGAACACTCTAGGGATCCTATTCCTTCTTAAAAGTCAGTTCATAGTTATGCATTTGTGGCTTCTTATGCTAGCCTTCTGACAAAGAACTTAGTCAAATGAAACAGGGTTATTAAGCAAAGAAAAGAGGGGTAACCACCATTAGGAGTGTCTACAGCAGTAGCAGCAGCATGTCTACAGCAATTCTGCTTGCCACAGAATTGATTTCAGTGGGTGTTTGGGGCACTCAGCATATTGATGGATGGGCTGTCAGAGTGAGGAGAGGTCAAATGATGTGCATGGTATCATGAATTTAGATTAAAATGTTGAAATTACCAGAATGGATCTTCCTAAAACTGTAAAGGCTTGTGTTTCTGCTCTGTATGCCTCAGTAATCAGTTACAGGCTGTAAAGTAAATACAGTATTTCTTTCAAATTGGAACGCCAGGCAAGGCAAAAGTCAGCCGGGAAGGGGTATTCTTTCTTCACTATGGAGCTGAATTTAGGAGCTAAACTGGGGTAGTAAGTTTCTAGTGCAGCCAGTAACTTATAGGGTGCTTTTGCAGAACAACTTGGAGCCGATCTGTATCTCTAAACCAGTTTCATAGAGAAAGTAGGTGCATAGCATAGGCACCCAAATTTAGATGTCTAAAGAAGACTTGTGTGAATACTGTCCTAGAGCGTATGTTGCTATAGTCACAAGGAAGACAGTCTTCATCCTGTGAAGTATTTCTGCCTCATAATGATTTCAGTGAATAACTGTTGTAGTGTTTGGTTTTCTGTAAAAACAAGATTATCAGTCCAGCTGGGGCATTATTTTTATATTTAAGAATATGATTGGATTTTTCTGTAACAGAGCCAATGAACCAATATATGTACTAAAGCTTCTCTGTGTTTCCAGTGAACCCCTGTCTAATTTCACCCACCTTGATACTCAAAACTGGATTCAAAGAGTAGTCAGGAAGAGCATGTAGACTTCTTATGTGCCTTTTTCGTGAAATGTCTTTTATACCACCTGTGTTATCCTTTGGCTTTACTGCAGCCATGTTGCATTTCCTTTCCTGTCGTGTGCCAGATGTTTGATGTTCAGCCTCTCTACATACTTTCTATTTAATGGGAAAGGGAAAACTTCCCCCCTACCCTGTTCCTCTGTACAGAACAAATGTGAAATAGGAATGTGAACTGGTATAAATCCATTGCAAAGAGCCTGGTGTTTAGAGTAAATTAGCCCTCTTCCAGTAAGGTTATATTGTGATGTTCCTAATAAAGATGTCTTCCTTAGAAAAGCAGTTGTTACTAGCAACAGATTGGGTAAGTTAGGAAATAGACCACTGGTCTGCTTAATGTGTGATGTTAAGTAACCTCTCTGTGAATTTTAAAGCCACATCTCTTGTATTACATGGAAGTAGTTTTTTATCAGAAATTTTAGGGCCTGTTCTTTCTCAATACCACTACGTTGACTTCGATAGAATTAACTTTGGCACCTGGTTTACACAGAGAGGCCAGTGTATCGCTGAACCTACTGTCTGGTCAGATGGGAATCACACCGCTTCTTTCAGAGCTCAGCGTCACTGGAGCCCTTGACGTTTCCTGAATGCAGGGCAACCTTTCTAACGACTTCTTCAAGGCTCTAAATCTTTCAGTGTAAAACTATTGTGAGTGGTGTTTACAGAGTTTGTAAAATTTATCTGTTGCTTAGCTAGGTCACTGACCAACCAGCTTGCAGGCTGTGATTATGTTGCACTTTCTAAAGGTTTGTTAAAGATTTGATTCATATTTCATCTTCACTAAATGATTTTGAATCTCAGAATTAAAATCTTCAAGCCAATCTGGGAGGTCTCATCACAGCTGTATATGTTGTATAACCCCCTAGAGTACAAGCTCCAGAGTTTATGCAGAAATCCTTGGGGAATGGGACATAAATGTCACTGACTGATAGTTGTGATACAACTCACACACACAACTCACATCGTCATAGCAGATCTGACTAGATTCTTTGTCAGCAGGTTTTTTAGTTTCCAGTTAAGTCAATTACCAGTAAGATGGTTTAGACAGAGATGATACCAAAGTTGGGTTTTTTAAATATACTGACTGGTCCCTTGTGGCCCTGTTCAAATATGGATTGAACTTGATTGTGGGCAGATAATGGCTTTCACTCTCCAGAAAGGCCACACACCTTTCCTTTAAGAGCATATAAACAGTGAGCAGCTATGGGAGAAGAGGTGGCAGAGAGCAGGTAACTGAGAATGCAGGTACAAAATATTTGTCTGACTTTTCTGAATTAGGGATTAAAGAGGGTTTATTAAATTCTTTCTCTGGTGCTGCTCTGTACTGCTGAGTATGGACAAGAAAATTTAATATGGGTCTTTTTCCTCATACCAAATCAGACTAAGGGTACTGTACAGCTGGGCTTGCTGGAGGCAGAAGGCACAACACTCTGCTTTTGTAATTTAATTTTGTATGAACCTCACAGCATCAGAATTGTGTATAGAGGAGCTAGTTGCATGAGATAAACAAAGAAATGTTGCATTTCTGAAGTTTCACAAGCTTTATAATAAAACAATTTTTAAAATACAACAAGAAAGATGCGAGTCTTACAGCTTTACTATTACTTCAGTTTAACGGTAGACTTCTTTAAACTAATCTAAACTGTCGTGTGACTCGTACCAAGCACCAGTAATCATGTGCAGCCCCCATGTGAAAACTCTTGTTGTTGGTTGTATTTTGCTTTTGACCATTAGAAACCTCAGCCATTGTTGTGTTTGCTGTGGCTACATGTGCAGCAACCACAGAAAGTTGTTTCAAACCACTGATCAAAGTTCTGTCTCTACTGGTCATAGCTTTAACATTATTTTTTGTTTGTGTTCTTGCTTTCACTTCGGCTTTCAGAATACAGGAGGATAAAAGTTATGTTTTTAAGAAAAGATTTTTTCAATTTCATACTCTAATAGGAATGGCTGACTATCTCCTTAGCTCTGATTTTTGGACAGTGGGGCTAGAGCAACAGGTATCGTTAATAATTGCAGAGTTTCATATTCTGTAGGACTCCAGTTACTGCAGTAGCCTGAAAATGTGAATAATTTAGTTCGTGGTTCATAGTGAGAACTGGGAAAGTCTCCAAATTGAAATTTGCAATGGTAGATATTAACACAGAAAAGTGACTAAAGAAAATTTCAGTTGGAGTCCAAGGATCACCCTCTGTTAAGCCAGATGTGTCTCACCCTGTCTATATGTCCCTTGAAATCTTGCTTTACTTTAACAGTAGGACTTTCTGTTGTACTAACATTGGGAAATATTAGGAGTTTACCTAACCTGTATCTTCTCTGCTACCACCTTCAGTCTCTCTCCTTTTCCCCTATAAAATTTTTAAAGAACTTGTCAGATAATGGATTTTCTTGAAACCCCCCTATTACCAAATAAAAGATTATATTGCAAGGTGGGGCAGAGCAATAAATGTGAAGACACTTCATAATACTCTGTCTAGTTATGTTATGAGGCTGGGACTTACGTCTCACTCAGCATAATGAAGAAGCACCTTTGCAGCCTGAGTTATGACTACAGTAATCTCTGCCTATTGCTGCCGGGACTGTGACTACACTGAGAGGCTGCACTCGTAAATCTGCCCTCTCTTAAAAATTCTTCCTTGTGTATGGGTTGTCTTTGTCGGGGATCTGAATCGGTGCTGGAAAAGGCAGTATCCACTGGTGAGAGATAATGCTGAGTTTGACTTCAGCAATTTTTTTGGCCATTTTCCTAACCTTTTGAGATCCAGAGGAAATCTCTCTTAAATTGCTGGGGTCTTCTCTTCACTGTACCTTTGCTTTCGTAGTCTTGAACTGTGTTTTATAGTCTCTCTGATGGGACACATGCAGGGTTTCTTTGCTGTAGCAGGAATTGCAGACAAGAGACTTCAGATATAATCTCCCTAGGTTTAACAGAGTTTTTCATTCACTGTTAGAAGAGATAATCGTAAAAAATCATCCCTCTTGTTTAATACCCATGAGCTCTGTTGTCTGGATCTTGAATGTAGAATTTACCTGTCTTCAATGACTAAATATTTGGTAGCTGTTAACACCTGCTAGCTAATGAGGTGGTTAATACTGTATGGTGTTAGACCATCATTATACCCTGACACTCTATGATGGGAAGCTTGTTCCTCATCCACTACAGGACTGCTGGCTTCTTCTGGGACCTCTCAACTGTGCTTGCTGTGCCTCATGTGTGGAGTGGGTGTGAAGCAGTTGTCTGTGGGTGTGGGATAATCCAGGAGTAAATTCTTGACTTGCCTTGGTCCCAGCTCTAGGACCCCATCCCAGGTCTGGGACCAAAGCAAATTGAGCAGCAAGCTTGGCCATAAAAGGCTGAGCAGCACAGGTGCAATTTGACCACTGGATGGCAAGTTAAGAACATTTGAGGTGTGGCATGTCCTCATAAAGGTCATAGGATTTTTTAGAAAACAGTGGGCTTCCAGGTTGGAAGAGGGCTGAAGAATTGACAGGGTTTTTTTTCCTATAGGTGGGCACTTGGTTTGGAAAAGAAATAGGTTGACTGTGGAGTTGTTTGGCGGGGAGGGAGGAGCAGCAGAAGTGAGGGCTCATTTTTGCTTTAAGAAGAGGCATGCAAGATGGAGGTGTTGACAGAGATGTACACTCTGAACCTATTTATTACTAAATGGACACAATCATTCTCCTTTTGTTTGTAGGAGCAGAGAAGCGGTGACCCGATGGGGACTGTTTCACATAGACCCAAAATAAGGCAAACTAGGCCCAAATGCTGGGCCAGCAAGCAGAGGATAGATGATAGCCACAACCCCATTTTGCTCCACAACTGAACAGCAAATGCCTTGGCCCCTTTTCTCCTAAAGGTGCTTTCTGATTTTTTTTTTCTTGTTTCTTTCTCACTTCTGTGTCCTTTCCTTTCTAACTCCTCCTCTAGATTAAAGAAAAATAGCCTCCGTTTAATAGTCCATATTTCTGTCTGTGAATGTTACATCTGATTTTGTACAAACTGTTCCGGTTCAAAGGGGAACAGTTCTGAAAGTGGTTGGTCTCCACTTCTGGATGCTGATGTTTTGTCTGCTGAAAAATTGACTTTCCTGGTCACTAGTAAAATGCATTTGGAAAGATGTGGAGCATTGTCAAACAGATGGAGCCAACTAAGTGAAAAAGCATTTTTGTGCCCATAGCCCCTTTAAAGCGTTGCCTTCCAGCTGCTTCTTTCTTTAGAATGGGTATCTTGAAGAAGACATACTGAGTATATGGAGTTGCTAATGGTAAGTCCAAATGCCTGCACTCAGATGCTGAATTAATTACAATACTAAGTCTGCATGGAGTAATCTGAATAATTCTCTGTAATGCCTAAGCAGACATAACTGTAAGCCAAATTACCATGTTTCATGCAGAGGAAAACTGAACTCTCCAGTTTAATGAAATTCTTTGGATATGGCCCTAAAGTAGTGAGTGAACAGGATAATACAATTTAGACTTTTAGAAAATTTTTGACAGAGTTATTCACAAAAGGCATTCAAGTCATAGGATAAGTACTTACAGGGCAAAAGGCAGTGGTGCATCATTATTTGGAAACTGGCCGAAAGATGCAAGTAGGAATTTCTGTAGTGAATTTTCATAGTGGTTGAAGTGTTGCAGCATATCTGTCCCTGAAGATTTGTTTGAACTCTTTGCCTATGTTGCTGAAATCAAGATTAACCATAAAGGTAAAAGCCATGGACCCTAACGTCAGTGAATATGATCATTTATGTAGAGGAGTGGTAAATTGGTTATTTAGAATATAGAAATATTTCTTCTCCTGAAGTTGGAGATAGCCAACTAGACTGAAAGGCAGTACATTTTGAAAAATAAGTAGCAAATAGCCCTCTACATAAACTGTAACAACCTGCAATTAGCAGAGCCAGCCAAAGATGATGAAATTGCAGTGTAAAGGCATACTTGCCTTCACTAACTTTGGTAAAGGGGCTTCTTTAATTCTGTTAAGCTGTTGCCAGTGATGATCTTTCAGCCTTCAGAGCAGACCTGCCTGCTGAGTCTGAGTGCACTGAGGGGGTTGGAGTGGAAGTCAGTGTGGTCTGACAGCTACTTTACCTTCGGTGACAGATTCCCCTCTCTGCAGATATCCTTCCAGGTGTTCCTCTTCTGCGCTGGGCAGCATATCTTACAAGCACTGCTAGCCTGGAGGGGAGTCAAAGATACAGAGTTTTAAATAGAAGATTTGGGCTGTTTGTTTGAGCATATCTTTGAAGGGGGGTGGGGGATGGGGGGGGTGGTCTTCAGGTGGTCTTTGTGGCTGGATCAATTCTGTGCTAATGCTTACTTGCCTCGTTTTAGGAGAGAATCTTTTTAAAAGCAGAGATGCTGCCCAAGAGAAGTTGGGAGAAACTTCTTTGTGATTTCATATTCTTGTAATAAACTGAACCTATGTACTGACAAAAGGAGAAGTCTCCTTTTCTTTCTTCTTTTTTTCTACCACTGCTGCATTCAGCAAATGCTCTTTCAGCCTTGCTAAGTTTGTGGTTGCACACTTCCTCCCTCTGGCCCCCCCGCCAGCAACCTCAGCCTTACACCCAATGTGCAGAGTCTGCATGTACGAAGAATTTTGTTTTTCATCTTCTAAAAATCCAACTCTCTTCTCTATTTATCTACCTTTGAAAATAAAAGTAACGTATATAAAATGATTGTGGAAGGGCAACCAACTATTCTTCTGAATCAGGAAAACATGGGCATTAAAAGCCTCTTATGTAAAATTTGGGCTATGTCTCAAAAATTTCCTTCCCTACCATTCTTTTCCTTCCTAAGTCCTCAGCCTTGCCATCTGCACTTTCAGTAGGGGCTGGGATTTGGCTGTGTGTGAAGTAGGGTAAGAAGCTGAAAAATTGTTCTGGGAAAAATTGCTGCTAAAGGTGCTCTGCATTTGAATGGTAGTTGCTGAAAAGGAAGCATTTCCTTGCTTCCATTAGTGACTTTATCACGATTGCTGCTGCTATTTTCCTGTGCTTTACGCTTACTTTCAGGTAGATTCTGTTAGTATTAGAGAAATATTTCCACTTCTAACATTCACAATTATAAATCAAATGTCTTTCCTTTTCACAAGTTCAGAAACTCCTTAATAGGCACTGCTGAGTAAACTGGGGTCAGCCTTTTAAACATTCTCTGTCCTGCCTTTTTAGCCTGGGTTTGAAGAAGAGTATACATGGACTTTTTCTTCCCCATGAGGACAACATGAGCCAAACCATTCTGTAGCCTCTCCTTTTTGGCAACTGCGCAGAATGGCTTACGGTATATGGAGCTTGGTGCAATTCCACTGGAATTTGCTAGAGGTACACTGATTTATACCTGGTGTGAATTTTGTCTTTCCAAAATGTTACTGATGCAACAGAAATGTGGAGCTGAAAAATCCTTAACTAAGAAGCCAAGTGGTCTTTCTTTTGTTTTGCAGTAAGTTAACGGATCAGTGTTATCACTGAATCATTGTTACCACTAACTTCAGATTTCACTGTAGGCTGGAAAAAGTTGAATACTTCTAAGAGTATCAAAATAAAAACACCTTATTCAGTAGTTTCTGGTAGAGTGGAATCCCTGAAACCTTGCTGTGACTATATCAGAAGCCGCCAGAGCCCCTATCTCAAATTGATAGGCTGCAAACCTAAACTTTCCTCTTACTGGAATACTCCTGTGGGCAGCACTTCCCTGTGTTACTTCTAGTGCCAGTTTTTCAACAGTGGCTTAGGAGGGATGGTAGTTGGAAATACTTTCTTGTGAAATGGGAAGAGCTTCAGTTATGACAGTGACACCTGTGTTGTTTTTTGTAGTCATGGCACCCAGGCCTTGTTTTATGTGATAGAAACATGAGCTTTACATTGTTTTCAGAGTATGAATCTCCCCATTTTGAGATGGTGCATCTCTGTCCTGCAAACATCCAGGCAGTTCATAGTGTTGGACTAGAAGGATAGTCATGCCTAAGAAGGAAGTCGGTCACTGAGTAACAAACCTTTCATTTCAGTTGTATGTGATGTGATTCACTTCCTGCTTCAAACCTTAGTTCTGTGTTCTTAGGCAGCTGAAGTTTCACACCCAAAGTCTGTTTTTCTACACCAGTTGAACTGATTCCTGTACATGTAAGGCCCTGCAGTCAAAGGACTGCAACAGAGAATCTACCATGTGTGGGTAGGTATATGTTTGCAATTGCCTACAGAATGGACGTCACTACATCATTATAAGGGTGCTCTTTGCCTTTACGAGACCCCCTGCCTTATAAACAGCCTGTATTTTCTTGTATATGGTGGGGAGGGAAAGCTAAGTAGGGACTGTGAAGGTAGTGGCAGAATCTGAAGAGGTACATCTATAAAAGAACAAATACTGTTTATGGTAACAGCTTCAGGTCCTGAGGTTAATGGAATACCTTCTTCGGAATTTTGCAACCAGTCTGTTGTACGAGTTTGTACTATCTAGTTTGAAAAACGAGGATTTGCTTTATTATAATGCAACTCTCTTATTATCAGCAGCTAAATAAATTGGATCTAATTGTGTGGCTTCTAGGATTCTGTGTGGTGTGAGTTAAATTTGCTGCTACAGCCAGTGTAGTTCATTGTAAGTTCAGTATGTTACTGAATATTTATGAATGAATATTTTTTGCATTTTACAATGACATTTAGCAATACATTACAGCTAGAGCCAAAAAAATGAAACCATCTTACAGAAAGAGCAGACCTGGGGGAAAATATCTCATCAGATTCTTGCTTTTCCTTGACAGATAGTTTGGGGACCTGTTCTGGAATTTTATAAATGACTTGTTTGTGAATCTGGCATGAAATCCTGGCCTTGCTGAAGATAATGAGTGTCTTACTGCTGAGTCCAGCAGTGGTAACGCTGGAGTTCTTGCTTCTACCCTTCTGTCTGCTTCTCAGTTCCTGAAGTGTGGTGAGGTGCAGGGATGCAGACTGGGAGAGGACTGGTCTCCTTTTAGCTCCAAGAGGTGACTTAATGGAAGGACTTTTGGAGCTGGGCTATCTGTACAGAATAAACTTATTTCTCTATCCTCTGCACTCCCCTCTGCTTCCTTAACTCTTCCTCCCACCTCTCACACACTGTGTCTCTCTATCTCTCAGATTTTCTGTAGAGAGCAAGGAAGGAAAACCTGGGAGGAAAGATTGCTGGCTATTAGCTGAAGCAGGTTCTGCCTTAAATGTTTACTTTTGCTGAAGGAAGGAAGGAAGACTGTTTGGATTTGCCTGATCTTTTAAGGGTCTGGGCAATATTTGCATTTACTTTTCTGTATCAATACAATAAAGCCTAACACAGAGGTGTTTTAAACTTGACCCTCATGTGCAGCGTTCCATCCCAGCGCTGACCAGTCTGTCTTAGCTCTGATTGATAAGATTGTTTTCTTTGCAACCAAGTTGATCCAAGTGACTTACTCACCTACATTCCTTCTGATGTGCTTGGAAGCTCTCTTCCTGTTTTGGGCTTGGAATACTTTTGATAATTTTTTTTCTGATGAATTCTCTGAAGTCAAGTTTACTGACTGTCTTTGACCTCACAGGTTCTGTCCTGCCCCTCTCTGTTGGTGCAATAAATTGTTTTAATTTGCTGCAAAATGTTTTTACTGAGATTTTTATATTTATAATGGCTGTTTCCAGGCTAAGGTACAAATGAATAGCATATGGCTATTGTGAGAATAAAATATTAATTTTGGCAAATTCAGTCAATTCACAGTGGGTGTTCTTAGCCTTTAAAACAAAATTATCACATATTTGGCACAGCTATCAAGTGCCTGGGTTTTGACTCTAAGCCTTAATCACCAAACGAAGAGAGCAATGTATTATTAACATATTATGAAGACACAGTAGCTATGACTGTGTGAACTGAGGTGGGTGTTCTACATGGCTGCCACATGGTAGGAAAGACAGGTTGCAAAGTTAGGGCAGTGTGCAACAATTAATAGACTCAAAATGGAATGGTCTGAGTGTTGTGTTTGGATCAAGCATGCCAGAACAATGAGTTTGGATTCAAAACCTGAAAATTCTGCAAGTGTCCAGCTGTGTCTGATGTATGATATCATCCAGAATATTCAAGCGTATCTTGTTCTGTTGTTACCATTGAGTCTCAAGGAAGAGGGAATATAGATTTATGCATTGAAAAGCAGTAGAAGAGTATCGATTGGTTAATTGGATACCCACTGATTATAAATATCTGCATAGCATCTGATGGGCAATGCTGTGTGACAGCGGCATAAGTAGTATCACTTACAACTTCATTGTGCAGAGTGCTGACAGCTCCTGCAGAATCCTCTCCTTGGGAAACGAGGAAAGTCAGTGTTACATAGGAGGGCATGTGAGCTTTTTTTATCTGCATGGTTACATTCAAGTCACCTTTGTTAATTTCTGAATACCTCACCCCTTGTCTGACTTCAGTCCAGAATGACATTCATGTTTCAGATTAGATATTGTGGCCCAGTGGTCTTATTGATGATGATTCTCATTTTCATGAGCATTAACAAAGCATGGTTTCATAAAGTATGTCATTGCTTCTTGCTTCACTGGAGCGTGATCTTCTGTAGCACTACCAGCTGATGGAAAATACAGCTCTGGAGACAAGGCCAGTTTCCTTTTGTTGTTGCATATAACAAGATCTTTAAGTTATGTCTGGTGTAAGATACTACGCGTCATTATGAAGGGACTGATGTTGGTTCTGTTGAAGGAGATCCGCAGACAGGGACAGATTTATATGACACTAGTACTGTTGGGGAGCTGACTGGTCCTGTCAGTTTTGGATTCATGAACTGTCTTTGGCATTAGTATTTAAAAACTGTGGAGCCAACCTTGTAGGATTTGGGGATCTTTTCAGGATGATGGGAATTCAGGAGGGAGCACTAAATGAAAACTTCTTAAGATATGAACATTTTTCATTCACGGAAGACCTAGTTTCAGGAAAATTTTAATACTTTCTAAGAATACTTGGCAACATGCTGATAGATGTACAATATTCTTAAATTCTATTTTTAAGACAGTAAAATACATGTGTGTATGTGCATGTAAGTTTGTGTGGACAGACACTGGGTTGAAGGCAGATTGCCCAAAGGGAGAACAAGTTTCAGTTACCCTGCATGTAATTTCTGCTCCCTGTCTGGATTGCTGTTTGGAAGTAATGTGACAGTATTACTGGCTCCTAGAGGAGAACATTTTTTCTGTGTATCTCATAAGCTAAGCAAATACAAACCAGAGCAGAGACGAGGAGAGGAAAAAGGATGGGAAGGGAAGGGGAAAAGTCCATTTATTAAACAAGATTTTGATGATTACTTTTTCTGGAAGCCAGTGTACCACCAGCAGAACATATGTTAAGCTGTAACTTGAAGATATTTTGACAATATACAAAATGCTTTCCAAAACCTTTAAGTAAGCAGTTATGAGACTGAATCAGTTAACTGTTACTTAACATTTTTCAATGTTTTCTGGCATTGTTTAAAGGATCCGTGAGGTTCTCACTTTTTTCAAGGCCTTGTTCAAGACTGGAAATACTGGGAAGTAGCTGGGAAGTATACATATAATATTTAATACTGGAGGAATGGTTTTGTGCTTCATTCAATTGTGTCAGAGCTGTTTAATGAGATTACTGGCAAAGTGAAATAATAAATTCTGAACAGAACTTAAATGACTGTCTGTCTCATGTTCTAAAATAGCTTGAGTTCAGGAGTCAGGACTGATCTGAGATTGCAGGCTGGTGTTTTTATTTCTAACAAGAGTGTAAACTTTCTGCAGGTGATTAAGCTGTAGGGTGTGTCAGCATTCTAGCATACCAGAAATGGGTCTCTTGAACAAAATGCAGTGTAACTGGGATTAGAGTTTTGATATGTCCCCCTGTTGTAGTGTCTGATCACTTTACAGAGCACTTATCTTCCCAACTTAGTCCCCATTCTTCCTTGGCTTCCAGTTTGTAAGTAAGGGCCATTAATTAGCACAGGAATTCAAGTTAATGTAATCTTGAACTTGATTCTTCCAAATCCTGGCTTCATAATCCCTAGATGTCATTCTCTATCCAGTGTGTTACATGTGTCTGGATCGCTGGGCCTTTCTGTCATCCTTTGCACGTTGCTGTCTGTGTTGTGGATGTGTCTATATCCTGCTCCTTCAGCGAATTTTAGAGGGCAACATTAAACATAGGAGTTAATATGATGACTGGCATCTGGCTATTTCTTTTTAACTATTCACAATGGAAAATTCATTTTCTCTTTAAGCTGTAGCATTTTTTGAAAGGGCTCTTTTTTTTTTTTTTTGTTTGAGTGATGATTTCATGCGTTTCTATGTTAGCTCTATTCTTGAATATTTTTAAGGCTACCATAAAAACTTCCTAAAATGTTGTTTGTAGAATGATTTGAAGAATTTAGACACATGTCTTCGTGCATTTTGGTTCATATATATGCATAAAGACATTTGGTCTCTTTTAAAAACTGGAAGGTTTTGGGGTTTTTTGGTTGGGTTTTTTTTGGGTTTTTTTTAGTAATCAGGATGCTCTTTCTAGGCCTAGTGTCACAGTGACCCTTCCTTTGACCATGAGAGCTAGAACTGGAGCCCTCTTTAATTTGGAGCTTCTTTAATACTGCTATAAACTCCTGCTTAATGTCACAGGAGGTTGGTTGAGAGTAAATTGAGATGCTTTCTCCTGCAGGACTTCAATGTTCTGTTTCCATTGCCACATCCTGCTGATACAGTGGTAAAGGATTAAATTGAATATCTAATTTGATGTGGGCCTGATTATAAGCCTAGCAGCCTTAAAAGCGTATATTGTATTTATTATTCATTTAGTGTGTTTTTGAGGTACTATAGTCTCTTATTTATCGTTTAATGCATATGTTGGCTAACTTACATATATTATAAACTCTTTTTTCTCATTCCTGTTATCAATAAAGCCTGGTTTGGATTTTCTTTTTTTTTTTTTTTTTTAACAGAAAATGCAACTTTGGAAAACATAAAAAATGCTGCAGTTTTCATTCAATGACAGCATATTCTGCACTTGCAAAAAAACCAATATTGCCATCTAGTGGGAGTGAAGATTTTGACCTGTCATGCTCCTCCCTTTAGATTACTGTTATCTAGCTGTTCTCTTGGAGTCATAGCATATGTTTCTATTGAATGTACAGCAGTTCTTCTCTTTCCCCAAACTATAGGGAAAATATCTTAATTTTACTGCAGAAGTTAATCTTGCATGTATTGCTGGATAATCAGAAATATTTTACAGGTGTAGAGAGCCAAAAGTGGCTCTTTACAAGCTGCTTTCTAAAGTACACCATCAAAGGACAGGGTACTGTTTCTATGCTACAGTCTGTTTGAGTAATGGTACTGTGTCAGTCAGAGTCTCAACAGGCAGATGAATTTAAGCTTTTGAACATGCTGATTTTCTGATACCTGTAAAGAATATTAGAAAAATACATCTTTTCCTCTTTCAAGCCTTTGTACAAAAATATATTGAAAGTGTTCAAGGATATATGTCTAAAAATATATTGAAAATGTTCAATGAAACAGAGCAGAGGGTAGGATTTGGCTGAAGCTTTGGGATAAAGTGATTTCCAAAATTGTTTTTTCTCCCTTTTTCTCCCTTTGTTTCGGATCAGGGTCCACTGGGGGCTCATAGAAACAGAGACAGGATGACACCTGATTAAATTATCTTTTTTTTATTGTCTTGTAACACTTTATTCAACTTGTTGCATGTTACACTTTTTCTTCTGAAACTGCCGCTGGCTAGAATCAGTTAAGTAGCAATTCTTTTCTTGGATTTAATCATAGCATTTAATTAATCTCCCCATTTTAGTCATCAGTCTGTAGCTTAGCAATGCAAGGTCCTAAGAACCTAAGCATTACTTGTAAATACATTAGTAATGGTTTTAGCTATTTCTCATGCCCAATCATTGCTTTTTTGAATCAGAGTGCTGAAAGGGAAATCACTAATGCACTCTTTATCTCACTCTGCTCTTAAAGCACAGAACAACAGCAGTGATAGTTATGACAGTGTTGCTGTTATCTTCCGTCTTCTCTTTGCTTTTTTTCCCCAATGCTCCAGCAATGAACTGAATTTGATGTAGAGTGTTTTACATATCTTTTGGCAAGCAAATTGCTACCTGTCTTTGTGAAAACCTATATGATCCATAAAAGAGACAAATCCATGTGTTTTCATCATGTTCAATGCTGTTGACTCTTAATCATCTTTCTTTGCTTGAGGATGTTTATCTGGTTTTCATCAATTGCAATTGGTACTGCTAAGATCTCTTTTTTGTGCTCAGTGCTGCTGCATCACTGCTGATGCCCTGTCTTACTGTTTGTATTTGGGCGAGGCACATACGGCCTATTTCAGGAAGATCAGTGTTGTGGCTGGAGAAAGTTTTTAAGTTCCAAGGATTGAACTGGTTTTGGATGAATATCCAACCTCCTCATAAGAAGCACTGTGTGATGTTTGCTTCCTTTATTTGGAACAGGACTTACAGAGCAATCAGAATATATTTATTATAGATCTATATTTGTTATACTGATAGTACTGCTCACATTTTAGTCACAGCCAGCAAAAGGTAAAGCTAAGAGAAAAATTTGGGCTAGGACCTGGTATCCATAATAGCTGCAAGAGAGGAGGAATAAGGGGAAGGCTGGCATACAAGTGCTGAAGCATACAGAGGATGTAAATGACAGCATCAGTATTGGATACTGGTGGAGACTAACTGTGTGCTTATCACCTTTTAGTTTAATCTGTTTAGGTGGCATTCAGGGTTTAGGTGTCTGCCATTTTCCGTTTGTTTTTCTAGCTCTGCAGAATCAAAATTTAAATTTGTTGTCATGTAGTTGGGGATGAAACTTCTGGTTCATCCAAGCTCTCCCCTACTCCACGTAAAGCCCCTTCAAAATCTCTGGTAAAACTCTGTAACCTCAAGCCTTCTCATAGGCTGTGTCCCTTTTCATAATAACCCTGGAACCTTTGTATGTCTTTAGTTACCTTTCCCAGTGTTTCCTGTCATTTTATTCATTGCAGACTGTAACTTCTGCCAAGCAAAGACTGTGAAGGCTGTATCTTGTTTACTGTCAGTTGTCATCCAGGCTTGATTGATGATGATGTACTGTAGTTTGAGTGATCACAGCGGTTTATATTTCAGAAGTAATACCATTGCTCCTGTTGTAACTAATCAGGACTTTTGAAGATGGTTATACAGTGTATGTTCAGTACTTCTCAATGGTAGTTACCATTACCTTCTTGAGTTTCAATTACCAGGGAGTTTTCTAAGCAAAAATGGACATCAAAATTCCTACTCTGGACAAGATTTGTGAAAACAGTTTTTCTTAGAACAATGTTTCTGAAATGTTGTCATGGATGCTAAACCATCTTCTCTTCATCGTTCTTGTGTCTCTCCTAGTAGAAATTTTTTGCATGCAAAAAGAGTGTATTTAATAGTAATTCTATGACAGTATATGCAACCAAGAGAAAAAGGACAAAGCTGATTAGCCACCAGCCAGTGGTCTTCGTTAAAGTAAATATTTTGCTTAAGGAGATAAAATGTAATTAGAATTAATCAGCAAGTGCTGTTAAATTATTATGATAGAGAAGAGAACTGACAGAAATACTTGCAATTTTAAGATTTTACATAATTTAGAAAATGAGGATCAAAGTGTTTTGAATTTTTCAGTTTTTTATTAATATTATCTGATTACCCTCTGCTACTCTATGTGAAAGATATTTTGTGTGAAAAATATTATATGATTGCATTTTCATAACTGTGTTTTTATTTGTTTTTCCATATTTTTCTTTGTTATCATCTTTTAAAAATACCTTTTTTTAATATTAGAACTGTATGAAAGAAAAGTACTGGCTTGGTAAAAGGAGGAATGATTCTTCAATCACTATTTCAAATCCCTCTGGATTTCTAAGGAGCTGTTCCCCAAAAATGTGGCAAAAATTTATGGATATGTTGCAGCAAGAATAATTTCTATCTGCCTTCTTTGCTCTTCTTTCTCAAAGAGGGTATGGGTATCCTGAAGTTACTGCCTTGATTATTCTGTAGCCTGGAAAAAACACTATTTAGAGAGAACAAAGTTTATCTCAGGCCAGCTGTTCTTCTTCTAATTTTCCTGCAGGTTTTCCTGTAGCTTATAGAGCTACATTGCTAACCTTACTTGAGCTTGATTTTTTTTTTTGAGAGAGAGAGTTTGCATATGCAAAGAAATATGGTTGAAGTTATTATAAGGGATCAATAAGCCTGACAATAGCAGTGTAGTAGGATATTTTTCCTATTCATAACCTTCTTTCCAGGGTGAATGTTGTATTGTCAAGAATGTGGCAACATCTGCAACTCAAATACATCATTTCCTCTTATCTGCTACTAAAAATTGCTATGAGGGACATTTGTTCTGTTTGTTGGTTGTTTTTTTTTCCCCCCCAAAGTACCATTTTTTTGATTCTAGGGAAAAATAAGATGGCATATGTAACTTTAATTACCTTATTTTATGGCTTGAGAAACCAAGACCTTTATTTCTTAAGCATGTCTTTTCCAGGTATACTAGCTATTCAAAGATCCTCCCTCCCTCCCTCTTTTTGAAATTTGTCTTCCCTGATCATTGCTCCATAGCTCATTATTATTCATATAGAGTTATCCTCTTGCTGCTTGTTGTATGTCTGCAAGGACACACATTAGATAGTTAAGACAGCAACTGAATGATCTGAATAATAATGTGTAATACAAGATCTAGAAATAAACCATATAAACAGGAAAAATTAGTGCAGCTTTGGAATGGCTAATTATATTGCACTTCATGTATTTTATGATACATCCTATTTGATATCCAATTATAAGTACATTTCCTATGCAATCTTTTTAATTTCTCGAGACCTTATGCTGTCACCCATACTCTCACTGAGCAGTTCCTTTAAATTTACCTATACACTGTTGTTTGGTGCAGAAGAGAGCACTAATCGACTGTGTTGGAAATTATAAACTGTGTTAGATAGTAAAGAATTTGGCCCTGATGATATGCGCAGCCTTTAAAGAAATCTTATCACCTTTCTTGATTTGGTGTGCTGACACTGGTATGTTTGATTTCAGAAGGAAATATGGAAAGCCCTGAATTACTTTTCACTGAACAACTCTGGCTTTCACTGTAGTATCTATACAAGTCAAGCAAGACATGGTTACTCCTACTTCTGCATGTGTTACATTGCCCTTATATTTTCTTTTGACAAGGTCCATCAGTTGAAGACTTAAAGCTATCACTGGGGTACCTTCCACTTGACATGTAAGTGGATTTTCACTGATAGACCTGAAAGTGAGAGATAAAAATGTAATTAAAACATGTCCTGGTCTGTTGTGGTCATGTCTGTAAAGGAGCTAGAGAGCCCTGCCATGTGCCAAGGAATGACTTCAGTAAAACACCTGGGATGCAGAAATAGTACAACAGAGAACATTTCTCTTTGATTAGAGGAGAGGAACTTTTAAGCAGGGATAAATTTTATGTCTTGGAGATAATTAGTTAACCATAGAGGAGGCTGTTCTTAGATTCTTGCCTGGAGATGGAATTGTAATACAACTACAAGGAGAATCTGCAATATTGGCTTTTGATCCAGCTAGTTTTGTATGCTGGAGATTTGGTGTTGAGACTGGGAGAATAGAATGAAAAACTATGTCAGGTCAATGCAGAATTGATTTGAAAAAACAGGAAACACGTTATGTGTCTTTAAATCTGTTACCTTATTTACCATGCATTTGTGTATTTCAATTTTTGTGCTGTTTAGTAGAATTATGATTTATTTGAAGCTTCATCCATATTTCTTCAAATGTACATTGCCAAGTTCACCTACTGTCTACAGAATTTTTGTTTCACTGAAATACAGTGAAAGGAAATTGGATAACAGGAAACATTCAGTATATTAAGGGTTTCACTCTGAGTAGATTCCAGTATGACATTAAGTTCTGGAAATACAAAGGTCTGTATACGCTAAGCATATGATATATAAAAAAATCTAGTAAGAATTAATTTCAGAGAGGATATATTTTACGTATCTTTTGTACGTCATTGTCTTCTGAAATAATAATGGTAATCCCTTTCCTCTTCCATTTCCTTTTTGTGAATATTCACAAGCTCCCACTCCTTCTCTTTTATTTGTAAGCAGAGGCAAAAGGGCTTCTTTACTTCTCCCTCCCTCCATTTTCCCTGTTAAGGACTATTCACTTTTACTTTGTAATTTCCAGAAACTTTAAATCTCTGTCTTGTTGCTTAAATTTAATTAACTTGGAGCAAAAAACTGTCGCCACCACTTCATATGTGTTCTGTAATCAGTTAAAATTTCTACTCCAAGCTCAGAAACTTTCCTCAGTGGGAAGTCAGGGAACATATTTTCCAAGATATGATAATAATAGTTACTGAGATATCCAAATTGAAGACTAGGTGCATGTCCCTCACAGGAGAGGACTTCCAAAAGCCAGAGCTAACAGGAACCTCCATACCAAAGTGCTGGGATCAGGGAAGTCGGGGAGGGGTGTGTGGGGGTGTGTGTGTGTCAGCCTGAAGCTTTTCTCACTTCTATTAATTCTAAAATCTATACCGATCCCAGGGTCTTAAGGAGTGTATGTTGTTCAGGATATATAGTATTGTGAATGGCATTCATTTTCGTGGGTGCTTTGAAGTATTGTTTGTAAGCCAGGACTATCTTTCTTAATATTTTTTGTGCATGTGTGTTTATTGGTTTCCGTGTTATTTTGGACTAGGCTTCTGAAGTTTGTTATATTGCAACATCTGTCAGTAAGTATTCTGAAACAATCTGCTTTTACATAGCTAAATTGAAATAATTTTAATTCAACTGCAAAATAAGGAGAGTGGTCTTCCCCCCCCCCCCCCCCATTCTGGGTTTTAAAGGTGGTCCTGAATTATAAGAGCATTATCAAAGTTAAGTAAGTTTATCCATTTTCAGGGCTTCATACTAGGTGAGTTAACAGCCTGTCCTTTTCATCCTGATCCCTTTGTTATTTGCAGTTGTATTTAAGACACTTGAACTACAATACTAGTGGTAAACTGGATTTTCTAAAATCTGCTGATTATATTCTTTGGAAGTAGAATTTAAATCTTGCTTATGAATGTTTGATAAAAAGAACCAAAAATCTTGAAATGTGTCTGGTATTTCTCACTGTGTGGAATTACTGTCCATATAAAGCTAGAAAATGAACACTAGCAAAACTTTATTTATAAAAGATTATTTTTCAAGTACTTTCAAGATTACTTTCAAGTGCACATAATAATTCTACATCAGCAATTACGTGCAGGTTTTAATGAAGCTTGTTCTTATTCTTCTGCTGAAAGTGCCGGTTGATACAACGCTGTGTACTGAGGCATTTCATCTCTGATGGGATACAGTTCAGAATCAGACCCACAGAATCCCCAGAGATATCCACCAGACTTCATACAGTACTGCCTATGGTTGTTTTGGAGAAAATCCTCCAAATGCTCCCTGTCTGACTTGGTTCTTCTGTTCCTCATTGAAAAAGTTGAAAATGCCTGCCAGCTGTTTTCCCCTTCCATCCCTTCTGACACATTGTGAAGGTTGTTTCTGGAACTATTTCAGAGAGTTTGTACATACGGCTTTCTGTGAGATGGGATCAATAATTCCTATAGCAATAGCTGAATCCTTTTACCATCCCAGATGATTCTAGGAAACTGTTACCCTATCAAAAAGTCTGATTCTGCAGAATTTGCAAATGTAATTTTCCTTGGTATTATTGGTATGTTTATCATGGTGTCATGAATAGCATATCCACAGATGCATATTTCCAGAGGACATTTATAATGTTTTCTATTACAGGGATTATAATATAGTTTGTAAATATATCTAGATTAAATGAAAAATAGGCAGAAACTTATGGAAGTCACAATGCCGGTGAATTACTCGTACCAGTGGTGTTTTCAAATGTAAGTATTCAGAGCAAGAGCTGAAATTACCAAAAAGAAGGTGTTAAGATCCCATAGGTTACAAACTTGCAAAGTACCTTCTCTAAAGTTTTTGTCAGGAAATTTTAGCTGTGCGGTACAGGTAGACTTTGCCCACTGAGCAAACAAAATGGAGACACTGGCTACGTACTCTCTTCCCTGCTGCTGCCCACCCCGCTCACCGCTGCCCACACCCCACCACTGCTTTCTGCACACCGTGCTGACCTGTACCAGCACCTGTCTGCAAACCCTCCCGGATGGTGCAGCTGCTGCGGCTCCACCGCCACAAATGTGATTACCTCCGTGTGGAACGCCTTTTAGGGAGCAGTGTTATTGATTTTGGAATAATGGCCCTTTTATCTTTCACTTATTTTTCAGCTTTCAGCGATTGGCTTTTTCTTATTATTGCTCCCATGGACCTATTTCAAAACCAGCACAATATTTGTAGCTCAGCAGAAATAAATGGCAAGCAGAATCCTCTATCTCTTCTATGAATAATGAAACAGCAAGGGAAGGATTTGGACTTTAAAAATCAGTAAATGTATTGATGGAAAGGACAGGAAGGAATTAAACACTTGTAACTCTATGTAAACCTTCTTAATTCTAACAAAGAAACAGCTGGGTTTTTTAAAGTATTTGAGGCAGATTTTTGAGTACCCACTGGAAAAAGGTTGTAGGGATTGTAAACCACGCGTTGCTTCAATTTGCAGGAATTGACTAACAGAAAAAAAACTTACATACATCTACTTGTCTTTTCATGGCTTTTGTGTACCTCCCAGAACTACTCTGGGAGAGTTGTTTCTGCTGCTGGCACCAGAAGTTCTTGGACTCAGAAGCTCTGAGCACAAGAGCTCAGAAGCTCTGTGCTTTCAGGTGTATGGTCCCTTCCCACTGACAACTAACTTAAATACTATGCCTTAACTAAAAGGATTTCTCCCTGCCCACCAGCAAGCAGCTTGCTTCCTTGTCCACCAGTCCTAATTTGTATCCTTGCTCAACTGGTTGTAGACCAAATACCCTTCAACTTTTCCATCACAAAACAACCTTCTGACCTGATAACCTTCTACTCTCTTCTTACTCTCAGTAGTCTGCCTTTCACTGGTATCATTTATACTAGTGCTGTTAGGTTTAGTGAAGCTACACTGCATGCATCCCAATAACCACAACCTGTAGTATCTTATCTTTCCTGTGAGATTTCCAGTAAAAGTGACAGATAGTATGTGGTAAGGATGACTTATGTGATACAGGCATTTGCTAAATAGGATCTGAAATAGAATTGTCAGTATTCCCCATGAGTACTCACCACCAGGTAAGAGCCATGTTTTGTTAACAGTGGGTATGTTTGATGGTTTTGAGTGGAACTCAGTCCCCCTGCCAAATATGTCAGCTGTAAACTGACAAACTCACATACTGTGAGAGAAGCTTTAGTGGAGTAAGGAACTTAATGTAAGATGCCACTCCTCTGTGTAAAAGTACTAGTCTGAATAGTTTTTCCTGTCCAGTTAAAGAAAAGTACAGCACTGGCAATTAGAGGAGTAGTGCTGTGGATGGAGGATGGAAAAGGAGTATCTGTTCTATGCTAGTGCTAAAAGCCCAGGTAGGAACCTCATGAAAGCTAGTTTTCAAGGTGAAGTTAACCCTGCCTTACATCTAATCTAAATCTTCTTCCTTACATCTAATGTAAATCTACCCTCTTTCAGTTTAAAACTGTTACCCCTCATTCTATCACTACAGTCTTTGATAAAGAGTCCCTCCCCATCTTTCCTGTAGCCCCCTTTAGGTACTGGAAGGTTGCTATAAGGTCTCCCTGGAGCCTTCTCTTCTCTAGGCTGAACAACCCCAGCTCTCTCAGCCTGTCCTCATAGGAGAGGTGCTCCAGCCCCCTGATCATCTTTGTGTCCCTCCTCTGGACTTGCTCCACCAGGTCCATGTCCTTCTTATGTTGGGGGCCCCACAATCTGAACGCAGTACTCCAGGTGGGGTCTCACAAGAGCGGAGTAGAGGGGGAGAATCACCTCCCTCGACCTTCTGGCCACACTTCTCTTGATGCAGCCCAGGATGCAATTGGTTTTCTGGGCTTTGAGTGCACATTGCAGGGTCACACTGAGCTTGTCAACCAACACCCCCAAGTCCTTCTCCGCAGGGCTGCTCTCAATCCACTCCTCACCCAGCCTGTGCTTGGGATTGCCCTGACCCATGTGCAGGACCTTGCACTTGGCCTTGCTGAACTTCATGAGGTTTGCACAGTCCCACCTCTCCAGCCTGTCCAGGTCCCTCTGGATGGCACATCCCCTCCCTCCAGCCTGTCAGCCGCACCACACAGCTTGGTGTTATTGGCGAACTTGCTGAGGGTGTGCTCAATCCCACTGTCTGTGTCACCAAAGAGATGTTAAACAGCACCAGTCCCAATACTGATCCCTGAGAAACGCCACTCGTCACTGCTCTCCACTCGGACATTGAGCTGTTGACCACAACTCTTTTGAGTGGGACCATCCAGCCAATTCCTTATCTACTGAGTGGTCCATCAAGCAATTCAATGTCTCTCTAACTCTCTGTGCCTTAGCAATCTATCCTGTTTTTATCACAAGGTTCTGAGTGATAATTAACAATGTAATTTTCATGTCGTCTAAGAAGTATTTATTGACATGAACTAGAAAAGCTTTCTAAACTTGGAGGTTGAAAGTTCTTCTGCAGAGTCAAAATTCTTAAACTTCTGATTCTCACATGATGGGGATGGCAGTTTAAAAAGGCAATAAAGAATTTTTTTTATCAAAAATGAGATGACTGCACTTTCAAGTCCTGAATAAAATGTAAAGCAGTTGGGTGTGTGATAATTCTGAGCCGGTTACTTCGCACTGCAGCAGGTTTTATTTCTATTTTCATATTGATATTTCTGTAAATGTTATTGAATTTAATTTGACTAATCTGAGAATTATCGATTTAGTGTTAGTCCAGTACTGAAAATTCAGTCTGATGTCACAAGCACAAAAGCATCCTGTCATCTTTCTTGTCTTTTGAGAAGTTGGCCAAACGAGTCAGTTGTTAATATACAAATTAAACTGCATAGTAAAGATAAATTAGAACTGCAATAAATAAAGATGAGAGAACTCACTGATGCACACACTGCTTCTAACAGGCATGGAGGTATGGTGTCTACTGCTTTTGTACTTGGGATTGGGTTTGGTGCTACATTTTTGGGTGGCTTATGTGGCCTCACATGAGTTTTAGCTGATCAGGAATCAGTGGGTATTGTTGAAATAGCCAGGCTTGTAGGAGTTAAGATGCAGTTTTAAAAGCCGTTTGTCCTTCTTTAGGCAGATCTTCAGTGAAATGGAAATTGGGTTGAAAAATGTTATTGCTACATAATAAGCCAGAGAATGTTTTATTGGAACAGCAAAACTTAGAAATATTGCAGTGGCTGTAAAGCATCAAATATATATAAATACGTCAGTTGCTGCGCATAAAAGAAAGTACAGATATTTGTGTTTGTCATGATTGATTTACCACATGAAATTTTGAGAGAATGCAGAAAAGAGTACAGAGCATTAGATAATACTATAGAAGTGCTAGCCAGTTTTAATTAAGGAACATTCTTTATCTGTTCCAGCCTTGCTTGTGTGGCTGCTCAGCCTTTCAATAAGATTTTCCAGGCTTTTTTCTGGGGATTCTAATTTTGGGGGTTTTTTTGGTTTTTTGTGGGTTTTTTCAAGTTTCCTATGTTACCATTTCTTACTGGTGGTAGGGTGGGCTGGCCCCATACAGCGTCTAAGAGGAGAATAGTTAAGTCCTGTCCCTAACTGCCAGACACCCCACAGCTGCTGCCAGGAATCCCAACCATATGGCTTAATAGAGCAGTGGGATCTTCTTGTGTGGGGTGTTAACAAGGCTAACTGGCAACATGAGCTTAGTTCTCCGGGGACTGGAGGTCATAAACCATGAGCAGTCAGAGGGTGTGTGTGGAGTTGGTGGTGGGGAGTACAGGGGGAGGGTGAGAGGGAGTAGAGGGGGAGGGAGGGAGAGAGTGAGCTATGTAAGATAGGTTGAAGTAGTTAAAGTCTAATTTGCAGCACTATCTTTATATAGTATGGCAATGACCTTTGTTGGCTGAAGAAAGATTTTTGAAGGAAGAAGCATTGACTGTGATGTGCAGGTGCCTGCCTGCCAACTGCCTCACCTGCATGAAGGGCAGGCTGTCCCAAAGTGAGTGCTTGTGGAAGCTGACATGGGCTCTTAGGCACTTGATGGCATCCATCAATGAAATCCCATGCTTTGGTTCTTCATGGTGTAAGAGCACCTTCTTGCTGTCCCAGACAGCCCTTGGATCTAGTCCCTTGTCATAGGCTTAGGCTGCGCAACTGTTTCCAGCCTCAGGCGAAGCATGGGCCATGGTTGCACTGAGTTGCTGCTGGGACTCCTGCTCAGTAGTGAGGGGATGGGGTGATGGTGGGGAAGGAGAGGTGCCTGTGCTCCCTGCACTGTGCAGGGCTCACACCGTCATGGCGAGTGCTGAATATCACAGATGTCACAGTGTTCCCACCCCTTGCCTGGGTTTCTGTGGTTAGGCAGTACAGCTACCCAAAGCCACCCGCTGCTGCAAAAGCCAGAGGCTGTTACCAGCAGCACTTGCCTTGCAGAATTGCAAAGTAGTACCCACAGATGCTGTGTGAAGTCGAAGACTCAAGACCCAGGACACAACATGAGTCCCAAAGAGTTTCCTCTCTTGAGGCAAAAGGTGAGAAAGGAAAGCTGTTAGGCCAAATCATGCAGAGGGAAAGCCTTCACAGATGACTTTAATCTCTTTTCCTGTGTCTTTTGTGTCTGAGGTTTTCTGTCCTTCATCAGCCTACTGAAAAATACAGCACTGTGCAGCAGTTAGGTATGCTGGGCTTTCCAAGGTCTTAATTTGCTAGTATAAAACCAAAATGTCCATTTTACAATAACATGTGGAAATAGTTGTGTATTCAGACAGTTGGTTTGGAGCTTTCTATTCTGTGCATTTCCTTCTTAAATCAGATTTCTGCTATAGATGTTCATAATGGGAAGGATTAAACAAAATCATGGAAGAAAATTAAGGATTTTAAAATAAAACTAATTTTATTAAAGAAGTTAAGCAGTTAGTAATCCATTTATAAATTTTATATGATTCTGTGGTTGTAGATTAGAGCTGTTCATGTAAGCTTCTAATTTTTGTTGTAATTTTTTTTTAATTTGCTTTGTGTGGGACGAAGTGTATGAAATGAAAACTAAGAATTTTATTCTGTTATTTTATTTCTGAGAAGGGTAAGTCTTCTTGGACGCGTTAGTCTCATGTTGACCTTTGACAGGGCCAACAGGTTTTTGGGTGGGAGCTGGAGTTTAAGTTGTTCTGTTTAGGATAATAGCACAAATGTTTTATAAACTGTGTCTAAGCTGCTGTGGTAATGTGATTGATTTTCTTTTCAAATGTACAGCTACTTTAAATTCTAACTTTTAAATCAGATATTGAGTAATGCTGAGTTATTGAGAAGTTATCAGTTTATAAGCTTTTAGAAAATGACAGGCATGCAACTGGAAACTTTACCAGAAATAATGTAAATAATTAATTTCCATAGCAAGTGGCAATGGATAGCAATTTGAACTCTCATAGTTACTGAGGTGATTTAGAAGCACAAGCTACTGATGATCAAGTCCCAATGAGCTGCTTACATTTTTTAGAATCATCTGCTGCTTTCTGTTTCATGTTGTCTTTCTGTAACTTTGCTTGTTTGTTGGGGAAGAAAGGAAATGAAACTCTAAATCTTTTTCATTGAAAATCAGTATAGTTGCAAAAATTCTGACTTCTGCTTGGAGAAAACAACCTTGTGTGTGTGGAGGGCCTATTTGTTGCAAATGAGATAACTTTTGACAATAGAATTACAAATATTCTTTGAAGTGTATGAATTGCTGCCTTTTCCCTTAGCTTCCTATTTATTTATTTGAAGTTTTGGGAGAGAATTTTCTTCTTAATCCTCAGAACTGGTTTCTTAATGATATTTAAGGAAACAAGATGTATATAGACATTTAAATCATAAAGAATTTTTCTTGCCTTTCATGCAAGCACTTTCTATTCCATTAAAACCATTACTCTTGAAAGAGAAGACAATTATCAATGGCCATCAATAACCCTTGCAGAAAATGCACTACCCTAGAAACAGGACAGTTAGAATAGAGGTAACACTCATGGCACCAGTCCAAATGGCTATGACTTTTTTTTGATGTTTTTACTCCTTTATCCAAAGAAGTCATATTTTTATTAATGGCTTCTTTTTTTCTGTGTAGGTTTTTGGTGGGTCTTTTTGTTTTGTTTTAAATCCTGCATGATTTAAAAAACTAACTAAATAATTGTGATTCTGCCAGTATTCCTGACCTTAACAATGCAGAAAGCCTTTCCACTAAGTTTAATGGCAGGGAAGGTCCACGCCTTTCCAGCTTAGACCTGAAAAATCCTTTCCTTCTCTCTTAATTGCCTCACAAAATGGCCTACTGCTTCAAAACTGCTTCCTCGGTGTGTAAGATGAATGGCTATACAAATTCAGTCCAGGAGAGAAGTACAGACAGTTACATTTGGAAAAAACTTTGGGTGGAAACTTCAGAAACACCAGGTTGACTTAAAACGTACATTTCTCTGCCAAGCAAAGGGATGAGTGCCCCCCTTGCTTTGGGAGGGTGTTTGAGTGCATCAGGTTATGCTTGCTTTTGGAGGGGGTCGTGCTTCCAGATCCACTGGGTGTTTCTGAATGTCTCATTGTGTAAATTAAGAAAATAGATGGGGAAAGCAGGTGGAAAACTCTCTGGGGGATTTTGTTTTTAACTTGTTATAATGGTTTAGTAGTTAACAGTTAGAGCTAAGCAGGTGTTTTAAGAGCTCTTATTTAACAATTATCACTCATTTCCCGGCTTCCTGTTTGTTCAGGCTGCTGGAGAACATCACAAAATCAGCCAACTGCTCTCAAAACCTCTTTTAACCCTTTGTCGTCCAGTGAAGCTGGGAAAACCCTCTATTCAAGATCCACATAGCTGAAAAGATGCAGGACAAAGCACAAAGCCTTTGTGGGGCAAAGATTGTCTGGCAAATGAAAACAAGGCTCTTGAAAATTATTTTGGGCATAAGAGCATCACATAATTGGGAAAAGATTGTATCATCGTTTCATTTCTTTGTCTGATTAGTGTTTTGGATCATTTGTAGGGAAGGAACTCAGGGAAGCTCATGGAGCTCATGCAAGTTGGAGGTTTTTTGTTTTGCTATTTTTTTTTCCTCCTCCCTTAACACTTTCCATTAATTATTGACCTGGGACATGACAGACACATGAGGATTTCTAAACATGATGGAGTTCTAATTCGTTGTAATTTAACCAGGCTTCAAAAGCTCATATATGCTGTGAATATTCTTCGTCCTGAATCATCGTGATTGATGAGGATTTAGGAAAAAAGCATTAGAGAACCGCGAAATATTTCCTTTTGTCTTTAGCAATTACTGTTCTGTTGATAATATGCAAATGAGTTTTTCATCTACTCATAGCTCTTGTTCCATAGATTAGTATTAAACTATGGTGAAAGTGTAATTTTAAACAAGAATTTAAAATTCAACTGCTGACAGCACTCTGGAGTTTGTATTTGGACACAGAGCAAACTGTAAGACTCTGAGGGCTTTTTTAGTTAGTACTATAATAAGGCTTATTGTCAAATGGCTCACATCAATATTTAATCATAAAATTAAATAAACAGGCAGTTATTTTCTGGGGTGCATGTATAGTTTGCATAGTGCATATGTCTTTTTTCAAGCACAGAGTCTTTAAGAAACTATCTCAGTAGGTGTAGAAATACTGCTGTACTTACTTGAGAGATAAAAATGGAAAAAGTGCTTTTTAATTCTGCTACAAGTTGAAGTGCCTCTGGAGGTTGTAGAGATGGATAGGAAAGGACAGCCTGCTTACTAGTAATGGGCCTTGAGTGATGAGTCCTGGTGAGAGTAAGAAATCTGGGGTATATGTCTGTTCCTACATTTGCATACTGCTAATTGTATTCATGTCAACTTCAGCTTAGTTCATACTGGTTTAAATATGTATCTTTTCTAGTTTGCCTGAAATTATACCTTAGTCTTCACAGTGTAACAGAGACTAGAATCAGGCCTCTCTACTCTGGCAGAGAGGCTCTTGGTGTTCCTACCATCAGAAAAGCCGTTGTTCCGAATGGGAGAGTGGGGAGGAGAGACCCTCAGCGTGCTCTGTGTGTGTGTACGTGTAGGCACATGCACACCACAGATGACAGCCGGGTCTGTGAAGTTACAGGGAAATGCTTTCTGTGTGCACCCTCTCATGCATGTATGTCTATTCCCAATGTTTCTGCTGTCATCTGTGCTGGTACCAGTATCATTCAGTTCAGGAAATTCTGATACCAAGTTTGAAAGAGTTACTGAATATAATGTTACGAGCTTTATTCAGCTGAAATGACAGAGCATTTTAGTTTTAACAGGCTTGGGCTAGTTTGTATGATGATGAAGCAGTACAAATGGATAAAACCAATTTACATTAAGCATGTAAGTGGTAAAATTGATTTGCAGTTTAATATGCTACAAATTTGGTCTTCAAATGAGAATGGGGAAAAAAACCCTGTATTTTGTACGCTGGTTCTGGTACCTTTTAGTTTCCTGGTTAAAAGTGTATCATAATTTCTCCTGTTTCCTTTTAAGATAAAATACAATTCTTCATATTTTCTCTCTCCCAGATTTCCTGTTTGTTTTCTCACACTGTGTCTAAAATCAAATTCCACAAATTAATTCATTAGTGGGAATTAATAGATCCTTATACTGAAAACCTAAGGAGACAAAGCAACAGAAACCGGTGAATAGTGTCCAAGGAAAGGAACAAAAGTGTTTACTTGAAATGCCAAACCAGATTGTTATTCCTTGAACTTCCCCAGAATAGGAGGTGGGTGTTTTATCCTGGTGCTGCTACCCGGGCTAAAAGTTCTCACAGGCACCTTTCAACATTACTGCTGCAGAAATAGTAACTCATTACTCTTGTTGAGAGCCTACACTGTCTTGTAACGTTTTGCCAGAGTTACTCTACTGAGCTAAAATTACTGCTGGCAGCAGAGTTGGACTTGATACTGCAAGTATCTGATTCATTTTACGGTGAGGTCAATATTCCTGGCGCAGGTACTTGGTGCTGTTTTGGATTGATTTTTTTCAAAGGTGTGTTGAGGATTTGGAGGCACAGTGCAGCAGATTTTGAGCACTTGAATCCTCAAGGTACGTTCTGAAAACCTAGCCTCAGTTAATTTCAAGTGGAAGTTTTCCAAATGTAGGTAAATCAGCTGGTAGGTAGATACTTATGAATGACGTTTTTCTTTTTCTTTGTCCAAGCACGCTAGTAGCTGAAGGGCTGCATGTAGTTGAAGGGTTGCATGAGCAGCATGTTAGATGTTGTCTTCTGGCATCGTGGTCTTAAATGAAGTGTGGTCTTTTCCACACTTGTGGGTGGTATGTCACGTGTGTCTTGCAGGTTTTGTCACTTGGAAGAATCTTCCTCAAATGTTCTGAGTCACTGACTCTTCAATTAGTGTCAAATCTCACATGAGGATCTGTGTTTTAGGGGGAGAGGTGGTAGTAGAAGGGAGGTTTTTGTTGCTTGCTTGAGCTGTGTAATGTGTCTTTTTTTTTTTTTTTACTCCTAATTTTCTTTTTACTGTAAACAAAATAAATTTCTTTGAACAATTTGGGATTTTTTTAGGATGACTATTGTATAGGTGGTAAAGATGCATAATTTACTGTTGTGTACTGTGGGCAAAAAACCCCAGTCACTCACTCACTTTTAAAATAACATTGAGAGGGTTTAGGCAGTGAGTCTGTGCTAAAGGAGGATGTTAAATGTGTAAAAACTTGGTTGTCTAGATAAGTTAATTACTTTATAATAAAGTCTATCTCTTGCACCTTTTTTTTTTTTTTTTTTAATTAATGTTCAGCCTGGGACTGTAATATTGAAACACAGAATTAAATACAGAATTGATCTGTTGGTGTGGAAGCAGCAGAAACTAATTCAGCAGTTGAATTTGTGCTCAAGTTCAGATTAATTAATATGTGATGACTCTATGAGATCACTGTATGCCCAAATTAGTGCTGTTTCTCTTTCATATATGTATTGCTTTCAGATTATTTTTATTCCCCATGATAGTTTCAGAAGTAATTTTGTTCTTTCTCTCTGTTGTAGACATTTTATAACAATATCAAAGCAAAGCATGATTATAAAATTTGGAGGATTTCCTTTTCTTTTTTCTTCCTAACACATGCTCTGAACAGAGAAGAAGTTTCAAAACTTTTCATGTACGTGGCAACTAGAAATGGATGTGTGTGTGATACTGAGACTTGGAGCAATAACAGATGTTCTCCAAAGCAATAGGTAATTCCTTGGCAGTTCATCAAGAAAGAACATGCAACCTAGGGGAAACCAGGCTTCTTGTAAAGGGAGCATTCTCAGCTCCAGGTGTATAAATCAAAGACTTCGTGTATACCAGGCTCTATTTTGGTGGGCCAGGAAATGTAACCAGTTTTGTGTAGAAAGGATCAAATTGTGTAGTTCCTATAAAAGTTTGCAGAGTGTTCTTTTCATGTAATAGGAGACTCCTCGACAGCTTTCTCCTGAGGGAAGGCAAGCATTTTATTTCTTTTTCAAGTGCCTTAGTCTTATGTCTCTTCAATAATAATATGAGAAAAAATTCTTGAAATCTTCCTTCAATCTTTTGGCTTGTAACACAGCAGTGCAAAATTCTTTGCTTATCTGAAACTTTAGAAACAAAGGAATGCAGTGGGCACAGAGGTTGCAGTGCCAACTTATTAGTCCTACTTCTGCCAAATGTGGATCAAGCAGATTTGCATCTTAATTATTTTCTAATGTGTTTTTAGTAGGTGCATCAAGACTGAGCTCTTTTAGGAGAGGCTTAATGGATGTAATGTTTTCATTTGCTTAGAGTCCAAAATTTAGAATGACATTTGTAATCGTGCTTAGAGATTGCAACGGCTTCTAAATATCAGATAGATTGCATAGAAATGATGTGACTGTAAAGCAGCAAAAATGTGGCACAGCTGAAGTTGCAAAAAAGAAAGGAAAAATCTCTGTAGGCTGCTTAGATTCAGGAATTTTGTGCATTGGGAATAGGAGCTTGGCTTGTGCATGGTGTTCCATATTCCTCTGTCCTTTGAAGTTGTAGGGGTTAGTATTGTTTTCCATCTGTGTTACTTATTTTCATTCACTCATCCTCTGTCCTCCATGAATTTGCACTTCTGTTATAAGAATAATACAACTTCATGAGAAGTCCTTTCTGTCCTGCATGCAAGCTGCAAAATGTCAGATAACAACACTGAATGCCCATTTGTTCAGTAGGAGATACAGTGTCGGATGCTCGCAGTGGTCTCTAAATATCTTGGGGCACACGCAGGTTCCCAGATAATACTGGTTTAGTAACACTTTGCTACAGTTTGTGTGATTCAGTGTGCAAAGCTCTTTCTTGTGCATATAGAAGTTAAGGATTATTTTACCCTGCGTACAAGCATTTCTAAGAAGGGAGCAAAACTAAAAATAAGAGAGAAGGGCAATGATACTGCTACACATGCCTTCGAATGGTTGCTTTCCCCTTTTTCAGTCCTTAGCCTCCCATAGAGTAGTAGCATTTTTCCACACTGGAAATTATTGCTGAAGATTCTTCTGTGTGGGAGGTTTATTTATATTTGTCTAACTTTGAGGAGTTAAAAAAAATCATGTTTGTGTACACTGGTTTTAAAGTATAAAATATAAGCTAAATCTGGATTAATCTCCATAAGCTAAAACTGGATTTTTCAGATAGAGATTTGTGGACTAAAGGTGGTTTTTTATACAGTATGTAGAACCACAGCCTTATATTTCTGCTCAGTATCTTGCTTTCTTCAAGTAGCAAGTGTGAATCCCCACTTTTAATCTGCTCTACAAAATTTGTCTTAGTATGTCATTTTATTTTTAGTTTCAAGGTATTTTATTATTAGCATTCGTATGATGCATACAGCTGCTGAATGAGTAAGAGAATTAATGAAATCTTAGGTTTGGAATGCCACACTCAAATACAGGTCCACTGAGACACTCCTTTTTTAAGTTTGATAAAATTAATAAAATTTAAAAAGAAAGGGCTTTTTTTTTCTGATGGTTCTGAGCCTAGCAGCATTGGAATAATATTGAAGATTCTGTGATACAGTTTAAAATAGGACTTCATTCAGCATTCTTGTCAAAGTTCTCTTCTTTTGAAACCTACTTTGTATTATCCTGATGCTGTTTTCCAGAGATGGCTACATGTGGTTTGCAATATACTTCAGGGATAGAAGTGTCCTTGACTGTCATTGCATTGGCATCTTGGTTTTTGTGTCATCCATTTAGTGACAGTAAAATCAATGCACCACAAAAAATGGAGTAAGACAGAAGAAAAGCATGGTCATGCTCATAACCATTACTGCAGAACCAGATACTTTCAGGGAGAGTAACTTTGAGATAGATAACTAAATGGTTTTGCTGATACATGTGTCCGATTTCGCAAAGAGACCAAATATCCTTTTCTGGAGTATGTCAGTCTTTTACTCTGTTTTCATTGCCTGCATCTCTTCCTGTGGAGCTGATCTCTAGCAGAAGTGGTCATGAAAGGGAAGTGCTTTAGGGGAGAGAAGCAAAATATTGTGCCAGTAAGGGCATGATTTCTTTCTGTCTCTTCCCAAATATGTTTCCAGTAAACATGGATCCTTGAGGTCTGGCAGATAATTTTTTTCTTTTTTTAAAAACTTTGGATGACCAAGCCCAAACATTGTTGGGATGCTCTTTGAATGTTGGTTTGCTAGAGCTGTCTGTGAGAAAGACCCAGAGTCACTGACAGCAGTCTGATACAAACTACAGTCAGTAGGAGGCTTGGCAGTTAGGTAGGTTTTGGGCAGCTCATTACCTTTGGGATATCTTTGAAGTTCATCTGTTTTTATTTCTAAAGATTGGTTCAGTTGTCACTTTCAGACTGCAGCTGAGTAAGCCCACTGCTGCTGCCATGTTCTCCAAAAGCTTCTTTGAGTTTTGCCCTCAACTAATGTCTCAAAGCTCTCTGGAAGGACCTCCTCTCTGCAGAGTGAATGTTCCAGTTGCTTGCAGTTTCTCTTCACTGAGGGTGGTTCACAGTCATCCAGATTTGGTGCGGAGGGCAAAGCTGCCATAAGCAGCAGTGTTTCATGGTCTTTCACAACAGCTCCTACACTGCCATTAAACTTTATTCTTTATAGAAATTTTTGCAGTGTGAACTCAGTAATTATCCTGATTTATGTACAAAGTAAGGGGAGGTAAAAAGGAGGGTAAGTAGTTGAGAGTAAAGCTTACGATTTGGTCTGACGCGTGCTCTGCTTGCTTAGCCATATGAGAAGGAAGCCATATTTTTTTATATATTGTATTACCATTTTAATGACTTTATAAAAAACCCACTACTAAATATTGACATGGTGCAGAAATAAGTGATTTACAGCTCTTGGAGAGCTTGAAATTCAGTAATTTTAAAGAAAATTACAAATACATAGTTATAAATACAAGTAATAGATTTTATCTTTACGTACTGAAATCTTTTGGTGTGAAAATATATTTTCAAATAACTGCTTAAATTTGTAGAAAAACCTACAATAAAATAGGAATTCAAGAGTCAGAGGAGGAGGTATTTGAAGTCGTTTTTGCTCTAATATAAGTTAATTGGACTGTCATTCCCAGAATGAGCTGCTGTTTCTTGAACACTCAGAATTAACTACGTTTTCCAGCATCTAACAGATACCTCATCATGTTTTAAAAATGTGCCTTGGTTCATGGTTATATAATCAAAGCCACGTGTTATGAAAATAATTCTGAATGAAATATTGATTCATCAATTGTTAGTTAATTTTGTACCTGAAAAAAATCCTTTAGAAGCATTAGTTGTGCAGATAAAATGTCAGGTCTCCAAATGATGCTAACTTAGCTTTTGTGTATATTGTCTTTTATTTCAGTATTGCTTTTTCTTGCCAAAATGTCTGTTAGAGCTGGTGAGATCTGTGCAGTAGGAGAGCTAGTCTCTCTCTGTTGTTTTTAATGTTAGCATGTTTGCTGCTGCTTGCATTTTTCACTGTGCATTTTTATAAAAAAAAGTTGAAGAGGGGTTGGGAACCTCATCTCATTTAAATGATGATAACATAAATTCAATTAAACCAGTCAGGCCTTAAGTTCATTCTTTGCTGAGTCAGAGAGGTCCAGTTCCTTTCTTTGATATTGTTCAAGGGGTGAGAACAAAGTGAAGTAAAAAGTTCCTTTACTTTGTGGTAAATTATGGTAGCAGTCAGAAAAGCTGTCACTGTCTACAGTAAATAAAAGGCCACAATTTGTAGAGGAGTGAAGGGTGCAGGGGGTGAGGAGTATCAGGAGATCCCAGTGTGGCTGCCAGGTTGTGCCTTCTACTTGCTTGTGGGATGTTTCAGGTTGTACCTGTTTTATAGATGTTACTTGGTTGCCTGTAGGTTCTCGACTGTCCCAGGAATAGCAGCTGTCCTCCTTACTGCATTATTCAGTGGGTGTTCAGCTTTGTCATGAAGTGGAAGAATCTTCAATAAAGTACTTCTAAAATACCTGGTAACGTTTCTGGTTTATTGTTGAGGCTGTTCATAGTGTTAAAACCAGTTGATTTTCTTTTAAAATGATTGAAAATGAAAATGAGGACAATTTACAGGTCAGGGTTCAGACTTGAACCTTTTTTTATTAGGTTTGGGGGGAAAAAAAAAAAAGAGCTACGTTAACCAATGATCTTAAAAACATTTTAACAGTAAACCAGCAATTGCATGTTTTTTTCCAGCATTTCTTCAGGTATATGGAAAATGCTGCTAAATTGCCTTACTTAAATTCTGAACACACAATTCCAAAGTTGCACGATCTCTCTTTTTTTGAGGACAGTGTAAGGAAAATGATCAAATTACCCAGAATTAGTCATATCTCCATGGCTGAGTACCAATTACTATTTGAGCCAGATCCTGAGAATGCTAACATTTTTATCCTTTTATCTTCACTGGATTTCACTGCATCTTTATCTTCAATAGTTAACAACTTCACTAGCACACACACATCTATGTATGTTGAATTTTTAGAGAGGGAATCTTTTTCCTCGATGGGGGGAATGATTTTGCAATCAGATAAATTGAAAGCACTTTTAAAGACAGCTGCTTTGCAGAGAATGAAATCTGAAACAACCCGAAAGAGGAACTGTGTACACTCCTGGGAGAAGTTAAAATGCAACATATTTGACTGAGCCACAAGCAACAGACTGGATAGGGTCAGAGAATCAGAAATGGAAACAGCCCAAAACTCTCACTCTGCAGTGTTATACAGACATCATGGAGATCTATAGGATTCCCCAGAGAGCCTTACTTAAAGGGGGGGTTCCCCGGATGGTTAACAAGGTCATACTTGTGCATGAATCATTTGCATCTTTATTACTAAGGAAAAAACACTGCATTAAAAAAAAGGCAAGGGGGGGCAGAACAAAAAAAAAATCCCAAACAAACAAAAAAACCCCGCCAAACTCACATACTCAAAACCTTTCTTACCCAATAAATGGTAACTTCCCTTATACCTCTGTCCTTGAAGTTTCTGGAGTAAAGGGACTATTGCTGTTACAGTTACTCTCATCAGGCAGATCTTTGGGAACTGTTTCTACACTTCTAGCAAAAAATATAAATATGCAGTTCCTGTTTCAGATCACCTTTTAAGTTTTTTCAGGTAAGACTTGAGAGAGAGTTTTAAAACAAACTTTGATAGGACTAAGTTTTGATTATAGGGCTGTCCAGAATGGTGATTTCTGCAAGCAGTGTGAGAGAGCTTATGGAAATTGTAGGCTAACCAGAGATGGAAGACTGAGGAACAAGGGTATCCAAAACTTAGATGCATTCCTGAAGAAGCCTATCCTGCCTGCCTCCACGCTCCTTAGAAATGACAGATTTTTCATGACACTTCCCCCAGGTGTGAAATTATTCCTCCTTCTTCTGTAGGCTGCGCATAGGAGGGTTATGGGTGGTCAACATTTTAAAAACTTGTTGGAAATTGAGACAAAAAGTGTACTGAAGGCCAGATAGACTTGCTGCAAGACCTATCTCTGCCCTTTCTGTGTGGAATTAGCATTGCAAAGCCTCATGCAGTAAACCCCGAATGGAGATTTTTCTGTAAATCACGTGGTAAGGTTCCTTGCTTTTTGGGAAGTGATGGGTGCACCATAGCAGAAGTATGTGCAGGTTTATCAATAGGCTGCAATAATGACTGATTATTCCTAGTCAATTTAGCAGTTCAAACAAAAACTATTAGTATGGCAGCATGCCTAGAACCCGCAAACTCTGGTGTAGATAGTGGTAAAGAGATCAGGGTCTAGTTGCATAAATGTGTTAAGGAGAGCCTGAACATTTTAGAATTTAAACTCTAAATAAGACTAATTATAGGAGGTGAAATAGGCACATGGAGGGTGAGTTAAGTTTATTGCCCAGGGTAAGCCAGCAGGTCAATAGCAGAGCTCACAGTAGGATTTCTGAAATTATTCAAATTTTGGAGAAAATTCTTTATAGGAAGAAACACTGAGCTAACTGGTTTGCTTTAAATAAAAGGAACAATGGGAGGTTACTTAATTTGGATATGTAAAGTACATTTAAAAAATACAGTACCATTTAAAAAATAAAGGCCTTTTTAATCTGAGAAGGGTAAAACAAGAACTGAGGGATAGCCAGATAGATTAAAATGAGCAGCAAAACACGTAATTCTTTTCACATTAAAAGTGGTAAACTAATGAAACTGGTTAGCAAGGGATGTAGCAGATCCTTCATCCCTAGACATTTTCAGAGAAGACTGAAGGTGTTTCGTGGAAGACAGGCGTTAGCTTTGCTCTACTTACTTGGCTCGATAGAAGAGTAAGTAGGCAGCGTGCTATGGCCTCCAGTACCAGAACTGGATGGTTCTCATACATTCTGAACTAAGTTTTAAGATCTGAACAAACAAAAATTCTTCAGTTATCCTGAGTCAAGTTCCAGGAGCCCTGACTATTTGGCTGTATGAAATCTAACCTAAGCTGTTACAGAGAAATTACCCAAACCTGAATACTCTTGTATTTAAAAAAAAAAAAAAAAAAGTTTGAATTATAATCAGTTTTTTCAAAGAACAAAATTCAAATCCACATGTAAATGACTCTGCACTTCCTGCTTCATCATGGACTAAAAGAAGAACAACCAAATCACTACACTACAAGGCAGGCTAAGTGTTGGGGGAAAATTTTTGTTGATTTTTTTTCTTAAATCGAGGAAATGGTGGAAAGCTTGCATGGATGTCTGAAAGAGTGACGTTTTAAAAAGGTTTACCCAACATCTTTCATGTCAAACTCATATCTAAAGTGTGAGAACTCCACATGTGATTCAGTTTAAAACACTGCAGTAAATGAAAATAAATGCTAAGGAAGAATGTCAGTTAATGCAACATACACTAGAACGTGTTTGTTCTTAGGGAGTTTTGAAGATCTGTCTACTCCTGGTGTGCTACTTCTGGCTGGTGGACTCTACTCTGATGTCTAACTTTTCAGGAACAGTAACAATAGTGGTAGCTATTTTTGTCATTTCCTTTTCTGTAATCTCTGTACTCAAGATGTTACGTTCTGGCCTATCCATTTCATAGAATATAGGTTGCCTGGCAGCATGTGTCAAGCTACTAAATTTTACTTTACTTAGTTTTCCTTTTCGCATTTAAACATGGGTAGCATGGACTATAGCGAGTCTTCTGTTTAGTTTTTCTTTTAACAACGTGTTTTGTAGCTGACATCTGAGGAGTCTCGGAGTTGCTCTGGGTTTGTTATGGCTAAAGCTGCAGAGGAAGTCCAAGTGAATCACAGATAATTGTAGTCCTCAGCATAGCCATTTTGTTAACAGAATTAGCTTCATTATTCTTTCTAATCTGATAATTAAACAGAGGATAAAACATCATCAGAGCAAGACAAAAACTATGTGTTACGCCCCCCCCCCCCCCATTAAATGCCATTAAATGGTAGCTATTTGTAGTACTTTCTAAAGTTAAAAAAAAAAAAAAAGAACCAAAGAGAGAATGTTCCAATTACGTTTTCTTCTGGAAATAAAAATGCTGGTTCCTCTGGCAGTTTTTTAGAGACACATAAGATTAGAGACACATTGGGGGTTACATTTTCTGACAAATTTTTGAGGTATTTTTTTGCCAGGTCTGGGTATTTGTTCAAGAAAAAAAAAAGTTAAATGTTTTGGTGCTATTCTTGAATTTACTTTTTTCAGGGACTGAATGATTGCACATATCTAATGTGAATAATTTTATGTGATTGAAACTGACACACTTATTGGCAAAATTTTTGTCTAATACAAGATTTTAGAAATGAACTTTTAGGAAACAAGAATGATGTTGCTATTTAGATATTGGACTGAGACTTGAGAGGTGCATCCAGTTTCCAGTCTGTTATAGACATCCTTACTTAAAACCCCAACGTGGAAAAGGTGATGGCTAGGGACGCCAGAGGGTCTCAGAGAGGTCAATGAAGGTACGGCGTCATCTTGCGTGTGCTCAGTGTGTGTGCTCACTACGGAAAAGAACTAAGTGTTATCTGCACAGCAGCCGATTTCTTGCAGTTGTGTGTGTCATGCAGTGGAAAGGCAGAATGAAGTCTTTCATTCTAAACTGAACAAACATTTAAAAAAAAAAAAACCCAAAGAGTTTTGCAAGTGACATGTATTTTATTTTCTTATTTCTTCTTTTAAATTTCTTTAAAACTTAACTTTTAGTATAACTTGAACAAAGTCTCCGAATTGATGCAATTCTTGGCAGGCTGTAAATAGGAGAGCTATTTCCAGGAAGGATACTTTTGTTTAAATACTTGATGCCAATTCTGTTTTACTATTGTGGTTTGTGTATCATGCAATGTTTGTTTATTGTAATGTTAGTGTTTGTTGCAGAGCAGCTCAGGTTACAGATACATATGTGAAAGGACATAAAGAATATTTGTGCAGAACATACTTTTTCCTTCCATCTTCATAACCCAGCAGAAGAATTTTTATTGTAATTCTTGAAGCTTGTGTATTCATGCTTTCATCTTGGTTCTTGCTGAAGAATTTATCTTTTTTTTAACGGGGAAATAAATATTTTTCTGGTATTTTTGCAATCTTCTCCCCCTGTGAGGTGACTATTTCTTTTTTGCTTGTATTTCCACTTTCTTTCCTCAAAAATAGAGGGGTATCTGTGGTGAACCTGAATGGGAAAGTAGGAGACACATTTTTAAAAACTGCATTAAAGTTACTAAAAATGGTAAATTAAAAGGATAGCTAAACAGAGATGTCTTATTTTAAAAAATGACAAGCTTGCAATTCCTTGGATGAATAACAAAACCTCTGAAGTTATTATGTTTTGGTGTCTTGATTTAAAAGCTGTTTGCAAACTTCTTTATTAGTCCTAAAGAGCTTAGCCCTTATGTTAGGAAAAAAAACCCTGGTCTTTTGACATAGCAGGACAGCTGAAATAGTAATGAAAAGCATTCTAAGATTTAAGAATGAGGTTAAAAGAAGTTGAGTATGGCTCTGTTTCCAAAATAAAATTTAGGATTTTTAGAGTAGCTTTAGCATAGCTTTGTTCTTGAAATATTATTTTACTTCCTTTTGTTTGGTTGTGACAACGTCATGGTACTTCTGAGCCATATATATAATTTTTGTCTCTGTATGTTCCCATGATTGTCTCTTTTCCCTAGGTCCTTTGTTCTTCTCATTCACTTGTGTTTTTTAATTGAAGATATTTTGGTCCTTGTATTATGTTATTTCATTAGCTTTTTTTAAGTTCTGCCTACCTGAAGTAGCTACTTAAAAGTTCCAGCGAGTGTCATTGAAGTACAGTTTGTCCATTTGCAGCATATTGAATCAAGCTGTTTCCTTCCTAATGGAGGATTAATTTCTATCATGAATACAAATGGAGAGTACATTTAATGTAGTTGCCTTTCAGATAAGAAGGGCCTTTCTCTTTTCTTCCCAGGGAGCTGAACTGAACTCTTAACTCATAAACAGTAGTTGTTATTTTAAATTTTTTTTTTTAATTGGAACAAAACCTACATGTGAGTTTTGTTGCTAACTGGAACAAACCAGCACAGCTTTACTTACAACTGAACCTGAACTAGAACTGAACCAAAGTGGGCTCAGTTCCCTGCTGCTTTCTTCTAACTGGCTAATTGGTGATTTTAAGTGCAGTAGGATCTCTCTTGAAAGTTACTGAAAGGTGTTGCACAGCAGTGTTTGAAAGAGTGGAAATGGAAACCTCTTGTGGGAAGGATCTGAAGGCCCAGTTTGTGCTGAGGTTTTGTGTAAGGTATATTTATGTTCTAATAGTTGGTCTGGGAGGATCTTCCCTCTGACGCAGTTGAGACCTTTACTCAAACCAGGCTGTCATCGATGTTCCTGGCTTTTGTTTTAAATAGAGTTGGTTAATAGGCAAGTTCCAGAATCTTTCTTTTTTACAGAGGACTAGAATAGGATTAACAGGTGAAAAACTGAAGGGCAACTTCACATCATCTAAATATCACCATTTCCTAGCACTTATTTATATCCTGCCTTTGGAGATTATTTTACCTCGTTCAGGAAGGATTTGAATTTATGCCACCTCAGTCTTGGATCTTCCAACTGTTAATCTCCCTGATTTTTGAGGACTAAAAATCAGCACAGCTATTTCCTTTATTCTTTGTATGGTAATGCTGTGTGAATATTTCCTTCTATATGCTGTCTTGAGTTTCCCAGAGTATTCCTGACAGGAGCAGAGTGCAAGAAAGGAGCTTTTTGACCATAAAGAGAAGAAAAATACCACGTGCTTTACAAGAAACAGGTAGTGTTGCTTTGATATCTCAATCTGTAAGACTTCGCACAGTAAGTCTTAAGGGAAGTAAGGAAAAATGTATGCAGTGCACCAAAACTGTTGTATATGACCAGGAAAAGTACCAGTCAGCCCTAAGGTCTTCTGCTTATCCATGTACTTACTGTTATGCAGATACCTATTTCATGATGATTGTCCAGAGTGGACTCAGAGGAAATATTATTGCAATTTCGGAGAAACTCCAAATAGCTGTGTGGTTAAGTCATCATGTTTGGGTGATTTCTGAGACTGAACAAATGTGCCAACTAGGACTTTGGCTTAGGCATATGAGCAAGAAGTTATCTGAAATTGTACTGTAATAAAACAAATTGACAGCATTCATCAGTTTGTAACATGTAGTAATCAGCTAACCATGATGTGCTTGCAGTCCTGATTCTCTATTCGGCATTTCATTCCTAGGTGTATAACCCCATCTGTCCTGGTTGTAGTCCTGTCACATGACATTAAAAAATGTCCATAAGCCAAGATTATAAATGTGTTTTACATATTTTGGGACAGCTAATTATTTCCCTATGGTTTGGAGAGTGCCACCTCACTGGTGCATTAAACAATACATTTTGAAAAGCCTTGTGATGAAATTACAGGTCAGATCTTACCACATGATGCAGTTCCTTTATTCTTAAATCAAATAACCATCTGCTTGGGAAAGTGATTGTGCTCTGAAGAGTTTCTTTTATTTCTTGAAATACATTCAGCAGATGTTTCAAGTGAATGGCTTTATGCAGACTTTTTTTTTTGTAGGTGGTTTTACTGTCCTTTAACTCAAAAAGCCTAGTTTAGTGTTGTTCAGCCAAACCCAGCTCTTACACATTGTACTTCATGTTATCTCTGGGCATGTACAGGTTCTTTGTACTTGATCTTCCTTACTATTACTTAAATAATGCAACCTCTATTTCTAGTGTGGACACAGTTATAGTACAGTGAAAAGTACTATGTAACTTAGTCTTATGAAGGCAGGGGAATAGGCCTTATAATAGAAGACATTTAAATCATCAGAATAACTGTATGGGGTTAAATAAACCAACAAAACAGCACACACACATGCCTGAAACACTCATACTGGTATGATTCTCCTTTGACCTGTTCAAGTGCAGAATGCCCTTAATGGTTAGTCTAGGCAGTCTTGTCTCTCAAAGTTATTAATTTCTTTTTCCACTCATGAAGGAATTTCTGTCTCATTGATTTATTTTCCGCTATCATGAATTCTAATTGTAGGTATTTAGAAACCCTAACCAGTTTGGGCATGTAACTGTTAAACACCTTAATAATAGTTAATACCTTGTGCAATATATACTCTCACCATCTGAAGCTTTCAAGAAAGTGAAGATAATCTCTTCCTCACTCCAGATCAGGGAGTCAGAAACTTGGTTTTGTGCAGTGACCCTTCTGTGGTCATGCTGCTTGATGCCTTTGCAGCTGTTTGTACTGCTCTGCTCTCTTGTTGTATGTAAATATAGCCATCTGTCCAAGTTCACTTTCTGGAAGCTACCAGAAAATGAACCATGACCACCCTAGTCCCAGTCCAGTGGTCCATAAAAGTTGTTCTTCCTTGTAATATACAAAATGAGTACGCAACTTCTGAGTGTGCAGATGTGCATGCCTGTGCACAAGCATACGTGCATTTGTGTGTCACCATGCATTCAAAAATGTTCCTCCGTTGGTGCCTGGGAGGCCTTAGGTACAGTAGATCATGGAAGATCAAAGTCGTATCACGTCTGATTCAGGACACTGCAATTGAATGTTGGTATATGCTATATTAAGTAATGGAAAGATTCTTGGTTTAGAATTGATTTCTGAATACGGTGGTTATTTCAGCTGAATCTTGTTTTTCCCTGGCTGCTTCTGTTCTGTATTATGTCTGTGCATGTGTCTGGCACTGGAAAGTGTTTGATCTTTTCTGTAGGTCATGCAAGATGTTTGATGTCTTTTTGTTGACTTTTGAGTATGAGTAAATAAATGATAGAATCCCCTGTGGCCAAAATTTCTTAACTTTTATGTATCTCATTGTGGTCAATTACAATGCGGCAAGCTGTGTTATGTTTCTCTGTAATTATAATAATCAAATATGTAACATTCATAATGAAAGGCAGATTTGTGAACTTTGTGGCAGTGCACTGGCTCTGAAAGAGACCTGCTTTCTTTGGCCAGAAGAGCAAGAGGCTGTGGGGGGAAAAAAATCACAGAGGTAAACAGAGATTCTAGGGAAGTTTTTTCAAGATGTTTTCTGGACAGTTTTTTTAAAAGTCAAATTTACCTCATGTAATTAATGATGTAACATGTGAAATCTGTTAATTTTCAGATCATACTATTAAATAAAATTTTCTTGGCTATTTTTTGTGACCTTACAGAGCCTATTGCAAAGCTATTCATTTTAGGTGAGCTTGCTAGGGATTCAGGCGTGAATGCTAGGGGGAAGTTTGCAAGTTTAATCTTACCTCTAGCTGTTGTTTTGGTCAAGAGTTTGCTTCTGTTCCAATAATGATGGTGTTTTGAAAGTTTTTAAATTACTTTGTCTGCAGTCATTTTGACTATATTAAAGAGTGTCACTATTAATGTCTTGTTTTCTATTAAATAAGTTAAAATAGGTCCTCTATTAGTTATTTAAATTAAAGCAAAAAAAATCTTATGGTTAAAGAACAAAAAATCAGCACAGACTGTCTCCAGTAATTTTCTATTAGATTACAACTGTTCTAGTTTTCTTACGTGTTTTCACGAAAATAATATTTTATCAAAATTGAAGTAAACGCCTCTCAAACCAGCAGATGTAACCGCCCCCCACCCCCAGCCTTTGCAGATATCAGCTCTTTAAATAATCCTTTCCCTCCTGCTTTCAGAGAAGTTGTATGTTCACAGAGAAACTTTGTGTTCCCTTTCAGTAAGGGTTAACCCTTTCAGTAAGGATTAATACATACTGACTTCTCAAGTCCTACATGACTTAAATAACCATCTGCAGTGACAGATCATGTGCTTGGGGGTTTATACTTTAAGTTATCCAAATATCAGAACATCACAACAAAAGGTGCAAAGCCCCTTTATGATTTAATTCCTTCTGTTTCTGTTGCTTATACAGTCCATTTAGGTTTATACTCTTGGCAAAATCCTAAACAGCTTTGTGGTTGAAGGGCTTTTGCTGTGTTTCATATACTGTCTAGTTAAGGACCATCAGAGTAAAACTTACTCAACCTTTATGCTGTTAGGAAGTTCAGTTATGGAAAATGCATTTCTGTAGTCATTGTTTATTTCAGATCTGAGATTTATGTCCATGACTATCATTAAATCTCTCTCAAGAGACAAGCTGGTGTTTAAATGAGTACAATGTACCTAATCTTAGGTGATGTTCTTCTCTTGGAATGTAGGTAGCTGATGGACTCTGTTATGATCAAATGAGAACCTATGGTAATGAGGCACTGAGCCAGTGAAGATAGTGATTTATCACCAGTTTACAACAGGTTTCAGTTTGCTCCATAGGACATGCAAAATCTCCGTGCTGGTGCTGTTGGCTAGAAGGAAAAAAAAAAACCCAAATGGTGAGCAAATGATTCAGGCTGTACAGTGGTCAAGAATGTAAAATCTTCTTCATATTCAAATATGAAGCATTGGTGCAACCCAGATAATTGCATAGCATATTCTGATCTTCCTCATGCCTATAAGATTAGAGAGACTGTGTGATTTCCTTAGCAAAATCTTAGTCTAAGAGAATTCTGTATGAGTTTCATATTTTTGGGGGTGGGAATTACATCTTGCAACTGACAGGAGGACAATGATGAGATTCTAGACAAGTTTAGGACTCAGTTTTTCAGAAGAACGCTTAGAAGTTAAAAGCTTGCAAAAAGAAAGCCTTGAAGAAAAGTTGAAGTATTTTCATGATCTTCTGCATAGTTTGATTAAATTTTGTATTACTCCAGAGTTGCCTAAGAATTGTGATGCTTTGGAAATGCTGCAGAGAAATATTTAAGCAATTTTCTGTTTGATATTGTTTTTACTGATGAGTATTAACTGAATGGAAAAGAAAGGAAATTGCCTCCCAGATATCTACCCATTAAAGTTGTTTTTAAAGAAAAAAAAAAAGTACTCGGATGTCTCTGATATTGCAGGAAGACAGGATGTGTATCGCTTGACAAAGTGAAGTTTAACCGAGGAATAGAAGAAATGGTCCAGTGGGCAGTCTGGGCCTCCAGAGACCACAGTTCAGTTCTTGTTTATCCGTAGACTTCTTGTATGACTGTCTGGCAAGTCATTTAGTCTAGCTTGGGCCTTTGGGAGTATCTCATTTTACAGATGGGGAACTGTCTCAAAAGGGTGTTGAAAATAAAATCCATTAATGACTGTGAAACTATATAAATGCCTTCAATATGCTGAAACTTGGCCATGGTTTCAACATGGGTTTTTTCCTCTGAAAGTATGTCTGGTTTTATGGATGGTTGCCTTTTGTTCCCTGAAACAGGCTACTAATATGCTTTATTCATGCCTGGAGTTTTTCAAGATCTGTGATGCTTTCCAGCAATCACTGTACTCTTCTGAATACACTTCCACATAAGGATTATTTTAGCAATCTAGAAATTTACCTTTACAATTAATCTTACTTGCACCTACTACAATTCTGTATTTTAACAAAAGTCACGGCAATAGCATGGGCCAGTAACAGGATAAAATGTTTCGGTGATTGAACAGTTTGCTTGGTGATAGTTCTGTTGCATGTGGAGAATATGCCATGTATGTGCGAGACATATATTTTGCAATGTGTCTTGCTTACAGCAGAGCTGCACTTGTATCAACTTCTCTGTCCCATCCCTAGTTTGCATCTTGTTTTGTTCACTGTTGTTCATTTGAACAGTAATGTCTTTTTAGATACCTTCTCGTAGTGCCTGTCTGCATGTATAAATGCTTGGCTGCATTCAGAGAGAGGTATTTTTAGTCAAAGAGAAGGGTCAGAATCAGAACTGCCGTGATCAGGCTGTTCCCGTTGCATTCGAGGATGTCTGTTATATTCAGCAGAGTTTGGCCAGTCATTCTGTTTCTGGTTACATATGTCTAAGGGTATTTCATATGTGATAACTTTCAGGGCATTTGGTGAAAAATTCATGGAAACTTTAGATTGTGCTGTATGCATCCTTTGTTACTTATTTATAAAATTACATTGTATAGTCTCCACCTTCTCCTAAGTGTAGTTTAATGTGCAGATTGAAGGAAAAGACATGTTGTTTATATTCTAGTAATCTGACTCTTTTGGAGGTATTTATACCATTATGTTTTTAGACATTAAATTATAAATGTTTCATGCAAAATTAGAATTGATTAATTCCTTTTAATTCCATACTTGCTTTGATACATGAAAGACCTGGGATCAAAAGAAGGATTCCTATCAGATTAGGGGATTATGCTTTTTTGGGGGGTATTCTTTTTAAATGTAAGGTCAGCTGAGGCAGCTGAGCTGCCGACTTCTGGCAAAAGTACTAATTCATGTGACTGATGAGTCTGTCAGCATAGGTACTCACTGAAGTGAAATGTGGGTATTTTATAAATCTAAAAATAAGAGTATGTCCATTTTATTCTCATTGGTATTAGAACTTTTTAAGACTGAAACATACTCTCTTTGTAAGAGAGACTCACTTTTATAAATAGTTCATTCTGCTTAGAGCATCAGCAAAAATTCTGAATCAAAAACAATAAGCAGCATTTGTAATAAACTGTATATGAAAACAGTCCACTTGATGGGCAGTGGAGACTTGGCTTCAGTACTCCAGACTTTTTCCTGAGTTGCTTCCAGTGCTGTTTGTACTTAAATGGGCAGAACAGATTTTGTGATGGTGGTTACCAGCTCCTCCAGGTGCCTGATTCTTCTGCAGGGATGGTGTTGGGGTTTTGTATGTGTCTGTGCACACTGGGATTTGAACTGTATAAAGTATTTTACTGAAAGCTTAACCAAACAGTACATAGTGCTGATAAAAACGTAGCATTAGACATGCCTGTCTTTAATACAGCCATCTGTTGAGTGCTATAGCAGTTTTTTAAAAGCCTCTCTCAGCATAGACATCAAAGTCTATTCATACACCTGTGCCTCTGATCTAATATTTTTCCTATTTAAAAACTGCAAAGGGAGAGGAGCAGTATTTCAAGATCAGTAGCTTTATTTAAAAGCAAAAAAAAAACCCCAACCAAAAACTCCCTCACAAAACTCATGCTGCCAGTCCAGAAATTGTTAAAAATGTCTGTACTTAATAGTCAACACTTTATTTATGGAAAAACACTCAACGATGCTTTCATTTTCCTCTCCTCTGAGTAACCCCTGGCTTCCCTAACACCTATTTCCTGCCTCGTCTATTTACAATACAGCTGTTGAGATCATTTGCTTGATCTGTTGGTCCTATGACATCAGCCAGACCTGTGAACTCCTCTTACCAGCTTGCTTTTGAATGGCACAGAAGCGTTTTTGTGAGGAGCTGGTTCATGGAGGGAGGAGCTTGCATCAGCATGATGTATTCAGCAGCTGTGGCCCAAAAGAAGGAAACAGCAGAGGTGCCCCTCATGTAAAGGTCCTCTCAGGTGATGAGTGAAACCTGGAGACAAAAAAGGTTGCCCTGTGAAGCTGTCTGCTGAATGTTGACAGGCAAAGCCTGGCATAGCCTTGACGTTTTAGCGTTTCCTTCCTTTCCTCATTTACTTGCTAATTTGCAAAGACCAACAGATGGATCTCCCAAGTCATTAATGTGAATTGGTGATCTCCTGATTATCATCTTATTCTGTCCTAGTGCCATACTCTGATGTCACTTGTGACTTAAGAGGCAGCTCGGTGTCGATTGCCAACATCGGCGAAGCAAGGCCTGCCGTCCAATGTTGCGGCAGAGCAGCATGGCGCAGGAAGAGGCTGTGGTGGGGTGGGAGGGGAGGTAGCCTGTTCCCAGCCACAGGCCCCACGTGCAGTTGCCCCAGTGTAGCAGAAGTATCAGGAAAGTTCTGGGGTTTCTGCCCGTGAAGAGCAGGACTTGGCTGAACTCCAGCAATGAGGCACGCTCCCTTCTTTTCGCCCTGTGTCTGTTTGGTCTGGCACCGACAAGGACCCATAGTCCTGCTCCCATGGCAGGCCCAGGACTGCCAGCCTCTGCCCCAGCAATGCTGCAGCAGGGCCGGTCTCCAGCTCCCCACAGCCCTGCCCTACCCAGTCCTGGGCCCTGCCAAGCTGGGCCTACCTGTGGGCCCACATGCCAGCCTGGGCCTGGCCCTGGCCTGCCCCCATCCCCAGGGAGTGCCTGATGCCCAGTGCTGGGGCTGCTCGCTCCTGGCTGGAATGGCAGAACAGAGGACAGGCCCTGGCAGACACGACCCCTTGAAGCACCCTGGCAGTGGGCATGCAATTTACCTCTGTGCTTTACATACTGTATTTTCATTCTCTTTTAGTATTAATGTGCACCACATCACTCAGTTTCTGAAACTGTGTGACAACTGCTATGTGACAGTAAGAGCTATCAATTACATAGTGTTTTAGTTACAGTTAAATTTTTGAGAGATGGGTGGCTGCAAAAATTGTAATGTGTGGGCCACCATTAGGATACTCAAATCCAGCACTATTTAGTGTGGTACAATACAGGACAATTTGTAATGAGCTCTTCATTGCGGTGCCTAAACGTACAAGAGCTTATTCCCACAGCCTGTGAAATCTTGAAGTACAGTAGCTTGATTCTGAGCACCTGTGTTTCATGTTGAGTGGAAGTGATCCCCACAAGAGCAAAGACTCCTTCAAATCTACCAGAATGGTGCAGAAATAAACAAATTTGGTATTTCAGAAAAAAAAAGGATGAAGCATGTATTTCTTTCTCCCAGTGGGGATACAAAGGGAGTATTATAAACACGTGTTAACCGGCCATATGAGCTGTGTGTGTTCATTTTCCCTATTCTGTGACCAGAGCTGATCTGTCTCGTTGGGATCTGAATAGGTCACAGTGTTGTTTTTTGCATTTGAATAGCTGGGCTCAGTATAAATTACAGTTAAAAAAGTTATTCGATACTAGCACTTTTTAATTTTCTTCCTTGTCTCCTTGGAAATACTGGTGCAAATGTATGGCAGAACAGTGCTTTGAATATTTGATTTGTAAAATTCACTGGGTTCAAGCTTTCCAGGTGCTGAGGGCACACACTTTGGTTTTTCACTTCTGTGAAGGTGCAAGGTCCTCAACACCTCTTTGCAAAAGGATGCTCTGTTGGTAGTGAACTGTAGACCTGCCTATGTGTCCTGCCTACACCTTGGCTTCAGGAGTTTTGGAAACTTTGTTTCCTGCATGTGCAGTCACTTGCTTTGGGAGCCATTCTAAGTTTTCTTCTAATTCTCTTCTTGATTGTAGATTGACTTGGAGCCAGAAGGAAGAGTGTATGTCATCATAGACCTTTCAGGATCATCGGGTGAAGGTAGGGATTTTCAATATTTTATCTTATTCTTTCATGAATGGAATCTTCCAAGGGTCTCTGCAATGGAAGTGTTAGAGGAGGTGCTGTGCCAGTATCTTCTTACATCTGTATGAGCTCAAGTTAAAATGAACACATTTTGATGTATCTGCCTGTGAGTCAATGAGCAGTTGCAGTTCATCTTACCTTGTTAATCACCAGTGGTAACAATACCAGCTAAAAGGACAGTAATGAAATGAGAATAGTCTAGTATTAATTTCCAGAAGAAACTTCCAAATTCTAATTTTTGGAAGAACGCTAACCATTATGTTGGTAGAAATTATAAGATGTCAAAGGTGGGGGGGAAGAGTATATTTGCTTTTAAAATTATTATAATATTTGGTATTTTTCCACTAAATGTTTTCTTTTTCAAGTAAAGTAATGACCAAAATGTTGTAGTAAGAGGTGTTTTCATTTTTATGACACAGGAGTTACGTGTGGGGGGAAAAAAAACAAAAGAAGATGGAAGAGAAATATTTATTAAGTTCTGAAGATATTTTTCTGGTATTAAATGGGAACAGAGTGGGAATAACAGAATTTAAGAAGCAGCAAATCTGTGTATCTTAGTCATGCTCTCAATAACAGCCTGACCTGTTGAAATGGCCTAGATGGCTGGTTTGGGATGATTATTTTAAATTATGTCCACTGATCAGCTTTCCCCAGTAGGTCATAGAGCTCAGCTAGATGAAGTTATCATTGGTTCACAGCACATAAAGAAGACTCACGTAAACAGCTGAAATAGAAAATGCTACGAAATGAAATGAAATTATTTTGCCTGGCACAGTTGAGAAACAGCGGAAGAACACGTTTATATTTCTGTTCTTCGTAATGAATTGCTGTGCTGTGGCCACAGTAGCTTGCAAAAACACGTATTGCTATAAATCCTGAATTTTAAAAACAAAACAAACTACTATTTAAACTTCACCTTACAGCCACATTTTGTCTTCCTGCATATAGAAGAAAATATCAGCTAAATAGTAGTTTCCACATATCTTGCTAATTGGCATGCCTATGATGGAACCAAAATGCGTTTAAAGGCATTGGTGTGGTTCTGTCATAGAGCAGGTAGATGTTCTTCCAACCCTCCATTGATAGTTAAGTGATACCCAGATGAGTAGTGTTACTATTCCATCACAAGGTGCATTCAGGTGTGTCAGACTGTGAAAGGGCAGGAAGAATGGTGTTATGTTGTTCTTCAAAAGTCAGTAGCCTTTTATACAGGAAAAGAAAAAATGGCTATGGTAATGTCTCTTGTTTTATGTGGTGCATTACTCTATGACACTTGAAAGGTGCTTGGAAAGAAATTGGCAGAACTAGAATTTGTGTCACTACATTAGCATTGAAGGGGAGCACTAGAATGGAAACAGGCCACCACAAGAAAACAGCTTATGAAATGCTGTCTTATGGGGAGCCCTTGGGAAGACCAAGAGGCTTTAGTTAAGGTGAGTTTGGCAGAACCCTGGAGAAGTTGGTGAGCTTACAAAATCCAATAGAACTTGTATAGTTTTAGAGCTTTCCCATACAATTAAATAACTGTGGAAAAGTGTTTTGTACAAGTATTTTAAAATTCTCTAAGAAGGTTACAGGTTTCCTCATAAGGAAGATTGGACCAGGTTTGTACAACAGCTTGTAAACTGGTTTTATGCTGTTTTGTGATGTTTTGAAATCCTATTTTTAGCCTGCTTTATTAGGGCTAAGTCCTTGATAATTTTGGATGAGCGTCCTCTCGCTTCAGCTGTCTTAGTGAAGCACCTAGTTTAATGTCATCCTGTAGTGAACAGAAACACTTAACCCACATGGAAAGTAACTTACTCTATTTCATTTGATCTAGGTATATATACATGTATAAATGTGTATGTAAATAGAATACATCTGATATGTATTTTATGCATTTCAATGGGGCAGTTCACTGTAGTTGATCTGTATTCATTGACTATAAAAGAAACATAAGATTAGACTAAACACATGACTTCTGAGTGGCTAGGGTTGGTTGAGGTGATTGCTACTCTTGACCCAATTTGTTAACCAGGATCTTGTTTTTGAATTCCAGTCTTCGTTGTGAATAGCACAGAGTACATGGCATTCTTTTCGTTACGTGGAAATGGGTATCACTATTTCACCTTGAATTCTGGAGGGGAAAAAAATGGCAACTCATGAAAATAAAAATACCTGTAGCACTAATTTTAACTGGAGGAAGCAATCATGTTGCATGTTTCTCAGTTAGCAGTATTTTTTAAAAAATTGGCTATAAAGTTCTCAGCCATTGAGAGGTAGTGTATACTTGCCAACCAGTATTGTCTTGTAATTCTGGGTACTGAAAATTGGACTTGTTCCTTCTATGTGATATATGCAGGTTTCTAATTATCAACAATCAATAATGTAACTTCAGTTATTTGGCACGTCTAAAATATTTTTAAGATAGATATCCAAATTCTGGTTTGGTACAATTGACTTAAGATTAGGTGAATCCATTAATATGGGCAGAGAACTTTGTCCTCTATTAGATTGCCTCTAAGAGGCAAAAGTCTTAATTTTGCAAATGAGCCCTTACATGAATAAATTGCTATAGAAATTGAAAGTTTACATATAAAATCCTAAATGGTGGATAAAAGTAGTACATTCTCAATAATTTTAGTAAGCTTTTACATACTATTGACATAAGATGTTACCATATACCTCTTAAAATTCAATTGTCCCTTAGTCCTAGCTGCCAGATTGCTTATCCCTCTGCACTATTTGCACTTGCATGGCAAACCAGTGAAAACAGTTCATTGTTATAAGCTGACTTCCTCAAAAGTACACAATTTCTTTTCTTCCTTCCCCCTCCTCTAAACTGGATAATTCATGGACTTGCATCACTTGTGAGGCTTAGGTGTACAGAATAGATGGAAATATGGCAGGTTACAAAGGGAGGTAAAGAGTGCTTCTGTCTCTCCCTGTCACATTGAGACAGACTTGTTGAGAGCCACCCTGAGATACCAATACAGCATCTGGCAAGTAGTTTTATGTGGAACTGTAGAAAGAACGGTTGAGTTGCTGCCTTTGCTACTTGCAATTTTTTTCCCATTCTAAAGACAAGCTACAAATCCACAGGAGTTGTAGAGATGTGCCAGCTTCTCTGCCACTTCCTATATTGTGAAATTTCTTTCAGAAGCCGCCTGAAGGAAAAGCTCTACTTCTCCAGCAGTAACAGTGCACTTGTTAGGGGGCAGCCTGGAAAGCCCAAGGCTTTAGACTGCTTTCCACTGGATATCTTGCAGCACTGCCAGCTCTCCCAGTGGATAGTTCACATCTCAGAGAATTTGGATTTGTTCTAAAAACATAATTTTCTAGAACTTACTCCCATTCAATTCTAGTCTTCAAAGCAGAAAAAGTTGAAAATCACAAATGCTAAACTACATAAAAAGCCCTTACAAGAACAACAACAAACCCCATAGGAACATTTTTATCATCACCTTTTTTACACTATTCCTGTTTTGGAGCCTGCTCTTAGCTTCTGAATGTTTGTTCTGCACTGAGAGGGAGGGTGAGTAACTACTTATTTCAGCAATTTTTTGTAGATTCTGTCGTAGGAACTGTCTGGCCCACATACTGAAAAGAAATGCTAAATAAACTGTTTATCACGTAGAAGGTGATGTTCTTAAAAGTTAGGATTTAAATTTTTCTGTTAAAATCTGAACATTCCCACATTGTGCTTCTGAAAGCAGTTCAGCAAAATACTTTAGCATGCTTTGCTGATGTGGACATAGGAAGAGAGGGCGAACACAGCTCTTAAAATAAGTTTTTAAAATTCTCCATTTCAAACTGTATAACCAGTATTTCCATAACACTTGTGATTCAGGTCTTTACACTCTCTATGCCAAAACTGATCTGCAGGGTTATTTACCTTCTGTAGATTTACTTTATTTAAAATGGCTCTGTGCGTTCAGAGTAAATACATATTTGTGTTTCCCATGAATGGAAACAGCTGTGTCAGTGGAAACTTCCCAAATGGATATGCACTAAGGTATCCATTCACAGGCTAAAATAACTGCAACAGTTAATCAGTAAAGTTCTATTTATAAAAATATTTATAATTTTAATACTTTTACTGGAGTTTTTAAGTGTTGACAAATAATAACTGCCCACTCAGAACTTTAAGGGATATTTTAAAAACAAATCCCTTTGGTCAAACAACAAATGGAGCTTCTGTGGACCTGACACAGCATCTGGTAGTATTAGTTGAAATTTTTTGCTTAACTTCATTGAGCCATGTACTGTACCATATGCAAGCACATAGGATCTTTAAGCGTTTCTGATAACTTGCTTTTGGGAGACCAGATCAAAATAAGGGTGATTTGTTGTTGTTACTCTGCCAGAATATTTTTGTTATACTTGCAGAGCATGTAATCAATCAATTCTGTTATTAACCAAACACCTGGTGACTTCACATTATATATGCAGTTATAAGAAAAACAAAGTTTGTAGTAGACAGGTGTTTGCAAGAAGTAATTAGCTGGGAAAGATCTGTCATATTTATTCTCTGTTACTCTGCAAACTGGATCTAATGATTGCATGGCTTCTTAGTCTTGCATCTTCAACTTCTGCCAGGACTATGGAGAAGGATATGTCTCTTCATCAGTCTTTCAATGAACAGGAGACTCTATAAAGAAATGCTGGTTTATTCATTTCTTCAGTGTTGTTTGTTGTCCGAGGTCATATTGATTTTCTATATTAATTCAGTGTTGCTGTAGCGTATGAATTATTTCTAGGTTGAAGTGCACTCATTGACTGTTTTATTGACATGCTTTGGCAGTGGTTTTTCGTCTATTTTAGTGCTTATAGAGTTTTGTGAGTGAAGTTTTTTGAACGATTTCAGAAATACTTAAGAGCTCCTGTGTAGCTGATCAAGATCCAAATGCAGGCTGAAAGTTTAAAACATAACTATATGATGACACAATGATTGAATTTATAAACTGGAATAACAGATGGCCATCAAGTGGGTAAGAGAGGTAAATTGCCTGAGGAATGATTAAAAACATTTTCAACAAAGTCAGTTTTACATAGACTGAAAGACAGATGCTACTATATTTAAAAGCTTGTGACCTCCCTGCTGCGTTTGTCATTGTAGATTTCTTCTTTCTTTGGAATTATTGGTTTATGTGTGACACAAATGTATACAGTTACTTATGGTAGCTTTCTACCAACTTACAAATTAAGTTACCATTTGCAATATGTCAGTATTAAATCAACTGCAAGATGACTTCAGAATGACCTTGACACATTAGTTTTTAACTGTATTTATTATAGGTAACATAATAAAAATCCAAGAACTATTCAAAAATCTTTTTCTATGTACTATGTCTAATCAATTGTAATGATTATTTATCATTTTTAGATGTCCCCATTTGCATTATGCAGTTGTTTTTCTAGATAATTACAGATTCCCCATTTTAGAGCAGGCAGTTGAATTGCAGTAAAACACCACAGCTCATACTGGAGGTGGTAGGTACTGCAGAAAGCAGCCTCCTGGAGGTTCTTGGTTATGTCTACAAGTTATGTAGTTACAGAGGATTACGTCTTCTAATACATTCATCTTCAGATTCATCTGCTCACAAGATACTTTAGTTTCACAGGATGAAGAACTTAAGGTGATATTTAATAATAAAACTTGCCAGATGAAGTCATGGCAGTATTTTGTGAACGCAAAACATTTTGTTTAGGTTGATTATTAGGTCTTTTGCATTGAAATATCCAACAAAGAAGTCCTTAGACTTCTGACTACATCAGGTTATGTACTTAACATTTATGTCAAAATATATGAGTTTAGAACAGGTTTCTTTTTACTTGCATGCTCTCAATTTTGCAAATAAAATTATTGCTGATTGGCATATGTTATGGCAGGAGAAAGGAAAATACTATCAGTAGAAGCAGGGTATGCTTCTTAATGTCATTTTTGTGTCTCATACTTGGTAAGTCTATGACATAGATACAGCTTGTTAATCAGAACATCCACAGGATTTGTTCCAGGCATCCAACTTTGATAGAATCAATAGAGCAAGAAAAATTGTATTTCTGGTCCATGTTGCAGCATCCTTTTGCAAAGATCTGTTAGCGGAAAATACTCCATGGGTTGAAAGCTGTCTCTTCAATTCTGAATGTATCCATTTGTCAGAGCTTTTGTTCCTTAGACTATTTTGTAGTTGTCGTCGTCATCATCATTAATTATGCTTCTTATGCTGTAAGGGCCCAGAAAATGAGATCTGCTTGTTCTAGGCACTGTCTGAACAGAGAACAGCAGAAGGTACTTACACAGGAATCTTAATGTCTAAATGATTTGCATCCAGGAGCTAGTCTTTTTGCTTGGTTGTTTCAGGAATTTGTGTTAGTGAAGAGTGGTGTTTTCTTTCACTAATGTCTTCTATTGCAAATACAACTTTGACAGATTGGGTGATGTTCGATTTTTTTTTTTTTTTTATTATTATTATTTCTGATTGTTGCTGTTTTGGGATGTTCATGGTGCTGTTGAAAGATTCATCAGGCAGACCATGAAGTAGTTTCTGATAGCCATCAGCTGCTGACCCTGGGTTGTTGAACAGGCTGTGAAAGAATGCTTCCTTTCAGACTTTGTAGTATATGACTAGATATATAAACCTCAGCTGAATATTCTTCCAGTAGGTGGAGAGCAGCTCACCTCTTTCTAGAAACATTTCACAGTTTTTTAGGAAGTACAAATTGTTCATTATTCCCATGGATACATCTCTTCCATCAGGATGTATCTCTAGCCCACCTTTGCTATTCCTCCTGGCAGTAGCATCACTTTCTTAAAGAAAGTTTCAAGTTAATCACCAGCTTGTCATTGCGAATAATTGCATTTTAAGATTTTAACACAGGAGTCAGCCTTCTTTATTGTATTAGTTTTGTCTGTGCTGGTTTAACCACTTGTTTACAAGATTACCTCTTTTCTAGATTGATTGTTTTTTAAATGAGAATGGATGGAGAACCTATTGTATAATGTCCCATGTGTTATGGTAAACACATGGAAAAGAAGATTCCCAGAGTCCCTTAATAGCTTTGCTGCAGAGTCCTTCCTATAACTTATTTTGCAAGCCAAAATTTGATTGAGCATTCAACACAGACATCCTTACCTTCCTCTGTATTTTAATGTCTAAGAGGAAGCTGATGTGTTGGAAGTGGTTTAGGAAGAGCCATATAGAGTCAGGGGAGAGGCAAAGGTGGAGTCAGAGTGCGCTGCCCTCGGGGGGGCCCCAACATGCCTCTGCAGCTTCTCCAGAGCTGTAGGTAGAGTGGAAAGGATCTGCACGAATGGATCTTTTGCAGCATTGGGGCAGGGATAAAATGTAAAGTATCTGTGAAAGAAGGATGCTGCTTGATGCCTGGGAAGCTGTTTACCAAGACTCAGCAAGCCATATGAACATTAGATTTTTAGACTCAATGCTGGTGATTTTTCTGGGAGTTAAAGTAGTCTAAAACTAACTGAACAGGACAGTGCTGAACTGGCAGTGCTAACTGGATCAGTCACTTGACTAAGGTAGGTTTATGAGTTAGAGCCCTTTCACAAATATAGCTCCCCCTGAAAGTTCTCAGGAATATTGTGTGCTCAGGGAGATGTGTTTGAAGTGTCCCTATTGTAAAGCTTTTCTCCCTTCCCAGTGTAAAGCAAAATACCCATTCAGAGAATGTAAGCACACATTTGTTGCTCTGCTCTGTTCAGTCTCAGTAAGGAGGACCCTGCTTCTTCTAAAGGCCCAATCTCACATTTTTATTCGTAACTTGGGTAAGGATAGGATACTACACTAGCTTTTTGGTTTTCCTTCTGTAGTCTTCCTTCCTTTAACAGAACAACAGCAAGCAATAGTGTGTGAGCCAACTTCAACTGTAACCAGAATCTTTGTTTTCAAAACTCATTATGCAGTATCAACTGAGAACCTATTTCCTTTGAAGCTTTGGTTTTATGTAGGTAGGGTTCAGGGGATTATTTTTTCCCCATTCAGCTTTTTATTTCTTCAGTACCGAAAGATCAGCACTCATTCAAATTGCAAGTGAGGAAAAAGGGTAATATCAAAGAAATAAAAGAAGCTTAAACTGATTTGCAAAGTTTTCTCCTTCTGCTATGCTTTCATTTTCTCTTAGGAGGAGTAATTCAGAACTGTTACTAATATGTATTTTCTTTTGGGTCTTATTTGGTTTAATCTTAAAATACCTCTGTGCTGAAGTGTGGTTGCTTATTACAAATTTTTCTAGGTTTCTTTCTTTCTCTTCTTGGAACTATTCATCTATTTTATGACTGTGTTTACAACTGGAAGAAATCTTTGCCCATCCAGATCTTGAGTTTTTAGTTTGTTTACTAAAAAATAAAAAAACACAAGAAACAAACGAAACAAAAATCCAACCCAACACCCCACCCACAAGCACTGCATTTATACTAATATGGAAACTTGAAGGTTATGATGCTCAGCCAGACAACTTTGGCATACCTCAAATGAACAACTTCAAATAAATCTCTTGTTTTCCCAAAAATCTTTTACAGTAAGTTAATGTCGGTAGTTATCTGTCGTTCATCTGACTCATGTGCATATTTCCTTGTTGGTGTGGTAGGTGATGTGTTTCTTCTGAGACAAAACTTCACCTGTTGGTAGCATGGCATCTGAAAGCAGACATTTCTGTGTTGTTACCCAAATGACAATAACTGGAAAGCCTTAGAGGAAGAGCTATGAAATAGTGTGAGAGTCCATATTAAGTTCTTTGCTCTTGCAAGTTAACACTGACTTCAGTAATGGCGAGGCATTTGTTTGCAAAAATGAACCTTGCAGACTAACTGTTCAAACCCAAAATTCTTTTAAAGGTATGAGTGCAAGCACAAATCAGCACTTGGTGACAGTTCAGTGACAATGCATGATCCTTTTAAACTGCATTGCTCAGTGAAGAGGTTTTCCAAAGGGGGCTTATGTAATTTTGACTTTGTGTGGCAAATGCCTTCGTAACGAACATCTCTCCATGGATTTATAGCCATCCCTTGGATTGTATCCAGTTAGCTGATTGAACATCTGGTAAGCATTGTGTGTTTGTAATAAGCCCTTACTGTATAAAGCTGGCTCAAGTTTTCCAGGCAAAGATCGATGACCTTTTCTTGGCAGGCTTCTAGCTGTTTGCCAAAACAAGTGCTTCGCAGGGAGCAAGACACTGGTAGAAGATTTGGTTTGAAGGCGCCTTTGTATTGTACTGTAAGAGTTTGTACTTGTTTAAGGAAAATTGCATTAGACTGAAATAGAAAAGTAATGAAACTCATATACATACCATGTTCCAAACTGATGTCCCTCTCTTCTCCATTTATGTAGTAAAAGCTCTGATTTCCTTCCATATGTTGGGTTTTTTCCTAATAAAATTGTGCAAGGTCTTTAGAATAGACATGTTTAATTTTACCACTGTGTATGCCTAGTGTGTGTTTTGAAGAAAACTGGAGAAAACTCGAATTAAAAACAATAGTGGTGTTTTCATACGTAAATGAAACACAAACTAGCAATAAGGTTTGAAATAGAAATACATTTTTGGAAATCTGTATATGACTAGCTATTTCATAACAGAAGACGCAACATGAATTAATCCAGTGCTCATTGTATAGCATGATGTGATGTCAAAAATACTTAGAATATTATAGTTTATACATATTTGTTTTGTCATACTTCATAAAATACATAAACTATATTCTCTTATGACTTGTTCGTGCTTTGGTCTACACTTGAGTTGTTGCAGTAGTGTGCTCTGAATTGATCTCTCCCTCTTCACCCTTATGCTCCCCAAGAATAGTCGTCTGTTTATTGTTAGTATCATTGAGGAAAAAAGTCTTAGTATAGTCTATTTTGATTAATTGGTCAGGGGATGAATAGATGAGGTAATACATACATTAAAGAAAGGTCTATCCATGTTCCTGGCCATTCCAAGTACCAGTGAGTTTGTGAAAACTTTGGGAGTGTTAATGTCTTTTGTGAACATTATTAACCAAATGTTTATTGCCTTCAACATAGCCTAAAAATCTACTTCTGTTTTTAAAATACAAGTTCTATAGTAGTGTAAACAGTTGAAATCTCAAAAACTATCTATTTTTTGAGTATAGTCTTGAAAGGTTAAATATTGGAGTACAGCTGGAAACAGAAGTCAATTTAGGAAAGTTCTTTCTTAGTAGAGGCTCAAAATCTGCATACAGTTGACTATTTATTCCATGAATCCATTGAAAACAAGCATTAAAAAGTGTTGTAATATATTAAGTAAAGGTAAATAATTATTTAAAAGAATCAATCATTTAACTGAAAAGTACCATTGTTATTTCTTAGGTAAAAGCCTGAATTTTCAAACTCTTAGAATTTTAAAAATAATAAGCAGATGTTCTATAAAGATAGCCCCATTACCTGTGCTTTTTTTGCCACAGGATCTTAAGTCATTTCAGTCTTTTGCACTTTTCATTTAGGAAGAGTGAACAATGTTAAAAACCTGTGGTGCATAATACGGAGTTTCAGTAAAGATAAAATGAAACATTTGAGAAAAGTTAATACATTATATATTTAGCAAATCAGCAAAGTTTATACTTGCTGTTACTTTTGTTTTGAGGCAATGATCATGCAGTACAGTAAGTGTCCCAATAATTAGAGATTAAAGTTAGAGTAATAAAGAACACTACCTATGGGCAGCCCTTGTCTTTAGTGAATGTGGCCATCATTAAGAGAGACTCTTGGACTGTTTTACTACTGGACATGTGGTACTGTTAAATATCTGTGTTTATGCCTCGCAGTGGTAAGCCATTCTTTATAGTGTTGGAGAATAAAGCAACCATATTCTCAGTATTTTATAAGTGAGTATTACTAGCTGAAGTAAATACATAGCTAAAAATATTTTACTACAGAAGTAGGTAAAAAGAGCTGCATACAAAAGTGCAGTAGTTCTGTTGGTCAGGAACTTTGTTGGCAGATTTTGAAGGTTACACTTATATAGTCAGAAACTTTTTTTTTAACAGCAGCTGTGCTCATAATTTGGTAGATCTTCAGTCTGTGATACATCTTTAAGGCATATTAACTAAATCTGTGGATTGTGCAACACAAAAAAAGAAGGAATGCGTTATCCCAAACTATAATAGTGTGAGTTTGTGTTTGTTTTTTTTCATTTAAAGATTTTGCTGATCATAACATGTTCTTGGAAATGCCTCTGCAAAGGCATCTGCAGTGTTAATACTGTATTAATTCTTGTGGCGCTCTCAGAATACAGTATGGTTTGAGAGACTTGCTAACATTGCTTCTCCTTCCACCAGCCCTCTCACCACTGCCTCACCTTCACGCAGATACAGCTTGGCTGAAAGAAGAGAAATACTCTGGTAAACTGTTGTGCATAGTAGGAACTACCTCTGAAATAATGAGGTAGAGCAGTTCTTTTTCCATAGGTACCTCTATCTGTCCTCGAGAATTTACTCTTTCCTTTTCTCCGCTAGAGCCTCTTCACGGTCGCTTTGTACCTGTGGGAGTAAAAATTGTTTTGCTGCTATAAAAGGCAGTCTCTGGACATAAAAATAACAGAGTAGAGCATGTGTGTATTACTTGCAAGTTAGAGTTTTTAAAAGAAAGCTTCAAAGAAAGCAAGATGCAAGTCCAAAAGGGAAGATCGACCCCTTTCATCATTACTCTGGATTTTCAGAAGGGCTATACTAAGGAAAGTATCGCAATCTGAGATAGATACTTCAATTTAAACGGTGCCTAGTCATTTGGGGTTTTTTGATGGTGTGACTTTTAGCTTGCTTTCATTATTTCTGCCATATTTCTTTAATGTATTCTTCCAAAAAAGTGAATTATATATGATATCAGGAATAATGTAAAATACAGATTTTAATCTGCAGTAGCAGCTTTAGTAAACAAGCTGCCTGATATGTTGGACTTTCAGCTATTGCATGCATTACAGATCCTTGATTTCTGTTATATTAAGACTAGAGTATATTTCTCAGAAATTATATTTCTGTAACACACACTAAACCACTAATAAATAGTGAAACAGTATCAGAATCTAGGGCAAAATACTCAGCCTGAATAAATCCGGGGAGTTTCAATAACTCCAGTTTGCACCAGTGGCGAGCCTTCCTCCAAGATAGAACAGATAGAAAGTATCTTTTATATTACAGTGTTGCAAAGGAACGCTGAGAAATACGCCCTTTGTAGTTAATTCTCTGTTTGTAATTCCTAGATCAATACCAGGAAACTGGATCTTTGCAGTTAATTCCTAGGCATGTGCTTTTCATCTTTATTAGACTCTGTGTTTTCAAAAAATCCTTGATACTGCATTTTTTAACTTCATCCCATCATCTTGGAAGTCTGCTCTGCTGTGAATGGTGCTATTTAAAGGAAACATCTTCCATGCATTTCATGAATTTTCCATAGTAGATAAAAGTCATGCAGGGTATCAGTTCACCTCTGTCTAAAATGCTGGAAGCAGCTGTACTTTTCAGAGCAATGTAATTGTTTACATTTGCACAGCAATGTCATAAGGCAAGAAAGAACTAGAAAGAAAGAACGAACTTATTTTCCCATTTAGACTTCAGAAAAATGAAACTGTGTGAATATAATCACTTTCAGACTTTGGTCAGGGTGCTTGAAAATCTAGTCCGGCCCATATTAAAAATATGATGCGGTATTTAACTATTGTACGACAATGAACTGAAGCCATCCTGTTTTCTTTTTTGAAAGAGTGCCCATTTAACAGTACAGTTCTCCTGGTAATCCTGTGCAGGGACTTTATTTGTGGCTCAGTAAAAGTCGGATGACTACTGTGGGATTGTCTTTGCATCTGAAGAAAGTTTCATGTGCAGAGGTCAGAATATTAAGATCAGGTTTGACGCTTTGCCTCAGTGGCTGAGTTCTTAGTTTTACAAAAATAGTCCTGTGCATTTCAGTTGATTAAGGAAACAAGCAATGCTCCTCCATGTGTTCAATTATTATATTTAATATTATATTCAGAAGCAGAGTTCCCAAATGTTGCAGTGTTTTGTAAATGTCAGTGTGAGAATCACATAGAATACATGCTGAACAGAAGGAAAAAAGGAAGTTCTCATTAGCTGCAAATGAAGTAAGTAAAATTTAAATGGGGGGCAGTGGTGTGTGTTTTGTTTTTTAAACTATAGCAATTTGAGTTTCAGTGTCTGATTTACTTTGGTGTTAGAACAGCTTGTGAACTAAGTAAATTTTTATTTACTTTCAAATGCTTTAAAGTGTTCCTGAAGAGAAATAGTTACAATTTATAAAGACTTCTAAGGGGTTTTTTACAATTCATTTGTATGCATTCCATAAGAACAGCAGATTTTGCTAATATCCTTGATGGCAGATGTTTGTTTTAGAGCACTCAGTTTTCACGTGTTTATAGTTTTTGGAGTGAATAGAAATACATAGTTATAATACTGAATGCACTTCAAGACTGGTGCAACTTTAGTACTTCAGGCAAGGTAATATTATAGCGCTTGATGTATGCAATGAAATCACTGATGAACCCATTTTATAATAATGTTTTTGAGGATAGGATTATCTGGTTAAACCCCATAACTGGAACAATTTGTACATCTGCCATCTTGTCTTTGGGCAAGATTCTTCTGTGTGTCAACAGACTTCGCTGGAAAATAGGAGTACATCTGCCTATTGTGTTGCAAGGCTAATATTAATAAGTGAAAGTTTTCTTTGAGAAGAAAGAGTTTAATAAAGACTGGAAAAGGAATTGAGATTTGGATTTATATCTTGTCTTCAGTCAACTACGTACTCTTCATCGAAAGAGTAGAAAATACACTGTGTGTGATGTAATGAACCTCCAGTTATTAAAATACAATTTATCCCTGTTTCAGAATCTTAAATGAACTTTTAGTTTCGGGGGGTTTTTTTGTTGTTCTTTATGGATTCATTATTGTTAAACTCTTTTTGTTGGCTGTAGTTACTAAATTGTAATCAGGGGTCTTTTTTCAAAACCCTTTGTCAGGACATTTTATTGAGTATAGTACCTTTGTGTACAAATGCAGGAGTTATTACTTCTTAGTTATACTTTCAAATTTGAGAGTGGCCACTTGAACAAAACAGATTCTTCTCCCAATGTGCAGTGTTGTAGTGGATTTCAGAACTGATCTTAAACCAGCAAAACCAAGACAAAGCAAAAGCTGAAGATTGTACTAATGACTTTCAGAATTTGAAGATTAAAAATCTTTAATTATCATTTGTTGTTTTTTGGGTTTGTTTTTTTTTTTCTTTTTTAAAACAAGGCTGTCATCCCTGGTCTTTATTATCAGACAGCATAAACTATGCATGCTCAGGGAGGGTCAGACATCTAACATGTATAAGATATGTTTTACTTCTTCATTTAGTCTTTGTGGGATATAATCAGTATCAGAAATAACATTTCTTGTTTTGTTAAGATACTGCTTTGGAGGGTTTGTTCATTTCAGAAGAACATATACATCACTAGCAGTTATTTAGCTGCTCCTAGGTAGATTAAGCATTTCTCTTATCTGTGCTTGAGTGTTTGACTAAGTCATGTAAGGAAATCATAGCTTGTTCTTCAAGTATTTTTCCTATTTTTTTGAGTGGGAGAAGGGGAGGGAGACCTCACATACTCACTAGTATCTTGTTTGATGTCTTCTCTGAAGGACTGTGTGCCCACAGACTTTCCTCCTCAGATATCCAAGCCATTTGGTATATTAGGATGTGATTCAGCTTTTCATGTTTCTGTTTCCTTGCAGTGCCACAGTCTTCATTATTTACAGATTTCTAACTCTGTATTGCTCCAGAAAGGCTGACTTGGGATATGAGCTATCAAATAGCATGGGGCTATTTTTCTGTATTCTTTTCAGGCTTATCACCCATTTCCTGGGCCTCAGCAGCAGTCTGTGGAACTCTCGTCACCAACTGGACAGATGACTTGAGTTGTGGGGAACACTGTTTCCTTACAAACTGAAAATGGTGACTCAGTGAAAGATTCGGAGTAGGAAATACAAACATCTTTCTTCTGTGCCAATTTAGCTACACATAACAAACTATAGAAGGTATTGGAAAGTGTTTTGTTTCATTGTTACTGCCTTTGAAGAAAGACTTTAAGAATCCTGTATCATTTGCAAATAACCTTGTGAAAAGCTGATGCAGCTAATACTGTCCAATACATTCTACACTAGTCTCTCTGCAGTGTTAATATTTTTTTCTAGGGAACAAGACTCCCAATTCCTAATTTAATATATAGTAAGAGTAGTGGAAGCAGTTTCCCTTTACTGTGTGTATGGCAGACATACAGGCTATAAAAGTTGAGTTTGAGAACTTGCATCTTTTTTTTATTTCTTTGCCCAAACTCTTTTAACCATATAAAATATCAAAATGGAATTATTTTGTTAAGAAATTATTTTTTCGAGTTACGAATACCATATGCTGCTCAAATCACAGCTATCATCTCTCAGGGCTGTATTTACGTAATAGTTTGAGTGATTCCTTCTAGCAATACTGCTACTGGTAACATTAGCAGCATTGAAGAACTGCATAAAATACTTTAAAAGTGATTTGGATTTGCTATAGCACAGGTGAAACTGAAAATTGTTGCAAAATTTCTTTGGATAACATCAGGCATACAGAATTTCTTCTGTGTTTGTAATGAGGCCATCTGAGTTGCACTGGAACAATTTTATATCAATAAGAGATTTGGAAGACTACATGGAAAGAATCCAACCTTCCAGTTTCATACATACACTAGAAAGACTAAGAAAAGAATCTGCCGTTAAACATCTGGAATCTGTTTCTTCAGTTTGCTGGTATTGATGTTGAGTTTTCTTTTTATTCATTCTTCTCGTCTCTATTCCTGAGAGAAGTGCTATTGGGGTTTTTAATTAGTTAGAAAATTGAAGTTTCTGTTAAGGATTACTCAGAATAAAGTTAAATAATGGTGTTCTTAAATTCAGTAGGATCTAAATTTTATTACTGGTTTCCTATTTTTATAGCATCCAACTAAATCTTTTCCTTCTTTTCCCTTCTAGTCTTTCTTCCTCAAGTAACAGTTGAGGACTGACTTCATAGGTTTGTATACATTAATCACAGATAAGCTGAAAATGAATTATGTTGTTAAAGATTAGGTAATTCCAGTTTGAAATTATTCTCTTAGTGTTCTTAATACTAGTATCCTTTTTGGAAATTACTGTTACTTTTTTGTAGCTATGTAATCAATAATATTTCAGAAGGTTGTTTTCTAAGAAACAGGCACAAAACCTCAGTAATTGTGAAGAAAGAGATTTTTAATTTTTCTTTTTTTTAAAGACATCAGCTTGTTTTCTTTTTTCACTTGGTTAGTGCCTATTCTTAGTAGCTCATTCTAGAGAACCCAATGGAAAAGTTGTGGCAATTAAGCAAATGGTCTCTTGAGGCAAATATCTCTCCACAGAAAGTAATGTGGAACCAAGGCTTTTCTCTTTTTGTTCCTTAACCTCCCTGGGGTGTAGCCACCTATCTCCTTTAGGTTCATGTGAAAATCCCGCCTGGTATCTGTCTCTGTAGGCACTAAAGCTTTAATCTCTCCCATGGTTCTTTGTATGGGGTTTGATTATGCACAGCTCTCGGCACCAGTGCACAGGAGTAGTGTCTTCTCTTGCTCTGAATGTTAAACCAAACAAAGCTTGTTTTATGCCTTGTCACAATGGGAGGAAGAAAGCAGATGACCATTAATTGCATTGTTTGAATTTGGAGCTAAAAATCAAAGTCAGATGCCTTTTTCTCCTTGTTACTGTAAGGTTGGATTGAATTCATTATCTTGCTGACTGGCCTGTAACTCCTTCCCTCGCTTCCTGCTGAGCTGCTTATCCCGGCCCGAAGTGCGTTGCTTCCCCTTCCACTTCCTGCCAGCTTCGTCTCCAGAAGCACAGACAGGCCAAAGTCTGAGGTCCCTCCACCGGCAAAACTAATTCTTACTTGGATATCGTATTTGGAGCTGTAATTTCCTGTAAATCCTTCCTTGCCGAGATCTTTAAAGCTTGCTATAGTTAGGATAAGTAAAAGCAGTTACAGAGATGACAGAATCGGTTGAACAGCAGAGTGGATTTTCCTCTTTGATTTGTCTTGGAAAGGCTACTGAAATATGTAATTGTTGTGGGGCAAAGTCACTATTTCGGTGTGGTAGAGAAACGGTGGCTGTCTGTTATTTCGAGTTCATTCTTAGCAGGAAAAAAAATCATTGCAAATTGTAATATTTGTGTTTACAAGTATTACAGGTTTTAGGGGTAAATCAGCCTGCCTTTATATAGCAATAATGAGGCATGGAGCTGCCAATCCAAAACACCACTTCTTGTACATTTTGCATTTGAGAAGATAAAGAGAATTCATAGGAAAAACAGAATAAATAGGAGATACTGTTATTAAAAGACCATTCAGATTACAAAACCAAAATTAATCTTACCGTCAAAAAGATGAAAAAATTTAAACTAAACTGTTTCCATCAGTCAAAAGAACATATATATGTGTATTTTTGTATTTAAAGAAATAATTTATAAATGAAAAGTGACTTGTGAGTGCCTGGAAAATCTTAGTGTTTGATATGTTGCATCAGAAAAACAAGGAGTTCCATCATGGTTTTATTAAATACATTAATAATAATGGTTGTAAGAGTATTAATGTATTTATTTATATTGATTTAGTATGTATCCTTTTTATGTTCAAATGACCAAGTCACTTACAGTTTTAATTCTAGATTATAATTGTGCCTGTCTGAAATCTTCTTAGGGATGATAAATTATATCACTTAACTGAAAGATGATAGAGTACACAAAATAGCCTGTTACTAATTTTGTTGGCTTTAAGTTGTCTTGTCAGTGCTACCTGTTGCACTGTGTTGTGGTTTCACCTAAATATCAGTGCTCATCTCGGATCTTCATTTTGTACCTAGTTTCCCCAACCACATTTATCTTCATTTGAATGAAGAAAACCTAAGCAACTTATGTCTGTTGTGTTTCCATCACAGTTGGTGGCAAACCTCCAAAAAGAGCACTTTCTTTATTTGATGTTGTTAAGTTTGAGATGGATACATCTCAATATTTAAATCCCTTGCCGAAGAACAGCAGTTTTGTAAGACTGGGTTATTTGCTTTTACTTCCTGTTTCTGCTTATGGCCTAGAGGTAATTTTTATATTCCTTGTGGCAAAAGCCCAGAAATAGCTATTTGAAAACTAAGTAAAAAGCCAAAAGGGAAAACAGAAGATGTTTAAGAGTTTCTGCAAGTAAGGAGTATGAAAAGCATGCTAAAATTTAAGCAGCAACTGACTATGCAGCAAAACATAATGCAGGGAGTTTTCAGTGTTTCATCAACATCTCTTATCTGAGGTATGAAAAAAGTTGCAGGGCAGTAGTATTTATTTTTATATAAAATATTATATAAACCCTAATCTTGATACCGTGATCTTATTCCTTCTGCTGGTATAATTGATGTCCTTTATATGGAAAACAGTGGAGATTTCCTGTATATGGTAATAATCGCATTTACATGGTATTTCTTACCATCATAGGACACTTATATGTTGCATAAGCTTTACAATATCTTTAGAAGATGCATTTTTACATGGAGAAACAGAGATGCTGCCAGACTGGGAGGATTATAGGCTAGCGGGTTGGTCAGTGAATACAGGATTCAGGAAGCTGCCGCAACAAAAAAGTATTTGTGACTTTGGACAAATCATCAATTTACCACACATCTCAATTCTCTGTGTGTGAACAGTTATTAAGTAGGACTGCCAGGGATAAAATACATGGAAAACTGAAGCAAGCAAATAGGGCTGCAAAGAAACTGGAGCACATTAGAGATGAGATTAATTCTGATGATGCCCAAGGTACTAGCCTAAACTCAGACAGTTGGGCATTGTGAGGAAAAAAGCTATATAAAACGAATAGGTACTTGTATGTTTGATGCTATGTGATGGTAGCCTTTTAAATCCTTTTTGTTAACAAGAAAGTGTTTTTCTGATTCTAGAGGAAAATATCGCTAGAAATGTTAATATTTCTGGGTTTTGTTTGTTTGGGTTTTTTTCAATGCAGTACATAAGAGCATCCAGCTAGTAGCAAGTGCTTTACTTTTCACTTTAGGCCATCTAACTATGGAAGATTACAAGGCAGAGTTGCTTTCTGGAAGCTGGGCACTGGAGCTTGAGTTGAGCTCCCTAAAGGAGGGCTAACAGCTATATGCTCCCTATTATATTCTCAAACCAAAACTTCTGAATAAAGTGCAATAACTTTAAAATATTAATTTCTGAATCACATACATAGATGAAGGAAATGCATCAAATTGTTCTGTCAGGTTAGAAGAAAAGTGATTGGTGCAGATTCTGGTTTGCTCTACTTCCCTAACCTGTCAGCTGCTGATGAAGGCTGAGACAAAGATCTGGTGTGCAGGTTTTCTCCCATAGGATCAGCACTAGGCAGTCTTTTTAGTGTTTCCATTAACACGTTGTCACTTCAGAGATGTGTTAGAACCCACAGTATGCTTCACCTGTGACCTCCTTGAGAAGAAAATGAAGTTTGGGATATAAAGTCATGCAGTAATATTGACATGAAAGTGATTCATTTTAAAGCTATTGAATTACGACTAAATCTCTTTTCGGGATCCAGCGCTGTGATCCTTATTGACGCAGGACAAGTGGGGATTGCTAATGTGCAGGTTGCACATGTGCAGGTCCTTTATCCTATGTCTCACCTGTGTGACACAAAAAAAGAAAAAGCAGCAGGTTAATGAAAGGATGCTAATTAGTGGGTTTTTTAAATAAAATGTTCCATGTTGCTGATTGAGTGTAGAGTGTCAAAATAGCTCCCTCTTGCCAAGTTTTTTATCCTTATGCCAGTCACTGTAGTGTAATATACGGACAGTGCAATTTCCACACTGTGTTACTTGAAAACTCTTGGAAGAAGAGAGCAGTTGATTATGAAAATAGCTGAAACATCCTTTCAAGCTGCAGAAGGTCATGTTTGAAATAGGCAGCATGTATGCTTTTAAGGAGGTTGAAGGGTGATTCTGCGGGTCCTTCCTGGACTGCTGCTTAACTCCTTTTGTGAGAGAACTTCAGATGATTAGGATTCATCCATGACACGTTGTTAGAATATAATGTATTTATAAAAGAAAGCAACAAGAAGTTGCTTTAGACGATGGAATAATTACTTTTAAGGGAAGGTCCTTGGAGGGGTTGGTTTTGCTCTTGTTATTCAGAATTCATACACCATTAATGTTTTGTTCAAAGTATTTCAACACAGTGCTTTTACCTGAACAAAGTTGCATTCGTTAATAGTACAGAGAATGGATTTTGATTTGTAATTGATTAACTGTCTTAATGTGTTTGCATCAATTGAAAAATGCACTTAGCACAAGCAAAAGCACAATATTGCTCCAAGTAATTTTCCAGCCCTTTGTGTTTCAGTGGCTGGATGGCATTTAAGGTAACTGTGCAATGTAACGGATGCTGATTTCATCCTATATTGCTGTCATGGTAATGACTAATAGTGCTGATAAAAGGCAGTTGAGCATTTGCCTAGGGCATGGAAAACTGACCCTCTAGGGTGAACTGTACCATGATGTCAGTGTTGTTTGCAATGCATGGATTCCATCACGGCTCTGTGTTTGTCCCATCTTTAAATAGTCCTTGCTTTATGCAGAAATCCTCTATTTGGATTTACAGTGAAAATCTTGTATCTGTGGTGGTGTTTTGCTGTGTTAAATTATAATCAGTACTATAGACGAAAGCAAAATCTAAAAGTTTTAAAAAGGAATCTCCTTCTGCTTTTGATATTGAGGGAATACTTGGGTGGCCTGTGTGAAATCAGTTGGTGGTCTAGCTCTAATTCCTCATGGATACATCAAAAACAAACAGAAAAATCCCCATCGTTATAAACAACACCCTTGCTGATACATTCAACATGCAACAAGAACTGGGCTGTGGAGGAATGAAATCCTCTGTGACCTTTAGATACAATTTCTGGAATACCGTCCATATTGGTAGAGAAAATTGCGTACTGTTCACAATGTCATTTTGTTACTGGACTTTAGAATCAGTGCATGGATATAGTTTAAGGAGGGAGCTCCATCCACTGTTTGCTCATTTCTGAGCAATTAGAAGAAATTAGACATAGGAAGTTGTATTTGGATACTTACTCAATTCCTTGAAAAGTAATTTCACTGTGTCTTACCTTTAGGCATGCAATATACTTAAGTCCTACAAGATTTCTTGCCTTAGCCCTTACTAATTCACTAACAATTCGTAATCTTACGTGATTTGTGATTCTGTGTATGAGGTTGTATTTTTGCAGTTCAGAGTGCTCTTCTCTGTCAGTTGAAAGAAGGAAAAGGAGCGAATGTAGCACAGAACTCCACTCGCTAACATTGTCTCCTGTTGGGTGTGGCCGAGGAAATCCACATACTGGTTGATGGGAGCCAAATAAAGAAATTAGCTTCTTGGTGAGATACTTGAAAACTCATACACAGCACCATTAGATTTTAACCAACTACATATAAATGGAGAAAGTATATTATTTGTGATTGTTTATTACTGATATCTGGAGATAAGCCTGTCACTGTCTTCCACTATGAAATATGTTCTTTAAGGAACAACAATTATGTCATATGCAATGTGATCATTTTTATTTTGCTTATATCTGTCTGTAATGACTTTTTAAAAAATTATGTAAGAAAAAATAGACTTTTATTATTACTGTTAAGTTATTGCTTAAATTAACTTGGATGTGAATAAGACAGCATATAATTTATAAACCTTGAGCCCCTAGATGCTGTGTGAAACTTACTAATTTGCCAGGTACTCAGAAGGGGTATGTTAGGGCTGCATCAGTGTTGTTGTAGCCACCTATTTTATGACTTGTTAAATAAGCTTTATATGTACAGAAAGGTGTTAATAAACTCTACAAATGGCTATCTTATACCAGCGTTTCTTAGCAGAATTCCATGGGCATGAGGGTCTTTAGAAGTTATAACTCATTTCTCTAATTCCAAATGGTAATATTAGTAATTTTATCTGCCTGTGGAATTTAAGTCGTTTATGTTACTTGGTTTACATGTGGATCTCTCTCTAGGTATGCTTATAGTTAATTTTTTTCAGTATGATTTTGTTTATTGAGAAATGGTATTGCATAAGCAAACACTATACTACGTATACTTAGATGTTGGTATACTTTTCCAGAAAAGGCAGAAATGATAGATAGTAGAATTGGTAGATTGTATAAAATAGACTGAAGACTGAAGAAAGGTAACAAAGAAAGCATGACTTTTCTAATGTGGAATAGTCTGGGTCTTGTACGTATGAAGTTTCAGAAACTGCAGAATAATGTGAGTAATACTGTTTTGCATCTACATCCAGAGGCTGTTATTCTGTGGTCCCCATCTAAACCTGTTGAGGTGACTAGGAATGCATCAGGTGGCCTGATTTCAGCGTCTCCAACATTTCACGTTATTGGTGGTGCAGTTTTGAGAGGCACCTCTCTGGACAACTGTACACAAACAGCTGTGCAGTGTTAGTGGAGAACACTAAGTATTCACCCAAACCTTTGTATCTATCATTGTAAGAATGTTTCACAGTTTGCATTTGTGGAAGGTGAGGATTCTCTGTACTGCAGTAGTTTCCTGGTGCTGTATGCCCCTCTCATGTTTGACTGAGAGCCTTTCTGTCTCATCCTTTCATATGCAATAACGCTATAGTGCTCAGCTACTTGCTAAGCCTGATAACCCAATGGAGTTTTTTGTTGGAGGATGTTTTACTTTAAACAAACCATTCATGTTTCTGCTTCTGTTGCTTCCCAGTATTCTGCAAACCAGGAATCAGGAATGGGAGGTGCCCTAGCAGAGCAGTCATGCAGCCGAAAGGCTGCACGCTTCCTCCTCACTCTCGACAAAACCACTTTTATAAGCCCAGTGCAAGAAGTTCTAGAGTAGTTTGACTGACACCTTTCCCTGTTCATCTTCAGCAAGGATCACTGTGATGAAACTTAATAAAATTAATTATCAGCATGTTGCGGTGTTTTCTGTGTTGCCTGAAGAAATTCTCAATGGCAATAAAATTCAGCAGTAGTCAAAGTGGAAACGTAATGGTGTAAACATAATTGCATGCTTAATAGCAAATGCAGATCCTTTAAATGTTTACTCTTAAGTTGGCTTTCTCATTTTTACCTGTTTTCAGTTTCAGAATGTGTAATTTTGTTAAGCTTACGTTAAATTTCATACAGGAGCTGTAGATAAAACAATACTTTATTGTCTCAATTATTTCTGTGCAGAACTCTCTTCCTTGTGGAATAAACTACAGAAGGGAATAGAAATTCTGAGAAAATCAGATCCAAGTGATGGAACTAAGTGCATTTATTTCAGATTATCATCCAAAGATGAGATTCAGGAGACACAGTACGAGGGAAGGGGACATCTGCAGGTGCATCTGGAGGAAACACTTGGATCCTGTGTGTTGTGCTCTGTTTTTACTAGGCTATTATTATTGGTCACTGAAAGGCAAGATGCCACAACTGGACAGGAAATTTTTTTTTTCTTTCTATAAGAGTTTTCTGACAAAAATATATCTTGCATAGAAACTTCTGAAAGTAATGCAGAGTTTTGTCAAAAATTTTATTTCCATCCCCTCCCAACCATTTTTCCAAAAGGGTTTTTGTCAATCTAAATAAATAAATAAACAAATAAATTAGTGATCTTAACTAAACCTCCTTAAGTAACATGGGCTTTTTAAACTGAATTTCATGTAAATAGTATTTCCACTCAGCTTTGCATTTCAACAAAATTACTTTAGAACAGCAACTTCCTGATTTTTTTTGCTCTTCTAAATATACTCATAAAGGAGATCTGAAACACTTTATGCTCAGGTACATACTATTCAAAACCACTATGATGACAATTTGTTAAAATTTGAAGGATGGATTGAAAAAGAAGTGTTCCATGGAAAGTCCATGTTGTTTGGGTTGTTGCCTCTCATGAAGTTGGAAACAACTTCAAAGCTTTCTGTGTCCTCTCCTTCATAATGAAGAAGATACTGTTCCTTCTGGGAACCTGTTTCAAATGTGATGGAGCAGAAGTGTCAAAGATAATTATGTTTCTACAAGCTCAGTGAAAAAAAAATGTCTTTGGAGAAGGGAGGACCTTCATGGAGGTTTCAGAAGTGCTTAGAGAGAGTTCATCTCAAACTGTAGGAAAGCAGACTTAGGTAATTCCAGAGTTTATGGAAGCACTTTTCTCAGTCATGGGTATCTCCATTTATTTCACCTGCTGCTTTTTTAGCCTTTTTTTTTTTTTTTTTCTTTAGAGGAGCTGTTGAGAAAATGCTTATTACTTTGACCACAAGTGTGTCAAAACAAACATAATTTAAACGCACAACAGGCTATTTGTAACAGTCCCCTTCTGTTCACCATGTAGCTGTTGATTCATCACTTTGCTGTTGGGGATGGATCCGATGATTAGACAGTTTGTTCTCTTGCCTGTGGCCTGAAGCTAAGCTTGTGCCCCTGTTAGCACTCCTGTGAGCTGAGGGGCTTAATAGTTTGAGAGTTTACCATGCTTCACTGAACTGAGAACACGTATTTCAGTGTAACAGTCCAGTCTTTGACACTGAATTATTCACCACCCTCATCTTGAAGACCTCACATGAACTCTATAAATTATCCTATCATAAGATACAAATATCTGATCTGTACTTTTGATTCCTAGCAGAAGATGGTTGAAAGCTTTAGGAAGCAGATCTGTTGCTAGGGCTTTGACCTGTCCATTTTATGGAAGAAAACATCTGCAGGGAACAAAACCAGTCTGTTCCTCTATGGAGCATCCATCCAGCAAGACCACCAAATCTGTTCTTTAAACCTTCAGCCTTGAAGGGGTTTTGGATCATTCCCTATTGAAGTTTAGCTGAATTCTGATCCTTTTTTTGTAATAGTATTTGTTACTTAGCTACATGCATATTATGATAACAAAAAAGAAGATCTTTGACGTAAAATGAAGTTTCTATGATACCTTTACAGATTAGGATTAACAGGATTATCACAAAATAAATTTAATCAACTGGTTGAATGTATACTGAAAAGCATCCATGCAAAATACATTTCTTTCAGTCAGATGTTCTGATGTCACAATTGTGCTGATTGCACAATGCAACCTTATCTGAATTTACGTGATTTACACTAATATTTTTATTAGATTTTACTTTTTCTTATAAACATCTCTGTTATTGAAAGGACCAAATGATTTTGATGTCTAGAAGCTGTTATACTAAAGGTAACAGGATGAATTTATAGTATGTCATACAGTTATAAGTTCTATTTTTTGATTGTTATATTCGGACTGCAAATAGTACTTTGTAATAACAGTATCTGGTTTTAGTTGGATGAAAGATCTTGGCCATGTAGGTAACTTTTCAAAGTCTGTTGTTGCCATTGGAAAAGTGTCCGTAGATCCTGTTTGGTTTTATGCTGGCCCTCAGAGCTCAGTTTTGACCTTGTCAGCTTATTGCTGTGGTGCTTTTATAGGCAGGGTTTTAGAGCTGAACCTGTGTAACTTGATCTTAGAGGTGTTCAGCACCTCTGCAAGGGACTAAACTCAGAACTCATGTTGCAGGCTGTTCAGGGTTTGTGACTTCACTTTTCTTCGGTCATCTTTATTACTTATGTCTGATATGTGGCTTCCCAGAGGGAGGAAAAAAATAAGAGTTATAGGTTAATCAGTGATTGCCTAATCATTAAATGGAACTACCACAACAGCAGTCATCATAAACAGGGGCAGTTTTTACTGTAACTTGAAGTATACTGTAAATTCTCTTGATTCCTATTGATACCATTTTAGGGTGTATATATCTGTCTTGGTTTTATTCTGCTGGTGTTCATGGAACATCTGAAAGAGACGTCAGAGAGGCTGATAGCCTTCTGGCAGGTGCAAAATCAGGTCAGACAACTTCATTCATATAGCTACTGTTTTTTGCAGCATTTAACATTGCAGCTTCCCAAACATTTGAAGCCTTCTGCCCAAGGGTATGGTAGCATCAGAAGCAGACACAGAGTAGGTTTATATTTAGAACTAAATGTGGCAACTATGTAGATTTTTAACACATATTTATGATGTAAATGAAGTGCCTTGAATTCAAATGTTAGAAAGGATTGTAGGAAGGATAATCAATAAATAGGCCCACCTAACTACTTGGGGGAAAAATGACTAATAATTAGGACTTTGAAAAAATGAAGTAAGGAACTTAATTTAAAAACAAAGAAATGAACTGTACTTGCTTTTTTGTGTGTAGTGAAGTTCAATTTTTGAGGGTGCAATCTGAATCCTTTAAGAGTGAGTAGCACCTTACCTTCAGCTGACCGCTCTCTTCCAAAGCTGCCCTGTTTAGGAGGCAGTGCATAGTTATGCTAGGTAGTCATGGTCTGCTGTTTCCTTCCTTGGATTGGCTTCAAGAGCAAGGTCCCACCTTCTCCCTGTCTATAGCTGCTAATTTGTTCAGTCCTCTGTGATCCCTGCTTCAGCACGTGCTAAAGATTTACCTACAAACCCTCCACATACTCTTAGCAGATTCCTTATAACTGCTTGTGATACCAGGGACTAAGCCATGATAAGGATATTGGAATTCAATCCTTTCTATACATTAGTGTTCTTATATATACGTATGAATATCGACTATAATGCAATAAATGGCAAACACATCTATATTAGTTACATTTGGGAAATTAATTTTTGCAGTTCTGTAAATCAGTGGTGCCAGTTTGTACGCGTAAATGCTCTCACTTCAAACGTGCATCTAAATACTAAGTGAAGGTTTAGAGTTTTGAAATCATATCATTTTGGTACATTATGCTTGCTTCCTAATTATTTCTACCTTTGAAATTTTTGCAATGTTAAGTTTTTGCTGACAGAGTTGCTAATTGGCAGATATTTCAGCTGTGAAACAGAGTGAGAGTATGTGCTTTGAATTTTTAATTTTGTTCCCTGTCTGGAGAATAATGTTGTCCTTTTAGATCATACTGCTCCAAAAATAGAAATTTCTACATGGAGATAAAATTTGGGCTTTTACGCCATGCCCAAATGTGAATGGCATACCTATGAATTACTGTAATTAGGCAATCACTTTTTTGGATCCATCTTTTAAGGTTATCCAGCATAATGTGGACTTACTTTTGATGTGAGGAATGAAAATAATACTGGCTTTATGGCAAACTGTATTTTGGTTTGTAGCATTTTTAGGTGTGTTTCAGCTAATTCTGAAACAATTAGCTATAGTACTGCATAAAATAGGCCAAATATGGCTCTAATCTTGCTCCATCTTTACTTAGGAAGAATCTCAGATGTAAAAATCAAGCCTGAATAAAAGATGCCTACATTTTGCTTTAATTTTGCTTCTAAAGATGAGAATGCTACATGGGTCATGTTTTAGACCAAGGAGATTAGCTGTAGATGCACTTGTTAAGGTGCTCAGGTAGAATAATCTATTGCTTCTACTTTCTGACTATGGCTAACAATTTTTCTTCAGTCTTACAATTTGAATTGATTTCAGATTGATAAAAATGTTTCACCTCTTCAAGATACTCAAATTTTCAGTTACATGTGTGTGTAGGGAAAATATATCTCTAAATTGTTTGAAATACAGGAAGCTTATATTTGAGTTTGCTTTAATCTTCTTTACTGAAAATTAATTTATGTAATCAAAAGCTGTTCTGCTTTAATACACTCGTAGTGGACAAGTCCAAAACCAGCATGCAGTTATATTCTAAAAGTCTTTAACCATATGTTCACAACAAAGAACAGAATAAAGTGCTAATCTTGTGTGTAAATATGTGTATATATATATGTAATATTTACAACATATTTAGATTATTTTGGGAGCCTTCAAATTATATTTCAACATTAAATCCAAATTTGAATGATAACATTACTTTTTGACAGAGAAACATTATTCCAGAGAGCTAGCCTGGCAATGATTGTAACTTTGAAACATATAGTAATTGATCCACAAAAAAATTATTTGAAGGGCGGGGAAGGGCATGACCCTGAAAAAGTATGTGTACTTATTTTTTTTTTCCATCTTGATTTAATCAAAGGTAGTTAGCAAAAAACATCCCAATAATAATTTCATAGTTAACTGTAATGGAACAGCTGCAGTTGTACCAATAATATTTTACAAAATTATTCTTGAATCCAGATGATAGTTTGTGAGTTAGAGATTATTTTTTTTTAAGAATACAAGTGATGATGTACTCACCTCCCTTCTAGGTCATTTATTCTTGTGGGTTATTTAATTAGTTTAACATCTTATTCCTAATTTCTGCTCTAGAATTTGTCTAACTTTTGTTTTCACTCTTTCAATTTCTTAACATATGAAAAGGAGAGTTGTTGTTTTGTGTGGTTTTGTTTCATTTTTTTTAAGCAAGTTCTTATTGAATATCATTCTTCCAGAAAAAGTTAGATTTTGAGAAGAGAAGATGAATTCACACGGCAGTTGTACTGTTTTGTTCTATCTTTCCAAAGAAGAATGCTTCTCACTGTTAATGTTGGACATATGCAACAGTAAAAGATTTGCTATTAGAAACTGTTTGCAAAATGCGTTTATTTTGTACCTTGGTGTTGATAAAGGGAACATATTTTGTTTGCATAATCACCATGACATTGAAAGATGTTATATAACTGCCATGATTTTGGTTAGCAGAAATTCAATATTATGTAAATATCAGAATAACCCAGCTGACTGCAGCAGGAGGTTATAGTACAATCAGATTGATTTTCCGTAATAAATGTTAATAATGATCAGTTAATATTAACTACTTCTTTCTGCTATGTGATAACAAGGGCTCCTGTTAAGTTGGAGATAATGTGACAGCTTTTAGTGTTGTATGACATCTCATACAGGCATGGAAAAAGTCCATCCTATGAGAGTATCCTCAGTTAAATATGCTGTGGTGTGTTTTGTCCTGCTCTGCTTGCTCCTGTGTAGGTACCAATGTCTCAAAACATTTTGAGCAAGCGTCTAGATAAGTCACAAAAGAAGGATTGCTTCAGAGGTCACAATGACTTTGCATAATGAGTCCATTAGATGCGGTAATCAATATCAAGCTCTTGGATCTTATGAATATTGATGAAGCAATTGTAGCAGGGAGGTAGATTGGGAATTGAGATGCATTTTGATATAATGGCCTAGGTAGAGTATGGGTCCAGTAACCAACTTACAACATTTTGGAACATTCTAAGTTGTTATTAATAATTGAAAAAACATTATGGCATTTGCAGGGGAAAAAAATTGTATGAGGCTTGCGTTGCATTCTGCCCGCACAGTGCTTCTACAGACACTTTTGTGACTGAGTCGTTTGAAATATCGTAAAAGCAGTGAATCACAAGGTGAGGAATTATGTTACCTTTTCAATAGAAAGTAATATCAAATGTTGAACAAGAAAATGAGAAGCTAGGTAATGGGTCACTTCTCACCTACTGCAGTAGCACCCTGAACGTGAGAAAGCTGGGATAGCTGTTAAGCTGATTTGTGCATGTGCACACAGTTGTGTGCCTCTTTGGGCCTGCGTTCAATGCAATGGCTGCATCCCTCTGAGCCCTGTAAGCAGCATAGGAACTTCTGAAAATCTCTGCTAATAGCTGAAATGTAAGAGCTGGCTGTAATACGTTACACTGTTGTTACAGAGTTTACAAGCACTGGTAGTTGTATTATATAGTCATCTAATCTCTGTCTTGGTTATCAGTCTGCAGAATGGGGTAAACAAAAATTTCTTACCTTGCAGAGATTGACCTGAACATATGTCAATAAATAACTGCCAAACATATGGAGATTGAGGTCAGTTCGAGCGTGGGACAAATCAGTCAGATGAAAGAGGGCAAGGTGAAAGATGAAGAAAACGTAAAGAGAAAAAGTTGCTGTTTATAAAGTAAGAGAAGAATCCCTGACAGAAGCATGAAATTTTAAGTGTGAATTCAGTAGAAGAGCTCTGGCCTGTGAAAAGAGAGTTCACAATTTTAATTTCATGCTGTTTTGCCTGTGTAAGCAACAAACAGGGTGTTGAAGCCTCAGCCTTTCTCATTTGGCAGTGGAAATGAACAGCTCGGAATTGAAAGTCTAGGTCAAGGTTACTGTGCAGAGGGTTTGCAAGAAACTTGGTTCTACTAGCAATGACCAGCTCACTCAAGTCATAGTACAAAATCTTGAGACTTGATTCTTATTCTGGTATTTACTTAAGAAAACCAGTATGCAGAGCAATTAGGGTTTTTTACATAAAACCTGAAGGGGGACTTCAGGATTGCATCTTTTACATAGGAGAACCACACAGCTTCCAGATGGGGTGGAAATGTATGTGATTAATACACACAGCATGCGCATAAAGGGCAAAATACAGTTAGAGTGACAAAAAATTTACATTGACAGAGGATATTTCAAAAAATAGATTTCCAGGTAGTAATAAGTACATTTAGCTGCAATTGTTCTCCAGTGACTAAAATAAATACCTAAAAATAAGTGTGGTCTATAAATAAGTATTTGGCTTAATGCCAAATTTCTCTGCTGTTTATGGAAAAGCAGAGGAAAAAAAAGGCAGTTGCTGTGACTAGTTTTCCAGTATATGACCTATTTTGACCATTACTCTAGCACTGATGAAATGAGACTAGTGTGGCTGAAAATTGTCAGCCATAAGTCCCATGCCAGCAGAGAACTGTGCTAAGGACATTCAGAGGAAACTAGGCATATCAGTTTTGAGTTACAAGTTTGAAATTACAAATGAATAATGTGACATAACTTTTTTTTTTTTTTTAAATAACTTTGCTAGAATGTGTGACTATGACTAGATTTGGTTAAGTCTTTAGTAAATACTCTTTTGTTTTGTATTTGTTTTAGAGATAGTAGACAATGGTATTGTTGTTGTTGTTGTTGTTACTGTTATTATTAGGGTGTATGAAGGCTCTTTTCTAGAAGAATTCTGAAGGGCTCTTCTGCTTCTTCCAAACTGCAGAGATGCTACAAATGTCACCAAATATGCAAGCTTACCTTCTCCATCTTGTAGGGTCCTCCTACTGAAGTTGGTGTCCAGCTGGACGCTGACAGTGTCTCATACTTGTCGTAGAGTTATGGTCTGACAGTGGTCCAGCATTTATTACCTGCTGTTTCACTACCTGTCCTCCTTGGAATATGTCTTTATTTCTGCTTGGTATCAAACAGAAATCCCTACATCAAATTTCAGTACCACTTACGACAGTTTCATTAGTGATGCCAAAACTCAATGGCATGAGACATTTGCAACTGTATTTACTTTTGAAAAATACTATACACCTTTTTCTACCTGGAATTACTCTGCTTCTCTGTAACACCATTAGGATATTTTGCGCTCTGGTGTTGCCTTTATGATTTTGAATTATAATCATATTTGTATAGTTTGAGGCTAGACCTTGTAAATTCATTCGTGACTTGAATTTTCCTGGTTTGATTACCAAGATTATGGAGGTACAAACATACAGGTGCTAGAATATTTTTCAAACATTTTTTTTGCACAGTTGGCAGACAATGGACCACTAAATTAACATCACTGCACTGTGTCATGCTTAGTATCTGTTAGTTCTTACATGCATGTATATTTTCAGCTTCTCTTTAATAATCAGGTAGAAACTGCTTCTATATCTTGCAAGTAGTTTAATAAAATGTGTATTTATTTTACTACATTTCTATGAATTCCTGCATCTAAATTTTAGAAAATGGCTTCTCCATCTTACAAACTTGCTTCCGTTCTGCCTTTGTTTTGATAAAGTACTTTTTCATACAATGCTGAGAAGGCAAACAGAGTTAAAAATGCCTTTATGAGCAAGTCATTCTGCCTTCTCAGAATCTTCCTATGGTTTTATTAACAGTTGTTTTAAATGGTACAGGATCCATTTTAATGTTGAATTCTAGCCTTCATTAGTCCCAAACAGTGAACCATAAACTTATGGCTCTAAAGGTATTTATTCCTCAGCTATTTTTTCTGCAATTAGTACTAACTTGCTCCAGAATGTTAGAGCTTTCTGTGCTCTCCAGCAAACTGCATGATAACTGTTGGGCAAATAATTTCCATACTGCATTTCTGATGGCTGTGACTATGTGTTACATAGAAGTGAGAGACAGGAAAGTAGTAAAGTTTCTGCTGTAGGCTCAACCCTCTTAATTCCAGTTATTGTTTGAATTGCTTCATTGAAAGTGCTCCAGAGATCGCTATCGCTCTTCCAGAAGCACCCTATCTGGAGTTTAGGGAGTGCATCTTTGTCACGTGAAGTCTTTGAAAAATGCCATCTTCCCTATCATGCTGTGAATGGATTGGTTCATCTCAGTTTGTGACGTTAGACCTTTCACGTGGATTTCCATCTTTACAGTCACCAAACAGCTACCTTCACTTTGTGAACTGGAATACAATTAATTGTATCTACTTTAATGCCATTTGTGAGTGTGCATGTGTGATTTCACTGCTTTGCTCAGACTTGTATTGGTTTTGACTTTTTTTTACCTTATTCCATGGAAAGGCAGGGTTCCTTTTGCAGATGGGAGTACTGGTTCTCAGAAGATAAATTTCAGACCCTTGTTGGCCTCACTATGAAGTTTTCCTTTGCACTATTGTCTTTGTTGTGCTGTGGTGTGTTTTTGTTGTTTGGTTTTTCCCAGACTTGTTTTAAAAGTAATTTTTAGGCTTTCCCTAGAGAGACAGTGTGCCAGGTGACATAGTAATTAGGCTTTTCATTTTACTGAAATGCCTACAGGTTGCACACACAGTTTCTGACCCATTTTGTTTAGTATCACGTGTATGAACATGGGCATTAAAGCAGCCTTCAAAATCTGGAGATTTTTATATTTTCTCAAATAATCTCTGCAGCTACCAAGTATCATATTAAGATCATTGTAATGGTCTGTTATTTTCCATCTTTTGATTCTGCTTTTTAAACTTCTAAGGCAAACTTTATAATCTTAATTTTTTGTTAATCTCAATCTTTTTTTAACCTGAATGGAAAAAATATGGGAGCCCTCTGGTGGCTGTTCCAACATCTGCAGATGTCCATGTAAATAATAGTATAAAAGATGACATTGGTTACCAATCTGCCGCCAAAGTGAGAAAAATCCAAAGTGCATGCTTATTCTCACATGGAGACGGTTTAAACCCTATTGGTCACACTTCTGGTAATAATTTCCATTACTTCTTGAATTCCTGACAGTTTTCAAAAATAAATGTAAATAAAAATTCTGAAACTCTGAAACTTTCCACTCATATGCATCACTTGTTTGCAACATTATTTGCATGAATCACTGGTTTGTATGTGCATATGGCAAGGTCTTGGGGAAAAGGTACACATTCATGTGAATTATGAACTCCCTCCACCTGAGGAGGCTTATTAGAAGGATATAACCACAATCATAGCCTAAGTCTTGGCCTTTGCTGGCAGAGAGCAGTACATAATACAACCCTCTGTAGATTCATTTATTATTTTGTCTTCCTATAAGGCCCCAGCCCATGCTCTGAGGGCTCTTCTGTTTAAGGATTTCAGAAAAATCAAGGCAGAGAAAGAATACCTGTATGTAACATAAAAATAAAAGGATTCAGCTTGATTATTGTTTCAGATGCCTGGAAAGGCTAACAATTTTGAGAAATGAGCAAGATATTTAAGATATAGACAGGACTATTATGCTCTCTTTCTCCCTTGGGTACTCTTGGAATCAAATACATACATGGTTTCACTAGCTGGAGAAAAAGAAATCAAATGCCTCTGGAACTGATTATGTAAAAGCAAAAGAGCTCTTCCCATCTTTAAATGTAAGGGATGGTTTTGGAGAAAAAATGAACTTACATTTTTTTGACAAAGGTTTAAAAGAAATTAATATCTTTTCTCTTTAACCTCTTTTTCAGTGTCTTTCAGTGGCAAATGGGGGGAAAAAAGGAAAGAGACAAAATGGCAATATAAACATTGAATGCAATAAACTGAAATGTCAGTGTATGGGGGTGTTTTTAGATTGCAGAACAAAAATCAATCTACTTTTATACCATTTTTTGAAAGAAGTTACCTTTATTTTTTACCTATTTTGGTCTTGTTTAGTATGAGCACTTAAATTCTTTTTCAACATAGTTTTATTTTTATTGTCTTTAAATAATGGAATTTTGTTCATGTTTAAAATAGAAATCTTTTTGGCCTTCCTATAAAGTATCTTAAAACTTCAAGATTTCCCCCCATTAGATAGATTCCCTCTACAGATGGTGAACTACATCACTACAGCAATGTTGTATAGCCTGTCTGAAATCATGCTGGAACGATGAGAAGGTTGAATCCTCTTCTGTTCAAGTCCTGGTGCCTTCTCTTATTTACAACCTTGTTCAACCTGGTCAATCCCTATAAATCACATAAGAGTTGTCTACTGGCTGAAAGGAAAGGGAGGAGAGATTAAAACACTATGAAATACTTTAGTGTACATATTGAAAAACAGTAACTCTTTCACATTGACTCTTTATGAGGGTTGTATTACTCCACACAGCCAAAGCCTCAGGGTGCCTTGGCTTCTACTCTTTCTTAATGTGTAAAAAAAGCACTTTTTCTGAAATAAGATCATCTGCTGTGGGAGCTGCTGTGGAACAGCCATTCCAGCTTGCTTCTCCGTGTAGACAAGCACTTACATTGTACTTGCCATCCTTTGTGAACCGCTACAAAGCTCTTTTTCTTAGAAAGTTGGCAACTAAACATTTGGAAAAATTTAGACTAATTTTGCCAATTCAAAACATTTCTGATGACTGTACTATTCATAACAGTAGCATGAGGGGATGAGAATTTTAGTGCTATAGTAAGGTAGAGCACCTTACAAAATTTAGGAATTTGATTGTATACCAATACAATAGAAATAGCCTGTTCCATTTCTCCTTGGTGTTCAATGCTGCTGTCCCAGCTCCAACTAAATATAACAATGGAGTATTTGAACAAAAAATACATTTGCAATTGAATAATATGAGTATTATTCAAATTGAAAATGCAATGAGCAGACAAATCCAATCATACTACTTATGACTTATGCATGGTGGCTGGCAGTGTTATTACATTAGTCTAATAGAGCTGACTGCTGAAAAATGTCATGAATTTCTGGGAATGTAAAATGTGGACTTCCTATGCATGATTTAAATTGGCATAGTAATGATATGTAATTCCACACAAAAAATCCCAAATGTTTCTTCATATCATTTAAATTATACTTGATTGTACTGCTGGAAATTAGTTTCTTCTCTCCTCTGCTCTTCTCTGCTCCTCCTGAGTGTGCTGTGGTGGTGAATAATGTGTTGAGAAAGACCAATAAGCAAGAAGCATGGGTCATAAGATGACTAGAAAGCCCATGGTGAAACTAGAAACATTGAAGTGAAATTCAGTTCTGTGGTTAGCAATAATGGAAGTTAGAGCAAAATTCCAGAAACTGAAGGGAAAAAAAAAGTAGGTGATGAAAAATTAATGTAGTTGAGGTCAGTTTTGTTTTGTCTTTTGATTTACACCGAAGTAACATGGGAGGCATTTTTCCTTAGAGTGGTCAGGAATTTGAGGTTCTTGAGTGAAAAATAGCATTATGCGAGAGGTTTGCGGAAATACAGTCTTTATTTGTATAATAAGTTTTCAGAGGTCAAATATGCAGAATAGTTGAATGAGTAGATAGAGCACAATTCATATTGACATTTGTAGCATAGGTTTTTGAGGCCTTTCAAATAGTTGCAAAGAAAACATTCCAAACATGAAAAGAACTTCAGAAGTGTTTAAATTATTTCCTGCATCTACAAGAGAGCCTGAAACAATAGCTATGAGGTGTGAATTATTTCCTTTATTTCAGTTAAATGTAATTTGAATTAACTTACTTGTATGGTCCTACATTGCTAAATCATAGTTCAGGTAACTGATTAATGGACCATGTCTGCTTGGTCATGTTTGCAAATCCACAGGACTTTCATTTCCACCTTTAAATTTCTCTCTGACCTTCAATTCCTAAAACTTCATCATCCCGTTTTACTGGTAAGTGAAACTTTGTTTCATGGGAGGTGTGAGGTTTGGCTTTTCTCTAGCTTTAGGAAGTCCTTATGTATTTTAAGCATGGTGAATGTTTTTAGTAATCTTTCTACAGCAGATGAAGTGATTTGGGAAGGATCTTGTCCTGCCCTATGCTTAGAGTTCTGCCATGTGTCTGGGCAGGGAAAGTAGCAAAATAGCCTGCTGGTATTTGATAGCCAGAGTGAGGCTGTCGGCATGGTTTAGCACACCAGGCTTTCACCCATGTGAGGTGGTTATCTGGTACTCCCAAGACCAACTCCATTGCAGTGCATAATGAGCAAACATGAAATGATATTAAGAAAAGGATGAAGCACCAATGCTTAGAAGTATTAAAAAATATTGTAAACAAGTAAGTTCATAATATGTTTTCTTTGTCTTGGTATTTTTGTTAGTCTAACTGGCTGTTGCACATGAAGAATAGCCCTGAAGCAAGGATAGCAAAGTCTTTGATGGACTTCTATACTTGGGAAGATTATTACTAGTTATCATAGTAAAATAATGATTGAAGAGCATAGCAGGAGCATATGTAATGGCCATGTATGGGAACATATTTCTGTAAACGTTTCCTGAGAAAAGTTTGAGAGGGCTCCAGTAAAACCAAGAAGCAACCACTTTTAAAACTATTCACAGGAAGTCATAGCCAACATGGCTGATAATTAGCAGAATATTTGGTCACAGGGAAAATATTGTTACATCCATAAATTGCATACAACCCCCCTGATTTTAATGTATAAAATGAGTTGGAAGTTATTCCAAGTTAATTATACTGTGTCTGTAACCTGCTGCAGTAGCTTTTGCCTGGACTGCTTTGCAGACTGGATGAGTATGTCTGTTACAGGAGCAGCTTCACCTGCAATTCCTTCTATTTCCTGTAAATTATTATCCAAAGTTGAATAAAATAATATGAAGGCTCCCATTGCTTCCAGAAGGCATCAGATTAGGCTCTTGACGTATAGTTTGGTTTTCAGAAGATGATTTTCAGATGTGCTGAAGTGCCAAGTGCTCTGGCTTTCAGGAGCACTTAATAACCTCAGCCATTTTTGAAAGTCCAAGCCTGAGGGCTTGGAGGAGTAACACAAAATGCATGAGGCTCTCCCTCTTACTGTGTTCACTAGTACGTAATGCACCGGGAAAACAAAAAGTAGATGCAAAAAGGATCAGGGAGCTTTCTTTTTCCGTGCCTGTAGGAATTATTGTATTCCTGCTGCTTAGAGGTCCTCTAGGCACTGGATTTCCTCTTGAATATACCATTAAAGCTATGACGGTTCTGAAGAGCTGGTAATTTCTGTCATTCAGCTGCAGATACATTTTGAGGAGACAGTTCAGGAAAGAGTGAATTATTTATCTTGGTAAACAATACTCCTTGCATTATATTACATATTCAGCATTTATATTCACAGCTAATAGATCTTTTCAAATCTGTTTTACTATAGGCAACTTTGGGAGAAAACTTCTTCCATGCCCTGTTCCTGGTTCTTTATCATTTTGAATGAGTAGTGGGAGGAATGAAAATTGATTTGAGATTCACTTGAACCCATGATCAAAATTTTTATTGAAGGTGAATGAGGTGGTTCTTTATTGTTTGTTACAGTTCTCAAAATCAGTCTAACTGGTTTTTATATGGTTGCTCTGGAGCAAAAATTAAAAGTGCCTTATTTTTAATTTTGTGGTTTTTCATTCCAGATTCATTAAAATTATAGGAAACTGTACTTATGCAAACCAACTTGCATACATATATTTTTAGGTTAAATTCTCCAAAAGCGTATTTTTTGCTTTCGTTGTAACCTCACCAAACCAGCATCAATTTGTGCACTGCTGTTAAGGAACCATAAGGGAGAAGACTTGGCTTCAGAATCACTGAAGGGTATGAATTTCTTTCTTTCTGCTCTCTCAGATATAGAGTGATAAATCTCTTCTGAGAATCAAACAGCTCTGTAGCAGACCAGAAGAGCTGGTTGTTTAAACACAGGTCCTATACTCTGTACATCCTACAAATTGGAGAAAACAGTTTAAAACGAAGTACATTAAAATTAAACCATGCTTTTTCAGACAGTGAGGTTACGCTATCCTTATTCTTGCTCTTCCTGCTGGTAAAACTTATGGAGTTGCAACTTAGTTCGTCAGCATTCTCAATGGATTAGAATTAATTTTAACTTCATATTTAGATTGCTGTTGGAATTCTTTTAAGCAATTCATTGCCTGTTAGTGCTCTCCTGCATAGGGCTTTAATTTCTTGCCATAAAATTTATTATCTAGCAGTACCTTTTCTATTGGCATTTAATATTTTCTAGCTTGCTGATGTGTAGCTTTCAAGATGAATGCAGTATTAATATTACCTATTCTACAGCTTCCTTGCTAGACTTAATCATCTTTAATGTAGCAGCACAGGAAACTACTAGAGAGATGATTCTTAGGCAAATGATATTAATATTGATGGCACATAATTAAATCCAAAAATGTGTAAAGACAGTAGCAGCACTGCGTGTCTTCACTGCATTTATGAAAGGGCAAGTTAAGCTTAAGTATTAATACTTTCTATATTCAATAAAACTTTAAAAATAAAACATCCATCTTCCCCATCAGCAATTTCTGGGTCTTGCCAAAGAAGAGAAGCAGAGAAAGTCAATGCCACTCATAGTACAATATACAGTTTATTAATAAAGTTTATTTCTCTTTTCAGTGTAATTATGGATGCTTCAGGCAAGTGGAAATTGTGGAATCTTTTTTGAGACGGAGGTTATTAGTAACAGGAAGTCAAGTTACTTAACCTCTAGAGATTTAGTTTTAGTTGCACGGTGTAAGTGTACCAATGGTAATTTTATGGGGGGGCGGGAACTCAACCTTAAAGAAAACCTTCTTATTCTTTTACTTTGTGGGGTTTGGGTTTTTTTACTAGTTTAGGTACTGCTTTTTCTCAAAGGTTCCAAAAGACTAAAGTGAACTTAATTACGTAGTGACAGTATTTCTTTTAACGTTTGAAAAGTCCATACAAAAATCAAAACTTCAGCTTAATTATCTGTAATTGTTTTAAGATCTTGAAAACTTACCAAGCTATTTGCAACTTATTGTTCAATAAGCAAGTGGCCTATTTTTGGAAATTCTGCAGGAGGAATGGTAACAGTACTGAAATTTACAGATCTTGACTTTACTCAAGTTGCCAGCATTTTATCTAAGAATATGCCTGCTGTTTATATCTGTTAGAGTGATCTGTAGATTAGAAGGTATTTGAAATCATTAGGAATTTGTCGCTACTGGACTTGAAACTTGAATCAGTAAGAGAAGTGAGGGCGGGGGAAAGGGGATGTGGTTTTTGTTGGTTTTTTTACAGCAATCCATTGTTTTTTCTTTCTGTCTGAAGAGACCATTGGCCCTCATATCTAGTCAGTTGGAGAGGGTTATCTATTTTACAAGGAGCAGAAACTTTTTTTTTTTGCGGTGAAAGTTTATACTATTGAAGAATCAATGAGGGAATCATATGCATATATTGTTCTTTTCTGAGTAACAGCTACTCTTTCTTCTGTATTATTGACTAGACTGAAAGAATAATTTGTTGTAAAATTAATAAGATTATATGAAAAGTAGTATTATTTAAGTGCTTTTTGTCTGTATGTTGTCCTTACAGATATTTGATCATTTTTGTTTTGAAGTTGTTTTCTTCACCATTAATTACTGTGATGGTTTAAATGAGATAGAAAATGTTCTTCAGATATGAGGGATTAGGAACTGATTATTTTATCTGTTTTTTTTCTACTGCAGTGTTACTGCTATGTCTGATGTTTGCTGTATGCAAGCTCTTGACCTAGAGCAAACATGAAGTTCTTAATCCTCTTTCATATTGGTGTATTGATGAATTGTTAATTTAAGTTCATATTTTACTTCAGAGCAATTTGTGTCTACAACTTCCTAGTTGACTGCAGTGAAACCACGCTGACCTGACCTTGTAAATAGTATAGGAGTTTTGTGTCGCTCCTGTCCTACCCAGCTTGACTGGTCCGTGTGGCAAATTGACAGGAGTGTATCAGGGGCAATGACCTGCTCTGCTCTTGTGCAGAAAGCTGTTTTGACCACAGGCACTCTTAGTTTTCTGATGGCCTGCTGATGAATATTTCTCCTTCTATGTCTGTTTTGTCAGCCAGAGGATACCTTATTGTCTTTGTTTTCAGAAGGCTGAAATCTGCATTTGGGTTATTGAAGTTAGAAGCTAACCCTGCTCCGTATTTAGTACTTGGAAGATTAATTTTTTGGAAAATGCTCATAATCCACACTTGTATCCAGATATGGGTGACTGAGAATATTTCCTAATAATATGAAAAGTTATTCAAATTTGAATGCAGGAAGTCCACATGCGTTTACCAGGTGTCCTGGGCTCATCATGGAGTGAGTTATCCCTGAAGATGGTTTTCAGCATAAAAGAAAACCACTTTTCAAGTGCTCTGTACTTATGTACATGCAAGCTATTCTACCAAAACCTTTTCACTATGAGCAAACTGTTAAAATGCATTTTAGCATGAACGCATACTATATACTTCTACTTCACATTGTGATTGCTATTCCTTTAAGGACTAGGGAAAAAAAATAACTTCGTGGTCATCACAAGAGGCTCAGAGCAGGGTTTGTTTCTACATATTTGTTCTTGCAAATTATCAGATCCTTCACTGAAGGAACTGTATTTCAATTTATATGCTCACAATTACTTTTTGTAGACCAGGCCTCTATTTTTGTGAACACTGCTAGGACACTAGGTTTATTTTGAATTAGAGCAAATACTTGATGAATTGAGTCCTTTTGAAGTTCAGGAGCAACACACAATAAGATGATGGAAACTTTACAATGAAATTTAGTTCTTGCAAGAAAACTGTAATGTAGCAGATTTTTAAGATGTGAAATACATATTTGAAATCTAGCTTGTGTTCTTAAACTGATGGATTGTTATGCTTTGAAGAATTGTTTTTTCAGTAGGATGTAGGTGAAAACTTTATTGCTACAGCAATTCAGTCTCCTGCAAAGAAAGATGTCTGGCATATGTTGTAATAAGGTGTCCCTTTTGTGCAGCTCTGTGTCATCTCTTTTGAAGTGGGAATAACGTTGTGACAGAAGCATGAACAGTCTGCCCTTTTTGCCTTCTTGTTCTTTCAAATCGGAGGAGAAAGCAGGTGCTGAAAGACAGTAATAGTTTGTATCTGTATAGTAATGAGGAGGATTTGTCTGCTTTGATATGTAACCTGACCAGCACAAGAGACTGTGCCTGGCACAGGAAAAGGGTTTTCACAATACAGACCAAAACATGGCTACTGTGGCTAATTTTAGACTTTCTGGCCTTGATAAATGTCCTTTATTTCAGTTATTTTTATTTATATATTTATGCTTTTGTTAGGTCCTCAGGCCATGTGAGTTATGGCAGAATGCCTGGATTTCAGTCCTTGAATTTGGCTAGTTATGTGTCCCCAGTAGACAAATATTCTGAGTGCTGGTCTCTCCCCAGGATATCCATTTACTCCTCTACTGCATTCTGACTATTTATTATGGCTATGTAAAAGAGTCTTATGAATGACAGATAAAAATCTTTTGGAAAGAGTTTGCCCACAAAAATCTTACTATCTAGCTTAAGTTTCAGGCAGTTTTTTTCTCCAGGTAGCCAGCTTACATCCTTCAAATGTTGAAAATTTGGTGTCTGGGTGTCTGAAACAAGCAGTCCATTGGGCTAAGATAGAGTCAAGTTTTAAACTTTTCCTTTTTTGACATCCTCATATACTAGTGGCCTGTAAATAGGTATATAATGCAAGATGTTGCTTGCTGTGTGAAAACTTATACGTGCTTTTTAACAGGAGCAAATCAGCAGTTCTGAAGAATGATGCTTTCAATTGAGATCTAGGTACCTCCATCATTCTTTTCTTCATTCTTCTGAGTCAGAGGAATGCTGTACAGCTGCTTGGCATTGGAAGTTGAAATATGAGGGAGGAGAGAGAGAAAAAGAAATAGCATGATCTAGGGTCATTACTGTCTTATGAGTTTGTAGCAATATTTTACTAAATTCTGATAAAATTGTTAGGTGTGCTTTTGTCTATCATCACTGAAAAGATTAAAAAAAAAAAAAAGGCTCTAGTGAGGAAGGAAGGCTCTTTCCCTAACTTCTAGTTTGGAACAGACTACACCTGGCTATACTGTGTGTGTGGCGATGGTGTTACAGGTCACTAAGGTTAAAATTGTTTGAATTAGAGCAGCAACAGAGCTTAGCGCTGGAGTTCAGTGCTAAGACCAAGTTCCTTTGAGAAGAGGTCAGTCATGGATTCATTTCACTTCTTTTGTTTTACAAGATCAAAGCAGTGTCCAAATGAACTTAAGTATATATAGTCTTCAGCTATAGACAATTATAAAAGTTTAAAGACTTCAATTGTGTGTGTTATCTGGAACAGAAAGGGAGACCTGTAGGAGTCCTTAAGAGTTAGGAAGAGATTTTCCAACTGACAGGCTATTGTCTGACAATCTACCCCATGGAGTGGTTACTCTTTTTTCTGAAGCATCTGCTATTTGGGCAACTCTTGGATAAATGTGTCCGTCTGTATAGCCTTTGTGTCAAACAGAGATTTTTCTTACCTAGTGGGTTTAGGCTAAGGCAGTTTTTGCTTGATTCCCTTCATGAGATATTAACCTCTTGTACCGCTATTATTAGGTACCCACATTGCTAGCTTTGCAGATTTAGTTTCTCATTCACTGTATGAGTCTCTAAGAGACACATTAGCAGGCTGTAACTTAATTTTCTCAGAATCTTATTGGGATCTAATTTCATGTACTGCTATTTGTTGTTATGGAAACAGTATAATGAGTTCAGTTGTATAAGGGTGGAAATATCACATACAGTTTCTGTTCAGGGTAAAAATGACAAAATGGCATTTCTATAAATGGTGTTCCAGAATAAACTGCTTCAGTGGGACTCATGAAGTTTTCCTTCCAGTTAATTCTTCATCATTCTACAGTTTCTAAAGTAAGTGGCAGAAGAAGCAATTTAAAAATAAAAATCATAGAAGACTTTTTATAAAAATAGCAGGAAGCTTACTCTTCTCATTTAAAGTATAAGAAATAATCAGACAAGCTAAGATATTGTGGCAAAAAGTGTCGTCTTTACTATCTTTATTATATTAAAGAGTATGAATCTAATGTATCTTTCTTTGCAAGATGATTTTAACTGCCAACTATTTTAACTAAGAGAACAGTGCTTTTATAGTGTCACATAATTATTTGTCTCAAAAATAAATTTATGTCTCAGTAAATATGATATAATGGATGCTGTTATGCTTGAGGTCATGGTTCCCTTCTGGGAGTCTATATAGAAATTTGGCAAACATATTACAGGTGTCATTTATGTGGGTAAGAAGAGCTTTATCTATGGCGATACAATAGATGCCGTACTTGCATTAGTTTTTATTTTATTATAATATCTAAAATATAGAATGAATCTCATTTATTTCTTTCTGGAAAGTTGACAGATAAACTCACTGGAAGTTCTGTGTCCGTGTCATCTAATACTCAAGCAAATTTACCATTGGCTTTTATTCCTTTATCAGTATAGAGATGGAGAAATGTTTGAATGTTTTGAGATCACCTCACACTTGGTGTATACAGCACTAAATTTACGCCAGTTGTTACTCAGGCTTATTCCGTAAATTGAGCAGTATTTCTAAGCAGCCTGGACTTCGTTGCATCAGAATGATGAAAGAGAAAACCAGAAAGCCAAAAAGATATTTGCACTAAAGAGATTATAAAGCAGAGAAATACTATCACTTCTTGAACAGGAAATATCTATTTCTGCATTAACATCCTTAAATAAAACTTGCAAAGGTGTAAGATCAGAGAACTGCTTCATTGCTTAATTAAGGGATGTGAGATGCTGAACATAACTTTACGTTCCTAGGGTTGGGTTAAACGGTAGGTCTGCAGCTGTGGTTGGAGCTTAACTTTTGTAGAAGAGCTGGTAAAGTTTTTCTGTATTCCTCAGGATATTTGCTTTGTCATCATCTGCCATTTCCAATCTGTCCATGTGGCAAAGCTCCTTATCTTTTCACTCATCTGAAACATTCAGTATTTTATTAACCTCAGTTTAAAAATAAAGTGAAATATTTCCAACAATAATATTAGTTAAAACAAGGCAAAACCATTTCTCTTCATAGTTTTCTATCAACCTTTACTTAATGCTTTTATTTCAAGAGAGACATTAGTAAGTGTGCTGAACTATGAAAGAAATTGAAACACCTGGTTAGTAATAAGATGACACAGTGCATCAGATGTGTCACCTTAGTGTGTTCTGGATGATGTTTGCTACTGGTTTTGTCTGTATAGCATCAAGCAGCCCACAGGTATCTATGGGGGACCATTACTGTCAATAAGGTTCATATGAAGCCAGGGTAATGATTACAATGGTATGTGTGCTCAGTGGTTGTTTTATTGTAGTTTGGGTTATAGTCTGTACAGCTTTTATGATTTGCATTACAATAAGCAAAAAGACCAGATTAAAATATGTTCAGCTATTGAGAAACATTTGAAATTCTTTATTCTTTCTAGGAGTATTTAAAATTTAAAGAAATTTAAATGTGGGTTTATGATGAGTTTAAGTAGGCCAAGGAAGTGGTTTTGGGGAAAAAAAGCTCTGTCCAGCTTTTTTTTTCTCAGTTTAATAAACACTATTTTGTTCACAATGCTGCTTCTAACCCCCTGTAGCTGTGATCTGCTTATTAATATACAAATAGAGAAAGCAATTTATCACATAGTCATAAACTAGGTTTTGCAAAGACTATTCAAGCTTAAAATCAGACTCTGGCAGTCTGACTAATCCCAGGGTCTAAGGCAAAAATGCCATGATGGAAAAATGCTACAAGTTTGACTCAACTTTCATGCCTACCTGAAAATGTTAAAAGAATACCATCATGCATTATAAAATACTTTTTTAGCATCTGAGGTCCTGGTGCTGATAAAAAGCTTACCGTTATCTCCGAGGAGATGGAGATAGCTGAAGCTAGATGAACTAAGTATCTGCCCTAGCACAGGGACAGGATCACTCTGTATATGTTCCTGGCTGGAATAGAGAGAAAGGGAAAATTTACCTAAAACTATGGGAAAACCCATGCAGGTAGTTCTGATTATTTGCTACTGCTACTAGTAGTAAAATTTCCCTCACTGTAATTTGCAAAGGTGAGAAATACAGTTTACCCGTTTTAATTATGCATCTTTTCTCAGTGTGTAGTCGTAAGCTGGTTTTCCTAGATTTAGTCAAATAGACCAGATGGTCAGAACATAAATAACTAGAATTAAGCCCAAATATGTGTGGAGATACTCATCTCCAAAAGTTGCCTGCTCTTTTTAAAAAAAGAAAAAAGTTTTAAACTGGTCGCACTGTTGTTAACTTCTGCTTGTTTGTTTCATTTACCTCCCTTCTTTCTATAGAGATGTATTTACTTGCATCAAGAACTGGTTGGGATTGTTCAACTGTTGAGGCCACAATTGTTCAAATACCTTCCTTTAAAATCACTCTTAGGCACTGTTTGGAACATACTAGCTGCTGAACACTTCCAGATTATCTAGAGCTACCCATGTCCAATCCAGTCTGCATTTCAAATTCTTCTCATACTTGTACAAATAACAGTCTGATTCTTCCTTTTTATTAATATGAACTTTTACTTGCTAATGTTCTGCTGGAAGAGGAGAAAAGGGTGGAATTAAAAACTGTCAAATAGTGTAACTATTTCTCTGTGGGTGATCTTATTTGGTATATTTTTCTTATGATCTTGGCTCTTTAAATGGCATTAATTGGCAGCATAATTATGAAACATAGAGGAATTAATGTGCTAGGCATGCTGTCCTTATAGACAGTGGAGAAAACTTTCTACCCTGAAAAATAATCAGTATTAAGAATGTCTTGTTATTTTGTGAGCATCTTGATGGTCATTACATGGATAATTTTTGTATTGCATGTGCTAAATATGATCGTGATGTAGTGAATATGCAATTAATTGGTCTAGGCTTACAAAATTTTGTTTGGGTTTTTTTGCATTTGCAGAACCTTGCTAATACTTCCTTCATATTGTTCTAGCAGACTTGGGATGGGGGAGGAAAGACAAAGATAGAGGGGAAAAAAAAAAAGATGCATTTTTGGCCTGCTGGTGCTGTGCGTGTGAGCATGTGTATATATATACATACACACACCCCCTCACACCCCCCTTATTGCCCATGATACATCAGAATGTTAGCCCTAGATCTGTATCCAATTTTATTGCATATGTGCACTAAATAGATTGGTTGAGTAAATATTTAACCCTGAAAATTCTCTTACATTTTTCCTCAAGAAGAGGCAAAACTTTTTGTTTCCCAGAACTGCATAATTTACCAGAGTTCTTTGTTTAATGTAATGGTGAAATATTCATCTTTCTGCTTTTGCCAAAAGTGAATGTTTTCTGGGTTTTTTTATGAAATGTATTTTGTAATACCTTTAGAATACCTTTTTAATACCTTTAAAAGCTGGTGTATGTGGAAAATGAAATTGCTACGCATGTCAAATTGAGTATCCAAGACAATATTTACTTGAAGGTTTTTTAATGAAGTGTCAACATGTGTATGTTTCACATAGAGGACCCAACCTCTCTTTTGCAACACTGTGTTCCCAAAAGCACAACATCTAGACACTGGTAGTAGAGATTGTAAAACCTCCAGAGAAAATGATAATATACCACTGTACAGGTCTTGTTGGAAATAATAAGTAATCTCATGTCACAGTATATGTCATCTTTGACCAAAATGTAGGTGTTGCTGATATTCTCAATTGTACTTGACAGAGTTGTCTAGTTCTCTGAGTTTGAAAGAAGGGCATGGAAAGGATGGATGCCCGTGCCATACAGGACAACCCAGGGCAGAGCGGAGAGTTGGCTTGTCTGACCTGCCTGACCGGGATGTTCCCTGCAGGCACCACGCTTTATCTGAGGGGATCTGGGGAACCGCAGCCTCAGCAGCTCACCCCACCACCATCCTTTGACAAGGCAGGCAAGGGGGGAGAGAAGCCAGGTTTTTCAGTTTCCTGTCACTGCTGGCTCCTATCTGCTGGAGAAATCATAAGCAAAGGACTCAGCAATTTCCTTTCCCACCCAAGGAAGTGAGAGAGTGGAAGATCTTCCCGCCCCTCCTCTGCATTCATACTGAGCTGTGGATCTCCCTTTTCTCACCGACAAGGTTGTGTACCACTGAGTGGTAAGAAAAAGCTTAAGAGTCATCTGTTACAGGAATGAATTTCAGAGAGTAGGATGTGAGGAAATTTTAAAAAGGTGACTCCTTAGGGGAAGTTCTTGTTACGTTTTTGGGTTGGTGCCTTGTATTCTGTTTAAAAAACAGCCCTCCATGAAAGATTACAGCTGAGCAAGTGAACAGTTAGTTACAAATTAATAATGAAAGCTAGACTGAGGATGATTTGACAGTATTTTAAAATTAATGGCCTGCCATAGAGCATTTTACTACTTCTTTTGCCTAGCTCTGGCAGCCTTGGCAATGTAAATGAGTTTAGAAAATCAAGTTTATGTGAACTAGTTTTTGGTGCTTTCAGAAGAATTATTAATGATGCTATAATCTGTAGATGCTACTGATTAAACCCAAGATATTGGTACACTATGAATTGGAAAGCTTGAAAGTGGAGTATTGAATGATTATCATAACAAAAAATACACTTCTGGCAGTTGCGCAAACGATACCACGTTTTTTTAAATGGTTTTGCTCAGAGTCATACAAACTAATTTGATGAAAGAAATGCACATCTATTTTTCTTGAGATAAGTGTCTGGTTTGGTGCAGTGATTTATGTGGGAGGCTGTTCAAAGAGAGCAGCCCACACATGAAGAACTTGTCTTTTTGTACACGTAATACAATTTAAGGGACTTTTTTTGAAGACAAAGCTTAATTTCTGTACAAAACTCCAAACTGATAGAATGTCACATAAACATGTACTTCAGCGCAGACATTTTCACTGCTAAATTCTTCAGAAGCATTTGTCCAAAGTTTTAGTGATTGTGTCTGCAGCAACGAGGATTTGCTTCGTAGTATAATTACATGCAGGACCTAGCAAGAGATCTGATGCATAATTAAAACTTTGTATGGGGTTTGCGCGGCAGAGTTTTGGTAGTGGGGGGACTACAGGTCTAACTTCTGTGAGAAGCTGCGAGAAGCTTCCATGTATCCGATGGAGCCAATGCCAGCCGGCTACAAGATGGACCTACCGCTGGCCAAGGCCGAGCCCATCAGGGATGGTGGTTGCACCTCTGGGATAACATATTTAAGAAGGGGAAAAAAAAAGCACCTGCGCAGCAGCAACTGCAGCTGGAGACGGGAGAAAGAACATGTGAGAGAAACAACTCTGCAGACCCCAAGGTCAGTGAAGAAGGAGAGGGAGGAGCTGCTCCGGGTGCTGGAGCAGCCCATGGTGGAGCAGGCTGTGCCCCTGCACCCATGGAGGTGAATGGAGGAGCAGATTTCCACCTGCAGCCCAGGGAGGACACCATGCTGGAGCAGATGGGTGCCCAAACGAGGCTGTGACCCCGTGGGAAGCCCACGCTGGAGCAGGCTCTTGGCAGGACCTGTGGCCCCGTGGAAAGAGAAGCCCACGCTGGAGCAGGTTTGCTGGCAGGACTTGTGACCCTGTGGGGGACCCACGCTGGAGCAGTCTGTTCCTGAAGGACTGCACCCCGTGGGAGGGACCCACACGGGAGCAGTTCATGAAGAACTGCAGCCTGTGAGAATGACTCATGTTGAAGTTCATGGAGGACTGTCTCCTGTGGGAGGGACTCCATGCTGGAGCAGGGGAGGAGTGTGAGGAGTCCTCCCCCTGAGGAGGAAGGAGCAACAGAAACAACAAGTGATGAAGTGACCACAACCCCCATTCCCCATCCCCCTGCACCGCTGAGGGGGGAGGAGGTGGAGAAAATTAGGAGTAAAGTTTAACTCCAGGAAGAAGGGAAGGGTGTGGCAAAGGTGTTTTCAAGATTTGATTTTATTTCTCATTATCCTATTCTGATTTGATTGGTAATACATTAATTTCCCCAAATTGAGTCTGTTTTGCCTGTGACACTAATTGGTGAGTGATTTCTCCCTGTCCTTATCTTGACCCAGAAGCCTTTCATTATATTTTCTCTCCCCTGTCCAGTTGGGGGGAGTGATAGAGGGGGCTTTGGTGGACACCTAACATCTAGCCAAGGTCAACCCACCACAACTTTTTACATTAACTTGTGTTAAAGTGATACTGCTTTGGTCACAGATCTCAGTATTTGGGCAGTTTGAAGGAATGATGAATGGATTGTTGCCCCATACCAGTGCTATGCGTCAGAAAGATCTCCCCCACAGGCTGAGTGTCAGCAGCTACCTCCTCTGCTGTCAGTGGCAAGCTCTGCAAGAGCCTTCCTTCTCATAAGTCCTCTCTGACTTGGGTTTTAAGGAGAAAATAAATGCAAAGGGTTTTTTTCAGTATTAGCCTCATCTGTGGTCACTGTGCTTGCACTTGAAGTTTAATTTGTAGCAAATTAAATAGCCAGTGACAGCATACCTTTAAAACAGATGAACTGCAGTCATTATAGGCAAGCCTAATAAATATATGTTTCTAGGTAAGATCCTGCAGACTAGCAAATATTCTTCTTTATGAAAAATCAAGAACAAAGAAACTAAATATCTCTTAGTGGCAAGCCCTGTTGCCTGTTAGTAATCTGAAGTCAACTTTGAAGACTATTACCTGAGAGTCTGATTCTTTTACTGCCTGGCCATGTTTCCAGCTGAGGTTGGCCTTAGGTTATCGATGAGCAAAAAGAACCTAAATCTTACTACTTACTTAGAGTGTAAATGCTGCACAAGTCTTCCTCAGATTTTGTGTGTGGCATGGGTGTGCAGAGCACCACAAGGTCCTCCTGGTGGAGCTGCAGGTGGGTCCCATGGCTGAGTCTGAATCTGCCTGAAGTAAGCACAATTTTCTTGCCAGGTGTGAGATGGAAAAGCTGGTTTGATAGCTCTTCTAGGAGTCCTCGTGAAACCTGAGCCAATAAGCTCTCTTAAAAAACTGATAAGTAAGGAATACTAATACTGATTATAAAGAGTTTTTGACAGCAGTACCTCTGTGTGCGAGCATAATGTAGCTCTTAGCTGAAGTAGGGCATAGAACAGACTGAGAAGCACTGGAAGAGGAGGTTGGGTTTCTGTGGGCACAAGCTATGGGAAGAGAAGGAGGAGTGGTACTTGTAATGGATATTTGCTTCTTGGAATAAATAATTCATCTCACCATAATAGTCCCAAGCCTCCTCATATCTCTGAAAGATTTCTTAATGAGCTTTCAATGAACTCTTAAGAACTAAGATGGTCTAGTTATGGTAGTGCAGAGCTCTGTGCATGTTAATCAGTCTGAGACACAAGACGTAACAGAACCAATACCTCGCAGAGTCAATACGTCTTTTTTTAAATTAATTCCAATTCCTGTCTTTTACTGGTAAAAATAAGAGGGACCATGTGCAAACATTTAGCCTGTGTGTTGCTTTGCAGAACTATTCCATTAGATCAGCAGGCTGTGGATGAATAATTAAAATGTATAATGTAGGCTGTTCTTTATGTGTGTTTGCTGAATGGGGTTGACCTCTATTCTTTGTCATGATACAAAGCGAGTTCATGAACTGTATTTAGTGTATTGATAGTGATTTGAAAACTATTTCAAGGTATTATGTGAGCATTTACAAATAATAGAGTACCTCATCCAGAGACAAGACAAGGAGCAGCTGCAATTGCTGTTAACTGCTGCTGGAACCTAGGCAAATTCATTCTGGAAAAATTGTGTATTTTCCATTATCTCTGTTCTCAGTTAGTGTGGACATGAACAAACAAACAAAAAATCCCTGGCAGAGCACTCAGGCACAAGTAGATTTGGGACTACCCATTCTGGTTAGTCTCTCTGTGTTTTTGTCACTTTTTGTCTGTTATAGGTTTCTTTGGGCCAAAGAGACAGGTGTCATAGTGCACAACTGGTTAGCATTTTGATTATTCAAGAGATGCTCTCACCCCTCACAAAGTACTTATGAAAATAATATGTCACTTCCTTAAAATGTATATAAGGAAAAAAAATGTATACTTCTGTTGAAGGCCCTGTGGCAGTATTTTCACTAACCTATTCTGGGAACTCTTCTGGTGTTAGAAGTAATTTTGATAACAAGGAGAGATGCTTTTGCATCATCAGAGTGATCCAAATTGAAACCACGTTATAATAGTCATAAACTTCAGTTTAATTACAATCACAAAAATATCAAGCAGAAAAGGACAGTCTGAGATCAAGTGGGAGTGAAACTGCCAAATTCAAACAGGTGAACATAGACCAAGGAAAGAGAAAACACTGAGAAATTTAGATAGTGCTTCTTTAAGGATTTACTTCAGAAATTAATAATTTCCTTTTGGTAAGTGTATGATTTTATTTTTTTTCCTTACTGCATAACAAAGCAATTTAAAGTCATCTTGCTACCCTGTTTAAAAAGGATTTTGTAACTATACCCATCCTGTCTGCTTTGATCCAAAACCTGTATTTGGGAGTGTTGAGAAAGCAAAGGCAGAGTTCATGCTCTGACAATACAGTGGGCCTTAGCTTCTCCATGAACTAATTCAGATACAGCATATCAAAAAAATAAGCTGTTTGTGACAGAGAGTGACAGTGTTTACAGGTTACTCTTCCTGTCTAGGTGATCCCTTTTATTCAGAAAGAAGGCTTTAAAGAATCATCAAAATGTGTCACTTGGGGTGAGGGAAAGAATTAAAAAAGCAACTACCTCACGAGGTGATAATTTTTCATTCCTGATAATTCTGCCCCTGTGCTTGTGAGCGAGGGAGGTGGGGTAGCCTGGATCCAGCCATGCCTCTCCCTTTAGAGTCTCCTGTCATACTTAGTATTGATGCCTCAGCATAGAGTATGTCATATGGCAGAAAGGGTGGAAATTGCCAAATGAAATGTTTTAAAACAATGAAAATTACTGTCCTTCAGTAGCAGTCTGCAATAGCAAATGTGGCAAGTAAACAATGATGATGTTCTGTGAGGTGTCTGCAGGATATTGCAATAAACTTTTCCATTATTGGTTTCCCCAAACAATTTGCAGTCTAACAGCACTAGGGGCTGCAGTAAACAGAGTGGTTCAGTTCTGCATCATAAATGTTTCCTGGAATTAAATAGGGAATACAACGGTTTTTGAACAAGGGAAGGGGAGAACGTTCAAGTCAAGCAGCCTCATTTCATTCACGTCCCTTTGCCTAGTGTTTCCTATCGTCTGGCTTTCTACCTTCAGAGGTGCCCCAGCTCTAGGAGCCAAGTAGCCTAAGGACTTAAATAGCATTTAGGTCCTCAGAATCTGAGCCACCTTTGGGATGGTATTTTGTGCACCAGAACAAAACAATGTGAAGCTGGAAGTGAACAAAGGAACAAAAAGAGCTGTGACTACTCAGTGGCTCAAAAGGGGAGGAATCCAGGCGTGAATGTTCGCAGAGGCAGAAGTCCCATTTGTAGAAGAAGCTAGCAGAGCACAGCAGTTTTATCTAAGCTTTCAGAGCGTTGGCACTCTGTCCTCGGTTTTTGGCTGGTGTCTTGGGATAGACGTGTGGAATGTGATGCAGCAGGGGGGTGGGAACTTTAAAAGTGGATGGAAGATGGAAAACAGAAGGAGCTGGCCCAAACAAGCAAGCTGTGCTAGTTCCCTAGTACAGGATGCAGAAGTTGTTTCTAACACTTCTATAAGGAGAAGTTAAGCTCCTGAATGGCAATTACCAGTGCAGGTGATAGGTAGAAAATGCTCGTCAAACTGTAGAATTTTTCCTCCTCTCTGTCACTTTAAGCAAGCATTGATCATTCACAATGCACGGCAAATCCAGCCTTCCTTTTGTCTTGAGTTGTCTGAATCCACTGAAATAATAAAGGATTTCTGGGAACTGCTGCTTTTCATCGTTTTTTTTTTTTTTTCAAATTGGTGCCAAGATTTGAATCTATCCCTAAGCATCAGAAATAAATTGTAGCAAAATCATTTTCTATGACTGTCATGTTTTTGTCTGTTAACTAAGTTTACAGGATAGTCTCTTAATTTCATCAGTGAGTTTCAGAAATTACCTGCAGCAGGAAGGCTACAGTTGCAGCTTTCAAGACTGCTGAAATACTTTTAGAAGCATCATCAAAAGCAGACTGAAGCAGTTCTCCCATACTGTTATTAAACAGCAGTTTAACAGTCTGGGCAGTGATGCCAGGAAGGGGCTGTTTCATAAGGCTGGCTATTATATGAAGTTTTTAGTTTGAGACTGCTTTCCTTTTATTTGTATAAGTAAATTTAAAATCTGTATTCTGATGCTAGTCTAACCAGATCTCACCAGGACTCACTCACCAACGTGGTCATGTATAACAAGGGTCCTGGTTTTGTTGAGGATTTAGGTTGCAGTGCTTCAGCTATCGCTGGATGCCTTGAGGGCAACATCAGATTTTCTTGGCTTCAGGGATGAGTGCTGACAGATAGGGCTTCATAAAATTTAGCTCTGAGTTTAGCTCAAATCTCTGAAGCACGGGTGAAAATACATTTTGCCATCCTGAGGATGACAAGCCAGGGTTTTCCTGCTTTAGGAAGAGTGAATGAAAGCAAAAATAAATAGAGCGGCTCTGAAAAAGTGGTATTCCTGCTCTCTTTGCAGGGTAGGAAAGGCAAAGCTGGGAAATGCTGCTTTTTAGCTAGAGCCACCCAAACCATTAGCTCAAACATCCCAACCTTTTAGTCTTCAACGGGAATCTTGCTTTTCCAAGGCTCTGTTGGAGGAAAGGGAACAGTGGGGCATCAGAGTTACAGATGGTAAATCAGCTGGTGATAGTCCAATATGAAAGAGGCTATGCAAATGTAAGAGCATTTCATTGTGCAAAACTGATGTACCTGTAATTGCATCTCTAAGGCTGATATTACTGTCCTTGATGTTGGGCCTAGTAAGCCCAACATCAATATGCCTTTTTGTAAGGGCATATTGGCAGTGTCTTTTGGAAAATCTTGAGTACGTACAGCCTTATGTTTCCTGTTTGAAAGCATAAATTAGAAAAATAGCGTACAGTCTAAAGTTGAATTGTGCTAGGAAATTAAAATGAGACTGTGTTTAAACATACACTGTAATCTGGCAGAAGTTTGTGCTCTCCTTGGACAATCTTGTGCTGATTTTTCAGCATGTTGGTGCCCTGACTGAACTTGTCACATAGCAGCACAAGAGCTACAGGTGATGCTCTAGGAGAGTTGACAAGGGAGAGGATCATTTCTTCCACTGGCAGCGTGGATTTATGACAGTCTAAAATGACTTTGTAACAAGAACCTTAGTGATTATTTTTTTTTCCCTCATAATTTGAATAGGAAATAGCTCTCTGTGACCAGTATTAGCATTGCTTGGATTGCTGCTGGTCAGCAGCCAGCTTTCTAGCCATGTGATTTCATGGAATCTGGATCTAAGAAAACTTTTCTTTTTCCCTAACTTTTTCAATTAGTTACACCTGAATATCTAAATGCTTCTTCAAGTACCTTTTTCAAATTAAAGTTTTATATTTTCCACTGTTCATATACTTTATGCTTTTATATTTGGTTCAAGGTTTCAAAGGGATGTATAAGCATTAGTAAATTATTTCACAACTTACAAATGATGTACTATTGTTATTCTAGTACTGTGGCTAGAGAAATCTGAGACCTTGTGAATTATTCAGATGTATGTCATAAGGGTGCAAGTGAGAAACAGAGAGAGCCTACACAGATGAGTGCTATGAGCTCTGGCTGACATTGAGGTTAGTCCTGCTTTGAATGGGCTCCCAGCCAGATGACCTTGTAAGGTCTTTTCCAGGCTAAATTATGAATGCACGTGCATGGTTGGGGTGCAATGTCACCTCAGTCCTGGATGCAATGTAGATGTATAAGCAAATAGCAATGTGTAAGTTAAAGCTAAAGAAAAGCTGAAGTGTTGTGTTTCTTTGTATAATCTAGTAAGGGAAGAAATTTACCATAAGGGTAGTTATAATTCAAAGTTTTGTTTCAAATGCAACAAAAATAAATTCTAAAAAAAAATAAGCTTCTGTAAGTTCAAACTTTTGTCCTTCTTATAAGTGACGCCAATCAAACAGAAATTAATCACATACAGTGGGAAGTTGGTAATGAATACATTCTGCTATGGCTATGTCTGCTGAGCAGAGCTGAAAAACTGTTTAATATAAATGTTTTCCTTTTACTTTAGTCATGTTTAATTTATGTTTTAGATGTTGCATGTTTTGTTTTTTCAAATTTTACTTCTCTTGATCAAAAATCACAGGAAGAAAACCCATTAACTTTCTGTTTAACTGCATGTCTCCGAACCTAGCTTAAGTGCCATTTGCCAATATGAACATTTTGTCACTCAGACACTGATGATGCAAATATTCTCTCCAAAAGTATTTACTGCAGATTCCCATTGTAGTTTCTTGCTCCTGAGTATTGTGTAGTAGTTGTGATTTGGGGAAAGAAAGGAAAATTATATTGACCAAATTATTTTCAGTGATTTTTTTCCTGTGGTTTTATGCTTACTTTTTTTTCACTAATCTTGCTGAAATCAGTAACCTGATCTGGTATTATTTTTAAAAGCATTTATTAATATTTTGCACAATTCTTTTCTGGTTTTAATACAGTTGTACTTTAATGTACTACAAATAAGGAGATGTACCATGACAGACACATTGAAATATACAGAGGAGGGAAAACATTAAAGTAATTTTAGACAGCAACAATGCTGCTTGTATTTCCAATTCCTGAACAGTGTGCCAAAACCTGGTGGGTCTGCATTAGCACACCGTCGAGCACCATGGGGTTGGATTTGCAAGGCAAAGCCTTGGTGCTGAGGATCCAGTGTCCACACTATGTGTGTTTTGAAGGTTTTACTGTGGGCTGGGTCTTGTCTGGCTTAGTTTTGCTGAAAAAGAGTCCAGTTTGTGCTCGCTGAGAGCATTCGGAGATGTGAAGCGAAGCATGGTAGATAGGGATGGTAAGGAGACTTGCTTCAAAAAAGGCACACTTGATCTGAGATAAAATGCCAGTGTAAACGCTCTTTTCATTCACTGTAAGAGGGGAACCTCGTGCTATCTTCTTTTCCTCTCTACACAAACACTAAAGCAAACTGAAAAAACTTTCAAGGAGTATCATTTTGCTACAGGCTTGACTAACATCTATGAATATGACAAGAAATCACCAACATCATTCATTGCGGGATCTACATCTGTCATCATTCATTCTTTTATTTTGTTGCAGTCTAGCTGAGGGCACTTTTGGTTTTGTCTGTAAACACTGAGGAGCAGAAAAGAAATCACTGTTGAGAGGTAAAAGCATTATGTGTAATTATTTGAAGTTATAAATAGTAGCAGCTACATTTAGGGAGCTGTATAAAACGTTTGCAAGATCTCTTTAGTTGGCTTCTTGGTTTTGGTTGCAAAACAGATAATTTGTTTTAATTCATTATATATATATATACTAGAAATTCTGCAGCAGGTATTCTCTGGAGCTTTGCTTCAGTACATTTTCTGCCTGGTTTCACTTGAACTTGGTGAGCTGGTAAAGCTTTCAGGCTCATTCAGGGCTCATCCTTTTGGGTTAGCAGGTTAATTGTTTTTCAGCTTTTGTGGCAGGATTGTGCACAAGTTGAGCAGAGGGAATAGTTTTGTTCACTGTGCAGGTGTAAGTGTCGGTTAGCTGGCCTGTGTTTGAGCAGCTGTGCAAGGCCCACTCCTGCAGGCTGGGGCTGTGCAGGGCCTGGCCATGTCTCTGTCAGCCCCAGTGCTGCTCTGGATGGTGACTGTGAGGAGCCCAAGCTCTCCCTGGCTTGTACACGGCAAAATATGCTCAGTTCTGGGAGGGTCTTGCTATAGTATGAAATACTGAAGAAAAAAGTACACCAGAGTGGTAGTGGGAGCCCCTATTTATTAATCTAACTAGTGATCTAGTTTGAAAGTCATAAAGAAATTCTTAGAAATTATGGATGGGTATATAAAATGTTCAGTAAATGCTGTTGTACTGTTTTCAAGTGGGAGTTCTTCCAAATTTTCAAGCTGAATATGGCATTACAATGATAGTTTGTTTGGCTTTTTTCCTGAAACTTTATTAACAATTACATATAATCTAATCTTATTTTAAATTAAGTTTCCAATTGTACAAACCATCAATCTATAAAGTAACAACTCACTTTGCAGTAGCTAGAATGCTCTGGGAAAATATGTACCTTTATCAGCTCAGAGGGTTGAGTTATGCTGAACCAATGTGGTTTTGATCATAGTTACTAGTGACAAATCATTTACTGTGCAGTACAAACGCATCAGGTTGCATGTTTTCCTAAGAGTCATACAGTTTCTAAGCAAGACATTGATTCTTCTGCCACCATGTGGTTATCTTGTTTAGAATCAACAACCATTTTAAGAAAGATGCGCTACTGTGGTTTATATAAAAACTGGCCATAAACTATCACAGTTGTTTTATTTTTGATGGTCAGACTTTGTTGACTTCTGTTGTGCTGTTAGTGAAGATTAAACTTCAAAATAGATATTTAGAAGAAAACATTTCATTCAGTAAAATTGTGTCCTTTCATCTGCTGGGATTTACTATAAATTACGTGTTCTTGCTTTAGCCTTTTGTTGAAAAGAAGTGCTAAAGCTCTCTGATATTTTAGGAGAGGATTGGTCTGTACATTTTGAAATCAAAAGTGCAATTAGAGTTTCCAACACCACCGTTGAACTGTACTGATTAAACCTTTTTTCTTTTTTCCCCATTTGCCACAATGTATTAAAAAGCTAGGCTTTGCTTGAAAAATAAGACAATGTCCACTCCCTATTTAACAATTTCCATTTCAGTGGGAGAGGAGGGACTTGCAGAAACATGTTTGCAGATGGATTCCTTAAGACTTTTTGCTGCAAATTCCTTTTTATCTATTCATAGGATTCAAAATTGGACCTTGGATATGAAAACCAAGAAAAGTAACAAAGGACAGACTTGGCATGCTTTGTAAAAGGGTATCTACATGTCAGACCTATTGCTTTTCTTTCCTTCTTTCCATGCTATTTTCATACAGCTCCTTCAGATTTCTTGTCAAAATAACCAGCTGCCATAAACCCCATGATTATTACGTAAGCCATGCTGCTACTGAAATAGTCATTAACATGGGAAGGTACATGTCATTTCACACCATGCATTGTCTGAGATTATAATTTTTGTTCTGAATAAGCTTTTTGCTTTTACTCCTCTGTAATAAAAGATATTTTTAGTAGAAGGGATGAAACTAACTTTGAATGTTGAAGTATGGGGTATATGTGTGCAGGCAGTTTTGAAAGGTGTAATTAAATCGCTTAGCTCTTTTTATTAACTCTACTGTGCGTTAACTCTGGGGCTCAGTCATCTCCCTTATACTGTTAACGTAGTTAGAACATGTTCCAATAATAAAACCTGATTCTTTTAATTGATTTTGCAGATTTTGAAACCTTCGGTAAGTCAACCTCTCTAGACAAACAGCCTTAGCAGTTGATTCTTGGTGCTCATTCCTTTGTGCTTGAAGCACTAGGTCTTATATTCATGTATTAATCAACAGAGCTCTGTCATGAGGTGTTTTTTAGGTCATGTTTTGATAGACCCACACACCTCTCTGGAGGTTTTCTTGGATGCATTGGAGTACATTTCTGCTGTGTTGATGGACATTATGTGGATGCATTGAAAAGGCTTCAAAATTGTTTTGTAAAATACAAAGAAAGATGTTTCACTAAAGAAATAATGGTTTTTGCAAAGTGCTAGCACTTTCAGTGTGCACTGGAAGCAAATTCCATACTGTTGAGTATTGCTTGGGCAGATAAGGAAAGGCATCACTGCCAAAACTATTCAGCAAAGTTTGTTAGTGCCAAAAAACCTTGATTTAAGAAGCCAAATATATAATCCTTTTACATTTTCTTTAAACTAGGTCATAGAGCTGTTCAGGAGCAAATCTTTAGAGAATCTTTAAGTGAGTTCTGCTAAACAAAAAAGGTAGTGCAGTCAGCTGAAACAAATAATATGCTCATTAATGCTTTGTGGGTGTGAGCTTTTTCAGCAGAGTAATGTAATTTTTCATTCTGGAGTTCCTATTTGAGAAGCAAACCCCACATTCAGTTCACTCTGCAAAGGAAACCCATTAAAGCAAGTGACAGCACAACACTGAATAACAGCTTATGTTGTCATGTGTCTATGTCACAATGTCTTAAATATAAGCTAAACTGCTTCAATTAATTTAAAATTTATTTCATATTTTTACATATAATTGTTCTCTGTTTTATTTTTGTCAGATGGTCTCTCCATGTAAATTATAGCATTCTTTGAAGGCAGCTTGGCAACTTATTTATGACTCGGTGAAAAAAACAAATAATTGAAATCTCTTTGTTGTGCCTATTGAATAATTAAGAAAAAAAGTATGGTAATTGACACTTAGATAATTGAAAGTTAGCATGAATTTTTTTTGTGGAAAAATACTCCTGTTAGGTTTCCATACCGAGAATAACTGAGTTTACATGAGTGTCTGAGGATAAAATTTTTGAGGTACTTTGATGAAGTAGCATGAGTTAAAAAATAACGTATTGTGCAATTTACAGGTATGATAAAATAAGTCGTGGTTGTTGCTTACTGTCATAAGGCAAAGTTAGGTCCTGAAATTTCTAATTATATGTTGGATCATAGCTAAAAGCCTTCAGGGATCTTTTATAATTTATGGGTTAGATATGGGCTTTACACTTATAACTGAAAGGTTTGTTCAGCTTGGAGCCTGGAAGGATGGGATGTTTGAACTGCCATGTTCAAAGGGTTGTTTACCTTGATTATGAGTCCTTTTATTTTCAAATGCCCAGGATTTTTATAGCTACTGTAGTCTTTCTACTTCAATAATTGACTTGTTTCTTTATCTTTTATGATTTTAAACATTAACATATTGTTTTCGTTTTTAGAGAGGCTATGTTTCCTAGGAACTCCCCTTTCTCAGAATTTACTTACTTAAAATTTCTAAATATTACTTCCAATTCTTAGTAATTCAGCAACAATTGGAAGCAGAGGACTAGTTTGTGGACTGCCACTAAACTGAAGTAGTCTTGAAAAACCTCAGGCACTAAGAGGAGCAGATTTTCTGCAACAGGGAAAACAAAGCACTTCTGCATGTTGCTACCTTTTAGGATACTTGGTCATGGTTTGTACAAGAGGTGCAAAAGCTATGCCTGTGTTTGACAAAACAGGTAAAAGGTGGCAATGAAAGGGTGTATCACACTTGCAAGATAGAATTTACATTTGTAAAGTTGATAAGGGAGAGCCTCTGTGCTTTTAAACTTGCTTCCTTCTGCAATCGTCCAAATTCCACAAATCATATGTGATTATAAATTTCACAGGGAGAGGAGGGCACAGCAGAACTGTGTACATCTCTTCTGACATCAGATTTGTCTGTGTGCATACCTATATTTGCCTATAAAAATGTGCCATATAATATGTACGTTAAATAAAAATATTTAGCCCGTCTTTCTAAAATTTTACTTAAGTGCGACAAACAGCCACATCCCTGTGCCGAAGACTCTATTTAGGAACATAAATTCAGTCGGGTCTGGAGAAGTCCCCATACCATGTGCTACTTTGCAGCTTCATTTCTGTAGAATTTGAGTCCAGGTTGAACTGTAGGGCTCTCCACAGCTCCTTGTGGTTATTACATGGGCAGAAATGCTGAGCCTTCATTAGAAATTGAATCTTATGCAGCAAATGAGTGTTAAACTGTGCAGGCACTGTGCTTAAAAATATTCATGTGCACTGATCTTCCTTGAAGACTAGTGAATGAATCATGAGCTGGTAGAAAGATGTGATAACCAAAAATAAAACAGAAAATCCTGAACACGTCTCTCATGAAAAATATCTCCTTTCACCATGCACACTAAAATTAAGAAGTTGATTGATCTGCCTGCCTGCCTACCTACTATGTTGTAAATTATATATAAAATCTCACCAACTTTTATATGCACTATTTTCTTAGCCCTCAATAAGAAAAAAAAAAGGGGGGGGGTGTCAAAAGGGCGCAGTCATGGCCAAGTCAGTGTTAGTGAAACCATAACTTTTATAAATAGGTTTCTACTTTTTATTTAGATTCTATAGTAATGTACTCCTTAAAAGACATTGTATAATGTTTTATTGAATATGGCTCAAGTTTTAGGATGCTGATGTGATAAAATGACAGCTATTTAGAAGATCATAGTGGTCATCCTCAAGTTAAGTGATATCAGAAGATTTTGGGTATCAGTCCTAGCTTTAAGCAGTTGTAAGTTTTCTTCCATTTCCTGCCTTAACTCATTTTGTGTGTTAAGCACTTTATTATGTAATATCCCCTGCTTCTTTTGTTGGTCTTGCTCTACTTCTGCTTTTTTATTTGTATTTTTCTAAAGGACTTTTCCATGATATAAAAAGAAGATACTACCGAAGAAACTTTATCTTGCACATAGACATTTGTACTATAGACCACATGACGATAAATTAATTCCTGTAGTTTAAGTAGGGGAGGAAATGTTGTAGTCTGACCATTGGATAAAGTGGTCTAAACTGTATTTTAGGGGGTATAGTCCTGGCTTTGTCATTGATAGTCTGTGTAGCTAAAATCAAGTAAGCCAACAGAGGCTACTCCATTGTTGGAGAATGGACATGAACCTTGGATATACTTGGATTTTGACTGAACAAGGCCCAGAGCAGCCTGCTTTATCTGGAGCTGCTTGGGGCAGAGTTTGGACCAGAGACCTCCAGAGATGCCTTGCAGCCTGAATTACCCTGTGGTTCATGAAAATGGTGTGTAAGAGAGAGACAGTAATTTTAACTTGACATCTAATTATGTTTTTGGTCGATGATGATCTTCAAATAAAATAATATTTTATAGAAAAAACAATGTTGTTATGACTTCTAAATACATAAGACAGTTTTTTTAATAAATTTTATATAATTTTGCATCCAAGCACAAAGCTGACTCTCACAAGCATTCAGTTGGAATCACAAAAGACAGGCAAAGAAGGTACAGGATTAAGTTAGGTAACCAGAGAGATGGTGATTACAAACTTGTTAAGATGCCTAATTTTGTAGCATATCTAATACATGTATAATTTTCTTATGAACAAAACAAAGTGACATATTAGCTAAATGCATCATGATACTAGTTTCCTTTTGAAAAACACAGCTATGCTGTGTATATATATAGTTTAAATAAAAGCACTTGGTAAGTATTGTTGGCTCTGTTTTAGGTGTCAGATGTTTCTAAGATCCATTGGCTTTTATCTGCAACTGATTTTTGATTACCGGTTTCTGCCCAACTGGGAGGTGGTGGAACCTGTAAAACCAGTTGTAAATGGTACAGAGTTAAAATATAGTTCAGAAACAGGTATAAACTTAAAGCTACTGAGTGTGGGCTAATGCCCTTTGTATTTTTCATGCTATGGGGAAAAAATCACAGGAAAAAAAATGCCCTTATTTAGTGATCAGGCAGGAGAATTCAAGGTAGTGATTATTTGGTATTAGTCGTGAGCACTGTGTCAGTCTCTAGGTGCTTAGAAAGGTTTTCTGAGTAGCCTCAGACATGTTATTCAATGTCTCTGTGCCTCTTGGGTAAGGCCATTTGAAATGTAGCGGTAAAAAAAAAAGCTGTTCCAGAGGCAGTGCTGCATCACACACTCACTGCTTTTGTTGTACTAACCAAGTTAGGCTGGTTATGAAGGCGAGTAGGATGTGAGGGCAAGGCTGTTTGTTCTAAATACATTTTTTAAATGTATTTGTGATACATGAATAATAATATACATGTGGGATAGCTTCTGGATGAGTCAATTGGCTTTTATATATGGATTTATTAAGAGAAATAATTGGCATATTCTTCCTTAGTAATTGTTTGCTTTGATGTTATCAGCCTTACTTGTATGTTATTCTGAAATTAAAAATAACATTATTCTAGTATAAAACATTTTATTTACATAGCTTTTTCATAATTTTACTTATCACAGAATCATTTCATTACTGGACTATTTTCCCAAAGTTTGAGCTGACATAGTCACTGTGATCAGTGCATTGATGATGAATACAAAAATCCTTGTTAGTTCTAGCTGTTGTTCCTCTGAGACCCAGGGGTGGAGGGAAGGGGAGAATCAGTGTTTGGCAGTGTTAGAAGAAGAAATTGATTGTAGGAAAAATGCAGTTTTTCAGGAGTTAGCCTTAAATTAAAGAAATAACACCATTACATGTAAATAAACAGATAAATAGACTTTAAAAATCAGCGAGTCATTATTAGCTGAGTCCAATATAACCAGTTATTTAATTATATTATTTCGTTTTTTCATATTTCATTTTACGTAATTTCTTAAAGAAGCCTCACACTTACTGAGAGATTTTTGCTTTAATTTTGTTATGAGTAAGCTATAAAGCATCTTAGATACCTGTTCCAAAGAACTGTTCTTCTGAGAATCATTACGTTCTTTATTTCATATGTGCAGAGACAGATTCCTTCTGTGTGAGTTTACAGCAACATAATTCAAAACTCATAGAAGTTTATCAGAGTTGTTCCCTGACCAAGACCATTATATTTTAGCTAGTACCTAATTTCTCTCTGATGGGGGAACTATTGTTTAAGAGGTAACACTCCTTAAAGAGATGAGTGGTAGGCTGAAAGAGTTCCTATCTTGGGACCAGTGGTATAGCACCATGTTAAAAAGGGTAACTTATCAGTAATATTTCAGTAGTTATTACTAGGAATTCACCCTCATGTTGCATGTGTGACCAGACAGGTGACGTTCTGAAACATCAACATGAAGTTACACATTTGTGGGAATTAAAGAAAGGGAAAAATGTGATACAAATAAAAGTGGAGATTTTCTCTGGTCTGAAGCCAAGTGCTTCTTGCATCTCACAGTTGTCCCATTAGTTTAAAAAGTTGTAAATACCCAGGTCAGTTTATTTTGATGATTCCATGTTCTGGAAAGGGCAATTCAGAAAGTGCTTCTGGCGCAGTGGTGGAGCCACACACCTCTTTCATTGCTGGTGGTGGGCAGCAATGATTTGCTGATCTCTGTGTATTCAATGGACAAATGTCAAACTGACATCTTACTACTTTTAATTCGTGATGCAGCTTTCTACATCTTTCTAAATCACCTCCAGTCCATTTTCATGGAACCCACAGCTCTGGCACAATAATCATAATGTTTAAAATGGCCTCTCTTAAACTAATATTTATTTTTGCTCTTAGTTTCCAGGAATACTTCCTATCCTGTTTTCCTTGCTTCTGGTAAAGATAAATACAATGCAGAGGGAGGATCATATTCATGATTTTGTGTCTGTCTTTCTGTCTAAGGGACAAGTGTAATTTGTATTGCTTGCTGGAATAGATACTGGAATAATTATTTTAAGTAAGTTTAGATGCTGCTAATAATAGTGCTAATGCTTGCTCAGAGGAATGCTTTCTTCCCCCTAATGTTCTGTGTGGGCTGGCTGAAAATTGCTTAGCTACATCTAATTTTCTTGGCCTATTTCTATGACTTTTTCCTATTGTGAGACAAGGGGTATTGTGTGTACTAAGATGATATTCTTGCATGTAGGAGAATAAGCAAACTGATTCTGCAATGCAAACATGGTGGTCCGAGTTCCTAAATACAGGCAGCTATTCTGAATACCTCTGGGTCTGGATATAGGATTTAAGACATTTAATGGAGCTGAGTTCAGACAGTTTCACCGTATCTTATAAAATCTGTACTTTCTAATGTAAGTTTATTATGGTGGTCCCAAAAATACAGGATCACAAATTCACTAACAGCAATTGACTGGTTTGGATTCACTGTGTGATATTAGATTTTCAAATTCAAGGATTGTTCCAGGTACACCAAAAAGAAAGGTTCGGTTTTGTGTGCTGGATGGAGCGTTACTGGGAGCTTTATAACAAGTCGAGGACTAGTAGTGAAGAGTTACTTTTATTTTAAGAGATTTTTGGATACTCAAATCTTGAAGTGCTGTGTTTCCCTTTCCTTGCATTTCTTTTCTACTTGTTAAAAACATTCTTTACATGGTTTTTTCCTTTCTTATTAAAATCTTTTGGTTGCTGTTTTTTGGGTGTGGAATAAAGAAAAGGGCAGACTATAAACATGGCTTTATTTAGTCTAAATTAGCTTTTAAAAATTGGCTTTTTCCATCTTTATTTCTATTTCTCAAAATGCATTACATATTTTTATTTGGCTACTGGTATGCTAATGGTAAAGGTAATGTATTAAAGAAAAGACGGTCAGAGAAATCTTTTCAACATGTAAGAATATATCTGATTTTTGATCATTATTTACTAAAGGAATAGGTTTTGTGTGAGACATTAGCTCTTACCTATGCAATTTCTGATGGTAAAATTTCTAGTCTGGGGGCTGATTTCTTAGGGTGTTTTTGTCTCCTTATTAACTAGGAAGCATCATTTTTTTCTGAATTGAAATGATTGTAAAAAGCTAATTCATGAGTGCTGTGATGTGTCGTATGGGTAGTCAAGTCAGAGGCTCCAGCTATAGAGCTGTCAAAATCATTTGGGGAGAAAAAAAAAAAAAAGTGGGAGCTTCTCTCTAGAAGTTCTTTTTCTAAAGACAACCAGTGTTAAAAAGATTTTTTCGAGGAACTTCTGACACCTTCTTAGGTAATTCACACTTAGAGAAAGTAAGTGGGAAATCAAAATCTCTTTAAAACCAACTTGGAAATGCTGCCATATGTCTTATTCTTGAGATTATACAAGTTTTTTAAAAAAAAGGAGGGGGGAAGGAAAAAAAAAAGTAGTCCAACCTCCAGCTTTCAACTGCCACCTCCTTCAACCAGACAGTTCTGGGATCTGTTAAATCAAATCTCCGTACACCACGCTTCCCAACTTGTTAATTGATAGGTGATACAGCTTCCTGTTGGTGGTATTTAAGTTTACCATGGGAACAGCTAAATCAGTGACAGCAGCAATAAGGAGGCACTGCATATATTTTTTCAACCTACAGCCAGCTGACTTTCACGTTCTTATTCAGCAACCTGATAAGGCTGAGTTAAAATGAATTATGTAGTGTTTGAGTATGAGCAGAGGTGCTTGGGAAACCAAAGAGGACAGAAAGGGTTTGAGATCATGGGCTATGACTTGAATTTTTTTAAGGAAAGCTTTTTTTAAAGTGTCTACTATTTCTTGACCTGTTAATAAACAAAGCAATAAATGGAATGAAGTTTTAGAGGTTAGTATTTTACAATTGCTAGAACATTTTGTATCCTTACAATTTGGACACAGGCAATCAAGGTTTCTTTTTTTATCTCTACTGTAAGTAAACTGAGCCAAATTATGCTTGATTTTATGTATGTGTGTCTGTTCTCTGGCATAACTGTAGGGCTGTAACCAAGGATAGATCTTATCCTCGTGACTATGCGTGCATATAGAGCACTAAGATGTACAAATAGTCATCCTTTGTTCTGCAGGCAGTCTCCTTGTCATTCCCGTGGTTCTCCACAGATTTTGTTTGGATCCCATCCTCATACTGCGCACAGGTTTCCAGATGAGTTGTGTGCTGTCAGTGGCAGGAGAACTTACCTGACACCTTAGGTAGTACTGCTGGTGTGAAGACAGGGTCAGTGCTGAATGGAAAACAGTTTTAGAGTACTGGAATCGTAAGAGAAAAATTAAATCAGCAATCATTCCAAGAACTGTTTTGTCTCTGTTTTCATTGTCTGATTTAGTTTCTGGACTAAATAGGGAGAAACATATTTAGATATTGAAGTAGCATTTAATTTGATCTTTGTGCTGAAGAAGAGAAGAAAAAATTCAGTTGTTTTTTTCCCTTTCAGCTACAGTATAAAGATGCACAGCCCAGAGTTTAACAAATATTTTTCTTGGAAGACTTACAGTTTTAAGAAATGTTAGAAGCAGATTTTCTCCCACACACATTGATTAATTATTGTATAGAGTCTTCACATATATTTTGAAAGTCAAACTTCAGTGAGTGCTGTGGGGATTTGTTAGTACTGAACTGTTTTTAGTCTTAGGATGATTTGCTCAAGGAGAAAAAAATGAGTTGAAATAATGTAATAGAATACAATATGTAACTGTCTTAACTTGCTAAGCTGGCTTTCTGTACCTGTTCTTCTGCATAAACGTAATTTGAATTAGCTTTAACTATCACATATCTGAAGATAACAATAGCGGGTCTAAAGCAGCATCTGTTTTGTTGAAGTTAGTTGTTTCAGTGAACTTGATTGGCTCAGTATCTTTGGGAAAACCTTAGCAAGTCTAATATATTTTCTTTAGGCATGAGAATATCCATTCTCTTAGAGCACTGCAAGACAGGTATCTAGATCCCTGTGGAAAAAAATATGGATCTTGAGTGCTTTTCTGTAACTAAGTCTTTGTACATATATATCTGCTAGTTCTTATGCATGAGTTTCATGTAATAGGGAGAGTTAACTTTTCTTTACAGCAAATGGGTAGAAGGGAAATTCATTTACCTATTGACAATAATCCTAAACTCAGATTGGCCTTGAAGCTTGAGCTGATGTGAGCTGCATTGCTCACAGTTTGTCCTACAGGGAGGAAAAGGAGTATTCTCTGACATGTTCTCTTTCATCAGCCCTGGGTTCACTTTCATTCTTCCCTCCCTTTTCTTTCATGTCCTATTTTTCCCTGAGTGAGTTTCTCCAAAGTGAGAGGATTAAAACTCTGTCTGATTCCATTTTGGTCTTTTTTTTTTCTTTTCCTCAATTCCCACAGTAAGGCACCTCATCATCCAACATCCCACCCTTCCTACTTGCCAGCTGCTTCCATAAGTAAGTTCTTAAGTATTCTTGATTGAATAGTACATCAATTTTAGAGAACTATGAAAAACAAAATACATCTCAATCAACACATCTGTTGCCTCTGCAAAGGCTGTTTGCCAGTTCTTTTCCTCTGTAAGTATACTTTTTATTAAAGACTTAATCTGCCATAGGTTAGGAAAAATGGCTCAGATCCCATTAGATTACTTCAAGCAGTTGATGCTTAAAAACTTTTTTGAAGTTCTGACTCAGCTGGAAATGAGGTGTCCAGTTTAAGCATCTCTTCATAAATCAGAAGCACTTTTCATTTTATGTGAAACCATGAGCCACATGCTTACCGAACCACTGAAAATGTGACACTGATATGTCTGTCTTACCAAAGGTTGGAGAACTGGAACTAAATAAATACCTGAACACTGGAGGTAGGAAGTTCAGAATATCAAGAAGGTAGCAAAAGTTAGGAACAGGCAGTTTTCTGTAACTCATCTCAAACACAGAGAGTCTTGTCTTCTATCCATGTGTGTGTGTCTTATACATTAAGACACAAAGTTTGACCATCTGTAGTGGGTTGACCTTGGCTGGATGCCAGGTGCCCACCAAAGCTGCTCTATCCTCCCCTCCTCAGCTGGACAGGGGAGAGAAAAATACAATGAAAGGCTTGTAGGTCAAGATAAGTACATGGAGATCACTCACCAATTACTATCAGGGGCAATGCAGACTTGATTTGGGGAAATTAGTTTAATTTATCACCAATCAAATCAGAGTAGGATAATGAGAAATAAAAACCAAATCTTAAAATGCCATCCCCCACCTCTCCCTTCTTCCCAGTTTCTCTATGTCCTCCCCTCCAGCGGTGCAGGGGGATGGGGAGTGGGGGTTGTGGTCAGTTCATCACACGTTGTTTCTGCTGCTCCTTCCTCCTCACAGGAAGGACTCCTCACACTCCTCCCCTGCTCCAGCGTGGGGTCCCTCCCACAGGAGACAGTCCTCCATGAACTTCTCCAACATGGGTCCTTCGCACGGGCTGCAGTTCTTCATGAACTGCTCCCGTGTGGGTCCCTCCCACAGGGTGCAGTCCTTCAGGAACAGACTGCTCCAGCGTGGGTCCCCCACAGGGTCACAAGTCCTGCCAGCAAACCTGCTCCAGCGTGGGCTCCCCTCTCCACGGGGTCACAGGTCCTGCCAGGAGCCTGCTCTAACGTGGGCTTCCCACAGGGTCACAACCTCCTTCGGGCATCCACCTTCTCCGGCGTGGGGTCCTCCCTGGGCTGCAGGTGGAAATCTGCTCCTCCATGGGCTGCAGGGGCACAGCCTGCCCCACCATGGGCTGCACCACAGGCTGCAGGGGAATCTCTGCTCCAGCGCCTGTAGCACCTCCTCCTCTTCCTTCTTCACTGACCTTGGGGTCTGCAGAGTTGTTTCTCTCACATGTTCTCACTCCTGTCTCCAGCTGCAGTTGCTGCTGCGCAGGTGCTTTTTTTTTCCCCTTCTTAAATATGTTATCCCAGAGGTGCAACCACCGTCCCTGATGGTCTCGGCCTTGGTCAGCAGTGGGTCCATCTTGGAGCCAACTGGCATTGTCTCCATCAGACATGGGGGAAACTTCTCGCAGCTTCTCACAGAAGTTACCCCTGTAGTTCCCCCCACTACCGAAACCTTGCTACACAAACCCAATACTGATTTGAAGTCGTATCCAGAGACAAGTAAAGTTTTCCGTAATAAAGCTTGGGGGGTGTCCTCCTCTAGGACTTTTTTGTGCTTTTCAGTCTTGAGATGCATTTATGTCACATTTTTCAAGCTTTTTTCCATAACCTGAGGGCTAGCACACTATGCAAAACCTCAAATGCTGTAAAACTTTGCTGCGAGTCATAAGAAGCAGGAAAGAAATCCCTTTACTGTTCTTTTGCTTGAAGACCTGCAAAAGGAAAAATCAGCAGTACATTTGTAAGTAGCAATCTAATATTATAAATCAGAGTACATGACGGAGCTGGTAGCAAATGCATGGTAGGCCCCAAATTCCTTCTGTAAAAGTAGGATGAGTTAACACTGTGGTCTCACCTTATTACTTGTTTTTTTTATTGTTGTATAGATTTTGGACAGTAAAATAACATGTATATTGAAATCCAATAGCAAATAAGATGCATTAAAACTTTTCTTACTTAATCTTGTCACTGAGAAATATTTCTGCTAATGATAGGTTACGAGGGTGGTCATCCCTCTGTCCCTGTCATATATCAATCTCTCTCCAGTAAAAACCTATACAAAACATTCAGGTTCTACTGACAATATGCAGACTCACCATTTGCAATTACCTCATGGTGCTGTGTCCCTAAGCCTGCCAGGTAGAAAGAACACCCTGTTTAGCATGTTTCCATTTTTACCACGCAATAGATGCATGGAATTAACATCTAGCAGAGCAGGTAAGTAGTGCTTTAAATATTGGAAGATTTCCATTGAAATCCATGGCACAGTGAATATGCTCTTTCGTATAGCCATATCCAGAAATGCTTTGCTAAATTGGGGGTTTAAAGTAGTATGCTGATAATAAATCATATGAGTACTTCAGGATTTACATAATGTATTACTGTTCTCTGAATGGAAATTAGTAATAATATACTTAATGTTGAAAGACACAGATGGGACAGTTGCTTTAATAGTGCTACTTGTGAGTCAGAGACATTCTTAATTAAGCTTTTGTTGTGTGTGTGTGGGGGGGTATCAGAATAAGAAAAATTCCTCCCACATTTGCAAGAAAGACAATGGAAAGAGGGAATGAGTACTTTTGCTGCTGATTTTTGTCTCTTACAAATGATTGCAAGAACTGCCCACTTAGAAAATGGGCAAGATGAGGATGTTGGCAGAGGGTGACAGGATTGTCATAATACAGTCCTTAGTAAAAGATACAAGCCAGAGAGAGTAGTGACATGTTGGAACACTGGTGAAAGTGTGTTCTGAGTTATATTGGGCCAAAAAGGGAAAAGCAGTGGCAGATGTTATTTGTTGGCGGCAGCTGCCTTGGGGAACAGTCCTTTCTAAGGTGATGCATAATACTAATATCTTTCACTTGTTTTATTCAGTTCAACAGTAGAGTTGAGAGAAATGGAAAGTCCAGAGGTTGATTACCTATAGACTTCTACATCCTCCATCCAAGAAAGGAAAAAATTACCTGTGCAGTTCAAATGAGGACCCACTCTTTTACCTGTTGGGTGCCCTGCAGGCTCCACTGCAGAGCAAAGGTATATCATGTGTTTTCAACATGCAGAACCAATGTATTAAAGATATAAGTGGTGGGAAAAAAAGGAGAAACATGATTAAAACTCCTTGCAATTATATTAGAAAGCTTGATCTTTCTGTCAGGCTGCCTGGCTGGCATTCATGAGGTAGTTCTCAGGGTTTCATTGATGTAGACCCAGGGCCTCAGGTTGCCATAGTGGGGCTGTCTTGGAGCGTGTTTCAGTGACACCCCAATACCCAGACTGGTTCAGCAGATTTGTCTTCCTGGCTAGATGAAGAGCTGGCATAGAGAAGTTCAGATACCAGTGGCAACCAGGAGCTTATTTCTAACATGTAGTGAGATACTGTGGTGCATTCTCTAACTCAGAAAATTACCAAGAACAAGAAATAATTTAACTGGCTAGATACTGTTTCTATGGACAACCGTATGTATCAACTTACTTCAGAAAACAGAGCCTTTTAAGTTATTTTGAAATAATAATAGCTTGCTTTCTTGTTTCACTGTTGAAAGATTTCTTTCCCAATGCTTAATAATTTCAGTTTTTAAGAGTATTGTAAATTATTTGCCTAAGCAGACAAAGCTACTGTAGTTACAGAGAGAAAACAAGTATAAGGCATCATTTGGCAAACAGTGGCTATGAAGATGATCGTCTCACTTGTTATTTCTAATAACATGTCCTCCTGCTTGGGGTCAAATCCTCTTCTGTTTATCAGAACCATTACAGTCTCACCAGTGGGTTTATCTACCCAAAGGTACAGATACTTTGTGTCTTACTACTTTAATACTGTTGGGGGGAAATAACTTCCAGATTTTACAGCCTCTATTGTAATTTGTTGAAAAAAATATCATTGCCATTATCTGAAAGTGTAAGAAAAAATCTGTAAATAAAGTATAATCTGTAAATAAAAAAAAAATATCGCTGTCATTCTGCCTGCTCTTGAAACTCCTCTGACCTTCCTGAGCATTTTTTGAGCAAAGTATTGAGAATTCAGTGCTTTTTAGTTTATACCAAAATCAGTCAGACTAATGGAAAGGATTCTTCCTGCTTGGGATAAAGAAGCTGCTATGCAGTCTTCTCTGGCTTTCTCAGTTATTACATAGGCACTGTGCGAGGCTTTTCTGAATCACAAGCAGTTCTTCAGTGGACTCCCTCTGCCCCATGAAGGATACAAGCAAGTAGTTAGCACTTTCTTAAGAAAGAAATGAAGAAAAATCTAAAAAAGCAAAAAGAATCACTTTTCCAAAGTAAACTTAACTGAAGTTTGTGTACTTCTCGTGCCTGCAATGGTGACGCCTCAGAATGGCATCTTTCCCAATTGTAGGTAAGAAGATTTCACTGCTGCTGTGAAACACTATGAAACCTCAATATGTGTAATGTGTATCACAGGCTTGAGCTTAGAGGAGAGGTATAAACATTATAAAAATATGTTTTGAAAGCCATCTTCTCTAACCTGTGTAGGTTATACACCATAGGTCCTTAATGTGTTTACATGGAATTATAAGACTTAATATGGAGATTTCAGTACAAGTGAGCTTTTTTACATGCATTTCTAATCTTGAATAGAAACAAGTTGTCGTTATCAGGATTGGGATCTGGAAACGGAATCAACAAGATGACTGAGATTTAGTAGCTTACAAGGCGGGAAGTGGTTTTTGTTCCCCTTCTTACGTTCAGCTATCACTGCTTTTCTGCAGCTAGTGTATGACTGGGATATCCATGGGGACCTGTGTAGTTCAAAGCAGCTTCGGTCTTGCTGTGACCTGAGAAGTATGGAAAATTTCTACAATTGTCTTTTCTGTGACATCTTGCTGTGTCTCTAGCCATCCCCAGCCCTGGTCTTTTGCATGGTATAAAACAGGATAATGCCTGCCTTGCTACAGATACTTCAGTAGCGTCTGTGCTGGCAAAAACTTGCTTTTTCAGGTTGCCATTCACTCATCCAGCATAATTTACTGAAAAACAATTTATGTTGGCTATTGGCAAAACAGCCTGCCAGCTAGAGTAGTGAAACAAGATATGTTTGAGTGTGTTGTGGAATTTCCCTTGCTGGAGATTTTCAAGAACCATCAGAAAAATGGAAGCTGAGGATGCCTGAAGCACTGCAGGAGGCTGGGCTCGGACATCTCCTAGGTGTCTGCCACTTATGCTTCTGTTATTCTATGGCAAAGGAACAAATCTGGGGTTGAAAAAATGTTTAAGAAACAACTCTTCTGAAAGACCAGAAACCCCAGTCATACAAGGCTCTGTTTCATCACGCTCCATGTAGCTTTTGCAACTATTAGAAAAAGACTGCTGAAGTTCTCTGATCTATCATAAACACTTGCTTAAAATACTGTCATTCAGGATCTGTCTGGTTTGATAGTTACCTCTGGGAAAAGGGCTTTGTCCTGAAATTTTCACAATGCTTGTTTTCTTTCTTAGCATCACAACACCATTTCCTTTCCAGGAACTGACAGAGGCCAGCAGCTCAGGTGTTGACCCTGCAGAGAGGTCAGTTGACCCTGCAGATACTTCCATAGCCAGGAGCTCTGTTAAAATAAACATGCATGTGCATACCACTTTGAAAGTTCATCTTCCGCAACAGCCTTGACTGTGATGTTTTGTCACATTTTTCTTCTTTCCTTGAAGACAGCCAAAGGACAGCCAATATGAGTGTGTGTCACCAGAGTATCAACCACCACCGCAAGTGGCAGGACATGCTCTGAGGAGCACACTGCAATCACATTGCAGGGCATGTTTGCAGACTTGCAGCAATAACGGTAGGGAAATCTAGTCCCAATGATGGCTTTTGGTCTGGTCATAGTTATAATAAATAATCTTATAATAACAATATAATGTGTTATATATGTAGTTTCTTCACTCAAAAGATTGTGTGCTACTTTAGCTTTAGTAAGTAGTTTCACCTTGTTAGCCTGTCAGGACTTAACACTATCGATATTAACACCAGGCTACTAATAGTACTTATTACTAACGTTGTATCGACATGAATTGAATGTTACTGACACAAACTAAATTAATTTGCTTCCTGTATGTTTATCATGTGAAGTTATGGCCAAAACTGTTCTACATTTTATAAACTACTATTTTACATTACTAGTTAGGACATGAGTAGACCCATTAGTAGATCTATTCTGAGGAGTAAGAATTTTCTCCTGAATAATAGGTAGTATTTACCATATGTAGAATGCATTTCCAGCTCGCTAATTTCAGTTGCAGATTTATTGACATAAGGGCATTGTGGTTAGAGTAAGGCTGGCTGTTCCTCCTGAAAGACAACAGAGGAAGAGCGAAATAACCTTAGATAGCATTGATTTTTTTTTTTTTTTATCCTGTTGTCTCTGACATCTCCTTTCCAACTCAAAAAGCTCTAAATTCCATCTTGTGAAAAAAGTCTTGAAAGTTGAAATTTTATTTTAAAAACATTGAGATGTGAAATTGGCTTTTCAGAAAACATGCCATATAGCAATAACTTCCCTGTGGTATTTCTAGCAATATATCTTTTGCCAAGTAAAATGTATGTGAAAATTGTAGTTACAAGTTCTTTATTTCAGGAATGCATATTTCTTAAAATCATTACTGTTAAATATCACCAATAAAGAAATTGAGAGGAAGTAGGGGGAATCTGTCTCTGATTTGCTTAGTTTGTGGATGAAGCTGTTTATCTATCAGAATGGCTGCATTCACCCTCTCAGATAAGGTCAGTATCCTTGTCATCTCTGTGAGCCCCAGGGGTCTAAAAAATGGGCATAGCACCCTATATTTATATCTATCCCCTACCAGTTGTCCAACCAACAGTTCCTATAAAACAGAAATCTGTTCATTAAATACTAGGTTTATTAAAACATGCTGTATGATCATCTGAAGGCAACCATGTGTGATTTCATGTTGTTAATACCTTAAGCTTGTGTAAGTTGTCACTAATTCTGAGGGCACTGTGCAGATAGAGAGCAGGAACTTGTGAGGACTCATCTCGAAGGCTTTCTTCAGGAAAGTCTCAAAGTCATTTGAATGAGGATTTTGCTTGAGCATGTATGGGAACTAATCCTCCTTCACCCCAGCTTCTGTTGCACCTGGTCACTTCAGGTACCAGGCTTCATGCTCCTGATTTTGAACACTTGGTCCAAATTATTCCAGCCAGCAAGGTTAGGACATTTCTGAAAATTAAATTGGACTTCTCTGTGTCTCTGTCTGCAATCAGACCTTCAGTATCTATGAGACTCTTAGTACTTCTCAACTCTATGTTCTCCTTTATTAAGTGAATCGAATGTGAAAGTATTTCCATTTGAAAGGATGTGGGGAGTTATTGTCCCTTCAACTTTGAGTGAGCTAATGAATGTGTTCATGATAATAATTAAGTATGTAGACAAGGTAATCATTTGGATAGCTTTATAGGTTTGGGTTGTTTTTTTTTTTTTTTAAAAAAAAGGGAAGTGAACAAGCCCTGAAACAAAAATGTGTGTCTGTCACAACCCCAATCACTGTTATCTGTTTGCATGTCAAGGGAAGTCTTTAAATACATACAGACAGAATCTCTCTTTTAGACAAGAGTTTAAGCATTTAAAGATAAGCACGCATTTGAAGGCAAATAAATTTGATCCTGGGCCCGTGCTACAAAGTCACCCACCATATTTGGGCTTCCCGTACTTTAAAATGCAATTTATTCTACAGTGTATTCAGTAAATAGCTCATATTAACAGACATGATTTGTTAAGGCACCTATCTTTTCTAAAACTCACTCATTCTGTGAGCATTTTTAAATTTCTTTAGTAACGCTCATCATATTTGTTTTCTTTAACAATATAGTGTTATCTAAGGATCTGATTATTATCCTATTAAACAGGAAATTTTCTGTCAGCTTTCCTAAAGAAAGCAGATTCCAGATATAGTAAGCAAAACCTGTGTGTTTATTCCTTGTTAAAGAAATTGTTGGGAAATATAGAAAACAACACAGAAAAATTGCATGCTCTTTCTATGACTGGTAAACTATCCATTTCTGTGTTCATCAGTAGCAGCTTTATGAAGTTATATTGTAGCATTTTCCTTGCTATTTTTTATCTCAAAGTTACAAAATTAGTTTGTTGCATGTGTTACTACTAAGCAAGGCTTTTTTAAAACAAAGGAGGTAGACATGTAAATATATGGGGGTGTCTAGCTTTTTGCTTTTTTTTTTTTTTTCCTTCTTTAAAGAAGATTAAAGCCTTAAAGGCTGTGACAGTTTCTGCCTGCAGAAATCTTGATGACAGTATATATGCTTCTACTGTAGAGGCCCAAAATAGAGTTTGGGAATAATCCTTTGAGACCTAATTTTGATGCATAATGATCTGGTTACACTCCATCCTGAAACCTGAGGAGTTCTGGACATTGTTCCCACCTCTTCTCACTTTCCACATAACTTTAGGCAAATTACCTCTCCTGCCTTAATACCCTTCCTCCATTTAGACATTATATAGTGCTAAAATAAAAGGTCTGTTTCAGTGCATATATACTGGTTAAAGTGGTCAGGCTTAAATATGATACAAAAGCTCTTAATTTTAATCTTCAGAAGTAAAACATCCATACAATCATTGTTCCTTTGCATTTGTTGTTCAGTTAGGTTCTGTTGTAATTAGTAAGGGTTGATGTTAAACCAGCTGTTTTTTCTGGATGCTGGTTGTAGTTACAGATGACAGCAACGTGAAGACACCCAAGAGATGCCCGAGGTGAAAAGCCCTTTGTGCCAGAAGTGCCATGGAGGTGTCAGTGTTCTGTTGCATTGGGTTACCTGGCAGCTGCAGCAGTTGCTGCGAGTGTTACCGTTGTACATGGCCTACACTCTGGCTTTGGTGGGGCAGTAGCCATTTAACTAAAACACCTAATTTTTTTCCTCTTCCCCAAATACTATCACTGTTTGATGCTAGTCCCCTCCAATTAAGGGAAGTGCCCAGCACATTCCCTTTTAGCAGTCAGCATTCTGAACAATAACAAATACTGAAAAAGCTCTCTGTGCATATAATCTTGCTCTCTTTTTCTGCCATATTTTTTCCATTGTCTTGTTTGTTGTCAGAATTCTGTAAGTATTTGCAACACAGAGGATAAGAAATGGCACTGGTACTTTATGCTGTGCAGGATTATTCTGTCTGTTGCAGTTAGTGCTCCACACTAAACCCTTCTCATTTATGCTGAACACATTTTAGTATGAAACAAGACCTGCCATGGTTGAGCCTTTGTTATTTGGTATACACAGTGTTTTTCCTCCAATCTTGCCCCCTTTGAGGGTTGCTGAGCATTATGTGTCATTTTCTAATCTTTTAAGTTATGACTTATAATTCGTGCTTAACAGATACTACACAATTAACAGTGTTAGATGTAGTTCCAGACAGTTCATTTAAACATCCATCTTGCAAGTATTTATGAATTTTATGCAATTTTGCATGCCAGATACTTCTGACTTTTATAATGCTTCTCTAAGAGCTTGGAGTTAAGCCTGTAAGTCTTTTCAGTCTTTGAAATTGTAGGCAATATGTTTCTGTGTATGTATGAGTCTATAAAAGCAATTGTATGCTATTGTTTTCCAAATAACTCAGAGCTACTCTTGGCTGCAATGAAAAGGAGTAGTGGCATTACTCGGTATAGTTTTGAGACAAAATTAGTTCTAAATTTGCCTGTTCTCAAGTGCCATCATATAAAGCCTAAACTCAATGTGCTGCATTGACAGTGTTCTCCATGAACACTTGGAAATTATCATGAGCCTTTCTTACACCTTCTTTTGAAAATGAAAGTTAAATAAATGCATTAAAAAAAGATAAACTGAATAATATAAAGGGCTGAAGGACTCAAAATCAAAACAGGGAACAGAATGTATGTTACATAAAGAAACAGCTTTCACTGAGGAAGCGATAACCCTTTGTGTCTATTTAGCAGAAATACTGTGAGAAGAAATTGTTGTTTATATCGGAACATTCTTATAGACTAACTACGACAAATCCACTTAATTTTAATTTGAACTCCTCTGCTAAGAATAGAAATGCCATGCACAGTATGCACTATCCTAATGGTATTTTCTAGAATCTATTGTATACCACTGTATACCACAGACTTTTTATTTTTAAAATATATTTAAAAGGTCAATTTTGTTTGGGATGCTAATATTTTCTAAAGTATTTCTTGAAAACACTGGGTGGCTGTATTGCACAAATGTTGGGGATTTTCCCAAGTACTCCCTGTTTTCTGATAGCATTTACTAATCTTTACTTTTCTGCTTGCTAACAATGAGAGAGGTTTGGGGAGAGTAGTGTAGCTCCCTTTCTAAGTAGGTGTCTTCAGTCAGTTAAATGAATATCTCTAGCGTGGCTCTTCAGTATGAGATAAGTGGATTTTAATTTAAACATAAGACTATCATTAGTGCTACTAGAAATGAGCGGTTCACAACCCTGGGCATGGATCATCTGCTTCTTAGTCACCTAGGAAAGTCACTGCCTGGTTTTGTGCCTGTGATCCACAACAGCAGTGTGAATTGTACAAGACATGGCCATGATTTGCTTGAGGACTGTGGAGAAGCATTGCTTATGTGTTTTTGTTGGGTAGCAGTGAACAAGCTAGCTGAACCTAATGTAAACTGAGGGTAGAGCCTCACGGGTGAATTAATTTCTCTTGTGACTTGGTGTGCTTTGATGAAAGGCTGGTGTCCACTCATCCAGTGTCCAGTCATGCACTGTAATGCCAGATGCTACTCCAACCCCCCCAGACAAGTACTGCTGCTGACTGACAAGGTGGGGACTCTACACAGGCTGTAATGAGAGGTGAGGTGGAGGCAGAGTTGTCCGCTGGGGAATCGCTGCCCTTGAACATGAAGTTCATATGTGTAGTTCAACACTAAAACAGGATGTGGGGCACAGATTTGGCCAAGTGCTAGTCTTTAGTGATAAATGTGGAACAGCAGACTGACAGAAGAGACCGTTTTGGGGGACCTCCAATGTTACCCAAGACAGATCAAGAAAACTACATCCCTGAGCTGTTTGAGCATTCTTCTCACACACAGAGATGCTGTTTGTGTGGAAATGATACTGATAATTGAGACCTGCCATTTAATCTGATAACTTCAGGTGTATTGCTTGTGTCTGTTTTCAAGTCAGTGCATTTCTAAAAAAGACACTCTTTTGTTGTTTTATTTTAACTATAAGTATTTTAAGTGAAAAAATGGAATTTCACAGAAGTATTAAATATAGAACTGAAAGTAATACAGTTAAAATAGTTTTTAGTCTTTGTTGGTTTAAAAAAAAAAAAAAAAAGTGTCATGATATTCTGTTTATCTAGCCAAAACAAGAAGACGATTTTTATCTGCTCTGTAAAATTACAGATGCTTTATCTGTGAAGAATTACACTTAAGATGAAAAAAGGAGAAAAGCGGTATTGTAGGCAGATTATCGTATCAAGTGTGAACTGTGCACTGTCAGAACATCTTGTCTGTTTCATATAAGCAGATAACATTTTGGGAACACTTTCCAGGAGAGTGGGATTTTAACTTTTTCACATCCAGGCTACATACTTTAGCAAATTCTACACTCTGGATGATAACCAAAAGAACAGTTCTATATTAATATAGAATTATTTGCTATACTAATAACTTTTAAAAGATTTCCAGCGGCTTTGTAAAGTCAATAAATCATTCAGAAGCTAGAAATGGGAGTCTTTGGTAGGATTTCCATCTATTTGTTACATATTCTCTGTGGAAGACCATCTTTCTCTGGAGGAGAATTTTTCTCTGTGGTATTTATTAGACGAGTTTTGCTTAATGCATAAAAATAAGCAATTGACAGCATAAAAATAAACCATTGATAACTGTTTGGTGGTACTTATCTCTTTCTTAAAGGGGGAACTAGAGCCATTGCTTTTTGATTGTTCTTTGGCATAAATAAAAGGGGTAGCTTTGTGTATAAGTCAATGTTTATTTACTGAGAGCTCACTTAGAATAGAAAAGTAAGGCCATTCTGACCATTCCACAGATGTGTCGTCTTAGAGGGAAAACCCACTCTGAGTATGAAGTTTTTGTACAATGTTAATGTGTAAGGAGCTTAGGCTTTTTAGTGCATAAATGAATTTGCTAGTATCATGGGGTTTAGACATTGCTGTGCAGTGAAAGAAATTGATCTTGATTCCTGAGTCTGTGCTCTGTATTTTCCCAGGATATCCATCCACTGGCTTAACTGAAGACCATTTTCTAGGAATTCCTGAATCAATACCTTTTAATATTACAACCCTCAAAAAATAGGGTTTATTTCAGTGTTTGTAAAAGAATTGCAGATTCGAGTTGTCCTTGGACTTTTAATTTTCTTTGTGTTATTGTTAAATACCGTGCTGTTGCTTGGAGAACTCATTTGTGTACAGAAAATCTTGCAACAGACCAAAGTTGGCATCTTTAGGCCATAGTAATGCTTAAGGGTAGCTGAAATTCAGAGAATGACAAGTGTTAAATACATTTCAAAGTGTTATATGCACTGAAGTAGTGAGTACATAGATTCAGTTGGCAATGGATGACTGTGATCCCCTCCAAATCTGATGTTCTATTTTGCAGAGACACAAGTGGCTCAAGGAATGCTTGTAAAATCTGTCTTCCGTTACCAACCGTGTACTATTCTTCATTGCTAATTCATCCTCAGCTTTTGCTTAATGCATGCAGAATACTGTGGAGGTGTTAGTGATACTTTTCAAAATAAAGCCTTGGGAAAAAAGACCTGATGTGCTCTGGAGGATTTTTTCTAAAGGTTTTCATTCTGAGATATATCAACTTCAGTTTTTACTTTCTCTACCATTAAATCTCATATATGGTTGAACAGGAATTGGTTAAGAGAAATAACTTTCTTCCCTTGAACATTTTGCTGGAAGTGTATTAGCATCAAAGTGGATTATTAGAGCCTGAAGTTCAGATCTTAATCAGGAATTCTGCAAAGTAATCAGTTCTGGATGGAATTCTTGTTCTGCTTGATAATATGTATTTGTACTCAGCTTTCTTACACTTGTGTCAGCACTTTCTGAGTGTATGGGCACCAGGGGATATTGGGAATTTTTTTTGGTAGATTTTTTTTTTTTTTTTCTTTCCCTGAAGATCAAATGAAATGAATGTCTGAGCTGTTTGGAGAATCTGACTGTGTAATTACTGTTAAAGAGGTTGTCAGTGTGCTTGATAGTGATAAAGAGCAGAAGACTTATTCCCAGCTTAGCTTGAATTTACAGATAAAAGTTTAGAACCAATAAAAGTTCCTGTACTAGGCGATGAAAACTCTTGCCCTTTAGTCATTGATGCTAAAAAGGAAAAAAATGACCCACAACTTAGGGAAGTTCTCTTGCTATGTAGAGAAGATAATTTTTATTTCTGGAGAATATCTACTTATGTATTGTATTTGACTTCTCCATATTTGTGTCTGATACAGCCAGTGCTTATTGTTTTTACCTCTGTTTCAGCACCGAAAGACAATGAAGAACGTGTGTTTCGGGAACGTATGCGCCCCAGAAAGCGGCAGGGTGCTGTGCGACGCAGAGTACATCAGGTTAATGGACACAAGTTTATGGCCACCTATCTTAGACAACCAACCTATTGTTCGCACTGCAGAGATTTTATATGGTATGAAGCAACTTTGACTTTGCTTTCTTTGCAACTTTGAATTAAGGAGTTAACATATCCTCCTGTTTTGCTGAAGTATAAATAGCAGAGAGCAGTAGTTCTTTTCCTCTTCATTTTAATATTAAGCTGTCATCAGTTTTGCAGATGATAATAGAAGACTGTTAAACTTCCATCACAAATGTTAGAATTTGTTTGTTGCATTTGTGTTTTTTCTCCTCTGAGCCACAAAGTCCAATCTTTTTCTGTCTAGTACGCACTATAAATTCTACGTAGACAGCCAATCTAGTGTTCTGTAGGTGCCTAAGTGTAGATTTAGACCTAATATTAGACCTTTACATTTCACCAAGTTGACTGAATTCTTCCTTAGGTGCTTAAGTATTGCCGTCTTCCTCCTAGGAAATACCAAGCTCCTATACATCCTACTGAAGTTAATGAAATATGGGAATATTAGACTTCTAATGATCCAGGGTTTTGGGTGTGCTGTGTACAGGGTCTTTATTATTACAATGTATGTCAAGAACTCCCTTTTAGAAATGATTTACATTAGTTTTGAGTACTCACAATTTTCAGGTAGGGAAAAGTGGTGGAGACATTCAGTTTTCAGTTATTTTTCAGCAACTCTATTGATGTTTTCCAAAGTTACCTAAAGATACTGATTTACACCTTAATACACATAAGATCTGACGTAATCCATAATTAATATTTCCTAAGAGTGTGTAATGAATCAGTCTTTCTTAATGTTAAATTATGTGAACTCAGCTACATTCCTTTAAAAAATGTCTGCAGGTTAGGCTTTACGTTAGCTAAGATATTTTCAAGCAACAATATTGACAAATACAATCTTTTGTCTATTTAGAGGGCTTCTTGATGACTGTTTTACCAGCTTGTGGCTTCCCTCTCTACGTATCCCTTGGCTTTGCCTATTTTATGATAGTAAATGTGTCTTTATTACTGACTCCCTTCGTGGCCTGTCATCCTACCTGTTACCTCTTAGCAGCTGAAGTGTGGTTCCTACTTTGAACTGATCTCACTCTAGGCATGCAGTTATCAGATTATTGGTTATAAGAAGCTACTCTTTTGTGCATGTCCAGTAAAGGGAGGAAAAAAATGTTTTTCACTTTTAAAATTTATATTCGTTATTTTCTAAAACACTGTTTTATTTTCAGGGGTGTAATAGGAAAACAGGGATACCAATGTCAAGGTAAGAGAAAATCTACGGGGGACAATTTGAATATGTGTATTATGTTATAATATATAAATAATAAGATACTCTTATCAGGCATTATTTATCTACAATGCAGAGAATTTAACACAAGATGATCAGAATAAGTTTGTCTGACTAAAGACACAATCTTTACAGCAAGTCACAGTAAGATTTTTCAAGACTGCTGGTCTTGGGCATCATATGTGAAGTAGAAGCATGGTTACCATCACTGAACAGCTGATCCTAGGTATCTCTTGATGCACATCCAACTAGGGGAGCATATCTGTGGATGTTGGCTTCTTCATTTTTCACTTCTGGCATTTTAAAATTGTGAATTCTTCATTCTACTTAAGATGCTTTGTTTAAAAATGCCAGGTAATTGCAAAGACTGTAATTAAATAGATGAGATAATTATAGAGCTCATCATTAGAGAAGGTTATAGCAAAGACTGCAGAAGTGCTTCATTTTCAACTCCATTTTTCAACTCAGTTTCTTGTACTCTTAATTTTTTGTGCAGTCACCTCTTGTGATGATGTTTTTCTACTTAATTTGCATCTGACAAACAGAAATAATCAAGTTAGAGTTGATTTTTCAGTTACAAAAGACATGATAAATTCTTCTTGCGAATAAATAAATGCAAATAATGGTTTTATATGCTGTAATAAGAATTAGTATATTAATATACAGCAGAGGTTCCTTGAGTTCTGATTTTTTTTTCTTACAACAATGGCCAAAGGTAGAAGAAAATGAAATTCATTATTTCACTGTGAAGGTTTTTTCTTCACTTAATAACCTTGAATCCTACAGTATGATAGACCTTGTAATTTTTAATCTTATCCTTCAAATCTGCAAATGTTATTCATTGATTAAGTAATCAGTATGAATATTGACAAAGCATTTTTACCTCCTGAAACCTTTTACTGTTATCAACTTATGATAATGTGTTACAGAACGAATGTTCAACTTTGTTTTTTCTGTTCTTTGACTTTTACAATGAATTATCTTTATGTCTCTCTTCCTCTGGAAGGTCTTCAGACAGGAATTGTTTTTGCCATTGTGTCTCTTATAATGTGGAGATCATGGACTTTATCAGATAAACAAATCAAATATGTAAAAATTGAGAAACATGGTTAATATTTAAGAAGGTAATTTGAGGTTTTACATACTGAGATTTTGGCAGATATGCTTTAGTTCTCTTAAAATTCTTTGGTCTCTTGAAAGTCCATTATCTTTTGCCTTTGTAAGCCAGAATTGCTGCATAGGACTCACTAAGTCACCAGTCACTTGCAGCCTTTCAAGTCCCAGTATTTTTGATCTTCTGGGATCAATCTTTTGCTTTCAGATCAATCTTCATGAAAACTTACTCTTTTATCTGTTTTTTGTTTATAGTTTGCACTTGTGTAGTCCACAAGAGATGCCATGAACTTATAATAACAAAGTGTGCTGGCTTAAAAAAACAGGAAACTCACGATGAGGTAAATGTTTGTGAAATAAATTTTCTAGATAAAACCCTGTCTTTCATCTGTTCAAAGTAGTGTCATCTCCTCTGTTTAATCAATAAATGTTACAGACTTTTTCGTGCCCTTCTGGTCATCTTGTGATGTAGCATTTACTTTGAAATGACAGATTACCATACAGTTTCATTTACATGGGAATTATTACACAGCAATTTATTTCTAATTAGTAATTTTTATAACATTGGAATGCTTAAAGTCCCAGTGAGCTCTTTCCACTCCTTTTCATTTTTGACATTCTCCATTTCTGCATTAATACGAATTTTGTCATTTTAATTCAAAAGAAGCAGGCTCGGCCCCTTTATCCCTTAACTGCATTTTGTGTGGCTGAGTCATTAGCAGCTGATAGGATAGGCAGTATGCTTGGGTATCTTGCATCAACATAAAAGACTGCCCAGAATTTGCTTGCAAAGTCTCACCTCAACGAAGACTGCATCCAAACTGTCAAAATGTGAACAAAAGCCATCCATGTGTTGAAGAAAGCCCATGGATATTGTGTAAGACAGTAGTGATAACACAAGGTACTGCATAGCTAACAGGTTTTTCCAGCATAATTACTCCCTACCTCTAGCAAGCTTTTGTATATCAATGTAATTAACACAGTATGTGCTTTATGTTATCATGCATTTAAATAAATGAAGACAACACCCGAAGATTAAATTAGCTGCTTTCAGAACTGTACTGTCAGGGAGGTAAATATATCTGCCAACAGCACATTCAGCTCTGGGTCAGAGGAGAAAACAAAGCAATCCTTTCACTTGCGCTGAAGGTCTCTTTCAGCTAAGATGGCCCTTTTAGGCTTGATTAGGAAATTAATGTTAATTTCTGTGGACAGTCATACACCAGGGAGTGATGTGACTGCTGTAGTGTTCAGCTCCCTTAGACTGCTCAGGTTGGGCTATCCTGTTATGGCTGGGTTGATGGGGGACAGTTGGAGACGGGGGTGGGGTTTATGGTTTTTTATATCATTGTATCCCTCAACTGTAACCAGGGAATGCTTAATCTTGTACGGAAGGTTTTTGTTTGTGTTTTAACAGAAAAGCTAATTAATGCTTACTGTCCTGTTCTGTTTTGTGCAACAGCAAGGGCCTACTATCTTTCACCATAGGATTAGGTGAGGTAGTCTGTGAGTGATCCCAGTTCCTTGGCCACACAGAAAAAATACATTTCTTAGTTTTATTTGTTAAAAACCTACATTTATATGCTTGGAAAAGCCTGGTTTTAAGTTAAAAATCAGAGTTGTATGTAATGATGGATTTAAGCCACTTTTTTTTTAAGCCATTTTTTTTATGAATTTGACTGAGACACTAACTGATCTAATTCTTCCTGTGCAATTCACTACCATTTTTCATACTGGGAGCATTCTTTTATATCTGGTTCACAATCAGTATTTTACATCCAAAATTTGATCACATGCATAGGATTGTGATAAAGGACTGCGTTAGGCTAGTGCTGGTTTTGCATTGTACTCACAGGAAGATACAAAATCTTGTGTAGATTTATATTCCCAGGCTCCAGACTGGTGGAGACTTGCATGTTTTGGTAATATAATGCTCTCATTGTTTAGAAGGGGTACTAGATCACTGGAGAGAAGCCAGCGGTAATAGGAAAGGGAAGGAAAAACATTGAAATAAATCTCCTGCTATGCAGTAGCCACTATAAAACCTTATCAATGATACCCTTTAATTAGTAAGTAATCGTACCTTGAAATCCCTGAACACAGCAGTTTATCATTGTCATTATCATAATCTAAAGAAGAGTGGGATATGAAAAGGTAAAGGGGTTGTGATATATTTCTCTTTCTTAGTCCCATATTAGTTTGGCCTTCTGCTCCTAAAACAATTGGGAGTGACTTCCTTGCCTTCCACATTAAGAGATCTTTCCTGATAGCTATATATTTGTTGTTCCCAGAAGTACTAGGAAGTAGACGTTAGTCTTTATCTCTTGGACAACAGCAGCCCTTCCCCCTCTTTTCCCCAAATAAAGTAGTGAGAAGAATTCTGAAGCTGGGGTATATCTAATGCAAAGGTCATCATCTGAGCATAGACCTATTTCATCTTGTTTGAATTCTGTGTGGTTTCAAAACAGAACAGGGCCTCGATGTACGCTGATTATAAAGAAATTAATTAGAATGAAATATGCTGTGCTTTCCTTTTGCAGCAAGTGGGATCCCAGCGTTTCAGTGTCAACATGCCTCACAAGTTCAGCATTCACAATTACAAAGTGCCCACCTTCTGTGACCACTGTGGTTCATTGCTCTGGGGTCTTTTGAGACAAGGTTTACAATGCAAAGGTAAGGATTAACACTTCAGAGCTTTTCTTTTTTTTTTTTTTGTGAGTGACTTTTAGGCTTGGAAAGACTTCAAGTTATTCTGTCTTTTCCAGCATGTACAGAAATGCGTAGAAAGTAAATAGTGTAAGGATTGCCATCGTGGTTAGAAAATGGTCCTTTACCCTGTCTGCAACACCAGTCAATAACAGGTGCAGAGGACAGAGGTGCAGAAACATATTTTGCACTCACTGCTCTGTAGGTTTATTGCCACATAGGAAATTAGAAGTTGAAAGAAAATTAGAAGCATGAAAATTTAGGTCCCTTCAGCTTAATATGCCTTTCATGATTTCAGGCTTGTGGTGATGGTTGTTAAACTTTTTAAACATTATTATTCCAGCTACTTTTCCCTTTAATACCCTCTTCAAATATTGGTGTTATGTATTGGCTAGGCTAGGCAGAACCAGTCCTCTGTGTCAATATCCAGAAGATGAGGTATTCTGACATCTACCTAAATCATCCTTTATGATGGTCTGCATAGCCCCTCTATTCCAGAAAATAAAGATTCATTATGTTCTGCAGTTTAAGGACTGTGTACTCTATACAGTAACTGTAGATGAAGTTACTGCTGGAAGGTGCATTCCTGTCATTTTAGCTAACAGAAATGGTTTGTTCCATATCTCTCTTTCAAGCAGATCTGTGTATTCTAGATGGGGGAAAAACCAGTACAAACACTTGCAACGGAAAGTAATATTTTAGAAATAGTGAATAAAATACTTCAGTTAGTGAGTTGATGGGAATGATGTAGTGAAGATTGTCAGATTCTTCTAAAGTCATACCTAGTGGAATTATAAGCATTTTTGTTTTGTTGTTACACATTTATGAATGGGTAGGTCCATCTTCATAAATACAAAAGTCATGTTATGTACACTTCTCAACTGCAGAAATGTGGAGTCACACATGTATGTATAAACATGTAATCTATTAAATATATACTTTGCAGTATTTAAGATGAGACATAACTATAGGTGAAGGTCAGACCTAATGTTTCACGTCGAATTGCTGAACAGCAATGGAAAGAAGTTTCTTTCATGGCAAAGTGATACACAATGAAAGCATTCTGAACTTCAAGCTTTCCCTTGTGATTCTAGGTAGTGAGCAGTGATAAAATGTTAGACCCTAAATACTGTTACTTTACTACTGAAGTTTTTACTAAAATGCTGTCTTAATTATGGTGGAGATATGTTCGGAGAAGATTTTTTAAATAAACCTGATTTTTTTTTTCTCTTTGAATTTTAATCAGAGCTATAGTATCTCTCTACTCAATCTGTGAATATATTAGGTCACTTTCATATTGTCTCTCAAGTACCATAGTGGCTTCTTTGTTCTTAATTATAGAACATAATGTTGTTTCACATATGCATGCATTTACTGTGTAGCAGATGCATAGAAACAATAGTTCAGAGAGCCTGTGTTGCTTTCTCCATGTTCATAAAACTAGTGCCTATAAAAATGCAATATTGTCTGCATGAAATCTAGAACTCACCTGAGCTGGAAATGTCATTTTCTCTGTGCTTTATTTTCTCTCTTAACAAATGCCAAACAATGCTCCCTTCTTCAGAGGTGTACTTGCTGGCCCAGTGTGGTTATTAACACCATGAAAAGTGTATTCCAGATGTTTTTCCTGCTGTTTTTTCACTGTTTATTCCTGTGCTTCTTTTTACAAAATACATTCATGAAGTTGGACTGCACAAAATTTTCCTGCTTGCTTTATTTCAAGCAGTTCAGTTCTCCAGTGTCCACTGCTATGGATCATAGGTCAAACATTTTACTTGCCACTGAGACTTTGTCACTGAATATACATGCACTGAAAATACAATACCATGCATAGCAATTTCTTTTTGCTGTTGTGAGCTGAAACATACTTGAAGAGGAAAGGCACCTGCTTTCTGAAGCACATGGTTACCACTGCAGATACAGTGCCTGTGTATAGTCTCAGAGGCAAATGTGGTTTGTTTCTTTAGGGCTTATACAGCGAAAGCACTGTTGATAAACAATATAATGAAATGCAGCTTTATAAATGCATACTTTTTTGATTTTTTTTTTCTCTAAAAGTAATGAAGTGAGGAATTTGAGCAACTGAATGTTAATCTAATATTTAATTACACTTGCAGTTTTGCTTTCTTTATGCCTTGGTCCACAAGAGGGCAGTGAAGTCTAAGATAAAATATATAATCTGCTCCCAACAAATCCATGCTATGCTATTTTTAATGGAGCTACATTCTCCCCCCTACCCCATAACCTGGAAGCAATGTAACCTTTTTTCCTCTTACTAGTATGCGAGTTTCAAGAGATGGTATTTAAGAGAAAAGCTTAGTAAATGGATTGCCATCTAAAGAAAGAGAATGTCTAACAGTGCCAAAGACTTTTAATAAAACTTAAAGCACTGTTGGTTTTATGCCTGCCTACATTAGGGATTAATCTACTTGAGTAAAATAGAGTAAGAAGCAATAATACATGAGGAACTAATGTTGTTCTCTCAGTATGAGAGGAGAAGTGGATTGCTAAAATCCAAGCTCTGAAGGACTTTACCTCTAACTCAAATTTTATTCAAGATTTACAGGATCATTAGATATTTTCATTTGTTCCTGTGTCTGTTCTGGGCACCCTTTGAAAACACTGTCTGCGTTATCATCGCAGAAGATTGATAACCAGGTTAATAATTTCATATTAGCATTGAAGTGTCACTACAAATCCAGCTAAGTATTTTTCTACTGAAATTGTATTGATTTGAAAAAGTTATTGGTAGGTCAAATAAATTCTGATTTAAGTCAAATGCATGCCAAGGTAGCATTTAATTTACTCTGTTACTTTCCATTTCATTGCAGTTTGCAAGATGAATGTACATCGACGCTGTGAAACAAATGTGGCACCAAACTGTGGAGTGGATGCTAGAGGCATAGCTAAAGTTCTTGCAGATCTTGGAGTCACTCCAGATAAGATCACTAATAGTGGGCAGAGGAGGAAAAAGGTAACTTCTACATAGTAAAATGTAGTGTCGCATTAAAAAATTAGATAAGTATGGCTGTATTGTATCTTTACTGGTTGGGGTTAAATCCCACTCAGTTGTCTTGCACTAGAATTTTTTTTTATGTCAGTACAGAACTAAGACTTTGGCTTTTGATTTGTAAGTGCAAATCATCTATTCAGAATTTTGATATGAAATTTATTTTGACCTGCTACAATTTCGTCAACCTAGAGTCTGGAAGGATTTCCCCTTTTTTATTTTGAGGAAGGAGATTTGACAGGGAGACTGTGTCTGACACAGCAGTTCTTAAAAACAGAAATGTCTCTTTGGCTCAGAATTGGCATCGAATAATTGATAGATTGAGAGACAGCACTACTCTATAACATTTTAAATGCTGATAAATGAGCAATGTGCTGATTCTCATGAAGAGAAGCTGTTTGCCAGATGACGGTTCCAGAGTTATCATCACTATTATAGAAAGAACTAGGCTGTTTTAGAAATAAATGTGTAGGTCACCCCAAGTACTTTCAAAGCTGATAGAGTTATTCTGGATTGATAATATGCATCCTGGATCAGAACTTGGGCACGCTTTCTATCTCTATTTGCATGATTGTGACAACAAACCCATTGCTCTCGCTTACAGAAATAGGCAATTTTTACCATAATTTCTTAAAATATTGACATTTGGTTCTGTTCATTTTGACGGTTATTGCACACTTGTATCCCACGTACGCTGGTTTTTAAGGTGTTACAGAAACATAGAAAACTCAGGAATAAATTAAGTGATCTGTGACTCCTGGGAAAAGATGTGTTGTTACTGTATGAGTTTGCAGTGCTTGCTGATAGTTGTAGTTTTAGCACATAGATTTCTACACAGACTCATGGTGGCTACTCAAAACTTTTCAACTTGCTGGGTGTGCTTATTACATTTATTTCATCTTAAGAACTTATTTGTCTTTAAATTGCCAGTTCTTTCTCTGTTTATATTATGGTCTCCATTTGATGTGATGCCATCTGCTGTATGGTTGAGGTCCTGCCAGAGAGAATCTATAGGGGTAGAACATCTTCACTTTCCTTCATACTTCTACTTGTGTATTAATATTGTTAAACTAAATTTCCTCTTGGCACAGGAGAATCTCATAGCTGAGTAGCCCTCTTGGAATTGTTCTTAGCTAATTGCAGGTGCAGAGACTCAACAGCCGGTTCCTGGAAGCACATCGTCAGAAGAAGATAGGTCAAAGTCAGCACCAACTTCTCCATGTGATCAAGGTCGAACATCTCTTTTTATTTCTAACTGATACATATTGTCACATATTTTCCTCCTTTATGATGAATAAAAAAGTTATCAGTCTCAGGCTCTGTAGAACTAAATCAGTGAAGTAGTTACCACCAGAAAATGAAGTGCTTAAAGTTACGAACTGCAAAAACTTGTTTAAAAGGCCTGCTTCTCATTTTGTTTAAATCTGTGAAATTAAGTGGCTTTTAAAGGGAAAATTATAAAACAGTCATCTTAAAATATTGTTAAGTTTACTAGATGTGTCCTTACCTAATCAAATACCTTTACATAAGGAGGTTATATATTGTATTGTAAGAGTGAGAACATTATTTAACGAGTACCACAGAATGTGAGAGCACCTTTATTTATCTGAAAAGCCTCCATCTGTTAATAAGTTTTTAGGATTAAATTGTCTCCTTGCAATTTCATGTTTGAACATTTTTGATAATCATAGAATGGTTTGGGTTGGAAGGGACCTTAAAGATCATCTAGTTCCAACCCCCCTGCCATGGGCAGGGACACCTTCCACTAGATCAGGTTGCTCAAAGCCCCGTCCAACCTGACCTTGAACACTTCCAGGGAGGGAGCAGCCACAACTTCTGTCCAATTAGGCTATGCTAGCATGTCTGTGTGGTCTCTAGAGGCTTCGTAAAACTATGTTTCCTTTCAGTTATTTTTTTCATGCATAGATTTGGAGACAAATATTTTAATCTTCACTGACATGACCTGATTTTATTGAGCTGAACAGCCTGATTGACAGAACATGTATGTCAGCAGCACTTTCTGTTTCTGATCTGGTGGTTGTTTCTAAAAATCAGAAGTCTGTGAGGTATCTTATGTACCATCATGTGTGTAAACTGATGAATGAAAAATCTTTATACCAAGACATAGGAAGATGGATACTTTTCTGTCACATTCTTCGAAAATTGTTTACAGTTGAGAAATTTTTCAGCCTTATTTTTAGGGAAGAAATTTCCAAAGCTCCATGATAAGAAGTACTGTAAAACTGCATCCAGAACTGATTTCAATGTGTCAAGCTTTTGGTTTCACAGACAGTATTTTGGTTAAATAATATTTTTTTAATATCTGATGTTTTGCTTAAAATGAGAACAAAGATTTTGTCTAAATGTTCTCTTAAATTTCACTTCTGTAGCTGTCCAGTAAAGTTGTTGCTTCCAATGCCCTCAGGCAGAAGTACTATGGAAGAGCTTGAGGCAGAGCCCTAGGCTGGTTAGTCACCAGGGCTCACTGTGTTTAACACTGAGAAGCCTTCAGAACCATTTAGCAGATCTACACAATTGCTGCTTGAAGTGGCACTAGTAAGTGGTCAAATACTTTATTGGCAGGCGTCTGATAACAGCTGGAGCTGAGCAAGATGCTCCAGTCATGTTGACTTCAAGGACTGGAACACCCAACTATCCTTTGAACTTTTGAAGATACAACTCTAAAATACTTAAGAAGGAAGATGAGTAAGTGCTGCAGGAAGATAGGGGTATTCAAAACAAAGTACTTCTCTGTGATACAGGAACACCCAAAATCACTAAAACAACTATTTGGCTACTGTTCTGACTTATCTTTCAAGTTTTGTATATGTCATTCTCTTAGGTTCATTTTAAAAGGCCACCCTTCCTGTTAAAGCAGGGCTTTGGCTGATTACTGTAAGGTGGAGAAGCAGTTTCCTAAATATGTATTCTTAACCACAGAATGCTCTACACAGCATTTGAGGATGATGAATGTCCCTTCCCAAAACTGATACAGACTAGCACAGGCTGTTTTTCTGATTGTTGATTAAAATGAACACTTTTCTTCTCACATTTCAACAGAAATCAAAGAGTTGGAAAACAACATTAGGAAAGCGTTATCATTTGACAATCGGGGAGAGGAACACAGAGCAACAGCTACAACATCAACAGACAACCAGCTTAACAAACCTGGGGAGAATGGTGAAAATGGGGAGGTAAAACAGGCCCAGAACAAGCGAATAGGCCTTGAAGAGTTCAACTTCATCAAAGTATTGGGGAAAGGCAGCTTTGGCAAGGTGGGTAGCTGCTTTTTTTTTTTTTTTTTTTTAACTGCTGTGCAGGCTTTTTTTGACTGTACTGCTTTGAAAGTATTCATAGCGACATTCAGAAAGTGCTTCCACCCTAGGGGTTTCCTTTACCTATTGGGTAAAAGTAGCTTTTACCCCACAGATCAGGAATATCAACCTCCTGATCAGCTGGCATTTTCTGTGCTTCAGCTCACTTCGTTAACTAGGGTCACACCTGTTGAAACCAAATGTCAATGTTTCCCTGTTTCAGGATATTGGTAATGAAGACATACATACAGTTACATACATACTGTTCAACAAGAGAATTAGTTGTGGTCAAGCAGGAAAAATCAGCCCAGGAATAATGCTGTGGAGATCTGAGTTCATTCCCTTTCTAGATAATATGCACCTCAAGTTTACTTATTTCACAGGACAGTTTGTGTGCTTGTTTTTCCTTAGTGGGTGTGTTTAGTGCTGGAGGAGGCAGAACTCGAGAATTTCCACTCAGATACAAGGAGTGCAAGAGGCTGAGACAGCTGCCCAAAATATCACATATGTGGTAAAATGTAACTCACCAGATACCTTCCCACAGTAGGGAACTGATGAGGGTGGAAGGGGCATTGCTCTACTTACAGGGCTTATAGATTTTCTTTTCACAGTGCTGTGCACTGCAGAATCAAAGAGGAGGACTGAAATGTGAATCTGTTTCACAAGTACACTCTTCCTTCCTTGGTATACTGAACTGCAGAAGCAGGGGAACAGGGCTGAAGCAGTTCTTTTGTCTCAGTTTTCTAATCCTCTCTCTGAAGATTGCCCTGGCTCCAAGCCAGAACTGACCTTAAACAGAGTATAGGACTTGAACCTTAAACAATAGTAGTAGTTAAAATCAACAACTTTAAAGCGGCCAGAATGGTATGTGGGATTGTATACTAAGTTCATCACACACAAATCTCACTACCAAAAGTGGGAGATAAAAGTGGGAAATAAATTTCTGTTCTATATCAACTTCCTTCTTTTTTTAGTTTTTGAGATCTCACTAATAGGCATTCATTAAGATACATGAATGAGGGGATAAAATCTTTTTATCTTCTGCATTCTTAACAAACATAGATACCATCTGTTTCAAATTTAAACAATACCAGAGGTATATTTTTCTAAAATTGCATTACTTTTAATTTTATAAACATACAACTTCATTCAGGCAAGTACGTAACTGTATATTTCCGGTGGCCAAACTCATATGCAACCCTGCATTTATGGTATTATCTGTTGTTCATATGTAAACAGAATTTCTATTTGCTTTAGGTAATGTTAGCTGAGCTAAAAGGAAAAGATGAAGTATATGCAGTGAAAGTTTTGAAGAAAGATGTCATACTTCAAGATGACGATGTAGACTGTACAATGACAGAAAAAAGAATTCTGGCTTTAGCACGGAAACATCCATATCTAACACAACTTTACTGCTGCTTCCAGACGAAGGTAAGCAACCTTTTACCAGTTTGTGCCCAAGGAACATTATTCACTATTTCCAGAATAAAAGACAACAGCATAAAAAGTACAGCAATATTTCAAAAAACTTTCTGAGAGGTTTTTGGCATTTTAGTAGTATTGAACTGGCTGCTGTTAAAGAAATACTATTACCTCGTAAGTACCAGGAGGTGGCAGTAAATGAGCTAAAAAATTTTAAAAAACCGACATGCATAAAACAGAAAACCCTACTGAGGTGCCATTTTCTGGGTTTCTTCTGTACATTAATAGAGTGTATCATTTGTTGAATTAAGTACAAATGTTTTTAACATCCAGTATTCAGAGGAAAAAGTCTAAAATGATCTTGTCAGAAATGAGATTATGTCAGAACACTCATCTCCAGTTTTCTTGGGCTGTGTAGTATACAAAATGTTCAGTAAAGAAAGGAAATAGGTATACTCCTTATCAAATAAGTTCCTATAGTGCTAATGCCACCCACGTGCTTGAGGGAGCAGGGAGAAGGAAAGTCAGAGGGAGCTGAAAATGAGAGCCTGTTCCTGTATTGTTAATTTTTCATAGAGAATTCCTCTTTATAGCACGTTTTGGGTTTACTGCTTAAATGTAAGTGAACTTTTGGATGGTGTAGCTGACTGTAGGATTTCTGAATCCAGTCAAAGCGTTTGAAACCAGTTGTGTTCACAGTATTATTTCTGGTTTTCATTTTTTAGTCTCGTTTTCTCTTTTGTCATTCAGTTGAGCTGACAATTTTTTACCTAATTGTCCAGAAAGCTTTATGGATTAAAAAAACCCCACAAGGTGAATCTGTCTTGCAGATAGAATACCAATCATATATAATCTCCTTTTTTTTGAAGTGTCTCATAAAATGTTTGCTATTTCAAAGCCCTAAGGTTTGAACTTTTGCCTGTTGAACTAAATATGCTATTGGTTTCAATGGGATGAGTTTTTGACGTGTAGGGAGTAAGTTTAGCTATTAATATATATGTGTGTTTCAAATAAGATACTTGAAAAGCAGTCAACTTCCTTCGAACTTCTAGGGTGTTTTGTTTCTTTCAGTAAGACACTACATTTGAGTATTTGAGTCACTTTAATGGTAAAGTTTGGCAGATTAAATGAATAATTAAATTAGCATATTGAGTCAAATTAAGAGTTACTAATGGTCTGTGTGAGTGTATGTGTAAATACACATATTCACATACTATAACCAAAACTATGTATGGCACAAATGAGCAATATTTATGTGTGCAATAATTATGTGTGTAGAAGTACAGAAGAGCTGTGACTAAAAGATCTTCCAGCAAAGTTGTCAGGAAAGATAAATAGGGTAGTGGAAAAGCTGTAGGAAAATGACTAGTAGACTCAAGATTATAGTGTATTCAAATATGCAAGTAGCAAATGTTTATTCCGTTCTTAAAATAGTGAAAATGGATTAGCATTTTACATGCTTTGAAGTTGACACAAAAAAGTGGCCCAGGAAGGTGTGTATACAATTTATGTCTACGATGATGTTTCATGCGTTCAGACTTCCATTTCATTAGAATATATCTGTGAACATACTCTTTAAATGTTTTAATGTATTAAACTCTATAACTAGAATTGAGCATATTATTTCAGATGAAAAAAGTGATAAAAAGATTGTACTGGGGTGAGGGATAAACTCTGTGAACAGAGAGGGACCTTTAGGACTAAGGCAGACCACACTCCCTGAAGTATAAATAAATGTATCAGCAGCCTGATGTGGATCATGTGACAGAACATCAGTAAAGATCAGTTTTACATTAAGTGAGTTATGACAGAAGGTTCTCCTGCTACTCCTCTGGTTTCGTGGAGATTTTTTTTCCTTTTGTATTTCTCATCTGTTCTCCCCTCTTTTGTATCATGCTTTCTGCCTTCCTTTCTGCTCTCCAAAGCCATTCATCAAAGAAAGATATCCAGAAATTCTTCTCACTGTCTTCTCTCTTCCCAGACCTCTTGACCACAGAGAAACTATAGTTTGTGGCTTTGGTTGAACTCAGAGGAACTGACAGTTTAGTGATTTATAGTTACAAGTCATAGGCTAGTGACTCTTATCAAACAACCAAAACCACACCTAGTGATACCAAATCAAATTAAAAGTCCACAGTTGAAAAATTCAGGGGGTTTTTTTTGAGCCTGGCCTATGAACAATTTGCAAAGAACTCTTTATAAAGAAACAAAAAAACCAAAACGTGTAAAAGCAAAAACAATACATCTGCTAAAGCTATAAATTATTTATGAATGACAACAAATGAAAATGTACCAAGTAAATTAGTCACTGAATGATTTGCTCAGGTTCAGTGTAAAACTAGGTAGAAAAACTAGCTCGAACAAACATGGTCTGCGGTTAAAATAGCTTTACTGAGACAAAGGCTATTGTACAACAGAGTTTAAAATGTGTTTAACAGTATAGTTACTTATGCTGCAATTGTATGCCAGTGCCATGGCTGCTGTACTTTGCAGAATGGTCCCTGAAGTGATCATCCTGGAATTAAATTTTATATTTCAAGTAGAGTATATTTGTCGTATACACCCTGACTTAATGGGAAGATTGACTCAGTATTCGTTGTCAGAGCACTCAGAGGTTGACTTTATGTAATGCAATAACTTGCTTTGTTCCTTTTCCACAAAAATGTGAATGTATGAGTTGGACGTTACATATTGCAGTATATTCCTTCAGCATTAAGGTGAAGACACTGCAGAAAAGTTGGGTAATATGCTTTTTACAGTAAGTCTGCTTCAGTATTTTTTTTTACATAGAGCAGACTTTTCATTTGAATCATTTACTAAATGATACTATTATTAGCACAACAGGTAAGGTATCATATTTTAATTTATTGTGGAATTCAGAAATCATGGCAAATAATGGTTAATAACAGGATACCGTATACACCAATGTGTTTTTAGCCCTACATATCTGAATTTACTTTTAGCCAGTCTCGTCTTCCTTATTTTAAAGAAGTGTTCTTGGGACTGGTATTTCTCATGTTCCTATTTAATCCAAAATCTAACTTTGATCAAACCATGCTTTAAGCCCATCAAAAAATGAGCCCCCCCTAAAAAGCAACATTCTATATTAAAATTATATATATTCAAATATTGAACTTCAGGGATTGTTTTGCAGTCTTCTGGGGTGACCTGGAAGTCAAGAGAGCTGGGTTCTGTTCAAAAGCTTGGGATAAAGTCTGCAAAGGTGATATGTTTTGCCTGCAATAGTTTGAGGTATGAACTCAGCAACCCAGTCCTACACATTAGAAAGAATGTAAAGTCTATGGGCAGGACCTCAGCTGACATGTGTTTTTATGTGGAAGGAGCTCAGATATTTTAGTGTAGCATATCTTACAAAATCATGTCACAGTTGGATAGTATTTTTCAACACTCCTATACTGTGGCAGCATTTCCTTTCTTGTTTTGCTGGAATATGGACAATGCATCTATCAATGTATTCAAAGGTTTGAGTTCTGGTTTGCATGTGTTCTGTCAGCTGGGATACAAATGAAGAATACTGTCTTCTGTATTTGGCACTCCCATAGCAAAACTTGTCCAAGGCCTAGCATACAGGCTACAGCATTATTGTAATAACTGGCCTTTGCTTATCATCTTCTTTGATTTATTCAGGACTTCATTGTGTCCTTTATTGAGAAAATGTTGGGGTTTTTCAGGACTAGTACTTTTTCCATTCTTTTTTCACTCTTGCTCCTGTCTTCTTTTTCTCTTCTTCTATGTATGGGTTCCTTGTGTTTTCAGTAAGAAATATCTTACCTGACAATAATGCTGATGCTGCACAATTCCCCTTTCTAGGGTCCTCTTCGCTCCAACCTCAGACCATGCTTTGATGATCAATTATGGATCAGTACCAACATTAGGTTTTATTAATAATGCTTCAGTCAGGTGGCTGGCAAAGGGGCTTTAAGTATATTTCTAGAGCTATTTTTTCTAAGACATTCTTGTATTTATGATGCTTTGTTCACTGTTGGAAGTTTCAGAGCTGAAAGTTAAAGTCTTTTTTAATAGAATGTTGAGATTCTACAGAATAAAGGTATAACTAGCTTCACTTTCTTACTCCTACACCCCTGTCAACCTTCTTCACAGTACTTAAAATTTTCTAGACCTCTACCCTATGACATGCATACACATATATGTGCACACCTTATAATTTATAATGAATTATCCTCTCTTTAGAAAATTAGAAATAAAATGTTTTAAAATAATTTAAGACAGTGAGAGCTTTATTACGATAATTTGTTATAAATTTAGAAGACCAGAGGGCTACTGCTTTTAACATCTACCCTTTGCTTTTTTATCCAACTTCATGAAATTAGATAAATTTGAAAATAGTGCTCTCCTGCTCTTTTCAGAGTACTATATTCAACAAAATTGCTTTGTACACATAGTAGAGAGAACTATTAGTACAGAGCAATGTTCCTGTTGAATGATAGAGCTGCATAACTTGTCAAGGACCCTTAGTCAGCATTATAGCTATTTCTATTAGAGAAAACAAGTTATTAAATAAAGGATAGAGAAAGTCAGTTACTACAGGTAGACTTGTCCCACCCATGAAACCTTTTTTTTTTTTTAACTTACAATTGTCTACATGTTAAAAGCAGCCTACCTATTCATAGCATAGCTCCTGAGCTGACCTTCAAGGCCATTCACTTCTTTCCTGTTTTCTGGTGTTGTAAGGTAGAGATTAGCCACATGACAGTGGCAGAACTGAAGGGCATCTAGGAATAGGCTGTAGTGACCCTATTATGACTGTATTGATCCCTTAACTTTTATGTTCTACCTAGTGGCTTACTACTGTTTTATCCTAGATTGTGGGTACTGTGGTTCAGGTACTATGCTGTTCTGCGTGTTTGCACTGTATCTAGCCCACTCTGGGTAATGCTAGAAGGCTGGTGTTTATAAAGCTAAGATTTAGGAGATTTTATTTCCATTTCAGCTGTCATGATGTTCCTTTGTGATTTTGGCAAATCTCTGTACTCTTTCTTCATCAGACCCCTCTGTAAAAACTGAGTAGTCAGTTCTTCTACTCATGGCTTATATTTAAATGTTTCCAAGGAGGGTTTGGAAGTCCAGTAGCACGGTATTATTATAGTGTACAAGGATCAGTATGGAAAAGTGGAACACTGCAAAAGGAGTGAAATGGAGTTCCATTTTTAAAGTGACTTGTTTTATTTGTATAAGAAAATGTAAAACAGCAAAAGGAAAGAGAATTATATGAATATGTCTTTAAGTCATGTTTTCTAAGTTAATTTAAGAAGAATCACTGTAGTATATGACCAAAACTGTCTTTGGTAATGTAAAAGCAAGTCTTATTTCTCTTACTTGTATTTGTACAAAAAAGTAAATGTCTTCTGCAATAATAGCTCAGAGGAGTGTCATTTATGATATACAGTGCAAATTAACCTAACTGACTGACCACTGTTACATTCATCTGGGACTAATCAGAGTTTATAATCCCTTTTATCTGGTATTCTTGTACTTTTGTTGCTAAGCAGCTAAAGCCATTATGCAGATACTGCTATATGGGTGTAATCAGTTTAACACAAGTTTGCATTGCCTTTTATTACTGATTAGTGTCAAATTAGAACTTTTTAGGGCCCAAATCTGTTCATTATTATCCCTGCTTCAGTGGATTTGTACATGTGTGAGACAAAAGACTAAATTAGCCCCTGTATTTTTAGTTGCTTCAGTGCTAAAATATTTTAATACAATTTAAATATAAAATTATTGACAAAGGTTTCATAATGGTAAGTGTTAACTATGGTAAAAAGGTAGAATAAAATGGTAGGTAAGCATAGAGCAATGTTATTTATGCTGTTTATATTATGGTACCTTTTTATATACATTTATATGTATTTATATACAAACTTAATATTTTATTTAACTCTATTATTATATATGCATATACACAGAATATGTGCAATAGTAGCTATTTTTTAATTCCCAGCCGGTTTCTATGGGCAGTTCATATCCTAAGAACTGAAAATGAACTGATACTGACTCATTCTTCAGAATATTTCCTGAAGCACTAGAAGTTAGAGTGGTATCTGGCAATCTTTCATATATCATACAGTCAAGAAGTCATGTAAATACATTAAATTTTGGCAGAATAAGGTTTTTCATAAATTTGGGTACCATCTATGTTCAATTTAGATTTCCTGTTGACTGCTACACAGTATGATGGCATTGACCACGATCATTGTATTGTCTGAAAGTAGACACCGTGGTCAAGAATAGTTGGAACGGTGAAGCTGATGATTAAATACTGTAATCATTGTCTCTCACACACACAAGCCCCTGTTTCCAGCATGATGACCCGGTTTTGGGAAACTTGCTATTATGCTGCTCAGTTATTGCTAGCTGCTCTTGAAGGATTATTAAAGCCTGGTTAGCTCACTGAAGATTCATTGTTCACATTAGTCCTTTTAGTGTTAAACTTCAAGTCAGGCTATCAGTGCAGCCAGGCTCATCAAGGGCCCGTAGAAGAAATTACTCCTCCAGCATCAATCAGAAGAGTCTAAATGCTTCTCTTTCAGACAGGAAAGACTTTTATTCTGTGATGTAGCACCCAAACTGAACAGGACTCTTTCACACCCTCTCAAAGCTAGGGCTTGTTCCTAGTTTGCATGTACACAAGCGAGTGCTGCAGCTGCAGCTCCATGGATTGCTTTGCTGTAACCAACTGAGGCCTCAACAACCCCGGAAATAGTCCTGAGTCAGCATCTGTGGCCAGAATTCACTGCAACTGCTATCATGAAATAGGTGAGGGCAAGCTGGAGTTTGTACTGATTTTATTTACCTTGGTCCTCATGTCTGCTTATTAGGGTTTTAGAGTTAACTATGCCAGTAGTTCACTGTGTTAGAAACATCTTAGTGTAGCCAAGCGTAAAATTCAACTTCAAGATTTTAATCCTGATGTGATCATGTGCAGACAGGAGGTTTTTAGGATAACAGGTAGAGCTAAGGGCCTTTTAGGTACTGTTTTCATATATCTTGGACAGAATAGCTGGAACTACATATTGCACACTTCTCCTCTTGGGGAAAAATGTATTTCTCCAGTTGAGGCATGTTTGAGGGAAGGAATTTTCAGAGTATCTACCAGATGCTTTGCCAGTAACTTTCCTGGCAAGTCTTCTGTCTTGTACACCGTGCTTTAGCAGAGATTACAGGAGACAGGAATAAAATTGTCATCCAAACCGGGTAAAGGGGGTAGCAGACTTTGAACAGAACTGAAGTAGACCCATCACTTACTGGGTCCACAAAAATTTCTGTATAAGCTTTGCACTATGGCTGTGGTAACATCATGCTGGTTGGTTCCTCATCTGACAATCTTACAGCTTTTGTGGGAATGGAGTACTCATCCAGCAGGATAATTGAACAATGCTGCTTTAAATGAAATCCCACAGGTTACGGCTGGATTGTGGCTTTTAGTTCAGTTTCATCTTGGGAGAGTGGAGTGGGAAGGATAAGGGTAATCCGCCTTGTGGCAGCTTCTCTTGGAAGAGAGATGCCTAGTTTGCAGCAGGATGTGTCACACTGCAGCCATGTGCTGTGACCCTCCTTTCTGTCCTTCCTCTGCACCTAGGTCTTGAGACCATCCTCACACCTGGTGTAGGATCCCCCATTTGGACAGAAGAGACTTGAGTACATAACCTACATAAACCCACTGGTCCTTTGTCCTAGCACCCTTTGTGCTTTTTCTTGTAATAAGTGGAAATGTAATGCTCACATGGATAGCTATCAGGGTGCCTCATTTATGCTAGTTAACTGTTTTAAAAGCTATTTAAAGAAAGCCTGTTTTACGCAAGTGATTGTGGGAAAACATAAGACTGTGGTTTTTAGGTGTAGCTTTTACAAGTAAACAACTAAGACCCCCCAAAGGAAGAGTCAGGAAAAAGGAAACTGCATGTAAAATTCGATTCTTCTGCAGCTTCTTTTCCAAATGCAGGAAATGATTCTCTTTGGAATTCATTTGGGCACTTTAATACAGATTTATTTTTTTTTTTTTGTAACAACAGTAAGCTTAGTAAATGATAATTGTACACAGGAGAATTTCACCATGGGAAAGAAGTGGAATCTACAAAACATTTGATTTTGCATCTTTAGTAAAATTTTCATTGATTTTTTTTAGCATATACACAGAGTATAACATGTCTTCTGCACCATACAGCATGTGTGATGTGGGCCAAACTTGAGTAGGGTATCATTTAAATTACACTTTATCTCTTCTTCTCCAAAACCACACCATCAGACTATTTTAACACTGTTAATGAGCATGTGAAAAGATTTAAGGGAATCCAGTTTATGCCATTTTGTCTCACTAGTGGGTGAGTACTTTTAGCAGAAACACACACTCTTTTTTGATGGCAGCAAGGTTTATTCTTGCCTAATTACTGTGGGCTAAGAGTAATGATGCCCAGTCTGTAGTCTCATGCCTGTGTGTGTGTAAGCATATAGAGAGCTTCTTTGTGTTCTCATATAAGGTGAGCCTAAGGCCATTCTTTAAAATGGAAGTATTCAGTGCATTGTTTTATGTCCTTAAAAAAGATGACAAGGAAGGTGACATATAATGTCAACTTAGCAGTTAAGAGACGTGACTCTCCGGAGGAGAGTGAGTGGTGTATCCCTTGTGGTCCTGTGAGTCCACACCAGGGCTGAAATGTTGTACAAAGAATATATACAACTTTCACTAATAGTAAGAAACAGTAAACGTAGAGCTGTAAAACATGTACAGGTAAACTGTATCTCACCATTAATACTTTCTGTTCTCTTCTGGTAAACAGATCCATCGTTAAAAAGTTAATTGTTCAGGACTAAGGAAACCTGAATAATAAAGACTCCTTCCAAGTCCCAAGCAATTGGGAGATCATGACAGTCAACGTTAGGTTTTGGACTCTGCTATTTTATCTTACGGCAAATGGCTATGAACTACTGTGAAACACTTTCTTTTTCCATTCTTCACTTTCTATGTCTAAAAATGTGCATAATCACCTTTAAATGAGACAGAAAAGAGGGAAAGGGCTGTGAGTTTTAGTTAATGTTCCTTTTCATAGTATGTAGATTCTGATTATTACTGAAGCATGAACTATTTATACTGTAATCTCAGAATATATTCCACTAACATGTCTATTATATTATAAAACTAGTATAAAATAGTGTTTTAAATTATTTCCCAAAGGGAAATACTCTGATTAATTTACTCAGTCTTTCTTTTCCTACACAGTATAGCACAAATATTTTACTTTTCCTGCATTGGGTGTACTAATCCATCTTTTCCTGCATCGCACAGTGTATTTAATAACTGTAAATCTCTTTCCCATGCACAGTGACTCTGTGTGTGTAAGGTTAGCTTTGTTGTGATCAGACCACTAGGTCCTCTAAGGATTAATGAGGTTTTATTGAAATGGTATGAGTCTTAAAAATAATAATCATCCAATGACACTACTTTAAATAATTTAAATAATAGCAGTAGCTATGCTGGAAAAAATCTATCTTCTTTTAAAGGTAGTACATTATAAGGGAACTGAGGGTTCATGGAAGGCACTCTGAAGGTTAACTTACAAACTTAACTACTTCAATTGTGTATGGAATACCAACTAGTAGTAAGTTTGCATATTTCCACAGACTAATTTTTAAGTCGTGACCTACAGAGGCTACCCCATTTTATCCTTAATACATACAAGAAGGACCCAGTTACAGTTCTTCCTTTCAGAGTATGTATACCTTGCCAAGTACACAAGAAGGAAAATTGTCCTTTTAGGTACTTAACTTTCCATTCAGCTGATAGAAGGATGACAGGGATCCATTTCATAAGCTTCTATAAATAATTTTTTCCAAGGAGCTTTGCAGAATCACACAAGATAAGTAAATTCAAATACTCTAACTGATAAGTGGTTTCTTGAAAAGTCTATGGTGGTACTTATTTTCTCTTTTCTATCTTCAGAAACCCAATATTAAAATTATCACGCAAAATTCTGCCACTTAAAACTGCTTCCTGAATTGTAGAAAAAACTGTGCCCTGAAGATAAAACACTATTTTCTTCTGTGCTGCTTTACTCATTTCATAGGGTTTGGATGGCTTAAATGATGGCAGAATTCTGGACAGTGTTTCCTGTTGTCTGACTAATTTACCCTTGTGAATTGCCAGGGTTTTCAGCTGTGTGAAGCATATGCTTTGCCAAAAATTAATCATGTTCTGGAAACAGGAAAATATGGAAAATAAAGTAGATACAATTAATGCTTTTAAAGGTCACTGTTGCATTTATAGAAGTACAGAAATCCAGACAGTGAAGAGAGGTGTATGAATAATGACTTTCAATAGGTATTGAAAAAACCTGGCTCAGGTAACTCATGTTTATCATATAGAACAAAAAAATCAGTGTGTGGTGCTTACAGAGATCAATGGATATTTATAAAGAGCTTCATTTTCAGGAAGGGTTATGAAAACATGTTGAACAGAGCATGTTATATGTAGACTAAGGATTTTGCATATATTTATCAGTTTTCATTAATTCTGTGCGCTCACGTACTTTTTCTCTAGAAACGTGAATTTTTAACCTATTGCTAGGTTCCTTTCATCCTCTTTTGGAAAGCTAAGTAGTATAAAGGGCCAAAGAAAAGGCAAAACCAGGCTCTGATCTCATGAAGCACTGCATAAGACATACTAATACAAGAACAGCCAATGGCTTGTTTGGCCCAGTATCCTGTTTCTAGCAGTGCCAAAGCAGATGCCCAGGAAGAACATAGGTACAGGGTAAAGCATATGATGCCGTTTTTCCAGAATACTATCCCAACCTCATCCCCAGGAGATAGATGACTTGGGCATTTTCTGAGCCAAAGATGGTGGGTTTGCATGTAATGAGGTGGCATCTTTGCACATAATGTTGTTTGTGGGAAGTGTTAAAAGTAAGAAACTGTTTAGAAATGTAAATGTTGGAGAGCATTTTGTTTTGCTCTCCACGCTGGAGTAGAGAAATCCTCTTAATACCTCATCTGGAAACAGCCAACCCTGTAGTGCAGTATAAATATTTACACCATTTCTTTTTAATGATATTTCTGAAAGCAGTGTCTATGCCATTAAAAATCTCCAGACTGATGTAGCTGCACTATTTCTTCATCATCTTCTACAGTAGTGAAATAATTTATGTGATCACCTGGAAATAGCAACTAAACATACTGAGGTTTCTCAGATATAAAAAACCAGGATTCCCTACAGGTGTTTTGATATGCGTTCCATAATGTATTGTTATACATACATTAGATATAAAAAATATTACAGGTTGTAATACAGGTAAATAGTACATAATAAATTTGATAGAACAGCTCTCAAGTTACATTTTCCATTGCTGAGAGCTAAGGTACTGAAAGAAAGAGATAAGTGTTACAGTATCTTCTGCTTTCCCGTCAGGAACATAAACAGTGAACCACAGCTGGCAGTGTCATGCCAGAGCCAAAAGGGCATCATGCATAATGCATTAGACTTAATTAAGAAGCATGCCAAAGAGTGATGCCATCCTCTTTCAGATTTTCAGTCTGCAGTGTTCTTTTGTTGAGTTTCTGAAGTAGAAATGAAATAAAGGTTATTTTAAACTTAATTCAGCCACTTTTTAACAGATCTATCAGAGCATTTCTTAAAGAAAAGATATGGGTATAGACAACTCTCTCAGAAATGAGAATAGCTGTGTTGAATATATTGATGAGTATAACCCGTGGACTCATTTATGGACCCATACAATAGGAGAACAAGTTCTAAAAGAGAAGTTAATTGCTTCTTTGGACATTCAAGAACTCTCACCTGTATTTTTAGACAATCAAAGAGTAAAAATGAAACAAGGTTTGGGCAGGAAAAGGGGCCATCTTCAGGGGCTTAAAATTCAGTATAGCCCTGTTATGTATTTAGGTTTTGGAAAGGCCTCTTTGGTTGTATTCAGATGTGAGAAACTTGGTGGTCATGTTGCTGAGGTCTCATTCATACAGGCTTGTGCTGCATGTTTGCTTTGTGCAATGCATATATAAGCACGCCCTTCGTGCTTGCACTATTCAAGAGCAAGCCCTTTAACAGCAACTGGCTGCATTGCAGCAATATAGGAAAGGAAGCTTGCAGAGATTTTCTAGCATAACGAGGAATGGGAAGCTCATATCTAATGAGATTTCTGGATCAGAAACGAGGGAGTTTTACATAGGAATCTGAATTTAAAGAGGCTTAAACTCACCAAACCTCTGAACTTTTGGAAATTTGCCATGAATCTGTGGGAAAAGTTAAGAAAGAATTGTTGCTGGGTGATATGCCCAAGGAGATTAACTGGTTTCCACAGTGCAGTTCAATGTGGTATTATTATATAAAACACTTGAAGTGGTTCAAATATCCCTTAGGCTAATGTAATCTCAGCCACATGTGTAACGCAATATCTGAGTATTGTTTCACTCTGCTTTTTCACTGGATTTAGAGTGGTGATTTGGTTCTAAGAAGCCACAGGCACCTCCCTAGAACCTAAGATATCACCAAGTTCAGGATTTTATCACAATACAGAATTCATTAAAATTAGTTAACCATTATCTGATTAGCACAGTTAACATCATTCTGCAAATAGCATTGACAGAAAGGAGGTTTATTTACTGGCCTTGTCCAGAGAAAAGTAATGTTTTATCCATTAGTAGTATGTTGTTTTTAAAGTTGTTTACATTCTTTGAGGAAATGTGGAAGCTACTGCTTGAAGAGGTTAGAGGACATACGAGTTTATGGGTTCTTTTTGAAAATATTCTTGAAGCAAATGCTAAATTGCATTATTCAAGTAACAGCAGAGAGAACATTGTGTCTTGGCAAACTGAATTTACTGTGTTATATTTGTATAAAGAAATCTAAACTATGAAAAAAAGTTCCCAGATCTTATCACTATACAGTGAAGAATTATATAATTTTTTTGGTCCTACCCACAAGTTTTGCTTGCAAGTTACTGCCTCTGTCAAATTACTGATGGTCTCAGAAAGATAAACTGACTACAAATAAAATTGTTTGAGGGTTTAAGTAGAATGCTTAGAAAGTTAAAAGCATGATAATCTGTTAATGAAAAATTCTGAGGTTTTTAATTATTTTTCCTTGTCCTTTTCTCCTGTAAGGGTAGATGTCTATTAATTTAACAAGTAGCAGTTTGTGATCTTTCCTTAAAGCTCTCCTTTGAGTTATGTAAATTGTTGTCCTATAGAAACCTTAGGTTATAAACTTCAAAGGAGTCTCATAAAGCCTCAAGGTGAAAGTAGGGGAAAATTTCAAAAAGACATTCTCTCTCCTATGGAACTAAAGACATGGAAAATTGTGTCAGTACAACTGAAGTTTGCTTTGAAATGCTTGGTTAGAATGACCACAAAGTACCGAATGGGAAGCTTCAAATCACTGCTGGTGTACTTACTGAATCACAAAGGCTAAGTTCGTGCAAATTGTTACCGCTGCTCTTTTGTTCCTAATTCCAGAGAACATTTTTTAATTATTAATATACTTTTTTCTTAGAATGAAATATTGCACTGGGCCAAGATTACGTCATGTTATATTCCCTGAACATGTTTTAGTCCAGGAATAGTTGTAGAAATGCAATGTGAAACCACTGGAGCAAATATAAACTAGAAGTTCAACATTTTGTAATCTTACAAAGCCAGAAATATATCCCACTGATGTTCTTTTTCTCCTAAAATACGAGATTTCTTTCTAATTCTTATTAGTTATCAGACATCAATTGCATTGGTCTGCTTTACTGGCTTCCTGTGTTGGTGCGTCAGTTCAGTTCTTGTGGCCTGAATGTGTTTTTTGATCCTGAACTAAAAAAGATAAAAACTTGGCCCTCCCCATGCCTTGTTTCACATAACACCGCAACTGCTATAAAAGAAAAGTAAAATAAATACATTGGAAGTTACTGCTTTTTTATTATTATTTATTTTTAAAATATGTGAACCTTTGAGGTAATTTTTGAAATACACAATTCAGCAGTTGTTGTTTTCAAGATACTGATGACTGAAAAAGAAGTTGTTCATATATTATGTTCTTCAAACTTTAGTGTTTCAGGATAGAAAACTCCACAGCTTGAAGTTTAAAGGCTAAAATAATTGAAATTAGAAAAATAAATACAATAGTGCTTCTCTCTGATACACAGAGTGAAATCAGTTAATTTATAATGAAAAGAAAGATCATTTTTCTTTTTTATGAGAGCTCAAAGTTAAATAGATCTATCTATCTACCAGAAATGAGGGAGAGATAGTATGTGTCAGCAGTCACAGGTACAACTATCTTTTTTTTAGAAATTCAGCAAATACCTATTATGGGTGCTCTCTTAAATTTTTTAGTTGCAATCCTTTTTGCATTATCCAAAGAAAATGCATTATTCATGCATTATTTAAGGAAAGACATTTTGCCTTAACTTTGCCTATGTAGTGAAAAAAATTTCCTGAAAGGAATTTTCTGCATCTTCTCAAACTATTATGAAACTTCCATCACTCCACTGTTTGTAAATACCATTGTAATTTTCATAGCTGATGCTTGTAATCTCACAAAGACACTGGCCATTTCTGCTTATTTTCTTAATATAAGAAGACATTGAACCTACTTCAAAACTTGCTGGTGTATACACATGGGATGGGATTTTTGACAGGTAAGCAACACAACTGAGTGTATAGACATTCTTCATTTTTACTTACAGCTTATCAAAACCTCTAGTTATGTTTGCATGTTTTTAATCTTTGTACATTTTTTATAGTCAGCCTTGATATTCGGAAAAGGGTCCTGAAAGCTCTGTCTTTAAAGCCATGTCTTAAAAAAATAAAGTTCATGTTCTTACATTACCACTGTTTGCATGGAACAATTAAGTGAAGCTACAAAAGTTGTAACTAGAATTGTGGTTTGATCCAGAACTGATAGAAATTAATTTTGCTTTTGATCAAGCTCAAAACGATGAAGGCTGAATACTGTGTGATGGCACTGTATAGATTTTAAGAATGTTTTATAACATTTTACTGCTGCAGTCTGTAAATGTTTATGGAAAGAATACAGAAAATCTACTCAGTTCATATCTGACAGCCAGGTATAAAGTAATTGAAAACTTTTTTCAGGATATTGCCCAATTTGTGTGAAGTGGAGGAATTGGGGTTTTTTTGTTTGTTTGTTTCAATAGTTGACTACATTTAATTCAGTGAAGCTGAAAAAGTGCAATTAACTATTGAGGGGTGAAAAATGGAAAATAAACAGTTTGGGTCTGTTTGTACAAACCCAAAACACTGGTGTTTTATTCCAGGCCATTTGAATATTGACCAGTTAATAGTGCCGTTTCATGATATGTGCACGCTGATCTGAGACCGTGCTGCTGCTGCTGGTGGATGAGGATGTCTCTCCCTCTGCTCCCTCTTGCTGGGGCTACCCAGTCTTTCCACTGCGTCTGTTCCAGTGAACCCTTGTGTGGATGAGACTTGGATCAGTTTGCTGGTAGAGTAGAAAAGTGAAGTTGCAAAACCATAATCTGTGTGTCAATGAGCAGCTCTAACCTGCCCCACACTCGCTGGTGCCTGTGAGGCAGCAAGTGGGAAAAAGGCCGTTGCTTTCCTCAGTAGCAACTCACTGCTGGGAGAGTAAGCCAGCTGTGAAATCCCATGTAGCCCTGCCTATCCAGACAGCAATGGATTTTCTTCTTAAAAGAGGAGTAAGAAAATTTGAACTGCAGTTTTTTCACATTGGTGTTTTGTAGCTGTAATCACCTTAGATGTGATTCTAAACTCTTTATTCTCATTATTGCTATTAAGTTGCTCATGAGAATGGAAAACAAGATTTGTGGGTCAGTTTTGATCCTTTTGAAGGTAATATTTATATTTGCACTGACTTCAGAAGGATCAGAAACATTAGCCTTCGGTTTTTTCGCCATGACCAGAAAGGAGTATGTATTGCAGATGAGATGTGTCATTTTGTCATCTGTTAGAAATTCAACTTTTGGCACTGCAACTATGTGAGCAGCATGTGCAGTTGCTATTTTGTTTCTGGGTTTTGGGTTTTTTTTAGTTTTGTTTGTTGTTCTAGTGTTTATAGTCAGTGAAGCCTCAGTAGTAGTTGTTATACATAAATTAATTATACTCTTGAGGTGATATGCCATAATTTTCCATGTCCGTCTTTGGAAGTAATTATTTCACTTCTTCACAGTATTAGATTATGTGGATTAGATGGTATGTTACCTATGCAGTAGAGGACTTACAGTGTTTGATCCCAAATGGAATGTAAAATATCTGAATGTGGATTTTTAAAGGACAGAAAAAAAATGGCTGGTAGATTTCTGTATATCAAATGCAGCACTTAATTTGGAAAAGAGCTAGAGACTGCAGAGCATTTGTGTAATAATGTACACTGATGTTGGCACTCTCCAGACACATCGATCTTTCAGGAACTTGCATGTCCTTGTGTATTCTCCTTTCTTCAGGCAATTTTGTTTGAACTTTCTCAAATATCCCCTGTGACTGCCTGTCACTATCGTCTTGCAGGACTGCGAGCTCTCTAGGCAGAATCAGCCCCGCTCCCTGATCACTGCTCTGCTTAGCATCACTGCCAAGCGCATGGCTGCTGGTTTGAAGTCTGCAATCTTGACATTCTGTGTTCAAACAAGAGCTGGCTCAGTTAGGTAGTTACAAGTCTTAACCTGCTGACTACACTTACTTAGTGCCTTACCCCCTCTTACGGGAGTTTGTGGGAGAAATGGATGAAATAGGAAAGTCAAGCAGATAAAATTACATGAAAGGCATGCACAAGTGAGTTTGCCATTGCTATTTTGATTGTGTATCATGAGGTGTTTTCTCATATGCTTTTAAATCCAATTGACTATTCGTACACACTTTTGACTGCTTTTTGAAACAGTTTCTGCTTCCTGTTCTAAATCAGAAAAGAGGATGCAGGATAATATGTTTCGGGAAACAGAAACAGGTTAGTCTGTCACTGTTTTTCTGGCCAAACCATGTGTATAAAACATTCTTAGAAATACGTTTCTGCATTCGTGCACCCAAAGCACATATGCCTCTGCTAGAATAGATTTCTATCCTGGTTGTTCAGTGTTTATCCAGCTTCCCCTATGTGCAGGTTGGTTATTTTCATAAACATTTCCTTAATATGTCTGCTATAATTTTTAAAATTTGGAGCTGTTTAAAGAAGTTTGCCTTTTTAATTTTTTCTTACTCTCTATAAAATCTTGGCTTACTTCTTGAGTTGATTTGAATTTTTGTGTATATCTTTCTGATTAAAACCGCTTTCACGTTACAGATGAAAGCTAGATCTGCTGGATTGATTTTAAACATGGGTTCTACTTAAATTCATTAATATATACTAATAGAAGATTTAATTTTTTTTACATTTCTGTGTGACTCAATTCTAGAGCAACAGTTGAAATCCCACATAAAAATGCTTTGGACTGAAAAAAACCACATTGAAACTCTTTTGCACTGGGAAGAATGTTCAGTGTTGAAGGCTTATGACTGATGATGCATGGAAATGACACTTACTGATCGTCATCTAGCAAGAGCAGGGTCACAACAGATGTCCATATGGTTACTTTTCTGTTACAACACAGTCACATTTTTAAGGCAGAGAGAAGTTATCTGAATATGTAGGAGTATATTATATTGGTAAGCTGTTCATATCTATCTTTCAATAGAAAGGCTCTTTTTGCTGTAAATCAACACGATGCATGCTGGAGGCTACGTGACTTTATTTTTCTTCCAGTTTTCAAACCACAGAGTCTTCTAGCTTTCTATTTCCAGCACTTCAGTATGCTAAAGTAAATAATAAGCTCTGTTTTCAGACAACTTTCAAGATCTATGAAACTATTGATTTACCTGGATTCAGAGATGGATTAGGTCCCGTGTACATCCAAGTTATCTCTGTTAGGAGTTCTTTAAAAGTTTTTTCCCAAAGGATTCCTGTAAATTTCTTAGATCTATGACTAGGTATGTCCTTTCATGTAATTACTTTCAATCTAGATACAGCACAGATGTTTTGAGTCAGGCTTGCTACTAGCAATTTTTTGGTTTGGGTTTTTTGTTGTTTTTTTTTTTTTTTTCTTCTTAACATGTGCACCAGTACTCTTGCTGACCTCCATTAAAGGTGTTTGTTAAGTGCAAAATTTTATGTCGTAGATGTTGAACTGTGTGTGGTTTAAAGAAAAAAATCTAGGTTTGCACTTTTAATGACCCAAACTTTCATTCATCATAGAATTCTGCACTTAATCTGTTCTAGGATCTCTGCCATAATCTTATCGCTTTAATTATAGTCCCCAAAAATGCAAAAAATGTTATATAACTCTTTCTGAACTTGTCTGGGCTTCTTATAGACATGCTTATGTGGCAGGAAACATGCAGTCCAACAGTAGCGTAGGGGAAAAATCGTGCAAGCAATAACTAGGATCTGATTTTCTAAAAAGAAACTTATAGAGATGTAGTGTTGACAGTAAATACATTTTGCAACATTAAACATTAAATCTCAAAGAATAGTTTCATTATAGTTCTCTGAAAAATGTAGACTTCCAAAGACTAGAGTTGAGTAAATTTGAATTTGTGAAATCGAAGTTATTGCAAACTTTGTTTTTTCTTATGAAGTCAGGTTCTAACAGATTAAAAATACGTGCCATAAAATTACTTACATCATCTTTTATCTGTAATCTAGAAAACTGTCATTTCATTGCTTTCATATAGAACTAAAAACCATTTGGGATTTACACATGTTGTAAAAATCTATGCCTGTAGGAGTTACCCAGCTAGAATCAGAATGACTTTCTGCCTTTTCACATTGTGAAGGGTGTCTGCACTTCCTTTCATGGGGTTCCTGAAAGGAGGACTTTTAAAATAGTGGAAAAATTAAACCATTCCTACATATTCTTGCCTGTGCTGAGGAAACCGGTTACAAGTTTGTTATGAATGTCATCATAATTATGAAGGCAAGGAAAAAAGAAGGAACTGGTTTTTATCTTCAGTTAATAAATCCTTTTTGTGTGTGTAGATTAAAAGTTTTTAAGAGCATTTTTGTAAGAGCTACTGACCTTTTGAATTGTTCATTAACTCTGGTTCTAAGTTCCCTTGTTAATTTGCACATGCTTTTTCTGTCTTCAGACTCAATTTTATTTTAAATCTGTCATATTTTAATACTTCCTTTATTTAAATGCCAAATAACAGGTCATATAATCATAGTAAAATTTAGGCTTAGAAGGAACCACTCCACCCATTGTGCATGTATGTGCGCACACACATACACACTGAAGGCAGGGTCAGCTTGATTGATCTGCCCAGAGCCACAAGGTCTCTCACCTTGATAGTGCAAGCAAATCTTAATGTGACAGTAAGTCAGGGCATTCGCGGGAACTCAAACTCATTTGGTGGGCACATAATAAAAGCAGTTTCTGCAGAATTAGCCTCATAAATAGTCTACTGTGTTTTAAAGTGTTATAGAAATCCATCATGTATCAGAAACACGTTGGCTGTTGAATAATTTCATGGAAATAGTATGTAGCTGTACATGTTTGTGGGTACAGAGAAGAGAGTGGCAAAATTAAAGTGTTATATAAGCATTTTTACTGGTGTTCAGGCCATCAGAATTATGGGAAGATATGGCATATATGTTGGACCAGAGCAATAATTTTTGGTGAATAACACATATGTTTTACAACCTGACAGATTGTCCAGACTCTGAATCTGAATGTCAAAGCTGCCATTAAGCCACCATCATTATCTAACTGTCACATTAATTTATAACTCTTGTAAAACCTATTATATGAACTCCACATCTATAATGTACAGGACACAAAAGTTGTTGATATTTAGGAACAGCCTGTTTGAATGGGTATATTGTTTTTTTTAGTAGATATCCAGACTTCCAGTTCTTGTGTGTTTTGTCTTTGAAGTTTCTGGATTACAGTCAAGAATAATCTGGGCATTTTGAGGGGTATGTCACATTTTCACTTTGATAATGGGGTATTGCTTGTGTAACTTCTTGGCTTTGGTGGTTTCCACGTCAGAGTTTTGCTTGAAGATCACAATAACACAGAAAGTCATTGTTTTATTTCCCCTTTGTTAGAGCTTTAAAAGTCACCCACACGTAATTGGTGATAGTGAACGTCTGCAGTACCAGTCACATCCCTGTATCACTAACGGAATCTGCAAAAGGAGCCGGGGGCTTCCACAGTTGTTCTCCCTGGAGCAGGGGATTTTCCTGGCCAGTTCTTCAGCTGCGCTTCAGTTTGTAATCTTTTTTCCATTAGTGGTTGTTGTCTGTCCTAGAAGAGACTCCATTCAAGTGTAAACCCTGTCTGTATAGTTGGCAATCTCCTCTAAAATGGATTTTTAAGAACTTTACTTGGACAAGGACTGTCAGGAGTTTGGCTGCTGCTTTCAGACTGCAAAGATCATCTTCATTTATTTTTAGAATGTATGTACACTTTATCTTCTCATATCAGGACTATTTCTTACTGGGCAATCTCTCAGTAGTTTTAATTTGGTTTTGCTTGGAATATGTAAGAGTAACATGTAATAGCAATATTTGGGGAGATCACTCAGGAGTTTGAATTTCTAGCCAACACCCACATCTGAATTACTGCCTCTGAGTGGAGAGAGAGACTTTTGAGCCCTCCAAGGCTGCCAGAGCATTCATTTTGGTCCCCTCCACCCCTGCTTTTTTTCCTTCTATTTTTGATAGGCCTAAAATAAATATTGCCGAGGTATCCAAGAATCCTTGGGGGGGGGGGGGGGGGGGGGCAGTTTCTGAGTGTATCTCCTTACATGGCACTTATCACAATAGTGCTTGTGCTAAACATTCCTCTTCTACGAGCCAGCACAATGATATTTAGTTCCTTTTTTATTTCTTAGAAACGCTTTTTGCAACACTTTAAAACTGCCCAAACCCTCAGTTTTTCTTCCACAACAAGTTTAGAAGAGAAGAGAGGATTGCAGCAATGAATAACTCCAAGAAAGTATGCTGGCATACAAAGAATCTTATATAAGAACTCAGATTTTTTTTCTTCCTCCCTTTTCTGCCCAACCCCTTTACTGTGTTAGTCAAAGCCTTTGTTTTAGCAATAGCCCAGCTGGATGCTACTTCCTCTGCTTAAGTGAAGTTCAAGAAACCAGCTGCTGCTTAAAAGAAAACTGCTTATTGTTAAGTTCCCCTTCTTCCCCCTGCCAAGGTTAAACATGTCCCTCCTCCGTCAGCGTCTCCAGTGTAATGTGTCCCTAGATATTGTGGGGCACGCCTTCAAGGATATAAACCTAGTTTTTACCAAGTTATCTGCTGACGAGGCAAAAAGATAGACAACAGTTTCTAAAGTTGACTTAATGTTAGCCAGCCACGCCAAGATCTGTTTCCCTTCCTTTAGAGGATTTTTCCTATTCACAAATGTAGTGCAAGGTGAAATTCTGGCTCTGTGGAAGTCATTGAGGACTTCTAGGAAGATGTTCATTTTAGTTTTCTTACTCTTGCCTGACTCTCTTTGTCACTGTTGTGACGAGTGGTATTTTTTTCTCCTCCTTATAACTCTCTTAAGGTGCTGTATGAAATATTATATTTTGGAATTTTTAATATAAGAATTTGCATGATAGCTCCCCAAAACTTCTTAGTCCAGTGATTTACCCACACTTACATCCAGTAGGAAGTGATTGGCAAAACATACATTAATATCTTCCTCCTGTATGCAAACAGCTACTTTTAAAGAAGTGCAGTCCTTAATTCCATGATTGTGTATGTTTTTATCCCCGGCCATGGGTGTAGTAAAAGAGGAGGTGCCTTTTTCTGCATCTGTGCTAATCAGTGCAATGCCTTATTTAGGTACCAGGTGTAAACCTTATGCTAATTTATTTCCCAGCCTGTATATTTATAGTTCTTTTACCATGCTGCCTGAATGTTTCACAAAACAATAAACAGGGTACTCAATGGGCATGGCTCAAACTGCTATGACCATTTTACAACTGAAGACCTTATGTACAGAGGGATTGCAGCCATAATCTTCAACAGTTTTGATTTTGTAAAATATCACCTGTGCCTAGATTGGTTCTGCATAACCATAGCACTGAATTTGGAGGTAAACTCTGTATTCATGTAGGGAGCTGAGATTGACAGAGCTCCAAAACCAGGCATCTTTATTAGCTATTTTAGAGTTGGATGGAATAAAATTGTGCCCAGAGCATATTAATGTATTTTCAGTGTTACTCTTTTATACTCTCTGAACAATACTTTTCATTTTACTTCAGCTATCACTGTTAATGTCCTAAGCTTCTGCTGAGAGTGTGCAGGAGAAGAGAAATAGGTAGCAACCAACTCTCACACTTAAGAGGCCTGACTAGTAGGGTTGATGATGTAACCAAGGCAAGGACAGTCTCCCTCTGTTTAGAGTGACAATTCTGAAACAATCCTTTCTCTAAAAAGAAGGTTCATTTACAACATTTCTTCAAGCTTTCCTATAGTAATAAAGTGGTGTTTCAAAAGAAAACATAGTCATCATTTAAGTAAACAACACCAAACTGCAGGCTAAAGAGACAAAGGGGGGGACTAGATGAGGGTATACAAGCATCCTTAATTCTGGCATTTCTTGGGTTTTGAGTCTTTGCTTCTGTAACGCTCTTTTACATATTTGTATGTGTGGTTTTTTACATTTATTTGCAAAACACATATGCACTTTTGTATGCATACATACATTCACAATGATAGGAAATCAAGCTTAGTACTTTAGCCCTGAATCCAGCTTTTACTGTTACGAGCAATTTCACTTACTTCAGGGATGTACATAATTTGGCCCTGGGTTTAGCTGGTTCTCATCTTTAAGTAGTTTCAGATATACTATTTTCTTCAGGGAGATCTGTTCTTTGGCTTACCTTGACTGCATTTACTAAATTTGTGTTAAGTCTCCAGTAAAGTGAAGTCTACAGCAATGTCTGAAGCCTATCATAAATTCCTTTATCAGAGTGATTTCAGTAACGTACATGCTGTTGTGTGATTACTGACACACGATTTGATGACAGAAGAGTTTAAGTGTTACTGTCACCTCCTAGTTTGTACAGCATCACATCCATTCAGAGTCAAGGGAACTGAAAGGTGAAATTAAAGGCTTTTCCCAGACCTTTCAATAGGTTGTTTCCCATGTAGGAATGGATATGTTATATGTAATGTTGATATGGTGTTTCACTATATCCAGCATTCTGTGTGTTTTCAAGAGTGCATAATAAATAGCATGTAACATGGGAAGCTTGTGTTGAGCAGGGATTGCTGTAAATATGCAGCACACATCCTTCACAGTATTATTTGCAGCCTGGCATCTATCTTGGCTTTGTATCCTCTCCTGAGGACATTGTTCCTGAATTCACATCGCTCCTAGAGAACCACAACAGGAGCAACTTTGTCTCTCCAGTGGAATCCTGAGAATGCAATCTGAAGTGTCAGTGTAAGTTTATCTGTGGCAAACCAAAAAGAATAAGTGCTGGCTTTTTCTAAACTTTTGTCTGGTCTTCCCACCTGGCCAGTGGGAGATAGTGTGCTGGGCTACCATTTAATATGCCTCTGTGTTGCACACAGTGAATTTACCATGTACTTTCATTGAAGTGAGAGGGGAGTGAAGCTATGTTTATTGAGTCTTTGAGGTAGTCCTCAAAAGCTAAAAAGAATTCCTGTCCAACAATAAGTTAATTTTGAAAGCACTGTGTTTAACTGTAGCTACTCTGTTATTCTTAAAGCATTTAAGGAACTGCATATGAACTGTAGTTGAAGATTTTTAAAACTTGGTTACTTAAAGCCAAGTTCCTAAAAGTTAGCTAAACAAATGGGCAAGTTGTTGAGAAGTTGTTTATGAAAATTCCAGTGTCTGAATCCACTGTGAGACAGAAATTTATGTATTATTTTAAAATACCTGACAGTCATTTTCTACAGAAGGTTTTGATAAATTAATATTGCATCATAATGTTGTTTATTTCAAGTCAGTTGTCCAAAGCAATGCTAGATGTTTCAAATCCATCAATACTTACCACCTTGCTGCTCTGTTCAGTAATAAAATATATGGATGGTAAAAGTGTTGATGCTGGTTTTTAGCCATTCCCCAGACTATTCCATGAATGGGGAGAAAAGGAATAAATCTAGGAAGACCAGAACTGTGAAACTCAGTAATAAGGGAATAGTTTTTTTAAAAAATGCTTGCTGTGATGTATCATCTCAGAGATAAGTAGTTCACAAAAATTATCTACTAAACTCTCCAGAAGAGAGCCAGCACAGCAAGTCATGTAGTTCCCTGAAGACTGTGTAATGAAGAAATGACTTTTCAAGCAAAATTTAAAGAAAAACACATCCCCATTCTCCATTTTACACCCAAAATCACACTTGAAATATGGTCAGTTCAGTTAAATGATGGATACCTATTCATAAATGGAAGCTACGATTTTAATACTTTCTAATTGCCAGAATGCTATGCATAGCATGAGCTAGAAATATTGAAATATGGTCCAAATATTTTTTATGAATGTGCTGACTGCAGGAGAACTAAGCCCAGTGGAAACTGAACAGTGAACTCTGTGTCTCATCTGTGAGACAGTCTGCAGGTAGGAATGAATTACATCATTTGCTAAGAAAAAAACTTACCTGATTTTCCCTATGGAAGAAATGCTGATCCACCCCACCAGGACGGTGCAGAGCAGCTGATGCCTTAATGAGAACTGTTCAGGAGTGTGTTACACTTTGGTCTTGGATCCCCAGATAAGTGATTCATGGAGCCTACTGAAAAAAGAAGAAACAAACAGGATAACATTACACTTAGATTTATGTGCATTTCTTATTTCTGCAGTTTAAGCTAATGGTAATGGGATGTGTAATCTTACCAGTATCTGTAGTATCTGTTTAACCTTATATATTAGTTTTCCTCTGCCACACAGAAGCAGCAAGTTTCTTTCTGTTCACAGAGAAATCAATAATGCAGAGTCTAACTGTATAATTAATGAAATTTCTTGGGTCTGGAAAATACTGTTCAGTAAGTTTATTCCTCGGCTACTTTCCTTCTTCACGCTCCCTCCCTCATTCCAAGGAATTCTGTGGGGTCTGCCTCAAAACGTAACTCTGCTTAGAGAGTCTTTACTGCCTGCAACTCTCCACAGATAAATAACCATCACAAGGCTAGTGATACTCTTATCGTTACTTCAACAACTGAACTCTACTTTTATACCAAGGAAAAGAATTAGTACAGCTATGAGTAAAGAAATCATCTAGTGTTCTGCTAGCTGAGCATACCTTTCTTAGGTATACAAAAAAAAAAAAAAAAGCAACTACTTTATAATTGAACATATAAATCTCAATAAAGTGTCATAAAATTAGATGACATTGAATGATGTACTTCCAGAAAAAAAATGAAAAAAGCATTCTGGCAACACAATGGTTGATTTTCAGGTTATTGTTTCTGTTTTTATTAGGTTTTACATAATTCACTCTTTTTTTATGATTTTATTTAATGTGTTTGAAACAAAGGTTTTCTTTCTCTTTGGGATTCAGTGAGAGGGAAAGGCTTTTAGAACTTTGTAAAATTTTAAACAGGTTACAAATGAGGAGTGATTGATTTAGTATACACTAGAATTTTTCTTCTTCTGCATCCCAAGTAGGAATCATGTCAGAGTATTTCCTCTATTTGGGATAGAAAAAAAAAGTTCTTTATCCTGTCTAACAGTTTTGCTTCCAGTCCTCATCAGACTAATAAGATTGCAGCCAGTAGTGAAAACAGAAAACATAATTTTCTTGGACTTCAGGAGAAGATTCAATTTGTGTATTTGTATAAAGGCTTGAATCAGTATTTTGTCCTACTCAGTTTAATGTTTTGTACATAGACGATAGCATCTAATACCAGTACTATAGCCATTTACTTGATCAGTGTCTGGTACTGTTAAACACAGTACATTAGCTTCATGGCTGGTCTAAGTAATCACAGATCCATTGATTCAAGTGAGTTTTGACTTGCTCATACCAGTGAATAGGTTATTTTTTTATATGAGATCATATTACCAAAAGCTTGCCAAGAACTTAATACCATGCTGGAGTTAGATTTGTAGAAGTTTACTACGTCTTGTGACCTCAATTTACTTAAACTTACATGTTTTCTACTCTGGTAAGACATAAATAAACCATCACTGGAACACTACACAAGCTGCAGAGAGCACAGTGCAACTCAGGACACTTCCATGGCCACCCCTTTCCAAAGGATAAGCACCTTGTCCCTCCATAAGCCGAGATCACTCTGGCAAAGGTCCAGCCACTCGTGTTGTGATGGAAAGAAACACTTGGAAGAAACCAGTTCACTGTCCAGGATGTTTAATATTTTTTCAGTAAAACAAGACTGCATTTAACTAAGTTGAAAGGGCTAACTTTTAAGCCTCACCAGGGAAAAAAGTGGTAAGACTTGCCGTGCTGGCTAACACAGAATTTAGTGACTATGAAGGGCAGAATACTTAAACCAGGTCCAACCTGTCTCACTGTGTTTTAACCATCATATCATCTAGTTTCTGTATAATTAAAATTATGTGGGGGGGTTTTTTTCATTATTTAGTAACAGCCTGAATGGCATCTTCCTGGGTTTGGTTTTATTTCCATGGTATAGTAGAATCTCATGCAACAGACCTGAGGAGGTCTGAGATCCCTGTTTTGCTCGCTGTGAAGGGGCTGCCTTGAGGCCTTAGAAGAAGTACAATGAAGTATAACATGCTCTTGCAGTCACCAGGTGGTGAGTGGACCCTTACTGATTGTTGCCAGACTGCCTTTAGGGCTCATGGGGAAACCTTTGATACTACACTTAGACTCTTCTTCTGGCGGGATAGATTTAACTAAAGTTTGGTGGCCGGAGGAGAAGGGCTTCTGCTTTCACTCAGCTGTGGAGCATTATATCATTGACATTGGGTCAAAATTAATTACTTTGCATTTTTTATGGTTTATTGATGTGGAGTTTATGGAATTTAAAATTTAATATGTTTAGTAAAAGCAATTGTTTTTACTGTCCTGGTAGGAGTAAGACTGCTCTCTCACTTATAAGTAAAGATAATAAGAGAAGTGCAAAAGAAGCTGATTGTGCTGGCTCTGATGCCTTGGTAACTTGCACTAAGGTGGAAATTCACCCCAGTGCTGCACCGATTTCAAAACCAAAAAGAACTTGTAAGGTGAAAAGACTAAAAATGTTCCACAGTAGTAGTAAATTGCTTGTGGTGTTAAAATGCTAGCTAGGCAGTACATAAAAACAGTGCTTTAAATTATACTCAAATACAGGAATTATTTCCTGCCATGGGCAGAGGCACATTCCTCGTTCTTATGGTAACTTTGCTGCACAAGATGTCTTATGATTGAACTTGCCAGACTGATGATCTTTCCTTCTGCTGTCCTATTGAAGTACTTTTAAAATCTCTTTATATTCTGTAGAGTTTAAACAGTAAAGTGACATGTAAGTCACTTGCACATACCCTCAGAAAATGCCCATCATTGAGTGCAGTCTATGCACTTGCTCACAGGCTGACTTCATGCTTATAAGAACTTGATCTGAATGATTTGACCAGAAAGCACTTTGAAACTAGCAAAGCAATGTCATCCTAAAAAGTACCATATTAAATACCGATAAAGGTCTGTTTCTAGCAAAGTAATTAATTTAGTAGCAGGGTAATAAATGTAGAAAGAGAAAAAGGAGACAGAAAGCTAGGAGTTTTCTTTCTTGCTCTGGCATTGTGGTTTTGTTTTACTTCCTGAACTACAGCAGCTGAAATAATTTTATTGTTTTATTCCTGCTCACTGCAGACATCTAAACATGTTTTGGTTGGCTTCAAAGTTAGAATGAAAAAAAAAGCCCACCTGATGGGGGAATGGAAACATTTTTTTTCTAAAAGGCATTTGAGGTTCTGTGAGTCAGTGTCAAGTTTATATTTTTTCCAGTGTACAATAAGTGAAACTAAATGTGATGCCATGTCACAAAAGCAAAATGCGTATATTTTGAAAAATACTTCAGAAACAAAGATGGTTATGCATTTTTGTGAAATTACTTTAGAATATTCCTCTACCGTTTTCAGTTTCAAGTGTTCTCTTAGGAGGATAATCTTGTATAACCATAATGTCCTAATACATCACATGAATCTGCATAAAACTCCAACTAACATAAATACCTGCACTTTGAAAGACTGAGGGGTTTTGTTTGGGTTTTTTTGTGTAATGTTTGGTTTTTTTAATCTGCAGTTTGAAGTCAATCTGTTTATGTAGGTGAACATCCCTGGCTTTGTTTCTAATATTTCAGTGTGATCAGAAAATATATACAGGTAAAAGACCCAGTAAAAAAGGTCCCATTCTGCAGTCAAATCTATTCAAATTGACCTTTCAATTGATGCAGAGTCTGTAGATCCATCTGACTAGAGGCTTGGAACGATAATGAGCTTTATTCACTACATGATATTCTAAAGGAGGTTATTATTTTTTTAATACCCACTACATTCTTGAAAGCACAGGCTTTTAATGAAAGCTTGTGGTTGCTCAATGGAATTTTTTTACTATGTTTTAACATTTGATCTTCATTGTTGCATATTAGCAGATGTCACAAGTCATTGATAGATGCAGAGGGAAAGGCTTTGAAATTCTTTTTCAGAGTTTGAAGACTTGTTACACACAAGTTATGTGACCCCCTGTTCGTTTTTGTTTTTTCCAAACATTTTTGTTTAAATATTTTCATACATTAGTGTTAGTTCATGAGTCCTAAGTGAAAAATTTCCAGAGCCAAGTATGAACTGAAAGCTTGAAACAAGGTAATCTGCAGTTTCTTTTCCAAAATAAAGTGAAAATAAACATAACCTTTATATTTTATGCTATCATTCTTCTTTCAAGCTGCTGCAATCATAGTTTCAGTCTTTCTCCTGATGATGCCTATATCGCTTTCTTCATTATTCTTTTAAAATAGTTAGTATAATAATGCAATTATTCTTCAGATATATTGCCACATTCACTAGGATAATGATCTTTTAAAATATCCATTTTGTGTATGTCTTTGTATATGTATATATATCATGTAAGATTTTGTACCCTATGAAAATAAGAACTGTCCTACCAGGTAAGATCAGTGGTCATTTTGTTGCTACTGACACCATGCAATAAAAGAGGCTATTTAGAGAGGGCATGTAGGTGCCACTTTCTGCAATCTATTCCCTTCATATTCCACCAGCATCCAGAATTGTAGAAAGATGTTAAAAGGGACCTCTGTGCCTTATCCCTTTTACTATCTGCTTGTGTATCTATTGTCCATGAATGTTTCTAATCTCTATTTGAAGTAGCTGATACAGTCTGCCTCCACAACTACAGCAGCAAATTCCTGAAGTTCACTAATCACTGTGAAGAAACACATTTTACTACTTTGACCAAGTGTCCCAGTTCTAGTATTGCAGGATTTAGAGTACAGCAGTTCCACATTCAGTTTATCCACCATCTTCATGATCATGTTAATCTCACTTTTATTCTTTCTCAGCCCCCAGATTTTAGTCTGTTTCATCCCTATGATCATTTCAGTTTCCCTTCTCTGTACTCTTTACCTCCACTGCATCCTTCTCAAGTTGTATAGGCCAGAACTGTTCATGATATTCAAGACGTGGAAACACCAAGATTTTATGTAGCAGCAGAGTAGTACCCTCAGTTTTTTTCTCAGTGACCTTCCTGATGCTACCCAACATTTTGCTGGCTTTTTTGAGCGCTGCTGCACCTTGAGCCAATGATTCAGAGAGCTGTCAACAAAAGCACCAAGATGTTTCTCCACAGTTTTAAATCTGTTCCAAGTTCAGCATCATGTAGATGTGGTTTCAGATGTTTTTCCCCTAAAAAGAAAGTGTTCTCACTTTGCAGTTATTATGAAGCTTGTCACCACCTTTTTGCCCACCCAGTTTGAGTGATCCTTTTTGGAGTTCCTTAACCATTAGCATAGCATCTGACTATTTGAAAGAGCTTAGTATGATCCACAGATTTGTGCATTTCACTGTTCGCTCCCTTCTCCAAGTCATTGATAAAGATGTTGAGTAAAACTGAGCTCAGAAGTGATCCTTGGTGGCACCCCACCAATAAAGTGACATTTTTCTGCCAGTAATAAAATACTGATTTGTTAAGGATCTGTCAGGATGAAATAGCTTTATTCCTGTATCAAGTTCTTCTTATACCAATTCCTCTAATCCTAAAGAAGTTCCCTCAAAAAAAATCCTCCCCTCCTTGCATTATTCTTGCCTTATTTTCTCTAGGTGTGATGCCACGCTGACTTGTGCACTCTTCCCTCTTCACCTGCATTTCCTCAGCTACTTCTTGCAGATACTAATAACATTTCTTTTGCTACCTGTAGTCACCTTGTTCAAATGAAAAATGCCACATGAGGCATATTCTTAAAAATAGTCTTTCCTCCAACAGAGTTTACTACCCTACCTGTTGTCCTTGTCAGTGTACATTGGAATACCTCACAAGTGTTCCTGAGTTTTGGTTTGGACTAAAATAATGCTATCACTATTATTTTACAGATGTAGAAATGGAGCATAAAAAAGTCAAAAAGTTGTTTAAGTTAATTTTTTCTGTTTCCACTGTGGGATGACAAACATACACTCACCCACTCACTCTGGGTGTCAGGGGACAGTTGTCCTCCCAGGTGGTCAGGGTGAGATTTATCTTTACACTGCTGTTGGTGTATGGCATAGCATAATGGGTAGTGGCAGTACAGGATTTAGGCTGAATCATTTACTCTGCGCCACTGTCCTGGATGGTAATGTCCCATTTTCCATCATTTGTCTTGGTGCCCTTATTCTGGGTAAGAGAGAAGTTGCAGTCCTTTGTGCAGTGGACTTTCCACTCTGAGAATCCTGCACACATATTGTTGCAAGTCAGAGTTGATGTGAACTTGAGTTTACGTTAGCCCCTCATTTCTTTCAGATGAATAAATAAAAAGTAGTTTTGAAGGTATTTTAATTCAAAGATTTGCTGAAATTGTTGAGCAAGGTATGTTTGCAAACTTCCATGAACCATGGCCAGGTCGTAGTTTCTGAGGTTAATTTATTCCATCTGTTTGGTAGCATTATCTGCTTCTAATGGCACCAGATGGCTGAAAATCTTGTAGTGGTAAAAATACCAAGATTCTAGTGTAAATTCAGTGTTTCCACCTTGTAATTTCTCTCTCTTGTGCTTTGAAGCATGTTAGATTTTCTGTTTAACCTGGAATTAAACTTTTCTGACCTGGATCCGTTCTGTCATCTCTTTAGGTATTTTTCAGAAACATCTTTCCTTCTCAATTTACAAAAAAAGTGGTATCACTTAACCTATTTCAGTAACTGTCAAAATAGGAACTTTACTGTATTCATGCACATACACATTCCTTTTTCAGTTTATCTTATAGTGCAACACATTCTGTAAATTCCTGACACACACATCTTTCTTTTTTATGGGCATTCTGCAGAGAAGTAAACTGCCAGGCTATTCTGTAATCATCTTTGATGTTGCAATAAATGCTGTGTTCTTTAAAGTTTTTTAACCTTTAACCAGCTAAAGAACAAACCAAAGAAGCAGATTTCTAGATAATTTAAAAAGACTATAGACACAGTAGATAAGTTGAAGTCTGTGTTTGCTGTGTATCAGAACACTTTCCCTCCATGGGAAGATAGAAATTCATTGAGCAGCTAGCAGGCAAACTTAACTCAATTTAGAGACCTCATCAATAAAATAAATGTGTATTCAAAATGTGCAATTATTTCCACATAAAAGCATGTATTTACAGGACTAATATTTTAAATTAGGCATGCTTCAGTATGCCCAGTGGCATACTGGATGCCCAGTGAATCTATGCAACCTGAAGTCTCCATATGTATGCACCAAGCAGCAGGTGCAAATCTGATCTCACAAAACCTTTGCCCAAGTCAGAGGTCAGTGACTGTTGGTAATGTCCTCGTGGTGTCACTTGATGTGTGTGTCACCCCTTGTTGCTTCAGGGGAAATCCAGTTGCTGATCCAGTTTTAAAACCTACTAACATTTTACTGAGTTTTGGAGGGAGTTCAGCCTTACTCAGTCCAGAGCAAAGTCCTCATCTGTAACCTGTAAGACACTTGCCATCTCTATAGTAATCCAAGACACCTTTCCCTCCGCTTTCTTTCCCAGAAGCAGCTTGGCTAGTGATTAAGTCATGCAGGGGACAACCTATGCTTCAGACAGAAAATCTTCCTGTACCTGAAATTCCTGAAGATCACATTGTACCAAACATTAATTGCCTTCCTTTGGAGGTATAAATTTAACCACCATTGGTTCAAACTTGTCCATACCTTTGGAAAGAGATAAGCACTGTCTGTCAGTGAGAGTAAGAGCCACCCTGAGGATCAGGCACTGAGAGTGAGCCAGCACAGGCCACCCTCCCTGTCTGGCACAGACCCACAGGGTCCAGATGTGACAAGCAGAGATGGGTGCTGCTAAGGGTGTCCATCGAAAGCCCCCAGTGTGGTGAGGCAATGAACCAGGTCCAGGGTTCATTCAGGAGCCAGGGCCAGAGGTGCACCCCTACAGCCCTGAGCTGAACTGAAATGGGGTCCCATGGGCAGCGTTGAGGGGTTGTTCCTCCCCAGGGGAGGTTGGGCAGGGACATCGGAGCCTGTAAATGCCCTCAGGGCCTTGATTCTAACACTAGCAATTTTGTAAGTGCAAAGAGGGTTAAATGCTAAATTTGAGGCTACGGAGAGTGACAGTGCTCAGCTCAGCAGACTCCTTTACTGAGATAGTCTGTCACAGTCTTTATCTCCCCATATCAGATCACGTGGTAGCTCTCTGTGTATATGTTGGCCTCTTACCATTTGCTGAATAGGAGGATCTGTACATATTTTAGTTATTTTGAAGTAGATGTATTTATTTGAATTTGTATTAATCGTGTTGTATGTTCACCTTTTTAGTCTTTATTTATAGTTATAATTTCATTCTCTCTTTTTGTTGTGGGTTTGCTGAGGTTTTTTCTGCATGAGAGCAAATCAAAGTATGAAACACTGGATTTGTGAGTGGAATAGTGGTGTGCGCAAGAGACACAAGAGAGAGCATATGAAGGTTAAGTTTCCCTCTCTGGCAGCTGTTCTCTAGCAGAGCAGATTATCTGGTTTCTACTTAGCAACAGAGGCTGCACAGGGATTTGCTCAGAGTATTTACCTAGGGTGGAAGCTCTGCCCATAAACTGCTCTTCATACTGACCTCCATCTCCCCATGACAAGGGAATTCTGATGTTGTCGTGTTTTCACAGAGAGGTTTCAGGAAAAGCACTGAAAATCTTGAGAAACTATTATATATTACCACTACCTAGTGAAACTGTTAACTGTTACCTAGGACAGCCTAGGAGTATGCAAGGTAGTGTAAGAGGAGATGAAGAGAGGACACAATTTTGTGTTTGACCTTGCACCAGACGTGAAGTTAACAACAGGTCTTTCAGTCTTGTCTCTTCCCAAACAGCTTGATTCAGTGATAATTTTGTGTTGTCCTTTCTGAATGGATACACTTCCTAAAGTGTAGGTGAGCATCTCTTTCATTGTTGCAGTCAATGTGATGAAGATTGCTCAATGGCAAATAGGCTGAGCACCTGTAAAAAGTGAGGTCTAACGTGCAATCCCTGGAGTTTAGCAAAGTGTGGTGGTTCCTGAGGCTCCAGCAGCAGCTCCAGCACTTAGCAAAGGCTGCAACTAGCTCACATTAGGCAGCAGATGCCCTGCAAGCACTTTTCCTAGTGTTGCTTTGACTAGTTGTCTTGCTGTTTCTCCCTGTGTATCCTAACACTACCCCTTCTTGGCACATACTGAGTGCCTGTGCAGAGGAGCTTTCAGTCTGTGTTACTAAGTACAGTATGGGTGGAAGGTTGGTCTGTCATTGGATCTTGTTATGGTATTTTATTACAACTAATAATAATATACCTTTAGGCTCAACATATTTTTTTGTGTATGTACAGTCTGAAGGACTGTGCTTGTATTCGAGGAAATGAGCATTAGCATGTTAATGTGCCTATCACTGTTAGAGTACAATGAATTAATTAATACCTGTAAGAAAAGAGGGGTCCTGAAGAAAAAGCTGGAATTAGATATTTCTGTATGGAAAGATTTCTTAGCTTTAGAGCAGCAACACATCTATTTTTGCTGTCATAATTATTTTGTTCTGGCTCAGCCAAGTTCCCAAAAAGAAAGTCTCTTTGGTGAAGACTGCAAAATAATACTATGCTGTTTTTCTTTCATGTGAGTGGAGACACAGTTACTCATGTCTCATTTTAAGGAACTTGAAATCCTCAGCCAGGTTTTGTTAGTACAAATGCAACTATTTTTTACTATTCAGAACATCATGTTCATGTAAACTGTAGACTTTGAGTTATTTCTGGCATCCAGGGCATAGTTTGTGAACTGATATGACAGTATCTCATATAAATTTTCCATCTGGATGATCACAGTGCAGTAGAAGTTTCTTGCTGTGTTGTCAAGCTAGAACCAACTGTTGTCACTGGCTGACCTTTGTTTTTAAGTACGTGGGAACATTACTGAAACGCTTCACATAATAGAGAAGAGCTGTTTCTCTGGTAGTGAGTATCTTTATGTTTCCAAAGACTTCATTCATCTCCTTCTTTTGAATGGAGCACAGGATTCCCTGTCCTCTCCCACCACAAACTTTCTAAAAGTATAAATGAGGCAATTTCTTACCACTTAATCTCACAAAATGTCCTATAGGAGTCAGTGGCCTGGTCTAATGAACAAAAGTTAGTAAATCAAGGCCTAAAACAAGGCCAGAGAATGTTTTATTGTGCTCTGACTTGTGTAAAATTGCTGAATACAAAATACTGTGTGCTGCTAGGTGCATCAGTGAATAATTATTTTCTTCCTTAGTGCAAAATGATTGAGTTGGTTATAAGAGTAAGGAAGTATGAAGAACATGCAAAGAAGCACTCTGATGGGAACATTAATTATGAATGAGTTATTGATGAAAGTAAGGGAGATGCTAGCCAGCTAGAGACTGGAAAATTATCAGCTCCAAAGAATAAGAAGCTTGTACTGAGAAATTGGTAAAAGCCCTCTGTTTAATGCTCATACTTTGTTTCCTGAGTTTCATTTGGTGATTCCACTTCAGAAAAAAAAAATAGCTGGGAGGGAAGTAGAAGTCTTTTCATTCACCCCCACTTTTTTGCTTAGGCAAAAATAGCAATTTAAAAGCAGTAAAGAATATCTGGTAGCAACAGTTTCTGTAACCCACAGAGCATCATAAATGGAATATCTAGGCAGTTCACATAGAAGCTGGCCCTGCTGCAGCACAGTTCTCCAAAGCTCATTTACACATTACAGGGAAAGAGGTTTGAAAGCTTTTGGAAAATTCTGGTTTACTTCTTTCTTAATAAATGCACAAATGTTCACGTCAAACTCCTACTAGCCAAGTTAATTTACATCGTAATGAATGCTTGCATAACTTTTTGTACCTGTATGCTTTGCCTTCTTTCCTTCTACAGTGTCTACTACTCTGTTTATGGGCAAGTACAATTTTGAGCTGGAATAAGGGGCAGGTTTTTCCAGTGCCGAACGCAAGACACCTCTCCTTTCACAGTCTGGTGCAATGACAAAAATTTGTTGTTGCATGGGGAGAGAGGAAAGCACTACACATCTGTGCTTTCTTTTCTTACAAATTCTGAAAATATAAACAGTTAGTGAAATTTAATTCTAAAATATGCTCATGTATTTCTGCTGTCGTGCTTGTTTTGGTTCATTGTGCCTGGTTCTGATATGTGTGACTAGAAATAATATCTCAACACATTTCTTTGTCTGCATGGCTTTTATACAAGTAGCTCATTGGTAAAGACATTGTAGTTTCCTCCTGGACTGCAACTGACAGTTCCATAGATCTGAGAAGACAACTTCTGCCTTTTGGTCAGTCAATTGTATCCCTAGAAACAAAAAGCACTGTTGCAGTATATCATGACTGTGATATAAAGTGTTGCCCACTCAGCTAATTACTTCTGGTTGTTTTTTTCAGCAATAAAGAATAATTTCTCAGAAAATGGTTGCCGGATGAGTATTTTGTCCCATCATTTTCATTATCTTCCTTAACTGGGTTCCTTTTCCTTCTGATACCACTGCTGCTGGGCCAACTGGCTGCATTCCCCAGAGTATTCTCTGTTAGTTGTGTAGCATCTGATGCATTTCTCTGTGTGCTCAAAGACATAAACTAGATGCCCAGACAGCATAAGAAAACAGGAATTATAAGGACAAGAAAGGTTCCAGAAACAGCCTAGGGGCTGAGGAGACGCTTAGGACATGTACCATCTCTGTCTAAGCTCCTTGGTAGAATACAAACAGGCTAAAAGTTGTTCTTAGAAGTTCTGAAGTGCCTTCAAAAAGTATATCGTTAGTTCTAATTGGAAGATAGTGTTTATATTTTTCCTATAAGAATCAGAACAAAGGAATATTAATAGCTGCCTGCACATTGTAACATTTTCTGCATAATGACATCTTGCAGGCTTGATATAATTTTCTGCCATGTGCATCAGGCCATTAAATGAGAGGTCTTTAAAATTATCTCACCAGAACAGTTCTTTTTTTCAAACAACACCAAAAGAAGATGAGATCAAAGAATTTCATAAAAGGCGCTTTTCACAGCTTATCTGTCATCAAATGAAGGTATTAGGGAAATGGCCTGAGAAGCTTTTCCTACTTGATACCTCTTTTGAAGTGACTAGAACTACAAAACACACCATTTCTGCAGAGGATTCCAGTTGTGTTTCTCCCTTGTATGAGAGGAAGGGCACAAAGAGCATATTATAGTAGCTGTCACACTTCTGGGGTCCCTGCTCTCAGGGTTGCTTGGGAGCAGGCAGGGACCAGGGTTACCACCCCAGGGAGCAGCAATCCTTCCCTGAGCTCACCGTGGAGCTTGTGGCTACCAATGCAGCAGCTTGGGGCAGTCTGAAAGATTGGCACCAGCTCCCAGAGAAGTCCAGCGACAACAGAACACATATCTCTCCAGGATAATTTGAGGTTAAAGGTTTTCCCAAAGTTAGAATTCTTCTTGTTTCAGTTCATTTCTAAGGTTAGATGATAGGGGATCGAGATGATGGAATGGCAATGCATATAATTTGTTCTGCATCTTCATTGCATGCAAATCATTCCACATATTACAGCATTAAAAATTTAATCCTGATCTAAACCCATCTGAACTAAAGAGAATCTTACCACTAAGCCCTGTAGATGCTATGTCAGAACATTAGATATATTACAGGTGTCACAGAAAACGTTCACATAGGCAGAAGGCATAATATCCATTAGTGACTGAGAAGAACAAAACCCAAAACTGTCATTCTTTTCTAAAGTGGGAAGAAACTAAAAAAAAAAAATGAAAGTGCTTGCACTCACATGATAATATTTTAGGGTCTTAATATGAAATTTTTCCACCTGCTCTTTCTGTGCTACATCGAATTAGTCTAAACTTTGTATTTTTAAAAAAATTGGATTAATGAAATTTTGAACCATATTTTCTTTTTACTTGCCCTGATATGAGCCTGATACACCAACTAATCGAATGCATAGCAAATTTGGTCCAGATAGTAATCTGAAAAAACAGTAGGAAGACTGTATTCAAACATCAGGTATTTGTAAATTACACAGGAAGAAGCTCTGGGTAAGGGATGTAACTTTCATCTGTTATTCTGATGCGTATACGTGATTGTTAGTTGCAGATTCTAGGGTATAGGTTTTATTCATAGCCATACTTTATCGTATTCCAAAATTTATGCTACAGGTGAAGACCTGTACATTTGAAAAGTGATGTTAAAGTCAGTGAATTTTTCTGGACACAGTAATGTGGGATTAGATTCTTTGAATAATTGAAACAATCAACTGAACTTCTCTAGAAGTATTAGTGCTAAGGGAATAACCAATGGCACACTTTTTCACTCTCTACGAATTTGGGACAGGATGGCTTCTCTTCATTTTGGACCGTTTTAGAGGATTGTTGGATCTGTCTTTGGAAAAATCATTAAACAAGACTTCCTTCTTGAATACCAGTCTAGGTAAAATCTAATCATCCCTTGACATCTTTTGAAAAGAATAGGTGATGTCCACGAGGTCCTGGCTAATGTTTCCTGCTTTGAATTTTAAGTTGTAATTTCCATAGTTCTGTGACTTACTGCTGGCACATAGTAAGTCCCCCACCCCCAGCCAGCCAGTTTATCTCAGTGTACATACACTAGCCATATTTTCCTTATTGACCAGAACTGTGGGATGCATTAGGGGCATGAAAAATATGTTAAAAACCCCATTCTGTTGTAGTATCAGTTGATATTCCACAGGGAGGCAACATAAATCTCCCATGACAAAAGCAACATACCAGGTCTGCTTTATGAAGATTAGAGATCTCAGACAAACATCTTGCTTAAAAACCCTTTTCCAGTGACTCACATTATAGATGAGTAAATGCTACAATGCAAGTCTTTACAGTAATACAGTGTAAAAGTTTTGAGACTCTCTGTACTGATTCTGAAAGCACAGTTTGAAAACTAATTGTATGCGATTTGTAGCTTTTTGTGGCCTTTTGCATGGTATGATATGATAGGGTAGAGAGGGCCAGCTATTCTTGAAATAATTTTCAAGACTTTAAAAGTGTTTTTTATCCCATAGGCTCTCAATTGACATGATGTCAGGGGTCTCTATGAACGGAATAGAAATATTTTGTGATCAGTTCTGTAAAATCAAGAAAAATTAGTAACTAGTTCTTTGCATAAGAAACAAAGGTGGAAAGTGCAGAAGTGTTTCTCTGAAGGTAATATGTAAATTGCAACCCAGCTACAAATTGATATTTTGAGTAAGATAAGCACAAGAAGTAATGCAAATGGTTTGCAGCAGTGAAAAGAGTTTCCAGTGGTCTTTTCTGTAAGTACTGAAATAGAGTGCCAGTGGAGGTCAAGGAATGCTTATCAGTGGTGATTTTTAAGAGCCGATCAGATTAATTTCAGGAACTAATGCAATTTTCTGACCTGCAAAGCAGAACATGTTCAAGGAATACTATTCACTACTGGCCGCTGATGAAGGGACTGAGAAGGGAACAGAGCATTTCTGGCACAGCAGGAGACCCCGCTGCAATAGAGTGCAGACAAACCCACTTGCCCTCCAGCAGACCACACTAGCAGAGACTTCTGCTTCTAGGTCTTTATGGGCCAAATGGAGTCTACTCAGCAGGGCTGTTCAGGTTCACGGTTAGATCACTGGCTCACAGTGCCCAGAGACTGCCTTGCAGCACTGAAAAGGTTAGTTCCCCTTGGCTTAGGTACAGCTGATCCTGCCTGTCAGCTGTGGGATAAGCTAGATGACCTTGCAAGACTTCTTTATCCAATTCTGTGTCTCTCCGATCTCTGTTTTAACTTTGAGTTCATTCTTTCTTCCAAGGGCAAAAAACTGGATTCAGAATCGAATACTGGGCAAAGCTGAGTAAAACTGAGCAATAAATCCCTAGCTGTAATAGTATTCACCATCTTGAGATAAATTTGAAGTGTCTGGTTGAAAAAAAAAATCCTTTAATACAAAATCTGAATGCATGCATTTTTTGTTAAGTGGAAGCTGCAAATATCCTGTGTGAAATTTAAGATAGCAGTTTCTATGTACAGGGCATTTATTCCAAGAAATATGGGATTCATAGAAATTGTTCCCTTCTTATTTGGAACTCTATGAAAGCACTGGTACAAAACAGGAAAAACAACACAATTAGCCCTGAGTATAAACACTGAAATCAGCGACAGATAATGTATTGTGATGTCCTGCTGAAGACTGTTACCATAAATTTCAAAAAGCAATCAAATGCACAGGAGAAAGCTTTTTGTTGTTTTTTTTTAGTGTTGTGCCTGGGTTTTCTCTTGTTTTTATATTTATCTCTCCTAATGCTGGGATTGTGGAAGATGAATCTGCCATCCTGGTTAGTCTTCTGCTCAGGGTGTTGAAGGTTTGCATATAGTTCTGTGTACAGTGTGGTAGCGCAGTTTCCATCAGAAGCAGGAAATGTTTTCAAGTTCTGAGGGGTGGGACAGTAACTGTAGTTTTAGGTAACTTTAAACAAACTTTTTGAGTATCCTGTTTAAATAGAGTTAAGTAATCACAGTTTTGTACTAGTTGGAAAAGAATTCCATACATGCATGATATGAATAAAATATCATCTTACAGAGCATACCAAGGTTGTGATGAATATTCATCTGACTTCTTGTGCAATAAAAGTTATATCTTTGACTTTGTTTTGCAACAAGTTTAGTGGCTAAACATATTCTATTACATAACAGTACTCTACCAGAACAGGAATTATTTTGTATCTAAGTTTGCCTGTGTTTAACATACATATTAGTTTCCTTGATATTTTAAGTAGCCTCTGGAGAAATCAAATTCAAATACGACTTTCTGAAATTGGGAGGAAAAAAGTCAACACACAAAGAACTTAACTTAGGGAACTAGTCATAATCAAGAAGAATTTTTCACAGTCAATTGTATGAAAACATAAATGAAGGAAAAAATGGTAGATGGGTAGTTGGAGTGAGCTGGTGAGATCTATCAGTTGTGAATTTTACTTGAGGAGTCCACGTTTGATGTCTTTCCTGAATTCTCTGGTTTTAAGCATTGCAAGTGTTGAACTGGGAGACAAAAAACAGTAGTGAAAAGATTTGTTCTCAGGCTTGTAGCATGGATGCACATCTTGGATTTGAAACTGGGAGATGGGTTGCATGATTTATTTTTGGTTTGTAGTATTTCAGTAATGAGGCTGTGCTGAACTGCATATTGGGTCCCCCAGCTGGTAAGACTTGTTTGAAAGGAAAAAAAAAGTTTATATTCAGATTGCAGTGATAATTGTACTTGGACTTATGTCTATTAATGGGTTGTCTTTAAGCTGCAATCTAACATTAATGAGATTTTAATTGGAAAACAAACAAAGGACAGAGAAGTTAATGGCTGATAACAATTTTTAAAAAATCTTTTAAGGGCTACACAATAATTAATGTAAACAATACATCAAAGTCTTTCCATGTCTAAGCTTTTATACAGCATTTACGTAGAAGCTTGTTCCTCAGCAATGGTATTATTCCACATCTAAACAACTAATAGACTGTATAGTGTCATCTGTTAAATCAAAATTGATTGGCAAAGATTATCTGATCTTACTAGTAGGGAGGTCTTGTTCATTAATCACACCTCCACAAAAAGGAGCTGGATTGAGTCTGTTACATCCTGCGAGTTTATTATTATTGACATTTCCCCCATTAAAAACTTACACATTATTTCAAAAGGAACAAAAGGTAGAAGCTCTATCCAGTGGAATTCATAACATCTAAAACCAAGCAAATATAAACTGGTGGGGAGTACACATCATATATAGGCTGGTGTTAACAAAACATATATAAATAAAACTAAAAATCAGAGAATGGTTTTGAAGAGAGAAGGTTATGGTAGTAATCAGAATAAAGAGTAGAGGATTAGTTAGGATTCGCTGTAGAGCTAAAGGGTGGCTATTTTGAATGTCAAGGGTATGAAAAACAAAATCAGGGCACAATTAAAGGAAGTGGAATGAGAGAAAAGATGAAACAAGATTTCTAGTTTAAGTGACAAGTGTGCTTCTCTAGACAGTGATAGGGACAGAAACTAGAAGAGGTTGCTATTAGAGCCTAGTTTTGAAAACATAAAGCATGCAGGAGAGTATCTCAATTAAGGAAATTAAAGAGGTGAGACTAGAATAATAGAGATGTTAAGACAGGTAGTTGTGCATTCCAGTACAGAAGTTAAAGCCGTAGTCAGAAAATACTGTGGAAATAAAGAGTGAAGTTGAGCTTTTTTTGTCTTGACTTCTAGCCTGTTTACTCCGTGTCCACTTTGCTTTTAAAATCTCTTATCCATGTTCTCTGCTCTGTTTTTCTTTCCATTTATTTATATATTCTCATTCAACCATACCTTTTGAGAAATTCAAGGAAAAGCAGGTATGATTAAGGGCTAAAATAAACCCTGTAAAAGAATCTAATTACTTCAGAAAACATATTGACTTACTTTGCAGTACTTTTTTTGCTTTATAGATGCCAAGATAGGATTAATCTATAATGTCTTTGTTTGTGATTTTGCCTTTTATTTCCGTTTATATAATTAAAGAGTTCACAGGACTGCTTTACATTTATTATGTTCATCAAAACATACTTCTCAAATGTTATGAAAAGGGAGTCCAAAAATAATGCAGTCCAAACTAAACCCATTCAATTTTCTCTTGGAACACAATCAGCGATAAAGTCATACCTTGTATCTCACTGTGCTGTCCCTTAATAATTCATAATTTTTAGGGCATTCCCTTTATATTCTCCCACTTCAATATCTGGATATGTGCTGGTGATACATGTAGAAAGATGCATATAATCAGCCATAATACAGTTGTTTCACAATTACTGTTTGAGGGTGAAATCCTCTCTGCACTGAAGTCACAAAGGTCTCATTGGATCACTCTGCGTGCATGCATACATTATGACAGAAAGGAAATCAAGTGTTAGAAACCTGTATTTTGATCATTAACTCTTCATGAAAGATTGGGAAAAAAGTTTAAGCAGCAAAAATCAAAACAGTATCTCTGTTGTTGAGGTTATAGGAAGCAGGAGAAAAAATGAACTTACCAATCTCAGCTCATATTCATAAAAAATTAATTTCTCTCTTCTCATGTATCCTCTTTTCATGTAAATTTGAGTCCCAGATGATCGTGTTGTTGTCCTGACCAACAAAAGATTAGAGAGTAGTTTAAAGAAAGTTGTTTTCATAGGGACTGAGTATATTTCATCCAAAAAAGATGGTACCTTCTTATGTTGAGACTCTGGCCTGCTGTGCATGTGTGTGTTTTGCATTTTATTGTTTACCCCATGCTAGAGGGTGAGAATTAGTATTTTTCTCCTCTCAAAATCAAACTCTTTCTCCAACTCATTGTAAACAGAAAACAGAACTTTCAAACTATTTGTTTTCTGTGAATTCTTATTAGGAAGCTGAAATGTGCACCCAGGAAAGCTGGAAAAGTAACTTGAAATATCTGTGTATAGCAGAAAAATGTAACAGCACAGCAATTTCAATCACTGAGCTGTTAATTCTGGTTTTAGTAGGTATACTTTTGAAGAGGTGGTGAACTAAGCTGCAGGATCTGCCAGAAATACCACTTCAAATTGAGAATGGGATGTGCATAATAAGGAAGATGTTAAAGAGGATAGGAGAGTTAGCACTCCCCAGCTCTGGGCATGGAGCTGCTGCTAAAGCTTTTGCTCAGACTGTCTATTGACAAGATATTCTACTAAACAATCCAGGTTAGATTTTTGGTTGGCTAAACTGGAAATGTCCTACAAAGGACAGAACCAAAATAAAAGTACTTCAGATGTGAACTAAACACAATTTCTGATATTTAGAATTGGCAGTTAGGTATCTGGCGATGTCACAAAAAATGTTGGTTCTGCGTGGATCAAACACAGAAGTATTTAATATAAAAACGATGCAATGTATATCCTGACATGTTAGGAAATGGCCCTGATCTAAACAGCTGTGTAAGCCGGATTTTTGGGGTTTTTGTGCACTGCCACTGTCAGTTGGAAGAGTGGTGGTATCACTACTGGGAGCAGCAGCTCCCGTCTGAGCGGCAAGTTGAGGATGACCGACTGGGAGTTACAGCTGTAAGACATAGCACAATCACTTTGCATCAGCATCGTTTTATACTTGTGATACAAGTGCAGCAAAAAGGTAGGAATGTTGGGAATGAGTATGGCTGCTCAGGGGAATGTGTATTGCAGCTTCCTTTTCCTGGTTGTGCCCACTCACATCCAGACAGTTGACTCTCAAAAGGTTAAAATAGCTATGTAAGAAGGTTCAATTTCAGCAAGTGTTAGGAGAAGTTACTTTAGCCAAATGTTAGTCTGATACTCCCCAGCCTGCGGTCCAGATGGGTTTTGTACTTGAAACTCTAAACTATATCCAAGGTATAGTTATAGATAATCTAAGGCAACATGTTTCAAAGGGACACTGCATCTTCTTCTTAGGGATGTTGTATCCTCTTATGCTACATTACAGTACCAATATAGCTATGCTTGTGATTGACTTTATCACAAAACTGACTGCATTTGGCGTTATCCTTAAGCTCTAGCTTCTGAAATCATAAGACCATCTGAGAGCTATCAGATTTTCTTTTAAAAGCAAGGCTGTAATTCTCATCAATTCCAGAGAGAAACCAGAGAGACAAGACAAGAACCCGTATTTTTGCTTAGAACAAGCAAAGAAGGTGATATTTAAAGGCTACACTAATGCCAAGAGATAAGCACTATGATTTTGAATGTTTCTTATCAGCGGTACTGAGAATTGTGAAAAGAACAAAGGCATGGCTCTGGAGCCATGATCTTTTGAGTGTATGATACAGTCAGAAGCTTTGATGCTATTCTTTAGTAGGTTTTCCTTACTACGGAATGGTAAGAAAGATGTTGGAAACTGTACCAAAGTTGTTAGCACTGTTTTACCAAGAATGCCAGTCCACTCAGATCTTGAATTTGATCCAGTCTGGCAGTTTCTGTGTTCCCAAGATACAGGGGGGAAAGACACAAGGTTTTTTTCTGCATCCTCTTTCTGTAATCAGCCAAACATTTGTAGCCTCCTCCAGGAAACATCCCTGATAAGTATAACATTTAGGCACTTAATGAGCAGGATTAATGCACACGCTTAAGTTTAAGGGTATTTTTAAGTCCTGTGCTTTGAATCTGAGCCGTAGAGTAGATGATTAAAGACAAACAGCAAACATTTATGAAATTCTGGACTCATATATATAAACTATGTAATCTGCAGGCTTGAATTCACTTGTGGGAGGTTAATTAACTTCCATGTTCTGTTGGTTTTGCTTGTCCAAAGCAACGTCACATCTTGTCTCCTTCAACCTTGCACACCAGACACTGTGAGCTAGAGCCAAACTGCAGTTTGATGTAAAAGTTGGAGAGGGGCTCCCATTGGTGCAGTCTTATGCTTACACACCTGTGTGTCATGTGACTGGAGAACGAAATGTTTGTGTCACGTGAGCTAATGGAGAGCGAGGAGTATATGCTCAGATCCATTCTCCACATCACATGATAATTACTTTTACCTCTGTCTAATCTCTCTTGGATGTAGTTGTAGATATTTTACCGTAAGGAAACAAAGAATGTGAAGTTTGACTTACAAACCAAGGGTGAATGGGCAAAGAGTTGATGATTTAGGGCTGTTAGATTAGGAAAAGCTATGAAATTTTATGAGAAACAATTATGAAAAATAGGATCTAAATTATATCAAGTGGATGTGTGTCATTTCTTTGCTTATGCCTTCATCTGCGCTGCCAGTTCAGATCATAAATGCTTCAAGGTGCCAAGCACACATTTAGTTTACTAGTGTTCTCAGTTCTGACTGTTTCACTGAGTGCTTAACTTTTATTTGGGTTTTTTTTCTGAAACACACCAAGATGGGGTGGTTCCCTGAGAATATCCGTTGCTGTTCTCTAGTTCATTTCTAGTTCTCCATCATGGAAATAGACCTGAAAATTTGAACTTTGAAGTGATAAGCATCAGAAGAAAATGAAAAGAACCTGATACATATTTTAATGATGTAATTATATTTCATTGTCTTATGAAAGTTTGAGGCAATTCAAAAAGTCATATGTGTTCGAAATTGACAGCACTGGTTTCTATAGTTTAACAATCCTAATTCATTTTTACATAATTTGGGAAAGGTGCTTTGCAGGCAAAGGAGCTGGTAAGAGATAAGAGAAGAAATAAGGAGCCTGAAATTTGCCCAGAAGCCTGTCAGTAGTTGACAGGATTCACTATCTCTTCATTGTTAATGGCTAAATTTTAAAAGCAACAGCATAATTTAAGTATCTCCATTATGATATAAAATTGATTCTAATTCCATATGTATATGTGTGGAGATTTGTGTGTGTGTTGCTTATTGCTACATGTTGATTCTATTCCCTTTTTCTCATTTCTCACTTCGAGACTCTTGTCTCGTTTTCTTTAGGTTTGGGGGATTTTGGTTGTCAGCTTTTCCTTTTTCAAAATTGTAACGTTTGTTTCTTTCACTGCTTGACGTAAATGCTCCAGTCACCTAAAGTGTAGCTTCAAGCAGTCCTTTGTGTGACTAAAAGAAATTCACTAAATAGCACTGTTTAATTAATTTCAGGACCGCCTCTTTTTCGTCATGGAATATGTAAATGGAGGAGACCTAATGTTTCAAATCCAGCGCTCACGCAAATTTGACGAACCTCGATCCCGCTTTTATGCAGCAGAGGTCACATCAGCACTCATGTTTCTTCACCAACATGGCGTCATCTACAGGTACTTTTTTTGATCAAAAATAAAGTATTCTTGAAGCTTGGGGCTGGTTTTGGCTGAAATCCTGTGTCTCTTAGCAACCAGATTTAGATTAGTTGTTTGTTCCAATTTGCTTACATAGAACTTTTTTTGGCTGTTTATCATTGAGAATGTTAACATTTGAATAGCCTCTGCAACAGTCGCCAGCTGTGTGTGCCAGTTTTGTATTATAGTCCAAATAAAGCGGTTTTGAAAAAGCTTGGCACAGTGCGACCCAGAGGTGACCTTTCTGCAGATCGGCGCAATCTCTTCACTTTCCTCTCTGTGCCATAGATTTCCTCTTGGTTTCTAACTCCCTGCCACTTCCTGAGTTTGTTTGTCCTAGTTGTCTCCACTCTGATACAATCGGAATGGTCATTTGCAATGCTTTACTTATGCCCCTTCCTCTTGACTGGGTGAAGGCTTAGTCACCAGCAGGAAGTGGCTCTTTGCAGACAATTTTGATTTGCTTGCAACTGCCCCGCATCTATTTGAACCTCCACGCCGCCCCTCCCCTGCCCCCCTCCCATCGCCTCTGGTCTTCAACACCCATGCACACACATTAAAAAAGTGCATATTGTTGTGCTGTGGTGAAGAATGCTTTTAGGGATAGGCTTTTATTATTAAAAGTAGGGAATCATTTTGAAAATGTTCACCCTGATGTTAATGTGTTTATTAAATCCTTTATCTTGTCATTTCACCCTTCCTCTCTTCATTTGTTTTTAGCAGCCTGTCACTGCATGGAATAAATTCAGGCTTTCACAAGCAGCATGCTTTACAGTTTTTGTGATACAGGTCTGTCCTGTCTACTAAAAATTCTGAGTTCTGTGGATCTAACTGAGTTTTGATATTCTCTTGATATTCTCACCCTCTCTCAGGTTATCAGTTTTGATTTGGGGTAGTCATCTCAGGGACAGACAGTCTCAGATCTCTTCTCCACATCAAGATGAGGATGTGGAATTTGTCCCATCCCTGCATTCATATTAAGGCTGATCTTAAGAGTACTAGAAATTCAAAGAAGTGAATTTTAAATGTTTAGTAACCAGGACTGAGTCGTAACTTCCATCAGACGCTGTTTGTTTTCCCACCAACTGGGATTCAAAGGGAAACTTATCAGAGAAGGAGTCTGGTTTCCAGAGACATAGCAAACAGCAGGACATTGCATCTCCTGAGGAAAATTAATTTCCATGAAAGTGGTCTTTCAGTCAAAAATCCAGTTTTCTTTAGAAAAGTTTTTTGCTAGCTGCAGCTCTTAATTTCCATCTTTTATTGACACTGGTATGATGGTTGCATACTGGGTTAGACTTTTGGCCCTACCACTAACTTTGTTTTCAAGTGCTGAAGATCCAAAACATTTTTTACCTTTATTGCCCATACCACATTTTCTATTCATGGTCTACATTTATTTCTAAAGCTATGTATTTGTACATTTAGATAGTAAAACATGGCAACTTAAGAATTTGTAAGTATCCATCATAAGGGAAGCAGACAAGATTGGTACTTTAAAAAGTGAAGGATTTTGAGGATTTGTTTCCATAAAAAGACTTGAGCTAATTTCCTCTTCCTGAAAACTTGAGTTTAGACACTTTGTAATTAGTGGTCAGTTTAGTGATTTCTGTGAACCAGGAGGAAAGAATTGGTAAAATTACCTTCCTGCTGCTTTATATGAGTGTGCATTCATTCTCCTTCTTCCCTCCCTGCTCCCATCCTTTGACACACATCCTATTCTCTCTCCTCTTTCTCTTTTCTCCCTCTTCTCCCTTGTCTTACATGTAGCTTCTTCTGTGTGTTGGCTCCTGGCTGCATTGAATCACTTCATGTGCCTGTGTTCTTTCTGTGACTTTTTATTGTCAAAATGCTTTGCTCCCAAGAGAATGTCGTTCTGATGAGACAGTGCTTTGTAATTTAGACTTTGCAAGATACACTCAACTTCTGATGCAGAGACTATGCTGGCATGTCTTTGGCATGCTACAGTAAAACACTAAAATTGTAAATGGTGTGTTATATTGTGTGTGTTATCAGAAGAAGCAAAAGAGGAAAAATAACATGAGTTGTAGGATGAAAGCAGAAACTAAAAAAAGCAACAGGGGGAACATTAGGAACAGATTTAGCTGTATTCTGCTTTGACACAGGCTTTTGGATCTGGACATAGTTATATCTGTAATAATAAGTTATTTTCCCAACCGGGGGATACTAGGAGCTTCAACAATTCCTAAAATGTATATTCCCGTTAATCTATAAAATACAAATAGAATGAAGAAGTTAGAGATTATCTTAAAAGAATTAATTGTAAGAAAATGTTACAATTCATTCATAGTGTGCCAGGCCCTGGGAGAATGCATTTGTTGATGTCAAGCATATGTTAGAATAGTTGTCTAGCACAGAACAGTTTCAGCCTGATTATTCCATACCTCACTGCATCTTTTATTACAATGTTAAAAATGCTTTGGGATCAAGTCACTCCTTTACATCTCCAAGGTTTTATTAGTTGGCAGAGAAGGAAAGGAAAGGGGGCAGGAGGGAAGGGGAAGAAAAGAAAAAAAGAAAACCTATGCTCTTGAATAACTACCAGTCATAACTACCTGACATGCCTTCAGATATTTTAATAAAGAATACTTGTCTTCTGTGTAATTATATCTCTAGAGAAAACATTGCGGTGTGAAATTAATGGTTATTCTCCAAAGTGGGAAATGCTGCTTGTGTGGGCAATACTTCAAGGAAAGTGGGGAATATATAAATAAACTACAATGTTTGATGGAAATGCTGGTTTCAAAATAGCTCCTATACCTTCTGATCTTTTTTCAGCCATGTATGTGGAAGTATTTGTTTGGAGCTAAACATAGTTATATTTTTGGAAGTAAATAACTAGCTTTAGCTCATGCTTTGGCTTGTTGGTTAGATTTTTAGAAAGTGCTCTGATGATACTAAATGATCATCTTTTATAATAACTAGTTTATCTTCATTTCCCCTAAAGTTCAAAGAGAAAGCTAGCTCCCTGTTTGGCAATAGAAATTATTCTGTAAATTCACATCTTTGCAACTGGCCCACCAGTTGTTCCCAGACTTGTCCAGTTATCTGTGTGCTCACTGAAATTATGTACCTTCCATTGGTTTATTGAGTTTATGTTGGAAATAAAAATGAACCTCACAATTTTTATATATAAAGATGCTGTTGTTACTAAATGCATCTTGTATGATAGATAAACTTTAGGATAATTTTCAGTGTGGCATTTTTAAGGGTATAATGTTACTGTTGTGTCAAAAACACTTCAACAACTTAATAGAAGTATTTGCGTTATCCCTGCCACCTTCCCTCTCATCTGGCATTCAGCTATTCAGGCACATGTCAAGCTGGGGCCTGATAATACAAGTAGAGTCAATCAGACACTAGAGAAGTTTCAATCGCAGTTTCTGGCAGTCATCATTGTTTGTGTTATGCAATTGCACCACTTTGAAAAAATGTGTCCAAGCTTCAGGAATTAAGGGCTAGACTGTGAATTTCATTTTGCCTGTGACCTGAACTGGACATTGAACACAGTGATGAAAGGTTGTGGACTTTGTTCACTGTCACCTGTCCCTGGAGTCTGGTATATTTAAAGTCAGTCTTTGTCAGTTTAACATAAATTCTCATATAAGGAAGATGCAACAAACTGTGTGTTAAGAAACTGCTAGTTCCATACTTCCCTCTTGTACTCACTTTCAACATTCCTGTACACTTTCCACAGATATATGTACATGTTACATGTTCTCGTTTCACCTGCAGTTGTTGTGCTGAGGACAGGAGTACCCGACTGGGTGTCTCTGGCTCTCACAGCAGTTCAAGTGAGGTGACACAAATGGCCCACTATGGCCTGAAGTACACAAAGAACTGTTGTCTCCCCAGGCAGGGACATCAGCACTAGAATGGGGTACCATGTCATTAACACAAATGCTGGTGTCCCCAGACCATTCAAGTGATTAAACGGAGTACTCTCTCTGAAATACAAAAGAAGGAAACTGAATGGACACAATTTCAGTTCACCTGAGAGGATGAAAAATGTCTTAACTGGGAAACTAGTGCCACCTGCTTTGGGTTGACTCATTCTTTTGGTTTGGAATGTAAGGTCTGTGAGCTGTTGCCTTCAATTTGTACAGCACCTGGTCGCAGGGGAGTCCTCGTTAGTAACTCTGGGTTATCTTGTTCCTCAGCAATATGAAGTAATAATCAAGCCTGTAACTTGCTGAAGCTTTATGAGGCTTTGTGCACTCTGTAATTAGTATGTTAGTCGTGATGAAAGATATATTAACACTGAATTGAGGAGAATGCGAATATAAATATGCTGATGCCAGTCCTTGAATACCTCTGGGCTTTTTCCATACACAAATACCCTAAGAACTTGTTTGAACACTAACTGAATTTTTCCTTGGATGATTAGTTTTCCCAGCATTCCCGTTTATCAGGGTAACACACACCAGTATGTCAGAAAGAAGGACTACCTAAAATTAAAAGCATTTCCATTAGTGTGTTTTTATGTGAAATAAGAATATTTAGAAAGTCTGACTTCACTGGCGGTTGTATGATTCAGTGCAACCTTGGCAGAGTAACGAGTTATATTTACACTGATGAAAATGTTGCATGGTCAGTGGTTAACATGTTAAAAGTCATCATTCTCCCAAGTTACCTTACTGTGTTATTTCTGAGTGGCAGCAGCCAAATAAAATTCCCCTCCTCCCCCCCCTTTTTTTTGGCTTTATAAAATGCAAAACCAGACATGGAGCATTTTGGTTTAAATTTATTTTTAAGTATGTAAAGATCATCTTATTGCAACTCTGAACAGTTAAAGGTTAAACTGCTGCTTGAGCATGAAGGAGAGCAAGAAAGACCTTGTACCCTCAGATAGCTTATTCAGACCTAAGCACGGGAATATGCTGAACTCAAGCCCTTCCCCACATAAACTGCCTGTTGCAGGAGTCTACTACACAGAAGTTACAGTTTGCTTCTGGTGCAAGTGAGCAACAAACTATTTCCATCACCTTCAATAAAAGCGGGAAGCAAGGAGTGAGCGGTGCTGCTGTGTGTGTCTGAGTCCCAGTGCCTCCTGGGACCACTGCCCAAGCCGTGCCACCTGACCAGTGCTCTGGCTGGGTTTGTGCCCCAGGCTACATCCATGCTCTGCTCTGCCTGGTCTAGTTTCTGAAACTGAGCATAAGCTCCGATGGGATTTTAATCCGTGGCCTCCTGCCCTCTTTGCACTTTTTCTTGCTGGATCTAGGCAGGCCAGCAGTCATGAAACGCATAAATAAGCAGGAAGTCTTCCCCGCAGGAAAAGGCAGTGGGCCGGGGTGGAGAGGAGCGGGGCTTAGGGAGATGAGAAGCAGGAAGGAGGGTTGGTTCCCAGGCTTCTGGCATTCGGACTGAGGGAGTCCACCCTGCCATCTGCCCAGCTTATGTATTGTACTAAAGGCTGCTGTCGTATAGGAGAGCCTTTGACAAGGTTTCCAGCTGTGGAAGGATGAGTAAAGGCTGTGGGAATAGGATATGAACCACGCGGTCTTGCCAACAGTAGAATGCTTTCTAAATTTCTCCTGGGTTTGGAACATAAGAAAGTCCTTAGTTGGCTCTTGCGTGGGAGTTGGGTATGCAGAGCAGCAGTGCCGGGCAGTTAATATTTAGAAGGATAGACCAGCACCATTGACCTCATTTGGGGAATGACAAGGTACTTCCAGGGGGAGTTCCCGGTAGCGAGGTCAGCATTGTTTTTTTTCTTGTTGTTTATTTGGTGCAAGATTTTCTTGTTTAATGACCGTTTGTATAGTGCTGTATTGTGTAAATAAAGCTATGACCTTTACCTTCTGATAACAGTATAGGAGTGAGTTAATGTTAAATGAGAGAGGGCAGGGAGTGGGAATCTGCCAGGGTTAATGCCAAGTTTACATTCCTGTGAGGGTAACCGTGTTCCGGTACGCTTGGTAGAAAGGGCGACAGTGCTTCTCAACAGATAATAGTAGTGAAATGTTACAGGGCATATCCATGTTTATTTCTGAGTGAATGACAGTGATTTTAGATGGCTGATGTTCATGCTTTTATTTTATAGCAGAAAGAATTGTGTGTTATCTTTCTGCATTTGATAAGAAATGTTAACTGAAACGAAACATACACAAAATAAAAATCCACTAGAGCTGCAGCACATGTAAAACTGAAATGTACTGACACAATACACTCCCTGTAGTTTTCCTAAAACGCTGAGACACAGCTTTGTTTCTACAGAAACATGTACACGAGTTCCATCAAAATCATACTCTTGTAACAGAACAATGAGAACACTTTTTGTTTCAGAGTGCATTAAAAATCTGAAGGTGCTTCCTAAATGTAATTCTGCTGCTAACAGACAAAAGTTAAGACTGAATTTCACTGTGCCCTTCAGTCATGTTTGTCTTCAAACAATGGAAAATATTTCTATAACCCAGTTGCAGTGGTGTTGAAACCATGTCACGTTAAGGGTGAGGCTTTGCCATTTTGCATGCTATTGAATGCATCTGCCAAGGTTTCATAGTAATACAGAGAAGTGCACAGCAAACGTGGTTCTGAGGCAATAGGCATTTCACAAAGATTTTGTTGTGCTCTTGAGATGCAACAGAGAAGTTGGAGAGTAATGCAGAACATTAGATGAAAACATGTAAGAAACTCTATTTACTGTTTCTTAAATAATGATACTAAAAATACTAAACAACCTTAAAAGAAAGTTTGGAGTATACACTTCAGTAAAGACATTTGTGTACAACTTTTTCCATCTTCTGGTCAGAGCCTTGATACTTTTGACTCAAGGTTTGCATTTATTCTCCTTGCCCTCTCTTCCCCCCCACCTTTTACCCACCTCCTTGTTATAAAAGAGCTTATCACTTAGACGCTGCTCCAGCAAACATTTCTGCATGCAGATCACTGTACTCATAGGCTAATTTTGATTCAGTGAGACTATTCATATGCATGCTGCAGCTTCCTGGATGATTTGGGACCTTGGTTTGACTTTTCAGATTGAAAATGTGTTAATTTTAAAATAGAAAATCATCACATTTGAGAATACACTGTTATTAAAAACCATATGTTATTTTGCTTACCATTGCAAAAGACTGTGGAAGATGAGAATTTAGCCAATCTGAAAGCTAACATAACTGAGTTATTACTAAAACTTTCAAAAATGTTAAAAATGTCTATTTAGCTGACAACTTGTACTCACATGTAAGAAAACAGAAATAATATTGTTCACCAGGAGGTTAACTAAAATGGCCTAATGAACTAAAACAAAGAAAATACAGCATTTTTGGTGAGTGCATTAAAGTTTCTACTGCTACCGGAATAAACAGCGGTAGGATTACATCAGAAGGACCTTGGACAGGCTAGGTACAGTCTAACCAGGGGAATCAGAAAGTGGAACAAAATGGATCAGGGGACATGACTATGCTAAAAATGAGTGGAAAGGTGAGGGGTAACAAGGCCAGAGTGGTAATGATCACTTAGCTGACTTTCTTGTGTCAGAAGTAATGCCTGCCCCTCTACTTGGCTGCCAGTGTTTCACAGAGTCCGAGCAGCAGACAGTGGCAGAAATATATTATCTTCATCATCTCTGCAGCATTGAGTATGTGCAGAGGCAGATGTGGAGCAGGGCTAAGCAGGAATGACAGTGAGGCCAAGGCCAGCTTTTACTGAGATGGGAGCTTGTGTGGTTTCTGCACTGTGATGCACCCAGGGATGGATGGTACCAGGGAGGGACACTGTCCTGCCACCACCATATTGAATTTTGACTTCCTGCAACCACTTATGTTGGGGGTATAATGTTTTGGATTTTAAGAATTCACTACGGTAGCATCCAGCTTATGAGGAGAAGCCCAAGCAGCACTTCTCACAATGTACACACCAGATGGGTCTTCACTTCTTGCCTCCTGCTTCTGGAATTCGTTTCCAGTAGTCAGTCTTGAGGAACAGCAGAGAGAAAAAATAAAGGAGAGAGGCCACAAATAATGCCAATACTTACATAGGTATGTATGCTTTTTCCTCCAAACTTTAATTTCCTTCTGCTGATACATGGAAGTCACAGAAAATAGTGTTCTTCAAAGCATGTCGAATGAAAATAGTACATGCAGTTGTGTACATTTTTTTAATGTAGATTTTACAGTGGCAGTTGTAAAAGTATTCTTCACAAAGTATTCCAGTCTTAGGGCATGCGATTGCCCCTTCAAGGGAAGGGAAGGATGGGATGACTTCAACATTAGATAGCCAATATAGCAGCTGGTATGGGTGCACCTTGGTATGAAACTGAATAATACAGAAGCAGTGCCCTAAAATAAAACCACCAAAGAAAGCTTGGTCACGAATAACCTGAACTGAGGAGCTTCGTACGTTCAAAATGTGGAATATTAAGGATAAAATTAAGTAGCAACAAATAAACATTATAGCACTTCACCAGGTATTTACTTGATTTATTATAGGGTTTCCAAGGGAGATCCTATGGTCTATGAACACCCATTTAAGTAAATGCCTAAATATATTCTAACAAACACAAATAATGAGTCAGATGGAATTGCTATGGTCAATTAAGTGGGTAATGGATATTTAAAAGCTTCCAAACATCAATAAATCTGAAACAGCTCTAAAGGAGTACTTGTAGAACAAAAATAATGTGCACTTAAGAAACTGCCTGAGTACATATTTGCCGAAACTTAACCACCACAGGACAGCAGGTGTTTATGGTACTGTGTACTGAGGACATAAAAAGGCATACCAAATATGTGCCAGTTCATTTGCTGATAATCTGTAATAGGTCCAAAGGGGCCATAGCTATTATAAAAAAGCCCTGATTCTCATTTATATTAAAGTCTTTAAATACCTGATAGCATATAAGGATCCTCAGATTGTGAACAAGGAAGGTAGACATCAGCTCAGCAGCGTACCCCTTGGCACAAGGCAGCAGGCAGTCCATTACAAGCTGGTTGAAACGGCCTCTGCCAAAACGCTGTAAGGTGGTTTCCACAGACACTGAGGGCGAAATGCCCCAAGCAGAGGTGAGAGAAACCCTTTGGACAACACTGGGTTTTCACCTTTTGAAAACTCACAAAAGAAAAAGGAGGGGATCTTTTGTCAGCCTCCACAAGATCAGAGCAAGTGGTATGCTTGCACACACAGTAGGACAAAAGTTCTGGTTTTCTGTGCATGACCCAAGAGGAAAAGGATTTGGCTATGATTTTTAAAACATCTGCAGATTGGGTAGAAGTTGTTCTGTCCATGAGCAAAAGGGTCTGAAGAAATTTTGAAACAGCATCCTGGAAATCGTCTGTGTAGTAATTACAAAACATTAACTGATATTGATGTGCTATAGCTTATAAAGCCAGAAATGTGTTGGTGACAAATCTGATATAATTCATTACCTCTACAGCCTTTTCTTCCCTGGCTCAGCTATGGGTGCTCTTAGTTAGGCCAAAATAATTGTGTAAAGCCAATCCAAGAGAGATTTAGGCTAAAATCCCAAAATCCTGCCATAGAAAATGGGGTTTATTTTTTACACACTTTATTTAATAGGATCCATTTAAAAATCAGTCAGACACGGTTATGTTTGCCTAATTGCAGTGATAGTAGCATGGGGGTAAGAAAGAAAGTGGAAGGGATAATGCCTGGGGCAGAGTGGGCAGTAAAGGTTTGAACTGTATCATTGCTAATGGAGTACTTCATGTCATCAATTAAAGTTTGAGTCTGGGTTGAGAATGATACTGTAGTGCCCCTTAATATTTCATTTGCTATACTATGAAGTCTTAACACAATGCTACAAATTGGCTACAGGGACTCTAAACTAATATCCACATTTGTTTCAGGGTTGGGCAATGTTGAGTTTAATACATTGTATACATGTCTTTGGGATATAGCACAACTAACTTATCTCCTGTTTTGTTTTAAAAGCATTTTGATAATCTTTCTCAGAGATTCATTTGTTCATGCATTTTTCATTGGAATTCATAATGGAATAATGCATAATAAGAATATGTTATAAACGTGATTACAACATGACATGGGTGTATAGAAGCTGCTGTCTGGTGTGTAAGAGACTTGTTCTTTAAAAACCATGGTTCTCATTTACTGTAAAAGCTCTTTCTGACACCAGAAGAGCAAAGCAATTTTACAATGGAATTAAATTGTACTCAGTGTGCTCAGTTTAAGGCTGCGAGAAGGATGCAAAGAGACTTTATTGAACATTATAATTTAATGAAACTTCATGTAAAATAGTTTCTTTGTAAGCTGTATAATTAGGTTTCTTGCTAGACTTTCCCCACATAACTCTCTGGGAGTTTTACAGGATAATTTCTGATCTTGTCAGAGCATAGAGTCTGGTTAGCAGGTCTCTGAAGAGTGACCTAGTGGCTGAGCACATAGAAGTTACAAAGATAATTCTTGAGGCTCAAAATAATTTTTTTCTAATGTTGACAAAGTTGTTCAAGAACAGCCCACTTAGGTCAACAGTTTACATTATAATCCTACTGAAGTCAGTATTTACATGCAGTGACTACCCAGTAAGTTCCAAATGTTAGAGATTAAAATAATATTTTAGCCTCCCAAATCCTGTATTCAGAATTGTCTCTCTCTTTTCATTTGGGCTGGACTGTTAGGCTCTTCTTGGTAGACCCTCTGTCTTCACAGCTGAAGGTAAATTGCTATGGCACTCTGCTAACCATGGTGTTGACAAAAGTGAATACACTGTAAATTTCCTAAGTCATGCTATGTTTTATTTCATGTGAGTAACCCATGAGTCATCTTTCCATTGCATTCATATTAATTAAAAATAGTGGGGTGCCTTATGTAAGAAGATTTTAAGTGATGATATTGTACGTTGGCACTACAGCTGAAGTAGCGTTCCCAAGCACGTGTTTTCTGGAGGAGGTGGAGGGAGGCTGCAGGAGCTACATTTGAAACAGTGCTGGAGCTAAAACTTCCTGCACAAGAAAAAAATCTCTAGGAATGTTTGTGCAGAGGTTGGGAGGCAAAAGTAATTTGATTTTGCTACACAATTATAATTTTAAAAGACTATTTTGTAAAATATTTTGTGAAATATTTTGGAGCTGAAACTTCCTGCACAGAAAAAGATTCTCTAGGAATGTTTGGCAGAGGTTGGGAGGCAAAGTAATTTGATTTTACTACACAATTGTGTTTTTTAAAAAGTATTTTGCAAAATATAACTACTCTTTGTATTAACATATGTAATCCTTTTTAATTACATATCGAAGCAAGGTATGGAGGTAGAACCATCAGTGCAAAGGACAAGCTTCTATGACTTCTGTCTGGAAGCAGCATTAGGAGTTTATTTTACATATAGATCAGCATAGGAGGGCAAGCAACTCCCATTTTTTCAGGCATCCTCCTCATACTTTACAGACAAATAATAAAGATTCTTAATTTTGCGAGAATCCCTCCACTGCAGTAATCCTCCATTAAACATAACAGAAAATTGTTAACTCCACAGAATTTTGAAAGAGACAAATCTATCTGTATAACAGAATGCATTTAGAAGGTAAAAAAAAAAAAATAGATTTAACTCACTGTTTTTACAAGAATTTCTGCAGAAATCTGTTAAACTGCTGTTGGCTGCTGCTGTTTTGATCCTTGGTAAGTACAAAAGGGTTAGAAAAAGTTTTAAATGAAGAGCCTACATACCGTTCCCAAGTTCAGACCCATGTGATTGTGTAAAAAGATGTTTAGGCATGTGAACTATGCTACTGAAATCAGAATAGAAGCAGAAATTATTAAAATCTTTCTTCTAGTGATTCCATATAAGTAAACATTTTGTTGGAAGCAACATTCTTGCTGAGTTACATCATTTATGCTATATAATTTATTTAGTCCATTCTGCATAATATTACATGCACCACTCTGTGGAAAGGCTTTCCATAAAAAGACCCAAGAGGTTGAACTGAGACCAAAGTGAGGTTGGAAAAAATCAGTGTCTGTATAAAAGTTCACTGCAGATGAGGTTTTTTCTGACTAAGAAAGCATTTTTCTCCATGAAAACATGATATGGAGCTTGAACAGGAGTGTGCTTACTGCTAGGAACTGTGTTCCCTGCTAAGGACACCCTTGGGAGCATAAGGAAGAGAAGTCTGATAAATTTGTTTCTTTTCTAGAAAGAAACACTCTATGTAAAAACAGTGAGCAACCCTTCTCCTTTACACGTTCTGGGCATCATAAAGCTGCAGAGGGCATTGGCTAGTACAGGAAGGGCACTGGAATGTTGGCTCGTGCAGGCACATTAATGGCTCACTCAGGATATGCTCTCAATCACCTGTGTTTGGCCATTTTATTGTATGCCCCATGTTGTGGTTGTCAGACTAAAATATTTTTTTTCTTTTAAATCTTCTTTAAAAGTTTACAGAGTATATAGAGTTTACTCAAAGGATTGAAAGAAAAAGACCAGTTCAAGTGATAAAGTAGGTTCCCAGCATTGCCACTTTTTCAGTTTTTCCCTGAATCTAATGATTGTTCTGTCTGTTCCTGAAAGAAGCAGAAAAATAAGCATCATTGACAATGTAAAAGATTTGTGCTACCTTTTACAAGCAGATTGATTGTAATATTTTAAGAGCTCTGCACCTTCACTGTGTGTTCCCTTCTTTGAGTGTGTTGCAGATCTGGTCCCTTGGCTGAAAAATGGGTATTTATGTGAGTGTCATTAGTTTTCTTTTGATAAACAACCCCAGCTGAATTAAAAAGATAACCTTTACTAAAGTTTTGAAGCTAGAAAAGAGGTGGGGGGCAAGGGAGAACGTTTAAGGTGAGCTTTGGAGGCCATCTGAGGCACTGAGTAGCCTCTACTGTGTGCTTCTGTGTTCAATACGTAGATAATGAAGTTGCATGATGAGTCGGCTTTCAGTCTTATCACAGTGTTTAGGCAGGCTGATCTTCTTTACGTAACAGAACTGAACCAAAGCACGAGGTTTTCTCAGTAGCTGCTGGGAAAACGTGTCATGCTTTTCCCTTCTTCAACGAGTCAACAATATGCTTGGAACTGGTCATTTCCAAGGAGGGTGTTGACAATTTGTGTTGCATTAAAAAGTAAAAGGATGTCACTTGTCATTCATAGAAGAAAAAAGTACTTTTTTCTCTCCAAAAAGAATGGGATTGAAGCACAGGACAGGGGTGATGTATACCTTAAAATAGTCTGTATTTAATGTGACATCAGAACGACAGTGTACAGGGGTGGATCAAATTAACCCATGCTAGTGTAGCTTTGACTTTCTTTAATAGCAATTTCAAAACTTACACTTGATCTTAACAGGCAGCATGATGAAATGATAGGCTTTCAACTGAGGGAAGTTTTTGGCCCAGTATTGTGATTGTGAATGAAAACCTGTCTCCCCTGTTGGACTTATATCATATTAAAATAATATTGGATTTGTTACACAGCATGAGGTTGATTGACCTTTAGGCTAGGGGAAGTCTATGGCTAACAAGTTAAATGCCATTGAAAACAACTATCTAAACCATAAATTCAAACTGACCTGGTTTATACATTTATGATTTAAGGAAGAAATTTGAAGATGTGGGATGAGATCCAGGGCTAAACATCTGAAAGAGAGAGACTAAAGTACTCAGCTTTAGTTGATAAAAGATATTCTGATCCTGTTTTTCTCTGGTGTCTTGACCTTACTAAAGTTCACTTAGTATGTAATGGAAAAAACAACCGGTTTGATAGCAAAATACAGGAAATGCCTTCAATCATGGCTGATTACAGTAGCAGCTTTTCTTCTGTTGTTTTTATTTTTTTAGAATGCTCTTTCTATGTGCCTGAAACAATGTAGAATAATAATGCTTTGGAGCTCTTTATTTGGTGTGTCCGAGTAATTAAACAACTGGCTTTCTGATGGATATACATGTTGGAAGTTTTTGCAGTCGGGAATGTGCCGTATGACTGAAGTGAGAAGAATTAAGAATTATTACAGGACCTAAGTTGAAAGCCTAGCAAATTTTGTGTGTGTGTGGCAATTCTACCATGACTAACAAGACAAATGAATGCAGGGTTTTTTTTAAAATCTGCCATTGTTTGGCTTTCTTGTGCAAAAACGGAGTATTACAACTAATTTAAGTGAAATCTCTAGCTGGAAGACAGGAAGCTGGGAAGCAGCTTATACTGAATATACACAAAAGCTCAGATTCATCTCACCTAACTTTAGGAATGCAACTGAAGCTTCCGAGTCAGGATCCTGCTTGTCCTGGAGTGCATTTGCAGTTGGTGGAGAAGGGTAGGCTTCTTAAGGGAGCTGTGCAGCCCACATGTTCCGTGAATCATCCACTCGGAGATATCTGTGCAGATGGCCGTGGAGGGAGCCTGAGGCAAACTGTGGTACCTCAATTAAGCCCTAATGCCTGGTGGGATAGATCTGGGTCAGAATCCTGGAAAATACAAGAAAGAAAATTACCATAAAGCCAGAGCAAAATGTTTCAGAGCTCTAGTTACTTTTATGTTTAAGGTAAATTTGAAAAATGGATGGAATTGTGCTTGATGACATCATATCTTTTTATATTCTGTCTTTCCTATATCTGTACATATCCTTGTTGTGGGTTATTAAGAGTTACAAGGCTTCGTTGCTGAGATAACTGAATGAGAACTGCTACAGAAATGCAAGATGCTACCTGGATAGACATGCATTTTTTGGCTGTATGTTTTTTTATTCTGTATAAGAAAGCTTCACTCAAAAATAAGAGAAGAATTTCAGTCTTTTTGGTTAGGCACAGAAACCGTGTCTGAAACCCAAGTACTTTTTTCTTTGTGTTTGCATAATTTGTATTCCATCGTTGTTCAAATGATAGCGATTTTGTCATCCTACCTACTAAGGTCACTGAGAAAAAAAAATAATTGCTTTTGGGTTCCAAAGAAAAACTCTTGAACAGATCCAAACTTCATTAGTGTGTCTACTGATAAATTTGCTTTCTAAGGTTCCGGTAACATTTTTTCAGAATTGAGCTTTCGAAACTTGATCTGACAAGCTTTTCTAGCTTCATGCCATCACTTCACTGTCTTTCATCAAGTGGTTTTATCAAATAATGATTTAGTATTGTTCTGTTTAAAAGGATTATGGACATACATAGTAGGCGCTTTTAGTTTGCACTCCACCTAACCTATTGTTATAATACACAATCTTATTTTTATGTTATTTGAGGTATAAAAATAACAGCACGAAGCACTGAACTTCACAGAGTAGAATATCACAGCTTGGGTCAGTCCTTGGCTAAGCCTGGGGATCTTTATTGTCTTCAGTGGGATCACTGAGGTGTCAGTGAGGACAGGGTTTATCATATTACATATTTAGCAATGACTTAACACATAGCTTTGTAGCAGACGCTGAAACAGTAAATATCATTAGTGGTAGTACAGATTTCACCCTGTCACTACCAGCCTGAATACGTAGAGCCAGTCAGGAATTTTTCAGCTAAAGTCTTCAAGAAAAAGTTAGAAAATTGTGTTTTTAACCAAAATGGAGACAGTGAGAAAGAAAGAATAAAATCCCTGAGAGAACTGCTATTAGCCTTAATGTCAGGGCACTCACGGCAGTGGTGGGGGACCAGGACAACCAGGCAGCTCAGCCTCAGTTCAGAGCCAGTCACTGTCCTGAGCACCAGGCCATCAGCTGTCTGCATGCTACTTTCACAAAAAACTTTGAACAGTCTGTGTTTTTACCCTGTGTGAAACACAAATGGTTTGTAAAATCTCAAGAAGCCTTACAAAATGAGAAAATCATTTGCTATCTAGTTTACCTGCGAGTTTCTGAGGCAGATTGTTTGTCCTGTACAATAGGCCTAATATGAAGCCAGCTCCATTCATGACAGTTCTTACTTGGTACAAAATTGCAGGCCTGCGAGCCACAGGAAGGCAGAGTTGCTGCTGGGATCCAACACAAAAGTTGTCTAAATCAGAGCTTTGGCAGTAGTCTAAGTCAAGAGGCACACTCATAGCACTACGTCCCTTTCCTGCCTCAGGCTCGTGGAAAAATGGTTGCATTTCCAGGTAGGGATCATGGAAGGAGGAGGTTTATAAAGCAGTGTGATCTGAATGTAAAAGGCAACTCTCTCTTGCAAAAGATTTCGAGAACGCTCCCCTCTGTGCTTAGCCAATTTTTGAGAATGTTTTACATAATGCATATTTAAACTTGTACATATTTCACTTATATTCACAAATGAAAATGTGGAAATAATAAGAAAGGAAAAGCCACACAAAGGAAAACTGTTAAGTATGATACATTTACTTGTCTGCACGTTATTTTAACGAAACTTAACAAGATAAGCAGATCAGGCACTGTAATGTCCTAAGCTGCTACCAACAATTGTAATAAAGTTATGGTCAAAGCCATTTAAAAGCCATATATAGAAATTATTTTATAGAAATTGTTTTTATGCTACTAAAAAAGTCATTGGTTTCCTTAAGCTACTGGAAATGAATATTAAACCTTTGTTCAATATGTCATTAAGACATCAGTAAATAGTTAGGGCCACGTGGGGAACACATGGCCTTCTTTTCCATCTCAGGACCTTGCTGATCTGAATGTTTTCTCAATGGTACACAATGCTGAACAGGTGATGTTATATATCATGCAAGCCATACTTTTGCCTTATAACAGCTAGGGTTTACAGCACCACAGATAGCAATCGTGTGTTTATCCCCCTCTGATGTCCTTGGTGGGTAGATGGCAAACTGCCTTTTGCTACCTCCCTCCTCCCATCTCTGCCGATCCCTTAGTCCACAAGATATTTGTGCATTTGGCAGTGTGATGGAAGTTGTGTTATGTAAGGAGAGTAAATGTGTGTGTTTTTAAAAGTAAACACGCCTGACTGAGAGTGTCACTATGGTCACATTAAAAGTTGCCATTTCCCATTAATGTTTACCCTGCTATCTGAACTGTCACTGTTTTCGTCAATGAAACGCAGCTATAGTATCTCTGACTTTATTTGAAACCAAGTGATCTTAATTGATCTGCCACTTAGCCATTATACATACTGAGACACATCACTATAAGGTGGATTCACTTTATTCCAAACTTGGCACTGCTGAAAAGTAGCAGTTTTCAAATCTGTGCAGCAGGTTTTTCTGTATATTGCTGACTACGGCTCTCCTATAGTTTTTGTGATAGATAATATCTTTATTCTTTGATGATATCAGCTAATGTAACAGTGACAAAGAAAATGTGTACCATAAATCCAGTAATTACTTAATGGGTCAACATAAAAGCAAAGCAGAGAAATTCCAAGACTTTCGGATAAACACAGACAAAACTTCCTGAGATCTCCTACAACAACAAAAGCAGCAGAACCATCTTTTTCTGACCATTAGTCTCACTCAGGTTTCTCCCTACTCCCTCCCTGCTAATAAAAACTGCCCTACTGTTATGAATCCACTCATAAGTGAGAACCGTCCAGTGCGTGTCCTATTTCTTACTCCACGGATAAGGGAGGTCACATCAGCTGGTAGAACCCAACACACAATGATGCTGCTATTATTGCATGTTTATGCTCAGCAACATCAGAAAGTGTGGGCTCCTTCTTTCCCATACAGTTTTTCAAATGGGAAAAAATTGTATTATTAGTTTGTGTTTTCTTAGAAGTTATGGTTTGGATTTTCCCATTTATCTCTGTTCTGTTGGGGGGAGAAAAAAAGCCTTGCTGATGTGTTGTGACTAAAATACTTAAAGTGACAAAAGAATCCACTAGTGAAATACAGTCTTAATGTATCTGTCCCATAGTTTATGTATGGAAACTGAAATTAAGTTGGTGAGAGCTAGTCACTAAAGAAGGTAACATCAGAACTTTAAAATTCTTGACGTTTCTTTTTGTTTTCTGACCAGTTCTGCATCTTGGTTAGATTGTAACCTAGTACATTAGTTGTCAATATTTTGAAGAACTGAGACAAAGATTTTGTTGGATTTATCAATCTTCCAGAAAATACCATTTGAGACAATGTGGTACAAATGATCCAAGTTCTGTGATATTTACTCCTTGTGATTGAAATTTATGTTGAAAATGCAACATTAACTAAAATTATATCAAAGAGTAAATTTGTGCTGGGTACAGGACAGGCCTGTTGTTGCAGGTGAGCATTTTTGGCTCAAAAGCAATCTGGATACCACTGAGTAAGTTAAAAAGTAATTCTAGGAATGTAGAAGTCTTACCTTAATTAAATAGAAAAAAAAAATTCATTTTACCCATTGAAATTGCTAATTGATATAATGAGTATATTGCCTTCAGTTATGAATTTCTGTAAGTGTAGTAACTAGATAATTATTATGATGGTTTTCCATGTTGTTCGGGGAAGTTTCCCTTTTACCTTCTGTGGTTTCTTCTGTGAACAGCTTCTCTATTTAAAGCCTGCAGAGAGAATGTGATTTTCCCATGCAGGGGAACAATGGCAACGGCAATGATTTCAAATACACTATTGAAAGGGTTTATTGCAGTTGAAAGTCACCAAAAATAATGGTTGTTCAGGAGCTACATACTTGAGACTTCTCTTGTTTTCAGGTCTTTCCTCTGACGTTTAGTAAGGTACATTTCTTCATTGAACTTTCTCCCTATAAAGAAATATTCTTGCTTCTGGTGTCATTATTTGCAGATAATACTTATTATGCTTCATTCTAACCTACACTGTGAAATGTATATGCTTTCTAGTTTCGTTGCTCATTCAGCAGAGTAGAAGCAGATGCTGCAGAAATATTTCATTGTAAAGTGATTGCTTAAACCAGCTTGTGATCATGTTTCTCAGCTACTTGATCTTGTTCTTCAAATATGGATTTATTTAGTCACTAATGTTTACCATGTTCAAAGGCTACTGCTAGTAATATTTGGCAGACTTTCTGATTTTACTGGTCAAAACCCATCTTGACTGTTTAATTGCCTTACTTTCAAAAAGAAAATTATCTGTTACCTAAATGACACGTGTGACACAGAGGGCCATGCACACAAGGCAGTTATCATGCTGGCTACTGTCAGGAGTCAGACTTTAAGAACCCAGACCTGTGAAGTCCTCACCCACTGAGCATTTGTAAGGAAGCAGGGCAGTCAGTGTCTCGTGGCACTGGCGTGTTGGCTGAAGGAATGAGCATTGGGGAAGTTTTCTCACAGGTTACCTGCAGTCCGCCCACTCTTCTGTTCCGACTTGTACAAACCTTACTGTTATAATCCTGATTCTTTCTTGAGATCCTGCCAATCGTTCCAGTTTCTGAAGTGATTGCGATGCTGGCAGGTATCCAGAAAGAGAAACCAAGGCTTAAATTTCTGTGTAAAGCTTTTTGAGAAAGAAAAAAAAGTTTTTAAAAAACTAAACCCCGAACTCAAAACATTTTATGCAATTGACTGCTCAAGTCAACTGAACTGACTGTACAAAGTATCTTGGCAAACAAACAAAGGAGAGAAATAGCTTAATGTAGCATTACTGCATTCAAGCAATCTGGGCTTTTTCCTCACTTAACTGGTTAGGTTGTTTGCAGTTGCATGTAATTACTCAGGTTGTAGGAACTCATTTTGTCAGACACAGATGACTTTCTTAGTTCCTACAAAGAGAATGCAAAATCAGAAAAAGAATAATTAAGTGACCTTTGTCATTGAGCTATCTGACACTATATTATTTGGTATGCTCTGATTTAGAGGTAGACAACTGGCACGAATACAAGGAACCAAATGAAAGACAGAATGGATCAGAACTGATCATTCTGTACAATTACTTTACATTCCAGAGATTGATAGCTCTTTACTTTTTGAGATGGAGAGCTAGCTGTTTCTTAGAACAGTTCTGGGGAGATATAGGTCTTAAACTAAAACTTAAAGGTTTTTGTCAGAGACACTCCTACTCTGGAAAGACAAGATTCCCTGACAACTCCGTTACTTTTTATTTGTTTCCTCACCTCTATCTGTTTTGTTTCTTTTTTTTTCCTGTGAGGTGTTAAATAGCACATTACCTATTCTCTTACATTTATTTAGTTAACTAAGATTTCTTTTTCCAGAGTTGCATAATTGGGGGGAGGGGGTGGGGGGGTGTTGGTGGAGTTTTTTGTTTGGGGTTGTTTTTTGGTTGTTGTTTTATTTTTTTAATCTGGGGTGGGGGGGTGTTGGTGGAGTTTTTTGTTTGGGGTTGTTTTTTGGTTGTTGTTTTATTTTTTTAATCTGGCAACTGTAAATTGGCAGAATGGTTTTGAATGGTTTTCAGAGCAAGCACTTTTATGGACTATGATAATCTTGCAGGCTAGCTATGAATTTGGCACTTTGGCTGACTCACAGCTTACCTTTTAACCTCCCATCTGTACTTTAACAGGAGTCGTGCTGCTGTTGTTTTAGCCTCTTTTAAATTTCTTTTGAAATGATGGCGCACTTTGTGATAATAAAAATCTACTGGTATTAAATTCCATTATTGTATGAGTAATTAAGCTGATGTCCTCCGTGCCTCCAATAGAGTTTTGAAGAGGCTTATAGGCTTCACTGCTTTGTTTTGGCTTGATGAAGGGATCTCAGATGTTTTTCTTCTGTCAAGTAGGATTACAGTTTTGTAAATGGTAAGAAAGTTAAATTGACTTGTGCTTTTACAGATAGGCTTAAAATTTCACTATCAGTCTTTACAGGTACCCAGAATTTAATATTTAGACTTTTACTGTTTTTCCCTTGATCAGTTTGTTCATTCTCTTGTTCCACTCTCAAGTTAAATTTTTATTGCTAAATTCGGTGTCTTATGCAAATCTTTAAGGAAATAAAGACAATGGTGAGTATCCTGTCCTTCTCCATTATGTGGTGGCTTGCTGTTAGTGTTTTATTACTGCTGAGATTTCTCTTAGTTTAGGAGTGTCTTGGGTTACTGACTATATCTGCATTCAACTCCATGGCTAGCATATGGGTGGCGTTAAATGAAACTTAAACAATTTTAAGCCCAAAAGCTCCAGTTTGTCACCTGCCTGCACTGGGAATTCCTACTTCTGGGATCAGAGTTAAGATAACATTTAAGAGTCTTCAGATGATCACTTACCACTCCAAATTATGATGGATCCAGTTTTCTGAGCAGCCTCTTGAATTTCATCAGTTCCTATCATAATTATTTGTATTATGACCTTCTTCCTAACAGTCTGGTGTGATGGTGGCTGGAAGTGGTTCCAAGATTACATCAAATATAATTATACTTTGATTTCTTTATCTGAACATCTTGACTTCTTGAAATATAGCTTGTAGTCTTCCTTAGCTTAGGAACATCCGAGATAATGGTGCATTTGGAAGGCTAAAAGCTACAGCTACAAGCTTATTTCCTTCTCCCATCTGCAAGAGCCTTATCCTATTGTTGTACTTGATCACATTCTACTTGATGATCACAGAATCATCTAGGTTGAAAAAGACCTTGTAGATCATCCAGTCCAACCATTAACCTAACACTGACCATTCCCAACTACACCATATCCCTCAGCGCTATGTTGACCCGACTCTTAAACACCTCCAGGGATGGGGACTCCACCACTGCCGTGGGCAGCCCATTCCAACGCCTAACAACCCATTCTGTAAAGAAATACTTCCTAATATCCAGTCTAAACCTTCCCTGGCACAACTTGAGGCCATTACCTCTTGTCCTATTGCTTGTTACTTTGTTAAAGAGACTCATCCCCAGCTCTCTGCAACCTCCTTTCAGGTAGTTGTAGAGGGCGATGAGGTCTCCCCTCAGCCTCCTCTTCTCCAGACTAAACAACCCCAGTTCCCTCAGCCGCTCCTCGTATGACCTGTGCTCCAGACCCTTCACCAGCTTCATTGCCCTTCTCTGGACACACTCGAGTAATTCAATGTCCGTTTTGTAGTGAGGGGCCCAAAACTGAACACAGGAATCGAGGTGTGGCCTCACCAGTGCCGAGTACAGGGGTAAGATCACTTCCCTGTCCCTGCTGGCCACTCTATTTCTGACACAAGCCAGGATGCCATTGGCCTTCTTGGCCACCTGGGCACACTGCTGGCTCATGTTCAGCTGGCTGTCAATCAACACCCCCAGGTCCCTCTCTGACTGGCAGCTCTCCAGCCACTCCTCCCCAAGCCTGTAGTGCTGCTGGGGGTTGTTGTGTCTGAAGTGCAGCACCCGGCATTTAGCCTTACTGAAGCTCAGGCCTTAGCCCATCGCTCCAGCCTGTCCAGGTCTCTCTGCAGAGCCTCCCTACCCTCAAGCAGATCAACACTCCCACCCAACTTGGTGTCATCTGCAAACTTACTGAGGGTGCACTCGATCCCCTCGTCTAGATCATCAATAAAGATGTTAAACAGGAGCGGCCCTAAAACCAAGCCCTGGGGGACACCACTCGTGACCGGCCGCCAACCGGATTTAACCCCATTAATCACAACTCTTTGGGCCCGGCCATCCAGCCAGTTTTTTACCCAGCAAAGCGTGTGCCCATCCAAGCCACGAGTAGCCAGTTTCACCAGGAGAATGCTGTGGGAAACAGTGTCAAAGGCCGTACTAAAGTCAAGGTAGACAACATCCACAGCCTTTCACTCATCCAATAAACAGGTCAATAGTCTTGTCTTAATGCAGGTCTTTTGATTATAACACTTGTAATTCACTGGAAGAGAGAAGGCACATGATTTTTGGAGCAGGGAGCTTTATTTTGTTCATTTGACTTCTTTGGGGACACAGAGCTGTTGATACCTGTTTGCCCTTGCATGATGTTGAACAGTTCTTGCAAATCACTTTCCAAGGATAGGAAGAGGTGGTTATTTGAGGGGTTAAGTGGTTAGATGTAGGGGATTACGTTGTAGCCATCTGAATCTTGTGTTGTTTAGGAACTTGTAAAAAGGATAACCTTAAGGAATGATAAAATATGTAGTCTGCTCCAAGGGGCCTTACATGGGTGACCAGCTCAGGACCTGCAAGAGCAGCATAACTGATCCGGAGATAGCAAAGTCTGGTGTAGAGCATATTGATTGCAACAAACATTTCTACAGCCAGAATATACTTCAGCTATATAAACTGTATCTGATAAAGCTAGTTTATATGGGAGACAGTAGATTTACTGTTAGTGAGGTAAATCTGATTTTGTTTTGCCGTATCAGACTTCTTGTGTATGCACAAACCACTTTGTAATATGTACACAGCACAACTGTCTCTACACACAAAGTCATACAGTGCTTCCAAGAAGCATCTGATTTACTTCACAGTTGTGCAATGATTATGCAGACCTTAAGTAGTAAATCCACTGTGTCCCAGAAATACCTGATTTTTATGCTGTCCTGTGTACATACTTCAGAAATATATGTGGGCCAGCATGTTCAAAAATTTTGGACAAGTGTCAAAAGAAAAAAAAATAATAAAATCCACCTACTGAACTTGGGGTGATAGGGAGAAAAGAACATTTCTGGGGAAATCCCAGCATACTGTAGCCTTGGACATGTCCACAAGAAATCTTAACATAACACAGCCTTGGAAGGGTTGATTAATCATTTAATGTGTGTGAATGCTTCCACCATATTATGGTGCCTGTGATTCTAAAGTCTGGGGTCTGATAGGGAGATATTTCTCTGAAAGAAATCCTCAGAGTAAGGTAAGGACTTTTCATGCCTCACTCAGGTGGAATTTGTTGGCATAAAGGATTTTTGAAAAAAACCTGTATCTTTTCATGGGCTTTTGAGGTGAAATTTGTTTGCAGAGGCTGGCATGGGATTTTATTCCTCTATCTGATTTAGAACTTGACTACATACACTTTTTTTCATCAATTCCATCTATGGAAATTTCTCTAATTATTCTAGGAAAAAAGTTCTGATCAGAAAGTGTCCACAAAGTCACCTAAGGACATGTGTTCCACTTTTGATTCTCACCTCTGGATGCATTCATACATACAATGCTTTCATTTACTACTGTGTATTTTTAATACACGGCAGAGGTACCTAAAGCCTAGACAGAAGTATAAAAATTAAATGGTCCATACAATATAAGTGGGGGGTTTTGTCTTTTGTTTTATGTTTGTTTTATTATTATACATGATAAAATGTTTTTAATTGTGAGGTTTTTTCATGAAAGTGAGGGTTCTTTTATGCACTGACTTACCAGATTCTTTTGTAGTTTAGTCTAAGGCAAGTGGCAAGTTAAATGGTACCTAGCATCCATTGTGTTGGAACATGCAATAACCATCAATGGTATATTTAGAAAATGTGCAGACGGCAAGACAGGAAAGGTGGATATCGCTTTCTCAACCTGTTTTTGACCTCACCCAATTTAATAACCAAAGAATTGTGTGGTTTTGACACAAAGACATTTGTACGACAAGTGATCAGAGACAGCTGCTAAGATGTGTTGTTTAACAATGAATGCAAAATATTCCTGTGAGATTGTTTTTGAGCAGGTTTAAACTGCAGAAAATAATGCTCCCAAGGATGAGAGCGTTGTTTTTCATCCTGCTCGTTGCAATCTGAATTGCTAGTATACATTAAGAATCCAATTCAAAATAATCCAGATTTGAAAGTACCTATTAATTCAACCCATATGATAGAGTATGGATAAATTGGTACTCCTTACTGTGTGCTAATGCAAAAATGGAGAATGGCTTCACTAGACATTGTTGCCCTCTTTCACATACACAGAATGTTAGATTTGTAACAAACAAGAGACAGATCTTTTCCAAATGTTTTTGATCCTGTCTTGATTACAGCTGTGCTGTCAGGCAGCTAAAGAGAGAGTAAAGGCCTGGTCCTGCAAAATGCTTGTCAATGCCTCCTTCCTTATTGCCTTTAACTAGGCCTGTTTAGTGACTGCTACCAACTTTTCATGCATATGTGTGAAGGATAGTTTCTCAGTCATGTCTGTGAAACCATCTATTTGTCATATTCTGTAGTTTATGATGAAATTCAAGAGCACATGATCAAAAATTGAGAGTTGATTTAATTTTGGGCCTTTTTATTTCAGGGACCTGAAACTGGACAATATTCTTCTGGACGCAGAAGGCCACTGTAAACTGGCTGATTTTGGGATGTGCAAAGAAGGGATTCTGAATGGAGTGACCACCACAACCTTTTGTGGCACACCTGACTATATAGCTCCAGAGGTATTTTTTTGCACTGCGCTAAGAATACAGATATTATCATTCATCAGACTGTTACATCTGTAATTTCAGACACTTTTCACATGTAGATGAAAACTGTAGAAGATGCAGTGACTGGACTCTGCTGTAGTTTTGCCTGGGTAATCTTGCAGAAATTGGTTACTCTCGTGCTCACAAGCAGTATTGCATGTTGATAGAAGTGACAAAGCATGGTTTTTTTAATATTTGTTTCCTGACCTTAACAGTATTATTCTCCATATGCTCATTTCTGACTCAGCATCATTGTGAAGGCACTTACCAGCCTTTAAGTTGGTAGATGCAACTGAGTACTGCCCACACTGGTCTTTAGTAGTTCTAAAAATGTTTTTAATTTTTCATGAGACTTAGAAGGGCATGTTCATGTGGAAGTGACCATATGTTTGGTGTCATTTTGTGTAGGGTCGTTCTGGGAATATAATTTTTTCCCTTTCTTTAAAGTATCAGTGAGTGAAAGATACTGTGTTTGTGGTTCTTGTTATATGGATGAACAGAAAGTATGGACTTGTATAGAAAAGTAGAAACTTTTCACATGGATGCTGCATATCAGTTGGCAACATCCAAAGTGATTTCAAAGCATTCATTGGATAAAAGAAATGGCTGAGAATCATGCAGGTTTTACATATCCTAAATTTTAATATTATGGGATGCATTTCCAAGTGCCTAAAATTAATCGATGTTGTACAGTTAGTCTGCTAGGCAGACTTCTTCTACTCAGTTTAGTTAGCAAGCTGTGCATCTTTCTGATGAAGAATCAGTGATGAATCAGTGTGCTGATTTAATGTAAAAGTGTCATTGGCTTGTCCTTCATCAACCATAAATTTGCAGCAGGGAAAAATGTTAGTTTATTATTTGTTAGAGACAATAAATTAGAAATATGTATTAGTGTTCATGGCTGTCAAGCTTTGGTAGACAACTGGTAAGGTGAGAATCATCTTTAAACTATTGTAATATAAATGTGTGTCTTACAGAGTTTTAAAAGTATTCTGGCGTTAAAAGAAAATAAATACAGGTGTGATGGTTTTGGTTTTGTATGAATTCTTTTCTGATTCAGTATACTAATTGACTCCTTTGGCAAATTCTTTGGAAATTATTACTGAAAACAAAGCAATAATAAGGTTCCAGGAACTTTTACATGAAATCTTGCTCACACTGAAGTCAGTAACTCAGGCTTTCATTTTGTCATCTTAATTGCAGAAGTTTATCTCCTGCTTCTCTTTCTCTTGCATCATGGTGGTATGTTTCTATTTCCTTTTCTTTAGCAATATCTGAGTTCCAAAGAGTGCCCAGAGCACTTGAAAAGTACACTTTTGAAGACTGTCATTTTCTGTAATTAATGTCTATAAAATGTCATATCCATTCAAATAAGAATCCAGTTGAGATCCAGACTTCTGTATTCAAATGTTAAACTCGTTTCTGCTTTTATGTTAAGATTGAATTTGGTTTTATGTTGGTCATTATTCCCAAATACAGGACTAAGCTCACACAGTTCACCACAAGGCTTCTCACTGTAACTCTAGTATTGTTTAAGGAGGCGGTGGAGTTGTTGCCATTCCAACTCATTTTAAGGCAGTCAGCTTCACCTTAAGCAGTCACCCGCTCTACTTTCCCCAGTCCCCTGTCATGCTGAAACATTGCAGCCAAACTACGAGCTTCTTTTCAGTGAAGAGGGACCAAGAATTAAACTTGGTTTTTGTACAACACTAGTTCCATAACACCAATTAGTAAAACAAAACTCCATCATGCTAACTTACTACTCCCCACTAAAGGTATTTGCTACAAGGTTGAACTTGTGCCACATGAAAAGTTGTAGCCAGTTTTTCTGAAAGCAAGGGCAATTAAAGTGAGTCCTACAGCCATGTATTGTACAGTGTTTTAATGCTGTAAAAAGAACTTGAACAAAAAATGCTTTTGGCTTCCTTCAGCCCTATCTAAAGGACTAGAATAAATCTCTCAGATGATCTCTGTGCAGCATTACAAGCTGGGTCAGTTTGTTTTGTTCAAGATAGAGACAAGGAAATGTTTCACATTTTCCACCAATCTGTTTTGTATATGTGATCTTTTTTCCCCCTATAGCGTGACCTGCTTTAAACAGTTTGGAAGGATATACAGCTTTTTTGCTCACGAGCATACTTTTACTCAGGGGACTGATAAACTCAGTCAGTACTTCTGAGAACAACTATGCATTGACACTTAGCTGTGGTAGTGCAAATTGCATGAGTAAGAAACCATGTCTGTTGTTACCAAAATCAATGTGGGATTTAGTCCTACCCAGGCACTGGGGGAAAAAAGTGGTGTATCATGTGGAAAGAGCAAATGTGCAGCCAAGAGTATTGTCTAATTTGTTTATTCAATCCAATCTCTTTTTCTATACTAGATCCTTCAGGAGTTAGAATATGGCCCATCAGTAGACTGGTGGGCTCTGGGTGTTCTCATGTACGAAATGATGGCGGGGCAACCTCCCTTTGAAGCTGACAATGAAGATGATCTCTTTGAATCCATCCTTCATGATGATGTATTGTATCCAGTCTGGCTCAGTAAAGAAGCCGTCAGCATTTTAAAAGCAGTGAGTCTTCCATTACTTGCTTTCCTCCTCCTCTTCATGGGTTTTTTTAACGTTGTGGGTTTTTTTTTTTTCCTTGATTAAAATTGAATTTGCCGAAAGTTGTTGAGAGCAGTCACCGCTGGGAGTTCAAGCACAGTTCAGAGTGCCACTGTTAGGATAATGGGGCCTGGGATAAATTACACCGCTTGTGGGAAAGGAACAGAATGTTTGTATTCCACGCAGTTGTACACTGTGTAAATCTGTGTACCACAGATTCATGTTTCAGGGAAAACTCAACCAACTAGAACTGTGCTATCACTTTGACACTTTATATGCCGCATGTTCATTAGAGTGAGGGAAGCACTACGTAATTAAAGAAACAATGTTTTTATTTAACCTACTTACAGAATTTCCTGTCCTTCTGCCTTTCTTCCTCTATCATCAAGATTGGTTGAAAGCCCTTTATTTACAGCTGCAAGTTCTATTTTATAGTTTCAATAGCACTCTGATAAGCAGTCTTACTCTAGTGTAATTTTTTCTGCTCTGTTTGGTGTTTTTCAACATGAGTAGTGACTTGCAGAAACATGTGTCACCAAATGCCACAATTTTTTTAATCAGTCAAAATGTGCCAATGGGCAACTTCAGTTTCTAGACTACCTTTCTAAAGTCAGGTTTACTTCATTAACATGACACTGTCATAAATTCTTTCTTCGGTGCTAGTATAATCCTAAAATAAAAAGCAAAACAAAACAGAAGCAGTATGTCAATCCACATGGTTTGAAAACCTGAGAAGGATTTCTGGCTTAAGAAAAGAATTTGTTTTTTATTCCAGTTTTCCACCTTCTTTGAAAGTGGAAATTTTCTACTTTTCTACTTCTGTTTTTCTTTCAGCATTTGGAATATGGGAGACTTTCAATTAAGAGGGCAGCTGGTAGTGTAAAGTCATGCAGAGATCTTCATACAGGGTTACATTTGGAAATGATACGAAAAACCTGAACAAATTCTGATTTTAACACCATCGGACAGGTAGCACATACTACAGAAATGGTCATCTTGATCTTTATCTTCAGGCTTTTTCTGGCTGAGAGAAAGAGGTGGTCTAGCAGATGATTCAAATCAGAAGTCCCAAGTTCACCTCTCTGAATTGTTTGTGGAGTATCTCTTTTGCTCCATTCACTGTAGTGAGAACATGGAGGATTTATTAAAGCTGACCTTTATACATATTCTCCCTTCTCCCCCCAGATACCTCTCTGATGACTTTTTTTTAGCTGACATGATACTTTCATGCTTCTGTTTTTTGTTCTCACACTCTTCAGTTATTTTCAGCAAAAAATCTATGGACTTGAGCTGCAAAATTCAGGCTTGATATCCAGGGTTCAGGGGTTATTTTGGTGTATTGTAGAGAAATGATTGTTGTCAATGTTCATATCTGCATCTGAATTTCACTGAAATCCAGGAGATTTTCTGTAGTGCTTTGGTATCACGACCTGTAAGATCTGTTCCTTTGCCAACCGCAGGCTCCTTCAGTGAGTCTGTGTTAACTGAGCTTTCTGTTCTGAATCGTGGAAACATTTATTGAAGGGGAAAAGTTAACTGATAACCCTTGATTAAGTATGTAGTGCAAGAGCCATTGTGGGTATTAGGAGAAGGTGTTTGTTTTACAGAGGAAAGGGAGAAAGATTTGGCAGTCAGAGTCTTACTGTGTTATCTTGTTTGTGATGCAAGTAGTGAGATGTCTAACTTAATGTTATCCATGTCATTCATTAACCACTCACAAATACAGACACAGAATTGGGCTGCAGGTGTAAACTACCTATTTTTGTACGTAAGTGCAAGGGCGTTAAACACTCTAATTTCTTTTAAAACTGACTTTACTATAAATTTTCATGAGGCGGTTTTCCTGGGTCTATGTTTTGATAGTAGGCATGGTAGTTTATATTTTGCTGTAATCCATCTTCCTGTCTGAAGTTAATCCTTAATGTCATTATAAACCTTAAAGAAAGGTTGCATCCATTGAATAGATTTGCACTATTATAAGAGATTATTCCTCATTAGGCAAGATGTCTTCATTGGCATAAATTGATAGAATTTAATGGTGCTGTGTCACTTTGCACTATAGAAAAAAAAAACATTTCCTTACATATAGCAACCTGCTGCTTATGCAGCTATGGTGTGAAACATGTTTGAAACTTGTGCTTTTCATCTGATCCTTGTCCACATTCTGTTAAATGAAGAACAGGAAAAACAGAGGAAAGAAAGAGGCGTCTATGTATTTTACTGTTGAATGCTAGCAAGGGATTAAGTTTGGAACACTTCATTTCCTCGCATTGTGCTTTGAGACGTGGGTTTTATTCTTTAGAAACTGTGTATTTTTACACTTCTCCAAACAGCATGTGAGGAAGGTTTAATAAGAAGACGTTCTCTTGTATTAAGTAACAATGTTTTCTCATTTTCTGAAGAAACAGTTTTCCTGTTATTTCCAACAAAACACGAAGATAATTTTACAGCTCAGCATTACAAGGCAGCATGTTGCTTATCCCATGAAATCCCACAGATCTTATTAGTCCTCTTTCTGTGAATTGACAGGAATTGCTATTTAAAATTCTTTCCTGTCTGGTAAGGAAAACAATTCTTCATTGAAATTAGCTCTGTGCTTCTTTGCAAGCGATGGAGAGAGGTTGTGTCTACTGTGTGTGTTCCCTTTGTACCCAAATGACACAGATTTCTGGATACAGAAGCAGAACTTTGTTTCTAAGCTGTGCCGTTTATTTCAAGAAGCAAAATTTTGGGAGCCTGATGATCCTTGATTCAGGCCCCAAGTTGCATTGCTGTCTCAGCAACAGACTTTTGTCCTGTTGTCGTTTAAGTCAGTAGGAACTCTGGTCTTAAGAGGCTTATTTTTCATAAAAGGAGGCTCCTGCCTTAATAAAAGAAAATAAAAAGGCAACACTTACGGCTATGGCTGTCGGCTCCACTCGCGACCATCTCATCAACACAGTACAGTTAACAGCTGTCTCTGCCCTCACAGTTGCATCATTGTTGATGCTGTTGATAAACAGGGAATAAATGTCAGCTTGTGCTTCAGAAATATAAGGTGAAAAAACCAATATTTATTGCAGGGGCTGAAGTTTATAGAATTAAATGGCCACCTCAGAAGTTTGAGATTATTGCATCATCTTTGCATATGATAATTTTGTTTGTTTTAAGTATTCATTCTTAAAATTTGTTTTCCTTCATCATGCATTTCCAAGTTTCATGAAGTTTGTGAAGTACAGTACTAAACTGCACTACCTAGTCATATTTTCATGTCCTGGGCTTCTTAAAAATGACATGTCCTGATGTTTTCCCTGCCTCTGGCTTAAAACAAAGATAGAGCATGGCAGATACTAGGATCAGATTTTACTTCTTTGATACCTGGATTATACGGTACAAAAAGCGTATCCTGTAGTTTCCATGTTCTGTTTCTGCAAAATGTGTGGCTGCTGGTTCCTGGCCTGCTAGCTCCAGTCCTGGAGGTGAAGTAAAGCAGAGGAATGTAGGAATGCATTTTGTGGTTTTCCAAGAGACCTCACCAAAGCACAGTAATCCCTTCAAAACCTTTGTTTCTCCTGCCCATAGAAAATATGGCCTGTAGTTTAGATATGACTTGTCCACTTGCAAAAGAACTTGCGGAGCAGTTGAACACAAGACCAAAGAGAAGGATCATCTTTGGAGCAGCGCATATATGTGGGAAACCGCAGAGAGAATTGTCTCGCTGATCCATGTTATATCTTTAAAATGATAGCAGTGGTATTCTCCTGTGGATGGTTGGTCTAGCTATCTAAAACCATCTTAAGGGCTTCAGTAGCTACTTATCTAATAACTGGAGTACTAAAGTAAGGGTATGCATTACAGTGATTTATTTTTTTGTAAGTTGCTTTTTTTTCTACAGATGTATAGTATTATGTGGTATCCAGGTTAAAAAGGCACTGAACAATTATCAAATTTTGTTTCATTTGTACACCTTTTTTTATTTACAAAAATGTTATAATAATGGCTGAATATAAAGTTGTAGCAAAGCTTGGATAATTCTATAATATAAGTGTGTGTGTGTTTGTAAGAACAGCATTTGTTGCTACTTGAATTGCAAGAATTCGGTGTCCACATGCACTAGGAAATAAGTAGAGCAATTGCTAATAAAAGAAGGAAGAAATAGCAGAGCAAAATCAGGAAAAATGTTATCAGCTGGCATCATTTGGTATCAGTGTCTTACACTGATTGTACAGCTTTTTGCTGAAAAGAATAGTTAAGAGTTTAAAAGTGAGAAGTTTAGAAACTACCATGCCAGAGGGGACCAGTTAGTTATAGTTGGTGCTATTAACTGTACTGAAGATGAAAGGGAAGGTGCAAGTTATGTCATGGAGTTTCTCAAGGGAAGCTTTCTGCTAGTACTGATCACTCCATGTATTTCCTGAAATGTATGACAGAATGCTTGTAATTCACATAGCTGCAGCTGCTGTTCTTACTTGTATTAGAATAAAATCCTAGAAATGAGTAAGGAGGTTATGGCTTTTCATGTGTCTGCTTGAATGGAGTATATCATTATGCAACCTACGTACCCAAAGAAAACAAACAACAGTAAGCATAATATGTAGCCCCTACCCCCCAAATTAATAGATAGATAGATAGAGCAAATAAGATAAAATAAGAGCTGTCCTGACCATCTATTTGGAAGTGTCTGTGGACGGTTTAATATTTTCTTTCTTTCCTTTAGTATTTTTGGCCAAAGCTGGAACTAGAAATGCTGTGACAGAGAATCCCTTCCTGTAGCACTCCCAGCCACATGAAATTGGGAGGTCTCAGCAATCAACTGAAAGAGCTTCCTGCAGGAAACTTACACATCGGAGTCTCTAAATCTTCTAGTTTGGCTGGAACCTCTGAAATTTGGAGGGGCATCCTTGTTGCTCTTACAGAAAAAAATAACCTTCTGAAAGGGGACTGTCTCTAAAAACTAAGCTTTAGGAATTGTAATGCATAATTGAACTGCAAATGGTTTCCAGCCATTGCCATTCATGTTTTAACTTTTTCCTCCTTTCCCTCCCCCACCCCATAGTTCATGACAAAAAACCCAAATAAGCGACTTGGCTGTGTGGCATCACAAAACGGGGAAGACGCGATTAAGCAGCATCCGTTTTTCAAGGAAATTGACTGGGTTCTTCTAGAACAAAGGAAAATCAAGCCACCCTTCAAACCTCGGATTGTAAGTAGCAGCTTGCATAACATTCAGAGAAAACTTGGTTTGACAATTCTAGTTGTTGTCTGTTCTGACACATGAGATTACTCGATGCAACATTTGGGTGTTGGAATAGTAACATAAAAAAAAACGTGCTGAAAAGATTGCCTTGTCATTGTTTCTGTGAAGGTAAGTGTCAGGATGCACAGGAAAATGTGCATGTTCAGTCACACAAACCATGAATAGGGTTCGAGGCCCTTTTTTTTTTTTTTCCTGCATTCCTAAAGACACCTTGATCAGAAGATATTATTTCAGTTGGGTATATATGTCTGTACTTTCTGTGTGAACTCTGCTACAGTCCTGCGTTGCCGATGGTCACTGGATTTTGTAGTGAAAGACAGAGGAAAGGATTTCTGATTAATAATATTTTAACTGAAGATACTTAAAAAAACAGCTTCCTCGGGGAAAGAAATATACATCATGATTAGATAAATTTATATACTTATATTTTCCTAGGTAATGATGAAGTATTTCTATTTTAAAGTAAAAAAATGTAAATAGCAGCCCCACATGCAGAAAGTACAAAAGCCAAGCAAAAATACTTATTCTTGTCTTCCTCTGGATGAAAATACTTACAGTTCACCAAATGTCAGCTTTTCAGCTGAGAATGTGTGCAGTTAATTTTGTGCTTGAACAGTACAAGAGAATAATTTTATGATAAATCCTTTGAGATTGATTTGCATCTTTTGACTTTGCACTTTCCTAATTACAATGTTTGATTTGCCTCTAAATATGATCAAGGTACTTGTTTGTTTCTTTTAGATAGTTTACAAAGGTATTTTTTAGAAAACAAAACTTTGGGCTCAACACTGAACCCTAACTTAAATTTAGAGGTGAGAAAGTCCCCCCTGTCATTGCAGAATTGCTGTCTGTCACATTTAATGCATTTACTTTTAGTCCAGTGAGATGCATTTCCCCAAGTTCCTTGTGTAGGTGGTGAAAGCGGGGCTGCCCATCCAGAACAGGAGCCTGAGGTAGCTCCTCTGAGTCCACTCTTGGAGAAGTCTGTCTCTCTAGCTATGCAGAAAGAGCCCCAAGGGACTGACAACTGTAAGTGAAAGTTAGCCCTTGTGAATGTCCTTCTAGGAGTAATAGTAAGATACAGTGTTATCATATGGGGAAGTTTTTCCTAATATATTTCTTGGAGAATGGAAACCTTGTAATGCAGTAGCTACAGGCAGAGGGATGCCTGAACCAGCCCCTCTCCTGGAAAGGGTGCAGCCAGATGGGCATGCTGGCTCACTTACCCTGTTGCCCAGCTCTGCTCTGGAGGTTGCGGCCAGGTTGCGCCCAGTGCCTGAGCTGACTTACAAGTCTCTGCACTGCTGCAGGAAGTATAAACCCCAAATTAACCCTGTTAGTATCTATCTGAAGCCTATTTAATACTGTAACTAACTGCTTTCCAGTCAGGTTCCACAGCCTTCACATAGCTGCAGACAGCCTTAGTTGGTGTTTAGCTGAGCTGCGTGTGTGTGGTTCTCTTCCTGTTTTCACAAGTATTTGGCCTTTCATCTCACAGTAATTTTTGTTGCTTTGCTCAGTATTCATCAGTGGTTTGGTAATACAGTTATCAAATCAGGATGCACAATTCCAAAATAATTTTCACTTTATGCCTGCATCTAATAAGTCCCAGCTTCCTGACATCTAGTCTGTTTATTGGCTGTCTTCCTTTCATGATTGAGATGCACAGTCCCTTTACAAGGCCTTTATTATTTTTGTAAGTATTCCTGCTGTGGCAGTCCTTCTTGAAAGTCAGGAGGCATTTAGTATGTCAGATATTTTGATTTATTGCTGATATAAATACCTTCTACCTTCTCAGTGCAGCTTCTTTCTCTTTTTGGTAATTATTTCACTGCTGTTATACTGTAAAGCCATTCCTATTTTATTAATTCCCATTGTTTTGTTCCTTTTCCCCTGTTCTGCTTTCTTTAATGGTATTTTAGTTGGATATTTCAGTTTTAATAGTGATTTCAGATTATTTCAGAGTAGTCCTTTGAATAATTTTCAAGACAACTGCTTGCTCTTTAATAATTATTAGGGTGATTTTATACATCTTTATACCTTTTCTCATTTTTCTTCAGGCTGCTTCTATAATGTTGGATTTTCATACTACTTGTTTCCATATTGTATATGCCAACTTTCTTTATTCTACCGAATTTGATTCCTGCAGTCTAGTAGTTCTGTATGCTTGTTTTTTTCTGAACTCTTTTTTTTTATGGTGATGAATTCAGATAATATGTAGTCTGTGTTACAGGCATCACTATTATTTTCATGTTCTCAGTCTGCTCTCTCTTAAGATATCTTCCCCAGTGACCTGGTGCTATCAACTTTTACTGATAACTTTTCTACACTTAGAAAGGATTTACCTTATATTTTTACACTGTGTTTATGATCCATCAGCTGTTTTGTACCAGCTGTATAAATTTTGCAATTGTTTGGATTTTGTTGTTGTGTAGAAATCTTTGAGCAAGATCACACTGAAATTTTTACTTGTCCTCTTAAAATTGAACAATTTATTAATTGGAGAGTAAAGTGTGATATATATATATATATAGGCTGGAGAGAAAGATCACACAAATAAAATATAATTATTAATTATGCAACTTCAGAAATGGTAAAGGAATCTAGGGCAGTAAATTTCAAATGCTGAAAAGATGATTTTGGATACTTGCCAAACTAGAAGAGGTTGCACTCACTTTGAAAAATAAAGGAAAGAGGGAAGAAGGTGACTGCTAATGAAATAAAGTCTACTTCAAAATCTAGATAGAAAGTTCCACTCTAAATTCAGTTCTGGGTATAGCGTTGAGATTTATTGATTAACAAGTGAAACTGTTCCATAGCTATGGAATAACTATGGAAAAAAACATAACTAATACCTGTGTTTTGAATGTTTTCTGGTTTTTAACCTCTTTCAGTATTGATAAAGGGCTGTTGACTATTTAAAAGAGACTTGTAATATCAAAAGGGGATTAAAAAGATATATTTTTAATCTTATGTTCAGGAGAGCCTAGATCTGTGAAAACAGTTGTGAGAAGAGAGGCCAGATTATTAGTCAGAAAATAGACATTCTTGCATGTGATATGTGAGTGTACATATGTGTAGGGAAAGAAGCATACAATGCATACATAGTCATTTGTGCATTCAAATTGAGTTTTGCATGCACATGCAAAATTTTGCTCATGCAAGAATGCATATATTTACACAGGTATTCATCTATTTTCTGACCAACTGTTAAGATGACTAAGGGGGGAAATTTTATAATTACTGTATCATACACACTTTCGAAAAAAAGAAAAACCATAGGATCTATTCAAATGAGCTCTGGGCAGTATAAAACGTGGACACTAAACAAGTAAAGACATTAGGGAAAATGGTCAAACACTGAGGTCCCATCAGAGAATGGAATAATCTGCCAAGGGAGGTCATGGAGGTGCTAGCATGGAAACAAACCTTGCTTCAGTTCTGCCTCACTGCTCCGCTGATCCCCAAAACATGCGAGTTCCTTGGTTAGCACAGCCATCTTCCTTTTCTGTTACCTTTTATCCTTTCTCTGCCGTAATAGATTTTCCGAGGAGCTATATGGTATGGTACTGTAAGGCCTGTGCTTCTCCATAGTTCAGGTATGTCTCTTCAGCTCTGCCAACCTTAAGTCTGAATTTTTCAACTGGACTTGGAAGAAACACTGCATGGCTATTTATTAGCCAGACTTTTAAGGTGATTTTTTTTTTTTTAAATCTCATTCACACTGTGGATGGATGCAAAAATGTTCCTTATTATACCAGAAATATGCCATTAATGTCCTTCTAGTTAATACATGATTTGGTTATTCTAATGATGTTCTGGAAGCTGAAATTTCTTTTCTAACTGTTTTCAGTCTTGGAATGAAAATTGCTGGAGTCCAAAAGGTCCTTGAAAAACTGACCATGTTTTCTGAAGGCTTGCAAGAGTGCCCTGGGCAGAGCACTCATACAAATGGCTGAGGTTTAGATTGCTAAGCAGTGACAGGAGTACCACACCAGGTTGTGCTATGTAGAGACAATGGAAGCAGATTTGGTGACCCTGAAACCTGCAATGAAGGATCTTTGGCTGTTCCTCCAGCTTAATGACTTGGAATAGAGAATACCAAGGGGTGAAAATGCACAGAGGCCCAGTCCTATGATACATATTACCTACCAGCCCTTCCTTTCATAAATCCAGAATTATGAGACTTTTCAGTGCAAAATTAATTTTTATATATATACTATGGTTTACTGTACTGAGTGTTTGTGCCATGTGGGACTATTATAAATGTTAAGCTCCTATAGAAGAAGCAATAGCTCTGTGGCATGTACATTAGAAATCAAGTAAACTTTTGAACAGCTATGAAAAGGATATTCGTTACATCTAAGCTCCAGTGATCTTGACAATGTCTCTTGAAGATCATTTCCACTGTTCTTAAAACCTAATTCTTAGAGTTTCACAGACTGTCTTGAAATTTTCTGAATAATATTATTCTATTCTTCCCTGCTGCTTTTAAGGCAGACATGAATATGTAATTGCATATGCAAGATATCAGTACAGTTGTAGTGCAGACATGTATCTTTTCTCCAGAGCAACTGTTGAAGACAGAAATCCCTTTGAGGTGTTTTGTTCCTATGTTGAGATATTTTGTCTCATGTATTCTTCCTGGAGTTTTATTCCATTTGGAGAATGAAATGTCCTTAATCAGTAGCCGTAAGACCAGGCTATGGTTTGCAACGTAATTTATTGCCCAAGAACCACAAAGGCTTTGATAGTATTCAGTGGTTCTCTGCTCTCCATCTTTCTTTGTTTCCATGGTTATGCTCCTGGCTTGGTTGAATTGGTTATTTCCATTTTCAAAGTGCATTTGCCATATTACAAATGACAGCAAGGGTGCAGTAGATTAATTTCTTACCAAAGTCATTGATATGGTGGTAAGTGTGGTAGATCTTGCTTAGTGACATCATGGGATGATTCTGTCTATCCCATACCAAATAATAAAATATGCATTAAAAACAGTGATTGAAATAGATTGCTGCGTCACCTTTAATGTGTATTGATGAAACCTATATTGTCCCAAGTTGTTATTTACTGGCAAAGCTTATATTTGAAACAGTGAAGCAAGGGTATATGTTATCGTATTTTGCTTTTTTCCTTAATCTTCTTCATATCTTATTAGATTCCCTGCAAAAAATTCTTTGTGCCATGTCTGAGAGCACAGCTGGCCAGTTGCAGGCTTTCCAGACTGAACTTCTGGCCTGCTGACATGCCACTGACATCAGCCAGTGAAGCTCAGAGAGATGTATACAAGTGGTGGCATAAAGATACACAATATCCCGGTCCCACTTGCCGGGGATGAAGGAACATCACTGCCCAAAATTTGTTGCTCATTTGGCTGCAGTCAGTGGTAACCTCATATGAGCATCAATTTCACAGAATCATAGAATAGCTTGGGTTGAAAGGGACATTTAAAGGTCATCTAGTCCAATCCCCTCTGCAATGAGCAGGGACATCTTCAACTAGATCAGGTTGCTCAAATCCCTGTCCAACCTGACCTTGAACGTTTCCAGGGAGGGGGCATCTACCACCTCTCTGGGCAACCTGGTCCAGTGTTTCACCATCCTCATCATGAAAAATTTCTTCTCTATATCTAGTCTAAATCTACCCTCTTTCAGTTTAAAACTGTTACCCCTCATTCTATCACTACAGTCTTTGATAAAGAGTCCCTCCCCATCTTTCCTGTAGCCCCCTTTAAGTACTGGAAGGTTGCTGTAAGGTCTCCCTGGAGCCTTCTCTTCTCCAGGCTGAACAACCCCAATTCTCTCAGCCTGCCCTCATAGGAGACATGTTCCATCCCTCTGAGGGTTTTTTTCTTCGGTTTTGTAGAATTAGCCCAGCCCAATAAAATCACTCTCATATTTCTTATGCTGTTGGTCACACTGGCTCAGTGTGCTGCAAGGAGCTGTGAGACAGCAGAAGCTGTTAGGCACTATGCAGCAAGGGCAGTCTCACTACAGGCACACTCCTTTCAGGCTGACTTTTCACTGTCAACCCTTGAAACATGTGCATGCAAACAGACTTGGCGTTTTCATCCACCCTGTTGTAAATGACAGGGCTGAGAAAATTTGAGACTTTGACTAAGATGTCTTCAGCATGAAAAAGCTGAAGAACTCTAAGCCGGAGGGTTGTACAAAGCCTGGTAAAGCAGATGTTTGCCATATGTATTTCTTTTTAGCAATTAAGCCAAAGTTTCATCGCTAATGGCTTTATCAGTGCCTGTGGCAATCCATTCATAGTGTGGCTTTATGGAGATGAAGTTAACAAAATAATCGCATTACAATGATTTACTGTGAACTTGCAGCTTTCACAGAACAATACATTATTTTAATTTTCTCTGTGCATTTATAATTTCTTGGGTTTCTATTTTAAAAGCTCGCTTTCTTCAAGAGCATTAGAAACAAAATGAACAACATAGTCTGTTGCAGAATTGTATCCTGCAGTACGGAGCAACAGCAGCTGCCACTGGCCCATTTAGTTCATCTAATGTGACTCCCTTCACTTTGCAGCCTCTTCCATTCCTACTGTTACATCACTGAAAATGTTTTCTGAATATCTTTATGTTCCCTCTTGAGTTCTGACTTCTCAGGGACAGAGTCAGTCTAGCAGCTAAAACCAGAGACCCGAGAGAATTACAAGATATATAAGTTCTTCTACCAGATTTTCTGGAAACTCATGCTGTGGTCCAGGGTTCGTCACCTAACCTTTTCATGCCCCAGTTTTTGCTCTGTGGTAATCTCAGGATGCAATGTTCTGTGACAGCGAAGAAATATGACTGCGAAGTGTTAAAAACCAAATGCTCAAGATCAGCCTGGCTTTTAAATTGACTAAATGTGTGGCACTTCCCTTGGAAGAGTGTTCTATGCTATACCAGACCTCAGTGTTAGCAGACTCCATCTTGATCCTCAGTCTCAAATTTCCTACAGTAATTTGCATGTCTCTCTCAGCTCCGGTAACTCTAAGATAATCATAAACCATTATCAAAGTCCCTCCCCCCTTAGTTATCACTATCTGAGCCACATTGTCTGTATGCAGTTTCTTTGTGAACCTAAACTCCCTTGTTAAGTCTTGACTTAAGGATGCCAGCAATGTGTCCTCTTTCAGTTTTGCGCTGCAGCAAAGGTTTGAAATAAAATCATTCTCAAATACAAAATTCTAGTCCTAGACAATGATTGTGGGTTACAACTGGAGTCAGTGAGCACTGGGAATTTTCTTTTCCCCCTCCCCTAAATGAGTGAAAAACTGACAAAATTTTGGCAACCCTTTGTTGATGACTTCTGATAAGCTGGATGCCCACAGTGTTTGGAAACTGGGTAATAAATACCAAATACAAATCAGCCTCTACAGAGTGCGCAGCTGGCCTGTTTGCACAGGCAAACAGGCAGAGGCCTCACCTGCCTCATGGGTAGGTGCCTCACTGAATGGCTCCTGAAAATGTGTTCAATTAGAGAGGTCTGTGTTTAAATTGCTGCAGCAACCGTCTGCTTACTGTGAAATATGGCTGGAATCCTTAAAGAGGGACGACGTTTCTGGAGAAAACTTTCAAATATATTAGCCTGAAACATAAGTTCTGTAACTTCAGATTTGTTTTCATACATGACTGCTAACAGGCAAAGATTTTTTTACTTTTTAACAAGGGATTTTCAACCTGGTGTTGGGAAGTCATGATACTGTTTTGGTGGGGTTTTTTGACACGCCTCTATTTTTTTGTGACAGTGGATTGTATCGTCATACGTGCAGAATTATGACTTTGCCTTTACACTGTGGGGAAGAAGCCCTGTAAAATGCAGTATCATTCAGTAGCACCAAAAGGAACATAGGAAATTACAGGCCAAGTAAATTTCTTTTTGTATAAATGTTCTCTCTTTTCAAGTTTGCTTCAGTGTGAATGTCCCTCTTTAAGGTAAGGCCTTCAATATGGGGAAAATGTCAAGGTAGGTCCATTTTTAGGCCTAATAACCTTGAGGTGTCCCTTCAGTTTCATAATATATTTCCATTCAGTCATCAGTGCATGGCAATGAGCATTTAGCAGATGGGCACGCAAGGGGCTATACTGCATGCTTTTGCATGAAGTGTTACTGCTTAGATGAAACACTGGGGAGTGATCTTGAGACCTCAGACCCTCATGTACCATTGTTAAACATTGCACATTACGTATTCCCCCCTTGCTGCAGGCATTTCAGGCATAGGAAAATGGTGGGCTTTCTTCTGAGAGTGACACCACGGTGATTAATACTGGTGTACAAAAAAAAAGTTTAGAAACAGGGAAGAATCTATATTTGTCAGAACAGTTAACATATATCCTTTAGAAAAACTAAAGAAAAATGGATGTGGACTTTTGATTACCAACAGCCATAATGGTTGAAGTCCACTACTGCACACTGCCTCTGCCACAGGGTATCATGAATTAGAATATTTTATGTCAGCTGGTTCCTAAAAGTTACACTTTTCTGCTACTCCTTTAAGTGTTAGCCAGGTTGCTGCTGATTGAAAGGCGTTGGCTATTGGCAGGCAATGAAGTTTGAGATCTCAGTTGAGCTTCCAGTAGACAGTTGTGAACAGCAGTACCGTAACTGCCTGCAACGTAGTTCATATCAATAGGTCTAGCATGTGGCTGGGCAGGCAGAGAAGTCTGTAACTCTTCTGCCTCTTCCCTCAGCAGAGTAAAGGACCTTGATTTCCAGAGCTTCAACTAGCTTAGCACTTTGTACAACCACTAAATTTGCTCAGAGTGTAATTACATAGCTTTCAAGGAGCTTAGGTGCATCTTGATCAGAACTTAGAGAAATCAAGAGTAAGTGAGCTGATGTTTTTAAGGGATTTCAGTGTTGTTTGTTTGAATGAACAAGGTTCTGTTTTCCCAGAATTTGGTCATTCAGTTAGTCTTATTTTTTGGTTTTTATTCTCTTCAGCATCAGTGCCTGCAGCAGCTATTTTTAGCTGTGGTTACCCCAACACTAGAATTACAGAAGTTTGAAAGCTACCTCTCAGTACTGCAGGTTCCCAAATATTTATAAGTTAAGCAACTTTTATTATGCTTCTTTTGATTCTGTACTGGGGATACAGCAGTATTTGTTTGATTTTGTTGAGTCCTGGTCTAACAGCACTAAAATCTTTTCATACTGAATAATTAGGTTCATTTAACCATCTGTTAAACATACATTGTTAAGTGGTGCCCATTGGGACGGAGTGATAAGCAGCCAGAGTGTTCCTGCTTTCCTTTTGGGATTCCTCAGAATAAGACAAATTCTGTTTCACTTTTTGGCTGCTTTAATCTCCAGTACTATTTTCAGAAAGTAATCTAAACCATTAAGTGAAATCATCTTATCATGGTTACTTACAGCACATTCTTAAGCGTTCAAACAGAAATACTTTATTTTTATATTAATGTAGATAAGAAATAATATTCCTGGGTTGGGCCTGTTTCTGATGTCATTAAATGCCAATGGAAAAACACCAGGTGATGTAAGTAGCAGTAGCATCTGGCTCTTTATCAGACAGTGGAGAGGAATTTATCAGAAAAGACTGAAGACTTGTCAAAGGCTGGCAGTCCATGACTAGTCCCATTCACAGCTGGAGTCTGGTGAACATAGAGTATAAGAAGAGTTTTGGCTTTGGGTTTATTTCTCGTGCAGAACCTTTTGTATTAGAAGTATACCATGGTAATGCGAGTATAAAGTTAACAGTGTCTTACTAGGATGTTCGTCCCAAATGGGCAGCAAAAATTTGTCAATGTATGTGTTCACAGCTCAGCATACCAGTGCAAAACGTAATTTCTTTGACACAGACACTAATATGCAGATGGTAGACTGAAGCAGCTGTTGTGTAGGCACTTATCTTCAGTAACAAGACGGGGAAGGCATCTTTAAATGGTAAGGAATCCTAGCACTTCATTAACTGCTGCTTTCCTGTTGTTATGCTGCTGTGCTGTTACAAGGGATTTTGTTGCTGTGGAGGCACAGACCTTGTACTGGTCCTCTCAACAGCATGCTCCAGGAATCATATGTTTAAAGTAGGTAGGATGAGAGGAACACTCAGTCTAGATATTTATGAAAAACCTTAAGCGCACATCTTATTTGCACACCATATTCCTGTTTGCAAAGGACCTACAGAACAATGATTCCTTTTGCTTAATTATGGAATATGGAAAAGAAGGAGTTGAAGATTATAGAATCAGAATGATTTGGGTTGGAAGGGACTCTAAAGATCATCTAGTTCCAACCCTCTGCCATGGGCAGGGACACCTTCCACTAGACCAGGTTGCTCAAAGCCCCGTCCAACCTGGCCTTGAACACTTCCAGGGAGGGGGCATCCACAACTTCTCTGGGCAACCTGTTCCAGTGTCTCACCACCTGCACAGTGAAGAATTTCTTTCTTACATCTAATCTAAATCCAACTTCTTTCAGTTTAAAACCATTACCCCTTGTCCTGTCACTACACTCCCTCCCCTCCCCATCTTTCCCGTAGGCCCCCTTTAGGTACTGGAAGGCCCTTTATCTATTCTCAGCCTGTCTTTACAGGAGAGGAACTCCAGCCCTCTGATCATCTTTGTGTCCTTCCTCTGGACTTGCTTGAGCAGGTCCATGTCCTTCTTATGTTGGGGGCCCCAAAGCTGGACACAGTACTCCAGGTGGGGTCTCACAAGAGCAGAGCAGAGGGGGAAAATCACCTCTCTCAACCTGCTTGGTCAAGCTTCTCTTGATGGAGCCCAGGATACAGTTGGCTTTCTGGGCTGCAAGCACATGTTGCAGGGTCATGTTGAACTTCTTGTCAACCAACACCCCCAAGTCCTTCTCCGCAGGGCAGCTCTCAATCCACTCATCGCCCAGCCTGTGTTTGTGCTTGGGATTGCCCTGACCCATGTGCAGGACCTTGCGCTTGGCCTTGTTGAACTTCATGAGGTTTGCATGCCCCACCTCTCCAGCCTGCCCAGGTCCCTCTGGATGGCACATCCCTTCCCTCCAGCATGTTGACCGCACCACACAGCTTGGTGTTGACAGTGAACTTGCTGAGGGTGCACTCAATCCCACTGTCCATGTCGCCAGCAAAGATGCTGAACAACACGGGTCCTAATACCCATGACTGCCCATGACTCTCTGAAGGATTGTGTTTATATTTGACAAGAACAAGAAAGAGAAATTGAATTTGTGCGCTCAGGCCCACAATTACAGCTTAAGTTCCCAGCAAGATGATGTTCCCACTGTGCAAAAAGCTGTATAAGTGAGAGACAATCAAGAGTTCATAGATAATGATAGACAAAAAGATCACAATCCATGTATAGGAGAGCAAAAATAGGAAGAAAATTAGATGCATCTTGAGGAGAAAATTACTCAGGCTCAAAGCAGATCAGTAACAGAATCAAGAATGAAACCTGTGTCACTACAAACTCTGCTATATGTTACTGCACTCTTTTAATAAAACTGTGTTCCAAAAAAGCAGTTCCCATGTCTGGAGGAAAGGTGAAAATGAGATATATTGAGATGCAGATGTAGTAGGCATTCATGCATAATTGTGCAATGCCTTTTTTTTTTTTTTTCAGTCTACAACTTATATGAGTATGTGCATTAGCTTAAAAAAAGACATCAGCTTCAGCTGCTTTCTAAAAAGTCACATCTTTATTTTAATCTGTCTTTGCAAAGGCTTAAAAATAATCATTAGACTTCAAAATATGATCTCTAACAATTCATTAGTCTTAGAATTAGACCTTCACTGTGTAGCTTTCTCCATTTGTATAAGGTGAGACCTGCTATACAATTTCTCTGTATGAAAGCCTGTCATATGCATCATCCATGTCAAACTAAAAGCTTTATTCTTAACGAGCTAGAGATCATCATTAAAGAGCATGAGTTTCCCGAAATGTTTTGAAGAAGGCAGTCTTGCCAAAAACTCTGTAGCATTCCTGCTCTACAGCCTAGTGCAAACCATTGTAGTGTGTAGCCGAGTGGGGGTGTACAGTGTAATCCCACTGTATATGCTTGCTATTACCTTTCATGATGTGGTTTTTCTTTGCGTCCAATGTCACAGTGCACATGTCCATGCCTCCGCAATAGAGAGCGGGCTCAGAATCACAAGATACTGCTTTGTATTTATAATTTCATAACATATTCAGGAAGGTTTCCATAATGTGTTACTTTTCTGTAATTAAGTGGGATAGGTGACTGTAGGCAGAATAAAACATTGGAAAGTCAGTCACTCAGTATTTATTCAGGATACATGGCAGAGATATGAGTCTTGAAATATTTCATTACATCACTCACCTATTCACTAGCATCAGAGTCTCCTTAGTTTATTCTTTGTCTTTGTGATTGCTTAAAGAATGGAAAGAAAAGTAAATCTATTGACCTTTTACAGAATAAATTTGGTCAGATACCTCAGTGTACTGCTAAACTGTATGTTTGGGTAATTTTTCAGTGATTTATGGGATGTCTCCTGGAAGCTACTGGAATTCTAGGGACCTGTGCCCTAGACTTACCAACTCTCCTTTATCACTTTTTTTCTGTTCTTTGCAAGTCAGCTTCATTTTCTGGGTATAGCCAGTCCTTTGTGCTAAAGTGCTAGTGGTCAGGAAGACAAAAAGGCTTTCTAGGTATGTATTGGGGGATTCACCAGCAGGTGGTTTAGCATGTGGCACATGCACCAGCCCTGACTGCTGTGACTTTGCTGTAACAACAATGGTTAAAATGCAATTTCAGGAGAAGACAACTGAAAATGGACTAACCTTGGACATGTGCCAGGATGTGAAAGGCGAGGTGACATTGGTGATCACAACCTTAGAGCAGCTGAGGATATCAGTGGAGGCTTGCCAGTATAATGTGAATTAGAGAGTCACACATATAAAATCTGCGCTGCGGAGTGGATCATAAAATTTGCAATAGGAATTGCGTTGTGCAGATGAAGGGTATTTTCATGTGATAGTTCCATTACTTTCTCTTCTCGTATTTCCTCCCCACCCCAAGAAGAAATAGAAAATTGTTTTCCATGTAGTTAAACCCTCAGAGAAACCTACCATAAGGGAAAAATATAGTGTAGAGATTCAGAAGTTGGCACTCTTCCCCTGTAATTTTTTTCACTCTAAAAAAATGCAGGCATTCTACCATAGCATAGCTTATATGCAGTGGTTATGTCATGATTAAGTCCTAATGGAGGTAAGCCCTTATAAGATGGATAAGATGAATCTTAAGGGTAAAGGACTAACCACAGGTGGGAAGCTGTAGTGCTGACCTCCCCTGCAGCTCCTGTGAAAGCTATCTCCATTGATGCTTTACAGAGTTAACTGTTGTGCTTTAGCAATCAGGCTATGAACAAAGCAGGTGTGGTATATATAGCTTTAGTGCTGTGTACTCATTCATGCTAAAACCATAACCAAGTGTGGCCATAGGGACCAACAGTTTTATAGCAGCTTCTTCTGGGTGAGGTTCATTGCCCAGACTGTGAACGTGGCGTGGTTGTCAGTGAACCTGCAGAGCTTTGATTTTGTTTGCCCTGCTGTTTGTTTTATTGTAGTGGTTTTTGGTGTAGGACAGGAGAAAGGCTGTGCAAAAGTGAAGTACTAAGGCTGGCATCCTGGCCATGTAATCATTAAATGTTTGTACCCCCTAATTGCTTAGGTTGTTTCTCCTTCCTACTTGACCCTTTTCACATTTCTAGGAAAGATACATATTGTTTCAGTATAAAGGTGGTTCCAGTTTACTGGGTCATGAATGATCCTTTTTAAAATACATAGTTCTGTGAATTAGCTTGGTGTTTATTAAGTGTCTGTGTACTTCCATAACAGGTTAAATTGCGCACTGCACAGATTGGCATGATTTTCAAACAGTTTCACTATCTATTAGCATCTTTACTGAGTGGGGTTTTTTTCCCCACTTCTTTCTCTTTATTTGATGTCCTTTACATCTAATGAAAGCATAATCTAGGAGCACAAAATCTCACCCTCTGCTTGGAAATAATAAATGTTGGTATACTTGTAAAATCTACTTGGATTCAAACCCCTTTTTATCCTCATAACCTTCAGTTGAATATACTGCAGCTCATGGTTGATCTGTTGTAACTCTTCCCTGTGTGAATAGAGCAATTAACATGTTGAAAAAATTCAGTAACTTGTAAAATTATTCTGATAACATATATTTCATACCTTCTGAAGTAAGACATTCTAGTAAATACTTCTAATACTGATTCAGATTCTCAGGGCGTGCAAATACTATGAAGAGGCATCACCAGGATAAAGAGAAAGACAGGCCTGAAGTGGTGTGCTTCTCAGCCCATTTCTTTCACAGGATTCATACTAAATTTCTGTATACATAGAATGAGTTATGTGCAAAAGTGAGTGCTCATTATAGTTGGTCTCAACTCTTTAGAAACTACTCCACCTTTATGAAAAGAGATCCAGTCATTGGTGCAAAGTGATCTCTGCCTGTGCTGTGGTTTTTGTTATCATAATAAAGAGAGGTGAATGAGAGGACAGTGATCTGTGAGGTTAGCCACATAACTTTCTGCATCAAACCAGTTTGTTTGATATCTTGACTTTCCGTTTGTCTTGAACAAAATAATCTGAAAATCTTGTCAGTGACAAGGTAAATACAAAATATTTAAACTCTTATCATCCTGATCTGAGAATTTCTTCTTGATGATACTGTGTCAAACGCAGGAATCAATTATTTCTTACTGAAGCAAAATTCTGGATAAAATTAAATGTTACCATGTAATACATACGAGAAGGTGTGACTCTTGCTGCCTGTCCCATTCCTGCTGCACTGTTGTCCTGTGCGCCTGTAGCTGCAGCAACTTCCTGCCCAGATTTAGTATGCCTGTCATGTGTTTGATGTGCTGCTGATACAGCCGGGTGCTGCACTGGAAGCTGCACAGGTAAAGCTCCCCAAACGATTGACAAACTCCAGGATTTCACTGTGGGCTTGAAAATATATGAAGAGGCATCAAGCACTGCTATTGACAGAAAATTGCAGTGGAGTAACGTTAAAGATGATTAATTCAGTGATACAGAAAGCACCATCTGCATCTGCATTTCTGTGCTGACAGTATCTCAGGCTGTGAAAATTGTGGATGAGATTTGTATATATTTTGTGTCAAGAGGCCCACTTACTGAAAAATATCATAGCACAATATTTTTTTCTTCCAACATACTGGTTCATTGTTACAATGATCATTTCTGGCCTCACTTACTTGTATTGGTTGTTTGTTCTGGATTAGCTCCTCATTCTACTAAACTAAACAGAAATCTATTAATTGATTTAAAGAGGATTCCTATAATTATATTTAAACAGCATATTGTGAATTTGTAGGAAAATCAGACTAAAATACAAAAGGTAAGATTTTGTGGCAGTGTTGTTTTCTAGCCACCACCTCCATCTTTCTTTCACCTCCTCTGAGTAGCTCTTGAACTTGCTGGACAATTCCAGCCCAGTTTAGTGGAGCCATTGAGTTTGCAAAGGACATGAAAGAGTTTCAGTGATTTTCTGCAAATTAAATGAAAATAAATAATAGTAGAAAGAGATGCCTCCAAGCCGGAGAATTAATTTAATCCTTATTAGGCAGAAGAGAGTCCACTGAGCCTCTTGGCCTCATGACTCACCTGATGAGATGCCCAAGCTTTGCTGAGTTCCCTGGTTTGGAACACCCTCTGTCAGGTCCTTCGTGCAAGGATTTTTGTGGCTTTTCAGTACCAAAGGCTACTGTCATTCACATTTGGTTCATGTGAGTAATGGAAGGAATGGCAAGTTCTGACTTTCTTAGTGTATTTTCAGTGGTAAAAACATCAATTTAAATTTCTTTTTTCACTGTTGCAATTCATATAGTGTCATTTAGTAATCATTAACAGACAAGGTTGGTAATCCTTGACGCTGGAAAGCTTATTAAGCATGTTTTGGAGGGTTTTTTTTTAAACTTGAGTCTGTGACTGCAGGTAGAAAACTAATTTTTTATTGAAATGGTAGTGAAAATAAAACCAGTTCAGAAAGCACTGTTTAATATGTGCTTATTAATAGCACATGAAGTTCCTTTTAATTTTTTAGTAATTATGTGAAGATATTTAAGGAAAAAAGCATTTTGATTCATAAAACGATATCCCTTTGTCCAGAGTTGTACAGGCCAACTAGGAGAGCTGTTTAAATGGTGTTTTATGAAGAGATAGTCTTCTAAAATTTCCAATATCTTTAGCTCTTCAAACAGAAGCAGTAATCTTTGAATAGAATAAAACATGACTTTGGCTTCAAAATTGTCATCCTTGATGACCACTAGATCATGTTAATATTTATTAATTCAAGGAGTTCTGTTTCTGTAACATACGTGTTACATCTAATCAGATCGTATCACTCACATGAAGCGAGTCCAGCATGTCTCCCAGGATAAGTGGGTCACACTATGCTCAGACAGGAGACCTATGAAGCACTCACAGTGCTGGGAAAAAAAAAAGATCAACTAGCCGGCACATTTCCTGCACAATAGGTAGTGAGTCACTATTCCTTCTCACTATCAAAGATACTGTGCTGGTAGAGAAGTCACCTTTCAGATGAGATGTAGAATGGGAGACATGTCATTTTTAGTCATTACGAGTGTCGTGGCACTGCTGCTGCTTTGTGAGATGGAGACAGACTGCCTACATGCTGCCTGCAGTAGAGCCATTTCAGTACAGTGTGGAATTTGGCACCTATTGTTGGAAGGTCTTGGGTAGCTGCTGTGCTCCTGCTCTCATATAGCATTGACACATACTGAACACAAGCTCTTTGGGTAGTCTAGAGAGAAGAAAAGTAGCATCTGAAACCTAATCGAATTTTTGTGTGTTTGGGTAGATAGCTGTGGTTTTGAGGCTTCTTTTTTTCCTAATAACCCTAGTTTCTTCAGTCATCAGAAACTGAAAAGTGTTACCTGGAAAAAAGTTTGAAAAGTTAAAATAATGTGTCCGGAAGTCTCGGGAGCTGCAGGCTAAATAAACAGAATGCCCTGCATTTTTAATGATGCATTTAGCAGCCGATCTTAATATTTTTCCTTTTTTCTTCATGATTTCTTTAATGTTCAAAGTGGGATAATAGCTGCACTCTGTTTCCTTCATATACTCTCCTTACCTTGCAGATCTTCTTTCTTTTCTCAGCTTCTCTGCTAGGAGATAGCCACAGACCTTCATACCTTCATCCTGAGCCCTCATGCTGCATCTAGATATTGGTTCATGCTGTTGGCCTATAGAGTATTCACAGTACAAGTACATTAAAATAGGAATAGTAGCAGAAATGTAGCCAGACCTGTTTTGTCTTAGCAGATGGGGCCTTGCAAAATAGCCATAGCTTCAGGAAGAAACTGCCAAAGTTGCTAAGGAGAGTTTCTCAAATAAATCTTTCTGTCAAAAAGAAGCACTTGTTATGAACTCTACCTTTTGTCTTGTATGCCTTAATCCACTCACTTTTGTTCCCTGTGATTTACTTAATCTCACTTCATCGGTTGGTTAGTTAGAGGCTTGCTAGCGTATCCTTGCAATCTTAGATTGCTCCATACTTGTCCAGTTAATGAATTGGGTGACTTACATCTATGCTGCCAAAAAGATGTGGAATTGTTTATAAATCTGAGAAAATAAAAACTTCTATTTCCTTCTTTGGTCTTGAAGACATGTTTTAAGACATGCTAGGCATTTAAATCTAAGCAAATACCTTTGTTTGTTGTTTCAGAAGTGTTTGGGATTTGAAGTTCTACTGGAGGTACAGTTATTTTTAATCAATGGGATTTAGGTACACCGGTGTTGGAACAGTTTTTCAGGTGTACTCATCTGCACTCTTTTTCACCTAACACCTTCACAATCTTAGGGATGGTTTTATGGAAAAAGTAGCTATTGGGAATTAATTGCCTCGATAGGCTTTGTGGAATTTGTCATCTTATTCTTTTAACTTCAGCAAGGAAATAACACTTTTCACAAATACGTTCAGTATGAAAACCTGAAAAAAATATATACTGTGTTTGTTCTCAGCTAGTCCAGAGCTTATTTGCCCTGGATAGCTGGTGGTTAAAGTATGAGTGTAGTCACGTTTCTCTTGCACATAACTACAGTTCTGAATTTGAATTTTACTTTCTACAAATACTCACTTATCTCCTTCTGCTTTAGTGACTATTCCTGTAGTAAATGTATTGTATGAGAGTGTCAAAATACTATGGTAGGACATGGGGAACAAGAGGAATGTAGATGTAGTTGCAATGTAATGCATTTAAAAATTCATATGGAATTTCATTCTTATTTTGCAGCATTTGCCAAAATGACTGAGAAAAAACCATAAAGCCCAAAGCCACATCCCTCAGACTTTATGCCGTTCAGAGTATACGGGTCATATACACTTTATGTCCAGTCTTTATGTACAAAGTAAATATTACAAATGTGAACAATATAAACATATATGTATATGTTTGTTAAGTCCATATTCCTTTCCTTTTAATGGAATTTTGTAGATAGAGGATGTGGATTTTTGGTTGCCTGCACTTAGAAAGTACTTGGTTTACAAGTGATAGTCTTGCATTTATATAGACCTTTTTTTCCCTATATCTATAAAGTTCTTACAAGCAATGTAGGTTAAGGTTGCTATGACCATTTTCTTTGAGAAAGAAAACTGTTTGGTTTAGTGCCTCAGTAGAGCTGATTAAGAAAATACATTAATCTGTATATTTTATAGGAAAATTTACCTGCATTGAAAGAAGGCATATATCCCATTTGGAATACATTAATGTATGCTATGATGTATCGCTTTACAAGTCAAATAGCTATTCTATTTCTGGTATCCTCTTAATCTCAGACATGTGCAGGATGGACACAAAGCTAGTTTTCAGTGTGTCATTGTGCGTCCATTAAGTATCATTAGATTTCGTGAAACAAAGAAGAAAGAGAGACTTGTTCCAATTCCCTGAACCTGTACATGCCTGAAATACACTGCTAACATGGAAAACATGAACAGTGCAGGTCTTAAGGGAATGACCATGGGGAATGTTTTCCCTGGTAGCTTTTAGGCTTTTTTACATGCAAGTGGTCACAGATAGTCACTGTTGCGAGTGCCCTGAGGACAACAAATCGGCCTCCCCAAGGCTGTCTCTAGTTAATATGTCTTATCCCAACCAGAACATGCACAGTTGCACTTTGTTGACCCAACTTCGCTGGAAGAGCGAGGTGCTTTATACTTCAGTGGGGAAATCCTGATGCCATTGAAATAAAGAAGAGTTCTGAGGTGGATTTCTCTGGAGCCAGAATTTCACACTTTGCCACAGTGCTCTGAATGACATTCAGCTGCATTAGTAAATCTGAGTTGCCAATGTGGAGCTCAAGGATTTTGGACTGAGAGCTGTTGCGAGGTCTACATCTGATTTTAAAGCTGAGTGTAGTCAGATATAAACAGTTAACTTAGAGTTGAAACAGTAGGCTACATTGTGGGGAAATCAATTAAATCAGTTCACTCTGTGCCTCTGAAATGAGATATCGTTATGTTCAAATCTAAGAGGAAACAGCCATGTCACCTATTATGCCAAAGCCTTTTTTAAACTAGTCCTAATCTCAGCTTCCTGCTTTATCATCATATTGCTACTCCTTCACCTGTCAGAGACCTGTGAGTCTCTGGGAACTCATTTATAGTACCGCTTCTGTGGCCTCTCCCAAACTCATTTATAGTACTTGCTCCTGTAGCTTCTCTCATACGTCTGTTATTCTTTGTGTGAAGTAGCTCCTCTTTTATTTCAATCATTCCAGAAAATTCAGCCTTTCAGGGGGGATGGAGAGGAGGGAGATCACCTTTTATTTTACTGTGCTGTTTTACCATTCACCTTGTTTGTATTTTTCTTCTCAGAAAACCAAAAGGGATGTAAATAACTTTGATCAAGACTTTACACGAGAAGAACCAGTATTAACGCTAGTGGATGAGACAATTATAAAACAAATCAATCAAGAAGAATTTAAAGGGTTCTCTTATTTTGGAGAAGAGCTACTGCCATAGACAACGCTAGGCTGACAGATGAATGATGCTGCAAGAAGTGATTCTGAAGAGATCATCAAATTACTGAGACTCAGTAGATCAAGAACTACTTCTCTTACCCTGAGCCCATATCCCCAATTAACGTATATATTTATTGGTTTTCTCCTTTTATCTTCTGACCTGAAAGCACTCTTAATTTCTGTCTCACAAAGTGATGCAAAATAATTTTGTATCAGAAATTGTAGATGTAACACACTGCTGTATATTTGCAACTTTTCTTTTATTCCTAAGATCTCCCTAGAGGACAAAATTGCATCTTTTCCATGGAAAATGAAGCCGTGCTGTTAAAAGTGATTTAGCAGATCATGTTCTGTAATTGTCCATATGTATTTAAGCTAAGAAGGTGAGAACTGTTTCTTCTGCCCAGATGGTTACAGTGAGATCTGTACTCAGATGCGGAACAAATAAGTACTATATTGCCCTTTGGTAAGCAAAGAAATCTGCCTTTGTAGAGGTGTAATCCTCAATTATGAATTTATTGTGGTGAGGTACAAACTTAAAATAAAGCTATCCAGAAAAAGCAGCACATCAATTAAGGCTTTCGACGAAGTTCCTCGTACAATTTACGTAAAACTCTTAGGAATAAGAAGAGTCACAAAGATAACTGAAATTTTATTTAAAGCAAGAAATAGATACGATAATGGATAGTTATTAAAGGGCTAAAGAATAAAAAGCCTGTAGAACTTTAACACAGCTATATATAGGCATTTTACAGTTTTTCAGGCAATTGGGTGTACTATCCATGTTACCAAATTTAATATCCATTTAAATGAACCATTAATGTGATGGCAAGCTTGAAAATGTTTACAGTTAATTTTACATAAAAAATTAATTATAAACATTATAAATTTGCCTTTTCCATTGTAGTTAAGTTGATAAATAATTTCTTATTTATATTTATTTTCTCAGCAGTGTGTTACTTTTGCACACTTTTACAAAACCATAATACTACTGTGTTTGTTGTTTTTTATGTTTAAAATCTAAAGAGAAATCTGCTTTTAGAAGACACAACATAAGGCTACACGTGCATTATGTGGAAGTGTGTTAAAAAACTGAAGATCAAACATTCACAAACTGACATTATTGAAAGTTGTAAATTGAATTTTTTTGTGTATGAATTGAAATGGTAACTCATGTGGACAATATTACTAATGTGAAGTTACCTCCTGTAGATACGCTAACAGTGTTATGTACTTATATTTCCAGGAGTACCCTGTGGTTTGGTTTTTGGTTGGGGTTTTTTTTTTGTGTACATGTATCGCTGAGGTCATTTTATTATATATTTTACTGGACTGAGTGAGCGGTCATTGGAATCCATTTTAATTGTTGCACATGGATTTCCAGCTGCACAAAAATATATATACTTGTGATTGGCAAAGTGGCACTAAAGAAGCTTTTTTGCCTTTTGTACAGGTGAGATTTTGTATATAGTGTTTGCTGCAAGGCCTGTGGAATTCATTGAATATAGAGGTATCAACTGCTGCATGTTCAGGCATACTATTAAAATGTTAGTCTATGAAAGAATAATTATAATAATGTCCATGTGCAATACTCTTGTATGTGTATTGGTTCAAGTTACTGTCAGAGAGATGAGGTTTTTGTTATAAAAGATGTAGACATATATTAAGCTATACTAAATCTCTTGTATAGTTCTCTTCAACTCTATTATGACATGATAGAGCTCAGAAAGAGAAAGGAATGTTACAAATCGTGGTGGACAAAGTGTGAATCATTGGCTTTAAGAGATAATCTTGGACTCAAGCAGATGAGCTAGTTTGTGTCAGTTTTGCGTCTGGCTGCTCATAGCCTGTTACTGATGACAACATTCAGTTCCATTTTGTTTTGTTTTTAAAACTCAGGTGTAATTATTATATATATTCTTATGATGATTTCAAAATATTAAATATTATGAGATATCAATTAATGTGTTGTCTGGCCTACAGGTGTAATAATGGATCAAGCCTTTAGTTTAATTTAATTTATCTTCACTGATCTTTTGTACTGGGAAGAAACTAGCTTCTGGAGCTGAGTTACCAGCACAGAAACATCTTAATGATTGCATCATCTCAATGTTTAAATTTCTTTTTCTTTTAGAAATATATTGTAGAACTGCCCATCAATTTGTGTCTCGCCACTGGCTCTGTTTATTTCTCATCACGGTTAGCTTTTGACATCCAGGCAAGAACTGATCACAATGCTAAAGTGTTCTTTTCCATAGGTGAGTAGACTGGCTAGGAAGACAAGTTAGCGGATAGTGCACTACTGTTTGTACAACAAGAGGCCTTTACACAAAACTCTGAGCATTTATTTTGAAGGAATATGTGTCCCATAAAGCTTTTGTAAGCAAGCTATGTAGTCTGTATTCCCGTTTCTAACATGAAGATAATTAGTAAATGTTTATATTTCAAGAGGCCTCAGCACCTGCAGTGTTTGGTAGGATGCTAAGAGAAGAGTGAAGGAGATAAAAATTTTTGCATGGGCAGATATTTCTTCAATATAAATAGTTAGATCCTCTGCATTGGGTTTACATCAGAAGGTTTGTCTGTTACCTTGAACATTTTTTAAAGATAATTCTTAAAAATGGACATTCTGTTACATTTCTGCCTGTTCTGTAAAATCTTTCCTGTTCCTTCTTTGTAAAATGAGTGCAAAATGCCAAAAAGATTATTAATAATAATAATAATTATAAAGAATCCATTGTTTCTTGTTTTTCCTCCCAAATAGACTTTATTAAAAAATGGAAACACATTTTTCTCCATAGGTGAAAAATATTTCTCTCCAAAAAAGGCTTACAAATTACCTCTTTTTAAATTATGTGCAGAATAGTTCTGGCTAAATATAAAATGTATTCAGTTGGGGGGGAGGTTTTTTTTTTATTGTGAGGATTTATTTGTACAGAATTTTTTTCTTATGGATGTAATTTGAATCTCTTGCCATTCATTAGTGTTATTTCATCGTAAACATTATTACTGTGCCAAATGTACTGTATTCAAAAGGATGTGAATGTGTATTGTTTCGGAACCTAATAAATACAGTGATGTTAAATCTTATTTTTTTCCCCAAAGTTTTCCTGAGTATTTCCTAATGAGGAAGAAAGAAAGATGAAGGATGAATATTTTTTTCCTGTTACATGTTGTACAAAATACTATGAGCTTGTCTTTTAGGAGTGGACATTTTGCAAAGGAAGGATTTGCTAACAAGAGCCTCATCTGTGAAGCACTAAACGCTCCCAAGAGACACACAGGTAGCAGTGCATGAACACTATTTATATTGGTCAATATAACATGTACCTCAAAAACACCAAGCAGGTGAGTTTAGAGACTTTTTTTGCTTAACAACTACATACTGGTTACTGAGTTCTGACTGATCCCAGCATTCTGCTTAGCTGCATTGTTAAAACTCACTTCAGCAGGGCACTGTTTACAAACATGTGAGACTGCTTTAGTCTTTAATTGGATTGATTAGAGGGATTAATAGTATGCATAAATTGAATTAATTAGGGTCATAGATCTTATTAAATTATTTAACTTAATCTGTCAGTGTGATACTGTCTGAAATTTCAATATTACATCATGTTTCAATTTGCACCTTAAATACTTTCCATTTTCATTCTTAACTTCTGTTTCAGTAGATCAGCTATCAGCATATTCTGGCAGTAATTCCAGTTCACAATCTCCAGTTAGTATACTTAGCTAGTAGGTATACTGCTAGCTTTAAAAAACAAAATAAAAAATGAAAAAATTAAAGAGTGTTTTCTGTTCAAATTGCAGCTTTTGCATAAAGCTCCATTTTTTTCCTTCATGCTGAGTCTTCTCAAAGTCACTGAACGTGTTTGGTGCCTACAAGCATATTCCAAATCTTGTGCGTTGACAGCGTTAGCATAAGCTTTGTCACACAGATTTTACCGGTTAAACAACTATGTAACATCTTGATTTTCTGGGTACATCTTGCAACCTTAAAAGTATAGGAAGAACCTAATTGTCATCTTGCAAACAGTAAGCATTACTGGTCTCCATAATACATCATCATGTTTTCTCGTAATGCTGTAACTGATGTGCATTAAGAAGAGTTTTTATCCTTGCTGATGGACTGCAAAATTTGGAAAGACGGCAGTCTTTTAAGAGAAATGAGTTGCAGTCTGATTGACTGTCCATGCTGTAAATGTGGTACTAAAAGTTCAGGGAGAGAGTCTCAGTATGTATCTGTCTGCTTCTGTGGCCTTCCACGCAGGGGATGTTAAATCACTTTACAGTCAAAAATGGTTTTAGCCTTTTAGTAGTCTGGTCAGGTACATGAGTAAATCAATGAGATAAGCACCTAAACAAACTGATCAAAATCAGAATAATTATCTAATAGTGAATTGAAGCATTGAATAGGTGGACATATCCTAACTCAAGCTACAGAAATCAATTTGGGTCTTCATCTGTGTATACTGTTTGAGCAAAACAATTTTTTAATTAAAAACACATGGGGTGAACATGCCTCATCCCAGACGTGAGGAGAAAATGAGAATGAGTTGGATCAGAGTGGACCTCTTAGGAACAAGAAACTTTTAATCTGAGTAACATAAATAAGGTATTCATGTAATCAGAAGCAGGTGTGAGCAGCCTACTGGGTCAAACCGAACATCACTCAGGTCAGGTATCCTGCTCTTGGCACTGATTAGAAATCAGTAAGTCAGCTTTGATTGCAGCTATAGCAGTATAAAAGTATAACAAATAGAAAATACCTATGGAAAAACCTGAGAACAAGAAAGCATGAGATGGTGTTCTGCTTGCAGCAGTTTGATTCCGTGATGTTATGGAATAGATGGTCTTGTCTGTATTATATTTAATACCTCTGAATTAACTTTCTTTTGATTAATCAGTTTTTGAACAACATCAACTTCTGGCATGCAAAACATTCTGTGGGAAAGAGCTACACAGCTCAACTAATCATTATGTTAAAAGTGACCTCCTTTTGTTTATTCTGACCCAGTCATAATTCCATTTTATGCTGCCTGGGTCTTTCTTTGAAAGAAGATAAATAATCATTTGCTATTCACCTTTTTCATGACACTCAGAATTTTATAGGTCACTGATACATCCTTCCTCAGCCAGTTCTTTTTCAGACTGAAAAGCCTTCCCCTGTCTGCAAAATGGCATCCTAAAGACACATCCCATATTTTTGGTCATCTATGTCAACTTCTAAATCTTTTCTAGTTCTACTGTATGCCTGTTGAAGATGGGGAGTAGAATTACGTGTAATATTCACTATGTGGACGCAATGTGGATTATTACAGTGACTGGTGTGTTCTGTTTTGGTTTCTGTTACATTTTTACATCTTTTTTTTCTTAATCTAAGTTTATTCTCAATTATTTCAGAGGCCTTCCCAGATTAGTGTCAGTTGTAAATCTAATATGCATGCTTTCTATTAGATTCTCCAGTCATAATGAAAATAGGTTCTGTCCAGGACATAATGAATATAGGTTAAATAGGAGTTTAAGCAGTGCAAAATTCTGCCTTGTTGCAGGCTTCCATTTTAGCAACAAACCTTTGATGGTTACCTTCTCCATATGGTTTTCCTACTGCTTTTGTACCCCCTATATATAGCTATGTTTAGACTGTCTTTCTCTAGCTTGCTTATTAGAACATTGCGTGCAACAAATATTTTTCCAAAATCAAGATACACGACATGCTCTACTCCCCTCATATCAATACAGGCTCTTAATGTGTTCTTGAATATCCCTCTTTTGACACATTAGTTACAATGAAGGGGGAGAAAGATAAACGTTTTCTTAGCACATTGGGAAAATGTATGTATGTGCCAAAATAGTTTCCACTCCATCTCTCCTTTTACCTCATCATTGCTGTGGAAGCAGGAGATAGGAGCAGCAGCCTGAGGTGGAACACAAGCTGCCACTATAAATATTGTGAAATGATTATGCAAGACTGTCCAAAATTTGGAAAAGAATTAAAGAACTTTCACATTTGTACACAGATGTTTAATCCTTGGAAAAAAAATCAGGACGAAAGTCAGTGACCTGCAGTCTATTGCTGATTTGGGCACTGGATTGAGAACTGAATTGAGCATTGTGTACACTTGTCATCACCATCCAATACTACCCATTTGATCTAGTATCTTACGTACTACAGGAGGTAGCATGAAGATAAGACTAAAGCTGCTAGTAGCAGCAAGAGTCAGTGCCAGGCTGATGCTCATCTGTGCCAACACACATGCTCATTTCTCTGAACCTATTAAGACAAAATGTTACCCACAGGTGCCATACATCCAGGATTGGTGCTGCAAGGGGGAAAGCAAAGAACAGGAGTCCTCTTCTGACATGCACTAGCTGTTAGGTTAGTTTGGCCACCTTATGTAGCTGTACCCTTGACAACCTTTCAGGAATAAGCCAGATATTCCTTGAGTGACAATAAATACATCCCTGTTCAAATCAGATGGTGACAGTTACAGAGAGGGAGAGACTGGAATAGCAACACAAAGACGTGTGTCTAAATGTCAGAAATGTACTTGTTGCTTGTGCTTTCATGTAGAAAAACACAAGTACAGTTGCCTAAGCAACCTCCTGTTTTCATTGACACGAGCAGCATGGAGCTTGAGACTTCAAAATTGTGCAAAGGGATTGATACTAGTATGGCCACTTTACAAATCAAACTGAACCTAGGTGCTGTGGTGATGATTTCCTTCTTATTGTGCTAGTATAAAATCAGCAGAAGTGCTCAGAAAAGAGCATGGGTGAAGCTAGTCAGTGCTCTCACTGTCCTAGTGTTTCTGAGCACAAGGTGTTTTCAAACCATGCTTCACTAAATACATGCTGGTGGTCTCATGAAAAGGCTTCATGTCTGCATGGAGTCCCTTTCATTCCTCTTTTCAGTTGCTAAGCCAAAAGACAGCCAAAAGTTGTGTGCAATCAGATGCACTAGCTGATGCATAAGGGAGGTGGGTTTTTTGGTTTTACAATGGGACAAGCTTTTTATTGAAACATGGTCACACCCAGGCAAAGTTTGAGAACCTCTGTGTTCTAGAAAAGCTATTTACTCAGAATCTTTGGTACATCAAAAAAGAACATTTTCTGTTGATTTTTGGTTAATGAGCAGTGAGAAGTAGGCTAAGATATCCAGCACATGGAGGCACATTTTTCTAAATAATGATGTGGTTGATTAAGGATTAAGGTGAGCAGATTGAGGGTCAAAGAGATTATGCAAATCTCACATAGGTAAATGTTTATGTTAGGGTGGGGATCATCGTCCAGTTTAGAAGCAAACTTAAGACCTTTAAACTTTACTTGTCAGAATAATGTGAAGACATTTTTTCATTGATTAGATGATATGCTAACCTCTTACATGCTAGTGTATTGCACCTGCACTCTTATTTTCCTTCTGTAATGGACACAAGCTGAACTTCCTAGATCCTGAATTCTGCTGTTATGAGGCCTGTTCACACTTTACAATGCTGCTCTACTGAAGTACAGGGTTGTGTGAAATCCTGAGGCTCTGGGTAACCCCAAGAAAAGTCCCAGACTTTTCCAATCCCAAATACAGGGCCAACATTGAAGGGCTAGTAATAAGCAGTATTAAACCATCAGTCTTTAATACCACCAGGGAAATCTCCTTCCTCCGGAAGGAGTCAACTTACATTCAACATCCTCTCAATACTTCCCTGCTGAAAGCCTGTGTACTATCAGCCATTAGCCTTCTGAGAGGCCCATACCAAGTGGTGAGCTGTCAAGATGTTCATCTCAGTCACATTATCCTTTTTCTTATTTGCTTGCTCAGGGAGAAAAGTAACACACCACAGGAGCATTTTGCAGTGGATTATAATGCTGCCACCATGTATTTGGTTGACACACTGAGAGAGGATCTCCAGCTGCAAGACTTCAAATATGAAAGCTTTACTGATGTTTTTGTTCTTGTTAATATTGCTGCCTGTGTTGGGAGAAGAGTCTGGGTGATGAAGAGTGGAGAGTATTAATTTTCATTTACTGAGCTGTCTAGCAATAATTTGAACCACCCACACAGCTGAACAAGTTGATTTCAGAGCCAGGGAGGTTATCGACACCGATAAAAAAGCAGCTGTCATATAGTTTAGACACTATGCATGGGCAAAAAGCCTCCTGGTATATCACTTATATGCAAATTGAAAGTATTCCTGTAACCTCTGACCCTGCTTGTAAACAGCAGATTCCAGGAATTCTGCTGGAAACCATACATTACTAAGGCAAAACTCTACTTAGCAATAAACATGCTTTCCTCAGTGAAAGAATCTGGAAGTGGAAGAATGCAAGACCTTGAGATGCACTGCTGATTGTGGGGAAATGGCTGAGGCCACCTCCCGCCTAACGGCTGGGTAAACACCCCCCTTGCAGAGCTCCCAGAGGAAATATGTAAACCAGACATGGCTGTCGTGCGTGAGCACCTCGTTAACATGCTATCAGGCATTCACAGGTGACAGCTGTGCAGTGCCAGGACTGAGTGGACCCACAATTTGAGCTTGCTCTGGCATGAAATGGGAAGTAGTTGGAGGAATTCAAAGAACTGAGTGGAAGGATGGTTATTTTAATGGCAGCAAGAGGACTGAGGAGCAAGTAGGTGAGAATGGGAAAGACACACAACACAGTAGCAGTTCGAAATGAAAAATCCCCTTGGAACAGGAGAGGTTTCCAATGATGAAAGAGAACGGTGAGATGATTGCTGAAAGATGATCAAGGGAGGAAACGTGAATCTTGGATAGAAGCTAAGCATAGGAGGGAACAAGAAGAATTTCAAGTGGATGTCTGCTTCAAAGACATTATGCCCAAGCTACTTTTAAAATAGCGAGCGTGGGTACCATTACCTCAGCAGTGCAGCCTTGTGTTCAAATATTTATCTGGCGCCTGAGGGAGGGGACTTTACAATCAGCTGAGAACTCAATGTGGCTGCTGATTACATTGCTAGGAGTAAAGAGCAACTGGGTTTAAAGCTAATCCAGGGTGTTTATACACAATTTGACCTATACTGGAAGCACATCTAAATAAGAACCCAAAGGTTGTTGTGTTCATGGAAAATACACCACATGCTCTCTTCCATCAGAATTGCAGCTTGGCCATCATCTCCTTGCCAAAAATATGTTTATAAAGCTCTTGCACTCGGCTCTTTCAAGGGAAGGGCATAATTTTTAAATCCAGTACTGCAATGTTTTTGAAACACTGCAGGAAATCCAAGCTTTACAGCCTACGTGTTAAAAAATGTAGGGCAGATAGTATGCTAGGGTTTGCCCCCCCCCCCCCCCAAAAAAAAAGCAGAGGTGGATTGTTCTAATATAAAATAGAATAAATCTCTGTTATTGGTGTTGTATATGTCCTCACACAAGGAAAATATGTGTGTTTCTTCACGATGGAAATGTCAGTAAATGGTAGGGAGATGATCAAGTAAAGAACTATGCTACCAGTCTATGGCTATTAGCCCACTGACATCGTGATGCTGCACCAAATGGACACGCAGCATTTTTTCAGTTTTGTCCTTCCTGTTCATTTAGCAATGCAAGAAAAACTTTTCATATGTCAAAGGCAATAAAGTAAAACAGTGCAACAAAACAAATAGGAGATCATAGAATCACAGAATGGTTTTTGTTGGAAGGGACCATCTAGTTCCAACCCCCGTGCCATGGGCAGGGACACCTTCCACTAGACCAGGTTGTTCAAAGCCCCGTCCAACCTGGCCTTGAACACTTCCAGGGAGGGGGCAGCCACAACCTCTCTGGGCAACCTCTTCCAGTGTCTCACCACCTGCACAGTGAAGAATTTCTTCCTTACAACTAACCTAAATCTACCCTCTTTCAGTTTAAAGCCATTACCCCCTGGTCCTATTGCTACATGCCCTTGTAAAAAGTCCCTCCCCATCTTTCCTGTAGCCCCCTTTAGGTAGTGGAAGGCCGCTATAAGGTCGTTCCGGAGTCTTCTCTTCTCCAGGCTGAACAACCCCAACTCTCTCAGCCTGTCCTCATAAGGGAGGTGCTCCAGCCCCCTGATCATCTTTGTGTTCCTCCTCTGGACTCACTCGAGCAGGTCCATGTCCTTCTGATGTTGGGTGCCCCAGAGCCGGACACAGCACTCCAGGTGGGGTCTCATGAGAGCAGAGTAGAGGGGGAGAATCACCTCCTTCAACCTGCTTGGTCAAGCTTCTCTTGATGCAGCCCAGGATGCAATTGGCTTTCTGGGCTTTGAGTGCACATCACAGGGTCATGTTGAGCTTCTCATCAACCAACACCCCCAAATCCTTCTCTGCAGGGCAGCTCTCAATCCACTCATCGCCCGGCCTGTGTTTGTGCTTGGGATTGCCCTGACCCATGTGCAGCACCTTGCACTTGGCCTTGTTGAACTTCATGAGGTTTGCACGGTCCTACCTCTCCAGCCTGTCCAGGTCCCTCTGGATGGCACATCCCTTCCCTCCAGCATGTCAGCTGCTGCACTCAGTTCCAATGTCCATGTCACCAACAAAGATGTTAAATGCCAGTTTAACATGGCACCAGATGTAAGCGCCAGTCCCAGCACCAACCCCTGAGGAACACCATGCTTCACTGGTTTCCACTTGAACATCAAGCTGTTGACTGCAACTCCTTGAGTATGACCATCCAGCCAATTCCCTATCCACTGAGTGGTCCATCCGTCGAATCCATGTTTCTCCAATTTAGATACAAGGATGTCATGTGGGACAGTGTCAAATGCTTTCCACAAGTCCAGATAGCTCTTTAACTTCCATGTAGAGGATCGAAAATTATGCTAAAGCAAATATTTTCTGCATTCAGAGTATATTTTAATTTATCAATGTTCAGGCTTCTTCTCTGAGTGCTCAATTTTTCAGAATAGAAAACTAGCATAATGTTACTGGCAGACCAAGCTGACAAAAGGGGTGATTTGCAAAATCTTTTTTTTTTTTAGCCCAGAAGCATTTTGTAATTGTTATGTGCTGTGATAGTTAAGCCAGCCTGTCAGGCCACAGTGGCTGAAAGGGATGATCCTGTCCATCTGTCCCTGCTCTCAGCCATGTGATCCCAACTTTGTGGGCACTGTGAGCTGGGATTCAAGCATGCTAGGTGTTGTACTCCACTCCTCCTCTCCACTTACCAGTTCCCTGAAATGCTCTTATGGGAAATAGTGTACGTCAGCACCCACTCTCTTATTTACAGTGTGTAGAGCCTATTTAGCACACTCCCCTGCAAAGAGGGCAGTCTCCCTTCCTGCCTCCCAGAGTTTCCTGTTCATGCTGCTGGCTTTGTGCTGGCTCTGGCAATTGCCTGACCTCTTTTGAGACAATCCAGCTTGCTAATCTGATAGGAAACAACTCACTTTTTTCATGAGTCAGTTCTCTGCCACTTTAGAAAGCTGTATTAGTTCAAAAAAGGGTCAGGTGCATGCCGGACAACTGAAGGCAAGTGGTGTGGTTGCGGAACTGGGAATGACAAGGTGGGAGAAAGAGGAAAGACTGTTCTTTGGGGTGGCGGGGGTGGGCAGTCCATCTCAGGTCACCTTACCACTTCTTAGCTAAATAGGCTCAGGGCACACCATTGCAAAGGTGAGAAACAACAAAAGGACAATCCTGTGCTGCAGGAAACCATGCTGATGAAGCAGTGGGGTGTTGCCCTGTCTTGGAATCAGTGCTGGTCTAGTGCTGGTATGATGGATGCAGTTGCTGAAAAAGTAGCAGTTCAAATGTGGTGATTCAAGTGAGATATAAAATTAAGCTCTTGAACAGTGGGTTTTAAAATAGCACTAACAAGAAAGCCCACAGTTTTCAGTGGAAGTTCAATAGGGAATTAAGATAAAATACAAAAGTTAGAATGACCCACCCAAAAAAAGTGAGAGAAGAATTGCCGGTGATTCCATTCAAGAACGTCTTGTCCTCAGGCAAGCAGTCTACGTGGCCTCCAGGGTTGAACAGGAACCACTCTTCCCACTCAGACATGAACATCACCCAGCTGGGTATGACCTACTAGCGTACTCCCTGTAGCCTTCACACTTGGACCAGAATCCAGAGTTATGCTAGGGACTGTGTGATCACAGGCACACATTCCTGCTGCACTTATCAGTCTCCTGAAGAGATCCTATGGGCCTGCAGAAATGGTACAGAACAGCACCCACTCTCCTACTTGTTGGATGTGCAAAGTAATAAATTACAGGGCTGACAGAACTATATCATTTTAGTAAAGGGGTTTTGTGTTTTTTTTTTTTTTACAAACAGATATTCTTGGATTTATTTGCCTAGATGTAGACCCCAGAGGCTCCAGACAGATATCGTAGATCATCAGTTTGTACCTCTGCAGCAATATTCAAAAAACTGAGCATGCTTAGTATTTCACCAAAAGAGCTGATGAACTAGCAGTTGCTTTGGTGAAACTTGTCTTTGTTTCTCTGGTTTCCATGGACTGGGATGGGGTTTTACCACCCCTTTCCAAGCCATCAGCTCACAGCTCGGCTACAGCCTTGGCTAGTACAATGACAGGAGGTTGGGTCCAATTCTTTAAAGCAATAGTACTGAGAGCCTGGCCTGTGAGGTGCACAGCATCCTCAGGTCTCAGGAGGAAGTAGCACACTCAGATTCACTGGAATAGAGGCATGCAAGATGTGAAATTCAGTACTTCAAAGAACCCTGCAAAAATATTAAGCTATTTGCAGCCCATTCTCCTCAATAACGTGGACATTCAAAAGTTACTTATTAGATGCACCCACTCTGTTTTGTGTGTGCCTTGCTTTGGTTTTAGTCCACTTCTGGTTATTTTGCCCCTGATGTTATTTTCCCTTCAACCTAATTTTGTCTCTTCCCCCATCTTTCTATTTTTTTTTTCTCCAGTTCATGTTAACAGCTGGAGATTGAGCTGTTGGGTGAGATTTCTTCCAATACTGGACCGTTTTACCCGTTGACCCAGTGCCTGCTGTGACTTTGGCTAAGATAATACAATTCATTCAGTGTCATTCACAGCAGGAGCAGAGAATAAATTGTTTCATTACAGGAGCAGAGAACAATGATGATACTACCAACTATATATAAACACAGAGCAGTAGTTACCCACCAGCCAACATTTAATGGAGATGGAAGGCTGGGTGAATTTCCTTAGCTATTGCCATCTGCCAAAATGCATCCTGAAAGAACAGACGTCCAATGTTGTGCTTTGAAAGTTCCAAAACTTGTGATCCAACTGTTGAGTTCATATCCCCCAGACTGTAAATCACAGCGCTCCTAGCCTGCAAAATGATACCAGCTGACTGCAGGCTCAGAGTGAGCGAAAAGAGTTGCATCAGACTCCAGAAACAGAGTGGTAATTCATCTCTGATTTGGCAAAATGTTTTAATAGGTACGAACAGTGACTGAAAGAAAATGCTGGCGTTCTGCCTTGTTTTGCTACCTCACACCCCTTTTCTTCCCCACAACCCCTTTTCCTCCTTGCTGCAAAAAGTATGTATGTTAAAGGAAACAGATTTACCAAAATTACAATCCTGCATGTGAGCCAGCCAGCTTTCACGGTATTGCAGTCAATAGCATGTGCTCTTGGAACGCACCACTTTGGATATCAAAGAGAGATTTGATCAGAAGGCTAATGGGTGTTCTGAGCAGCATTTGTCCCTCAGTTTGCTTTGAAAGCTCTTTTCCATGTACAATAAAAGTAGCCATACACTTTTGTGCAACTGCTACCCAATACCCACAATGAGTGATTATAAGTGAAAGGAACTACTGATTCACTTAGTCATCTTCTGTCACAGATGCCCAATGACCAAACACTAATCGACTCTTTGAAATCTTTTTCAAAGTAGATCTATGCAAACAGGGGGGAAAAAATTACTCAAAATACTTGTGGTTTTGTCAGTAGCTGCTGTGACTACTGATCAGTCCTCTGCTGTTCTTTGGAGATGAGAAATGTGTCTTGAGATTCACAGTGGAAAGAGATTAATTAGCCTTGCAAACTTACCCTTAAATTAAGAAATGCATATTGATACTGCAACTACCAATGAAAAACCACGTTGTGGAGATTTTGTTCTCTGATGGTACTGCACAGTGTGTAAATAAAGAACAGACTACATTAAGTCTCCTGCTAGGGTGATTCCTCAAACTTACAACTTTGAGACCAGAACGTCTCAAAGACAGTGGCCCCGAGTCCTAATACGCTTGTGCTGTAAATAGTCCAGAACCCTCAGAGAAGCAACTGAGCTTGTTAGAGGAGGGACTGTTTCACCCCCTTTTCCCCACAACTTCTGGAATAAGGTCAGCACTCTGCTACCTCTCCTTTCATCTTCAGACTGTGAGATGAGGACAATACTAATCTCTTCCCCCAGCTTGGGAGAGGATGAGAAGACCCCTGGCCCTTCAACTCCTGTTCTTTTTAGATGACTGGTGGCTGTTTTCCTGGTGGGTTGTGCTGCTGGTGAAAGCCCAGCAGCTGCTTCCTCTGACCTCTGAAGGGTTTGAGTGTCTTGTTTTTTGGCCTGCCCTGCCTTACTCTCCTGGAGCATATGAACCACTCTCTCCTGCTGCGAGGCAGAGGGAGCCTGGGACAGGGTGAGATCAAGTATGCACTTGCTTCACAGGTGCAGGTCACTAGCAGCGTTGGGCAGGGCCAGTATTTGGAGTATTGGTGATATTCCTGCACTGGGAAGAGTAAAGGAGCAGTGTGCTTGCTACAGACCTGTGAGCTTGGTTGTTTGAATAAATGAGGCCCTTAACAATGTTATTTGCACGCAGCACTTGGAGGCATCTAGCCAGGATTTAATCATGTGTCTTCTCCAGTGTGCTGCTGGTCATGTCCCTTTTTATTTTTTCCCCTTTCTGTGCTTTTCTCTGGCCAATTGAAATTTAAAAGCTATAAAAAGAATTTTTTTACAAGGATCTAGAAATGCACAATTTTTCCTCTTATTGTAAGTTTTAATATTGCTGATATCCATCAAATTTACTTGTTACTTGACACGTCAGTGTGAATATATACAACTCTCTTGAGGATAGCTGAAGTGACAGATGATTTCATTGTTGGGTGTACAATAGGCATAAGTACAATGGAAAAGAAGGGCTGACATCTGCTATGGTGATATGTTTTCAAAACCATGTATTGTCATCTCTTTATTTTGTGTATTATGCAATGATAATTAGGAGTGGCAAAGTGAGCATCAGTTTGGCTGCTTTGTGGTGATTCAGAGTTTCTACTCAGCAATCTATTAGTGCCTTCCAGTGTCTGACAGTGCAGTAAGTATGTTCAAACACCACATCCTTCTGTTTCTGAAGTAGTGTGCTAACTGTGCAAAGGCAGCAAAGAAACTGCTGTTTGTATGAACCATACTCTAGCAGTCCTTCAATAGGTCAACTCCAGATGCATCCATTCTGTCCGTGAAATGTCCACAGCATCATCCACCCTGGAAATATCTCAGGTTAATTTTCTATGCCCTGTGTTTTCTTTCTCCTGGTTTTCTCTCTACCCTGAGCATGGAGTTTCCGTGATGTTTCATGCCTATACCATACCATAGCATACCTTACCAGTGAAAACTATAATACTGTAATGACCATTCAGTGGCTAACCTGTAACTGAAGAATAATCTTTACATCTCTGCTGAATTTGACTCACATCCCCCATTTGAAAACCTGCCGCACGACCAGACATGATTGATGGGTAATAAAGTAACACAACCCACTTGCAATAGTAACTTGTATTCTCTGCTGATAGCCATACTTCCAAGCAGCTCAGGATCCCACCAGGAGGGGGATCTACATTTTTAGGTAACGTGGTAGTTCTTGCCCTAAAGTCCCTTTCTAATCTAGAAAGAAGAGCAAGCAGTTAGAAGAGAAAAGCAGAGGAAGAAGGCATAGAGGGGCTGTAATTGCAAATGCAGATTCAAAACCAATAGCTGCAGTCATAGCTGTCAGCACACTGCAGCGCTCAATGTGCATTACATAGAACTGAGAGGGACATTGAAGATGGTGCTTACAAAATGAAAGTTGATTCTCCGTGTAGAAGGTAGTCAGGGAAGAAGTTAAAGCATCGGCAAGGGAATCAGATATTGGCAGAGCAAAGAGTAGGGCTGATCTTTTAACAGGAGAAAGACGACAACAAGAGAGGGGAGCTAAGTCATGAAGAACTTCCAGAGAAAAAAACAGAAAAGAGGCTGCAGTTCCTCTTCCCTTCTTGCGTGCTTCATTTTCTCCCCAAACACCCTGCATACCACATCACCTGAATGTATTGTGCTCTCCAGCCAATTTCACCACCACCACCCAACAGTCTGTATGCTAAGGAAAAGTCATGTTCCTTGTTTTACATGCAGTGACTTAATGATTTACTCATTCAACCTTTACATATATAAAGCTATTTTCCCTGCCTAGGGATGGCTGCTGTACTTGTATTTTTTACTACTGGCAGCAATTCTCCATGTGGAAGTGACCCACCTCCTGCTGCATTTGGGCCAGGGAGGATTTTGCCTCCAGACAGATCTGAAGAGGTGGGTTGGAGGGGATGAAACCTTACTTCTGTCACAGGTGCAGGCTGCTAAGCAGCAGCATGGAGTTGACAAGGCCATAACAAGGCCCAGCTGTGCCAAAGCCAGCACCAGCAGCTGGAACTAATGAGAGCTGTGGTGGCTATGACAGGCGCTGGGCAAGTCCTGTGGCTAGGTGTTTGATGCAGGGAGAGGTTTGGTCTGAAGATGTGCTCATGTCCCAGTCCTGAGGTGGGTTTACATGACTGTCTACAGAAGAAATACAGGTAGGGCAGCAAGTAGTGCAGTTGATCTTTGTGGTAGTGGTGTTAGGGATGGTTTTAAGGTGGGGGAAAGTATCCTTTGCTTATGTGAATACTTTGTGAAGAGGCTGGTAAAACTGGTCCTTTGTTAAGAAAGGTGACTTAATTTTGGAACCTGTCAGGAGAATTTGCTGTTCCCCTGTAAAAATTCTGATATGTGAGGTGTGTTATTTCCTTGCTAGTGCATACAGTCTACATAAGCATTCAGGACTTGCAACACTTTTCTAATATAATAAATATGAGGGCTCAGGGTTTTTTGTAACTTAACTATTTCTTGTTGTAGCAGATAGAATTTTCAGCTGGGCTTCTCTTGTGTTAGATCTTGTTCAAATGCAAACTCTGTGCTTGTTTCCAGAAAAAAAAAAAAAAAAAAAAAAAATTTCTAGTCATTTCTGCTAAATACAAGGTGTCTTGTGTTTTGTGAGCTCTGTGGTAGGATAAAATATGGTAAAAATAAGGCATCTTACTTTATTGTTATTAAATGAATTTACTGATATGTAATGAAAGAATCTTATGTGATACTAAAAAACCCTAATGTGTGAAGGCTTTGCTATGCTTATAAACTGGATATAGCCAAGGGCACTTGTAGTGAGGCACTAACTTTGGGGGCTTTACTTCTTGTCTGAGAGCCTGTGGAAAGGGTAAGAAAATTAGTAGGATTGTCTGTGATAGTTCTTGGGGTGGGACAGACTATGATTAAGACACATAAATGAAACAGCTCTTATAATGAATTTGTCTTGGGTTGGTTGTTGTCTTCCAGTGCAGTTGCTATTAATGTGGTGTGGTGACAGTCTCCTGAGCTGCTGTCAGCTGGAGAACAGAAAAAAGCTAGTCTATCCGCTTCAATCCTCCCTTTGCTTGTGTATTTTTCTTTTTACTGCTCGAGTTTCTTCTAGAGAAAGATTTCCCTGTATTGACACTTGAAAAGATGTGAATGTCTCTGTGCGGGAAACCGCATGTCATAGTGACCCAGGGAACTTGTATTGTATTTTCTGTCACTGGGCAGTGACAGAAAGGCCACCTGAACTGCTTTCAAACAAGGCTGAGGACAGCCCTTCTGTTGCACTAGGAAGCTGAGCAGGACAGTGGCGGGAGGACTTCTGTAACTAGCGTTGCTTATTCCAGCTGCAAAAATGTCTGTGAAATTGGAGCCTGTGAGAGAGGATTTACACTTATGTGGCTTGATCTCGGAGAGATTACAGATGCAGAGTCTTATAGACCAAATACTGTTACTGTTGCACTGTCTCCTCCAAGTTTAACTCCCTACAAAAATGCAACAGAAAGTGAGAATAGAAAAGGCTAAAAGGCAAAGTGTCTTAGATTTCTTTTTCTTGGTCTATGCCCATGTAAACATTCATCTTCTTACAATGCTCTATATGTCAATTCTCTATGTTTTTTTGTGCTCATGAACCAGAATTAACTTGAAGAAATGAAGATATAGCTGAGTAGCTGTGTTAACTAAATGTCAAGAAACATCTCTGCTGCATGTCTTTGCTATTGTGGCAGTCTTTGAGATTGAACTTCTTGAAGAATATAATAAACTATTTAACCTCTTTTTCCTTGAAGAACCCTTTTTTTAGTTTCCCTCAAACTCTTTATTAATGTAAGATATAAAACACTCCAGTCCCCTAAGGTAAGGCTTCTCAAGTTTCTTAGGGGAGAAAAATCTTCAATCTTATTTCAAATGCAAACTAAATGCTAAACTACATTTTGAATATTACCTATATTTGCTCAACTTCATGGCTTTTGCTTGCATGAGTAAAAGGGCTTGTGAACTGTCTTTTTGTCCTAGTTGTTTGGACAATCCACTGAAGTCTTTCAAACCATAGATTGAGAAATAACTCCTTGATTCATCTGTTATTCATTCCTTCATTTTCTATTCTGTCTCCTTCCATTTTCTTCTTTAGGCAGCCTAGTTTGTCTCTTGCTTTTTTTTCCCATTTTCTGAAATTCAAAAGTTAAAACTGCAAACCGCTGTCTCAGCGACTCTTGTACCATTTGGTGGTGGACTTTTTTTTTAATCTTAGTTTCAAGTCACATGGTTGTATCTCTGTGACTAAGAGCAAGGGTGGTTTTGTTTGTAGTGTGAAACACTCCTAAATACAATGAAGCTCATACTTAATGATTGGAAGTATAAGGAAAACATTCTTTAATTACGTATTTGAACCTTCGGTTTGTTGCTTGCAGTCTTCATTTTGCTATGTACATGCATTTCTGAACCAGGGCCTCTTCACCCCTTTCTCCCCACCTTTGTCCATTGTTTGACTACTGAAAAAAATATAATTGAGAGGTAAAGTGGAGAGCAAATTTGGAGGTAGGGAGTTCTTAATAATATTTGTCTTTATTGACCCTTTGGGTGGTTCTGCAGAATAGAAGGACTGGAGTGGCATCAGAGGGCATGAGGGTTTGATGGGGCAGTGGTGCTCTGAGGGGTGGCAGAGATGTTCTCTGTTCATGATTTTGGCCTGTCTTTGCCCCTTCTGTATGGGAAGCAAGAGAACTCTTGGTGTGAATAACTGACAACTTAATAACCCAGAACTTACCATCTATGTCTTCTCTTTGTTTTCCTGTTTGGCTTTTGACATCACCATTTAGGGCTGGGTGGCAGCAAGATAGACAGAGGGCAAGGTGCAGGCTGTGGGAGGAGACTGGCCATACCTTTCCCAGAGATAGCTTGCTTATCCTCCCATTTACTTTCTATTCCCCTTTTACTGGTACAGAGTTGAGCTGTGCTGGTTGGACCAAACTCTGAATACCCCCATGTTAAAGCTAAACCTTTTAGATAAGCTGTTTTTAACCTGAGTCAGTTCTTACTTGGCTGAATGAGCAAATGTACCAGCATAATGTGAATGAGAGCCACAAAAGAGCAAATGAGAAAGAGTGAGGAAAAGGGACAAGGGGCTGCTAAAGTTGGTATTGCTGCTGAGAGACATGCCTGTCAAATCACAACACAGGTGTGTGATTACAGCAGCAGAGCAGCATGTGTTGTGCTAGAGATTCACCAAATGTGTCTCTTGAATAGGCTGGAGAGGCATCTGTCCTCCCCTGTCAAGGCTTGTTAGCATGCATACTCAGGGACATCAGAGTTTGGTTATCTTTATCTGACTAGATAAAGGCAAACATGTGTTTTACAGTCAAAAAATGTCATTGTCCTCTTAAAAATGTAGCCCTAGTGGGTAAGAGTGATTTCTTTTAATAACTGCTAGTTTTAGGACCAGTCAAGTTAAGAGGAAGACAAGGAAGACAAAAATCATTCATATTCTGTGTACTCAGTAACACTTGAATACCTTGCCACTGCATGCTCTAAAGTCCACCCTCAGCAATTTTCATGTGCAATCCAAATACCTGTGCCAGGTATTTTGGTGACTGAAACTGAGCATAGAGGGAGTTCAGCTCAGAATGGCCAAACACGTGATAAATATGATCTCCTTAGAGAATCAGTTGCTAAGAAATGCTGTGTTGGGGTGTATCCATAATCCTACCAGTAACAAGGTATGATCAACTAAAGCTAGAGAAGAAGCTACAAAGAAAATTTGCTATCCATTAAGGATCCATAAGATGAGATTCCTCTTTTATGATATGGTCTGTGATGGAAAAAGTGGTGGAAGCAATTCTGATCCATTTTGCAGCAGTCTGGAGGTAGGAACGCTCTCAGATAAAGTGGTGAGAACCAGTTTCCTCACATCCTTATGTTTCGGGGGCCAAACAGGCATCTCCTGCCACTGAGGAGGAAGCCTTAGGTCTCTCCTGACAGGTGTTGCCTGTTGAAATCCTGCCACTGTAGAGATAAGAGGGAACAGGACTCTAGTTAAATTATTTGAATGGGAAGCTGTAGAGTCCATCCCCTTACTCGATGTCCCTGCACTTCTTTTGTTTGTTTGTATTAGTGTAGTGAGCAAGATGCAAAACCAAGACTCTTGCTTGAGTGCCCTGTATGAGAGATCAGGCTGTATTTTGACCCTTGCATTCCTGACTGTATGATACTGCAGTTTCTAAAGCAGGGATAAGCCCTGTGACTGTGCTCTCTTGAGAAGAAGTTTAACTGCTAGGCTGTTATACAGAAGCTGGATGGTGCAACTTAGGACTCTAACTTTCATCTCTAAGACCACACAGATGCATTTTTATTTTACTGTGTTGATGTGTGTTAAGTGCTATCAGGACATGCCTACCTGTTTGGACACAGGAGGCCTAGCTATCACTTGATAGTTTCTGGACTATACTGTGATTTCAGCTGGGGGTAGCCAGAATTAGGTCAGATGCAAAAGCAGAACCGGGGAAGTTTGGGCCAGACAAGAAGACGCCTGGTCTCTTCTGGCCTGAGGCTGCTGCAGAACAGTATCTCTTGGATGCTTAAGGAGGGGGCTGAGGGGGAAACCTGCATTCTAAGTCTTCCTCTCTTTTTACACTTGATTATCACTGACAGGCCCAAAACATCTGTTACGGGTAATGTATACTTCATTTTTAAGGAACCAAATTTATTTTCCTATGGAGCCCTTGATTATCTCAGATGTGTTGCATGGGGAATGTGAACAATGCAGAACTTGGTCTGTACTTTGCTAAGCTTATAGCACACAGTGATATGCTCTCCAAAATGAGGAAAGCCCTTTTCCTTTGATGGTAGAAATACAAATACCCTCTACTTGAGAGATTCATAAGTGGGGAATAAGTCGTCTCCTAATGACCCGTAGGTGCCCAGCTTCTACCAAAGCTAATTTGAAGTGCCTCCTAGAAACTGTGTTCTACTGATTTCTTTGGAATATTTGGAAAGAGGATTTTTGACAAGAGGTCTGGGATCATAAGTGTCATCTGCAGTAGTTCCAGAACTTTTTAATGGGACTTGGCATGCTGCAGGGACATTCACGTCCCTCACCAGGATGCCATCCAACCTCTTCTTTGAGCAGTGTGGTAATTGCAATATGTATAAATGTTGAATTAATTGATTTTATAGCTAAAGAGTAGATTGAGCATTTAAATGGGTCAGATGTACAGTGCTTACTCAAAGCTGTTCTTATTTACTGTTGACTTGACAACATAAAATTATGCGACTTAGAAACTTGAAATTTTGTGAAAATTAAAAAAAAAAAAACAAAAAAACCAAAAAAAACCCCAACAGATCCCTTGCCAGTTGGGTATGGATCTGTGTTGGTAAATGATGGAAAGTAAATAGCAAATCCTATAATGTTGTGTTTGTGGTTTTGTCTCTGTTGGTCCCTGCAGCCAATTACCTTTGAATCGGGAGATAAGAGTGCACACAGTTCATGGATGTTTACAGTAAATAATGTGACATTTTGGAATGTGATACTGCAGGCAGTGCATCATTTCAGCATAATCTTCATCAGTATTTACTCAAGTACTTTTAGGATGCAGTAGCCTGTACGCCTCCAGGAGGTAGAAGACATAGGTTCATATTTAAGTTCTAAATCACACAGAAGAGGAGAGATTAAAACTGAGTCCTCTGTATCCAAGCACAGCACTCATTTAACTCTGGCTAATTTGGAGCTTGAATGTCTTAGTTTTTTCATGGAAAGGCAATCTGTTTAGACATCTATGTCCAAAGGAGAGAGTTTCCAGGGAATCGGGCACTATTTTCTGGGATTTTTTTTTTTAATTATTTGTATGAAGAAGGGGGCATGCATCTAAAAGATGGCTCTTAGCTGCAGCTCTGGGATGTGTGAAGGAATAACATGCTAGGTGAGAATATCCAAATTAATCCCTGCTAACAGCCGTAGTTTTAACTTTCCTTAGCTCTTCCAGAGTTGCCTGTATTACTGAGTTGGAGTCTTCTTAATCATGATAGAGATGGATAAGAGCAGCCTAACAGTGCAGGGCTTTGATTTCCTAGGCTTGATAAGCTCTGTCTTTTTGGACCCACAGTTCTTTCAAACAGTCTTTGCCATTACCATTTACCTCATGCAGTTATTTCCAGCTGGATTAATTGTTCAAAAGACTGTGCTGTTCAAATTTGGTGAGTGCTGATTACCACCTGTATCCCAAAATAAGTGGACAAGGGGAAAAAAAATAGGCTCTTGTGCATTCCCACACAAAGGTTTTGAATCAGGAAAGAAAACAGGCTGCTTATAGGTGAAAGAAGCAGAGTATTCCCAGTAGTGAGATAGCTGATGTGAAACCTTTGCTCTCATTCGTGAGGCTTTTGGCACACAGTATCTTCCTTCTACCTGTCCGTCCCTCCCTTCCCCATACCATGTGGAGTGCTGTAGGGCTGCCCTCAGCTGTCTGCCTTCCTCACCACTTCTTTTGGGCAAAAATTGCCATCCTGTTTTCCTCCCACACCCCTGAGAAAACCATTTTTAAACCATACTGAGCTGATGTTAAAGCAATCAACTTCAGTCGTCACTAAAGAAACTTCAATAACGTTCTAGCCAGTGTTAGTTCTTCAGTCCTAGTTTTTCCTGAGTTAGTACCAGCCCTTGGATAAGGATGCCCTCTTGGATCTTTAATTCAATTTTTGCTGTTTAAAAAAATAATTCTCTAGATGGAGGCTGGAAAAATGAGTTAAAACAGTCTGATCTGACCCCTCTGCAAAGAATGCATGTGTGATCTTGGCCAGCAATGCCTGCAGGTAACCCAGTGACCTAGCATATCTCTCAGAAATTTATGTTCTTCAGCCTTGATCTGAAGATTGTTACTGCTCACCCATTTGTTGCAGCCTTGGGTAATTTGAATTTCTAGTAGCTGTTTTGCCTTTGTCTAAGAGATGGAGCCCTCTAGTTATAGCTACTCTCTTTGTATAAGTACCTGTAGATTGTGATCAAGTTAACTTTTGACCTTCTCTTTGATAAGTTAAATCCCCAGATCATCCTCACTGTGAGGCCTTGTGTCAATTCTGTGACATTTTTCTAGACTTTTTTTTTTTTCCTGAGGGGGGTGGGAATGGCAAAGGTTCAAAATCTTGGTAAAAGGAGCTCCTGTGTACTAACTTGTGTTTCTAACATGGAAGTACCATGGCCTTTTCAGTAGTCATGTGTATATGTTGGGTTATTGAGGTAGTTAAACATTAATATTCCCATTTCACAAACTGAGAAACTGGAGCTGAACAGTCAAACAACTTATTCAGGGTCATGCTGTGATCCAATGATACCTGCTCCTGTCTTGTCTCCTCAACATCCATTGCAGTGCTACTGCTCACATCTGAACCTGAATGCTCCCTCCACAATGACTTTGAGATGCTAGCTGTTACCGTGACACGTACACATGTGCATTTCATTGTTAAAAAAAAAAAATCAAAAATTTGTTAGAACATTGTTAAAGTTATGAAGTCTAACACTTCAAAGAAAAAAATCACTATTAAGACTGTTAAAATTTATCACTTTTTTCATAAATTATAGTAGTATCTCATTATGTCAGTGCATATGCTTTAATTTTCTCTTTTTACAAATACTCCTTGCCTCGCTAAGTATACAGAACAACAGCAAAGGTATAAGTAGCCAAAACCAGAGATGTGGTCAAAAACGTTAAAGCAAATTCAGCTTGTAATTGAAAAGTGAGTGTTACTTTCTTTTTCCAAAGTTATTCTGAGACGTGCCTTTGCTTTTGAGTATTCTCTGTAATTAACATCTGGGTCGGAGTTCTGTCATCAAACTGAGGAAAAACAGATGGTCTGATATAAGCATATGTGTGTTTTGTTTTGCTTTTAACAAACATATCTAAATAACTTGCATTAGTTATATGTACTATTGATGCACCAGCACATATATTATTGAGACACCAAAACTGGAAGAAATGTGTGACTTGGAACAGGCTTTAGAGAAGCTTGCAAATCCAGTTGGCAGTGTCTAGAAGGAATATGAATATTCTTACCAGGTTGTGACCTTGCAAATTCCTTTATAGGGCATGTTCTTTGTTAATATCTCTGAGGCTGAGACTGTTGCATTTCAATGCATTTAAATTCCTTTCTTTTGTTTGCCCCTGGAATGCGTGTTCTTAGTCACCTAGCTATTGAAGGCTTGGATGCCTTTTTGTCTCCAACCGGTCCTAGAACATTACTGTCTCCATGGCAGAAGAGGATAGGTATGGCTGATAATAGTATCTATTTAACGCTTTCCTCACATAATGTCTCCTGAATAGGAGGAACAGGTAGGCTAGAGCCTCTTTTCAGGTAGCTTTGTAAACTTCTGTGACAGTATTTCAGGCCCTTGTTACAATTGCTAAGGGGCAGGAGGGAAGACTAATATTTTCTTAGTTCAAAGGGCTCCAAAATGGATAATCCAGTTTATCAGAAATTCAGTTTATTCACCAAGCAGGTCGTTTTTTGGCAGAAGCAAACATAGTTTATAAAGGCTGGCTTGTCTGATCAAGAAGCACAAGGATAGGCCAGGACAGACTTTAAAAGTACCCAGTTTATCCAACAAGTGGAAGTAATATTATTTATTTTTAAATGGGGTTTTACCATTGATTTTAGAGGGAGGTGAACCAAAAGTTAGCTGAGAATCCAACTTGGTTGGTTTACTAGGACATCTTTTGTGTCCTAGTAAAACATAATTCATAAATCTGTGCTGTAACACTTGCAATCAGTCTGTTAAATCAGATGTTTGATTTAAGCTACCTGGACAATTCCAAGCAATGAGAAGGAAGTGGGATGCCTTATTAACAATTTACAAAGTGCAAGAAGGATAATCTAATCAAATTACAGTAAATAGTTCAATATGTTCTCATAGTTATCTCCTATCTTGTCACTACTAGGACTAGAGTCACTAGGATTTGAGTAAAGTTGGGTTTATTATTAACCAAAGCTTATGTAAGATGTTATTGCATCTGATTCTATTTTTGCAGTTACTTGGACTCTGTCGATCTTTCAGGCACAAAATGCTGCCTGTGTAAGAGTGCTCATATGAAGCAATTGTAATTAGCACTAGCTGGGCAACAAACTGGGCCTCACAAGGGGGGTGGTATGGCCAGCCTGTGCTTCCTGCAAACCAAAATGTGATGCCTTTGCTGTTCTGAGAGATTTTGAGGAAGTGCTTGAAGGGTCGGGGAAGGCATAGGGCAGGATACTACCAGGCCACTGCCACGGCTGGGAGAGAGACCCTTTGAAGGGGGTGTCACCAAGTGTGGCAGCACCTGAGCTCAGGAGAACTGGAGGCTGTGCAGGATCTTCAGCCCCTGTGTGGAGGGTGCCAGGGCAGGGCTCCCCACAGACCAGCAGCAGAGCGCCTCAAAAAATTGCACATGCAGAGGAAACAGTGCAGGGTATGCAGTCTTTCCAGGCAGCTTGCTGGCCTGTCGTAGGAGGCTAGCTGCGTGGCAAAGCAGGCACCTCCTGGTGGGGTTCCCCAGCTCTGAACCTTTCTGAGGGGTTACGGGGATTCTCCAGAACAGTACCAGCCTGTGGGAGTCCGGCGGTGCTGCCCTCCGTTGCACAAAGAAGTATGCCCTTGTGCAATGTGTGGTTGGTGTGGAATTGATGAATTACTTCTCTATGCAATGAGGTATCAGTTTGGCCTTTTGGATTTTCTGAGTACCACCACTACTCTGCTGATTATTTTTTTTCCTCCCTTTTTTTAATTTCCCTGTGAGGCATAAGTGGAAACAGGAGAGGACAGGCAGGACTGAGGGATCCAGAATCCCAGGATGGACATGAATGGGATTTTTCTCAGGAACAAGTATAGCCCTGCCATGAATGATGGGACGTGGGAATAACTCCTGCCTTTTTTCCTTGCTCACCCCCAAACTGCATGGTGTCATGGAACTCCACCTGCTCCAGGTCAGCATGTGGCAGTCCTGTTCCCCTGCACCCCCTGACCTTCCCTGCCTCCCCAAATGTGCTGGGGTGGCAGGCAGATTGGCCAGTTTGGCAGGTGAGGTTGAGGAGCTGTGAAAAAGCTGTGATATTGCCTTGTAGGGGGGAATTACAGTACCCTAAACATGCATGTCCACTGCAGCAAGGGATCAGGGTATGGAGATTTAAGAAAATAGTCAATGTCTCCTGGCTGCTGTGAGTCAAATACATGGCATGCTCAAATGTGTCACGCTCGTGTGCAGCCTGTCAGAGGAGAGAAGACCTTTCTTAATGTTTTGGGTTTGCCTGCGTCACAAGTAAACATGTGGGACTTCCTTAAACCTTTCAATCTCTGCTGCATTTTATCCCACATCAGGGTAAGGAAGGGGAACCAGAGAGGTACAAACCGGGACCTGTGGCTCCTGTGTGGAAATGCATGTTGGCTTACAGTGAGGGATCCCACTATCTCTGATCCACTTACCTGCAGGCAGCCAGCATGCCCTGCTGATGCCAACACGGAAAGTACAGCCCTGATGAGGTGTGCTTCACCCCGAGGGTGGCTCATGCTGGGTTTCTCTAACTGTCCACATAAGATGGCCCAGGGTGAGATAGTGCCCTTAGAAACCTGGATGCTTTGCTGATTGAGGGCTCAATCTCACTTTCAAATCTCCCTCATACCTCTCCTCAGGGTGGAAAACCTGGGGCATGAGAGCACCTCAAAGTTTCTGTGAAGTCTGAAGTACGTGTGGCTGTTTTCAAGAGGAAAATTGCCAGAGCATGTAACAGCCATCTCTGACATGAAACTGCAGCAAAAAATGCAACTTATCTGTGCTAGTGACACAAAAGTATGTGGTAGCTCCCCCAGGTTTTGTCTAAGTCAGTTCTGGGGTTTTTTTGTGGCTCCTTAGGAGTATAGGGTGTATCTTGGGGTGTGCCAGAGACCCCCAGAGCTTGGTGCTGCAGCTGTGGGCCACCATTACTTCTGCTTGATGTCTGCTAGATCAGGGTGTAAGCACCTCTGGAGAAAGGTTCGCGTCTTGAGGAGGGGAAGGTGGGGCTGTTGTGTGAGAGTTGGTGTCTTTTACTTATCTGAGTCACAGGCATAAACAGCTGAAGGAAAGAGGCTGGTTGATGTATATGCTGTTGCTAAATAGTGTTCAAAATGTGAAATCTGTCTTCTTTTCCCAGGAAAAGGTGGTGGGGGGAGAAATCTGCTTTTCATCTTTCTTCTCTATCCTGCCATAATTATACAAACAAACAAAAAACAAAACAAACAAACAAAATAATAAAAAAACTTCCAGGACCCTAATTATCTCTTAATATTCCTTTGCCAAGCCGGATAGAAAACAGTTAAGTCAAAAGCTATTTGAGGGGGAGGGACGGGGTGGACTGAGAGTTTAATTGCATTTTAGAGTCATAGGATGATGGAAGGAGCTTCAGTGGATCATCCACTCCAACCTACTAATGGAAGCAGGGTCAGCTATTTTAGCTTATGAAACTAGGCTACATAAAAAACTAAAGAAAAAAACCCTAATGACTCCAAGTCCTGCAGTAATGACTGAAGACCAGAGTGTAGCTATATATATATGTGTGTATGTGTGTTTTACACAAGCTGTAATTTGTACAGAGCAACAGGCCCGTTCCTTGGGCTTTTGTTACCAGTTGTGCTCATATCTCCTGACCTCTCTCTCTGGAGCAGAGAGGGATGGGTTGGATCTGAAGAGGGACACGAATGGTCTCGAGGCCCTGGCCCAGCTCTCACTCTTAGCTAGCTGGTGAAGCCATGGCGGGATCACATGGGCTGGCATTTTGAGGGGTGACAGAACGCATTTTCCCAAAATGCCAGTTGCAGTGGGCAAAATCCTCAAAGGCCTCTCTTCGCAGAGCAGCACCATCCATAAGGAAAGAAACTTGCTACAAAAAGCGCTTTGGTACCACTCAAAATCTCAGTAAAGATGAAAGGGATTTTCTGGAATAAATACAAAGAGGACAATCAAGAAAAAGATTGAAAAACTAGATATTTTTTTTTAATACATGGAAACCAAGGTGGCTTTCTATTAAAATCTGTCTTGCTTTTTGTTTAAAAGAAAGCAAGCCTTTTAACATTTTCCTATGGCACAGTGAATCCAAACACAACAGCAACAAGCTGGTTCATGGGAACCGGAAACTGAGACAAGCTAGAAAACAACATCGGGGGGGGGGGGGGGGGGGCAAAAAAAAAATACTGCTTTCAGGGCCTTTTTTATTTTTATTGCTGTTGGAAACAAGTGACCTACTGCAGCCAAGTAGGCCTGGGGCTAAAATAAAAGGACCTTCAGAAGGCAACCAAAATACACAGACCAGACGATGTACTCAACATAAGTGTAATTGCTACTGTGCGGTCCATTTCCCCTACCAGTGTCTATCATTTTAATTTCTGAGGGAAAAACAAATGTAGCTGGAAAATTTCTGTGCCTCAGTTATTGTTCCCAAAGGAAAGAAAAATTGAGCTAAAAGGGAAAATAGACAAGGACATGAAGTTTGTGTGCAGATGGGGGGGGAGGAAGTGGAGGAAGATTTGATGTAAAATTGTTCTCACCAACATGAATGGAATATAATGTGTAGAAAATAAATGTTACTATATTTGTGTATCTGCATGCCATAAAGTTGACAGATGCCAAGCTTTACACTAGACCACAACTAGGGCTTATTTTAAGCTGGAATAAGTTGTAGGAAAGATTGCCAGTTTTCAGTAAGACATAGGTCTAAGAATTGGAAAATACTTACTAGATCACTGTCATATGTTGTTCCCACCAATATGTGACTCCCCTGCGAGACCATCCAGTAATGTGCCCATGTACGCTAATGTAGTTAAATGCAAAAAACAATTAAAAGTGGAGGTTTGCATCAGTCAGTATTATAGACGTGGGGATAACAAAAAGCGGAATTACAGGCTCTCTTCCCCCCTGCGTTTGTCTTCTCTTTCTGTGCACCTAAAAAGCCTCAGATTATGACAATACAATCAATGAGCTCTGACAGCTGTATTCCAATGACTTCTAGATACTTAAACCAGCCTGTATGAAATAAATTTGCAACTGAACTAATGCATGCAAAATTTGGTTTTCCCTTATCAGTTGTAACAAACTTTTTTTTTAACCTATGAGGAAGAGCTTTCTGTATAAAATAGTGGGTCAAAATTTTAGTGAAACATTTAGATGTTTGAAATACTTGGTGTTGCTAGTTCAAAAACTTAGGAAGGGAGATACTTTAGACTTTGAATTTGAAGAATACCAAGAAGTCTGTCTTCAGATCCAAAGAATCTCATTTTCTGTTATCTCAGTTTTAGTGTGCTACTCCTCAGGGCTCTGTATGATTCCGGTAAATAATCTCCCTCAGATTTGGTTGTTAATACCTGCTAATCTGGATTGATACGCAGCTGCTTTCCTCAGCTACTTATTTCACAGCAGAACCACTTTCCTATGGAGTAGACTTTTACCTACCAACTTACTTTCTAGTGTCTAATTTTATCACATGGGACTCATTCGCTTTGCACTTCTGTAAGTACCTTCAGGTTTTGGACTTCAGATGAAGGATCTCGAAAATTCCCAGGTCTGCCTCCCACTGCTGCTGGAGACTGTTCAGCCAGACTAGATATGTTTAGCTCTTGTGAAGAAGCCTTAGTCAGTTCCTCCAACCACATAATTGTTTTGAAGCTCTTCTCCAAAATCCCTCACAGTTGTTTACATCTTTCTGAAGTTCAGATGAAAATCCTGCTGGATTGTTACTGGCCTTGCAAAGCAATGCATTTTGCCCTTTCTGATTCAAGCCTTCTAAAGACTAAACTGGTTGGTGGTTGCACATCTCGTTGCCTGCTCTCATTGCAAGACCCAAATTGGTTCTGGCTAGAATTTAATTTAAATGATGTAGCTTTGCAACGGGGATGAAACAGGCCCAGCTCTGAATTTCACTCTTCCATGTTACTGCGTTTTAACTAACATTTGTCAAATTATTTTCCTTCCAAACCCTGTGTATAGCTGATGTTTCCCCAGGTTTTATTCCATTTAACTTTGTTCTCATTCTAACCTCTTTTTGGCTCTCTTCAGTTCATCATGTAATCTGTGGAGGATGATTAAGATACAATGCAAGCCTGCTTTCAATTTGGTCTTTCTTAACTTCGTCCTTTTCTTGGAAGCACATCACAATGTTGCCATTGATCCCAAAGAGAGCATTTAACCACAAAAATCAGAAAAGTTAATGCAGATGGAGTCCTGATGCAGTACTTCTTGTTCATATACTCCATAGCTTAACTAAACCCATTGGTTTTGATAAAGATAGATCCTTAGACAGTATTGCTCACCTAAGTGTCCATTAAAGATTTACACTGGCTCAAAGTTCCTATTGTCTACACGGATTCTCATAGGAGTCCAGTTATTTTGTTTTTCTTCTGCTCAGACTGAAGTCGATGAAGTCTTATTGTTCCTGTTAAACTATAATAATTACACAACTATTGACAAACTGCTCTGTGATCTCCAATTTCAGCAATCTAGTTGAATACCTCCCTAATCTCAGGTATGTGACACCAGTGTTTAAAGTCAAGTATGTGATCACTGCTGTGTTAAAGGGGGGCTAAAGTGAATTTAGCTGTTACATAGCATACAGTAAATAGCTAAAAGTGAACTTGTTTACTGTGGTTTCAGTAAACTTTTACACTTGATTTGCTGTGATAGATTACCTTAAATTTTTCACCTACTCTGCTCTCAGTTCACTCATTCAGTCATTTTTCTTTTGTGCAGAAGCACATACAGAGATCTGCTTTTTATGATAATCTATTTTATAAAGAGAGTGTCCAGGGTGGAAAATTCTTTAGAACCAGGAGAGAATGTAGTACAAAGCAATGGAGGCAGCCAATGAACTTGCAGATGATTGTGTAAAACAACATTGTGCTGGGTTACTGCTTCTCAGTTGGCATAGTGCACTGAGGTACAGTAAATATGCAGCAAGCTGTCTAAAGCCTTTTTGTAGTCTTAGAGGCAGCCCATCTACACCAGCCATTAGCAGATGATTATATCAGGAAACTCCCAAAAAATTTATTATACTACATAAAGATGCAGATTTCCTGTGATAAGATCACTTTTCTAAATTTTACTTTGAATTTTAAAAGCTTATTGTCAACCTTCTACCTTCTCAGTCCCAGGGTTTATGTGCAAGGAAATACCTTTTCTGTACCAGTATGCTTGATAGGATAGTGCTGTGCCTTCTGACATGGCTGGCTCTCTTGCACTGTTCCTGTGGCTTGAAGTATGCTCAAATAATGTTGCATCTCCAGAGCTGCCTGGCAAGGAAAAGGGCATCTCTTGCTCCCCTGCTCCTTTTGGGACAGTCACTAGGCCAAGCATGGAGCTGGTGGCCCAATGTGCCAGCAATTCCAGACAACTGGTGGAAAAGCAGCTAGCTGGTATGGGACTGGCTTGTAGTTGATGTAAAGTAATTTAGATTGAGGTCAGGGATGGTACAGTTCTCCCCTTGGAGATGATGGAATTCAATGTGGTGTCCGTGGCTACTCCCATGCCCTAACACTGATTGCATTGCTAGAGAGTCTCTGCAGTTTATTTCTCCAGTGGTTTTATGAGCTAACCACACCTGCTGCTGGTTTCTACAGTACCAATTTACAAGATTGGCTGGTTTGGATGAGGAAACCCACATTTCCTGAGGTATCCCAGGGAGCTCAAAAGCCAAGATCTTAAGCAAATTAACAGAAGTGGTGATCTTTTTTTCATCATTCCACTTTAGAGAAGGCTGTTTGTGTTTCTCCTCGCGTGGTGCAGACACATGCTTTCAAACATCAGGAACTTCTGGTATTGATCTTTGTTGCACAGCTGGAATCACTAGCCAGTTGTTTGGTTTTAGTTTTGATCCTGAAATAACTTTCTGCTCTAGGAGTAATCAAGCTAGAGTCCTTGAGTGCCCTTACTCAGGTAGGCAGGAGGATGGGTGGAATAAGCAGATGCATCAATTTTTCACCACAAAAGGGAAGAGGTCTGTCTTGCTCCTTTGCACCAGCTGCATGCTGCTTGGCCTCTTTGAGATGATTCAGTCTTAATACCAGCACAAAATTATGTAGTACATTTATTATTTTTTTTTTTTCCAGGTTAGTTTCTTCCTGGGTTAATGAGCTATAGTGGCTGATAAGAATAGTCTAATGAGCATCAGACCTAGCACAATGTAAGACAGGAATAGGTGTGGGAAGCCAGATGGTGGCAATACTTTTCACATGTGATGAACAGTTAGATCAGCTTATTTGGTCTCCTGGAGCTGCAGTACTTAAGTGGGGTAAGAGGCCAGGAGGAAGAGCTCCTGCACCACACCAGGTCAAGCCCCTCTGGGCCTCCAGTCACCTGCTGGACCATTCTTGTGCTGGCTGTGCAGCTCTCCTAAAGCGCTAAAAGGTGTTACAAAAACTCTTCTTGATGAGATATAGGAGAGTGGCAGATTTTTTAAATGTTGTTTAACTCAAAGTTCTTAGGCATTCAGTTTCTTTTTCCAAAATTGCCAATAACTGTCCTGAGAGAATCAGTTTACCAGATCAGTTTTATAAAAGTGTGTTTAAGGAAAAAAAAAAGGCAGCTTGTAAGGAGTTGCTGGCATAATTCTAAGAAAAATCTTTACTAATATTTGGGGATAACTGTGGAAAAAAAAATACTTTGTACTATAATAATTGCTGTTACATGTGGTGTACTCAAGGAACTCAAAATACAATTTACAGTCCAAATTCTGTCATTTGAAATAGTAAAGTAATATTATTGCAAAGGGGTTATACACAAGATCCAGTCTAGTGTAGTGCAAGACTAAGGCTAGACATCTGGAAATTGCACAGTCAACCCATGCAAAATATGCAGCTGGAAAACAATTTTAATACAGCAGCATATCCATTTGATTTTACACATACTTAGCAAATGCTGAAGCATGTGAGTCTGTTGTGTAATGACTACATCGCACTTAGCTGAGCTCCCTTGGAGTTCTCTTTATGTCTCTAGGATGGGCTTTGGGCATCTTGCAGGAAAAAAAAATATATGGCAAGATCCATCCTTGCTGAGGCCACAGCCTGACACCAGTGACATGCTAATAAAGGGTGGAGAGGGAAGGATACAGGAAAGGATAAGGGTCACTGTTAAATGATGATCTGATTACACAGTCTGGGCATGTTCACAGTTTGATGGTTAATTCTCGATCCTGCAACTTGCAGAAATCCACTCACTCACTGCAAATTTAAGCCTCAGAGGCTTTGGGGGATTCCCCAGTAGGCTGTCAGTATGATATGTTTATCAGGGAAAGGTTTTTTGAAAATAACAGCAGTGATGATAATTGCTGTTGGAACCTCAACTCTCCCATTTTTTACTTTTTAGTGAAGTGATTTTAAATTTTTTTTAAAAATTGGTTTCCTTTAAAAATAATCTCCTAATCCTTTGCAGTGGTTCATCCTACCAACTAGCTTCCATGTTCATCTTATCAGTGCTCACTTCTTAAAATTTAAAATGCTCTTGTTAAATGTGGGTATCTTGATGTCCTACCTCCTAGCATATACCCTCTCACCCAGCAGTATGCAAGGAAATCTTTGAATTAAGACTGTCATTCTAGAGGGAGTGTTTTTCTGGCAGAAAGGGAAACTGTTGGCCTATGAAAGGATTTGTCACATGGTCATGAAACATTCAGAACACTTATAGTTTAATCTGCATGTGTTATCTGACAAAGAATCCAAGATCTAAAATTCCCCGTGCTGATTAATGCAGTTACATGGTTAAACTACATGGTAAGTACCTACCACACCCACAGCTCTAAGTTAGGTCCTGTTTGAAGGAGAGCCGAGTATGTTATTTGGACTTGCTCTCTCTTTAAAACAAATATTGTTTTCTCTTTGCCTGAAAGTGTTTCCTTTTAAATGAATGTCATGTATCAGTGTGAGACTTTTTCAAAACAAGAGGGATAAGAGAATGGGAAATGACACTTGCTTTTTCATTATTGGGAATAGTAAGCAGGTAACTTCTTACAGCAACTTCCCTTAAGAAATTACAACAGTTTCCCTTAAGAAATGTCCAAAATCTTTATACAAATGAGTTGGAAATTAAAGATCCAGGTGAGTGCAAGCACTGAAGTGCACACGTGTTCAGGCAGAAGTCATTATGGGATTTACTAATGTACTTAAGAAGGAGCATGTGCTTTACATTGAAGAGGTGAGCTGGGCTTTCTAAATTCAAAATGACATATCTTTTAAAGTTTTTTTTCTGCTGTTATAACATGAAATACTTGCCTATGAACCTGACTTAACTGGCACAGCTATATATGCTGATGCAGAGACATACATTAGCTCCTGGTTGCAGATGACCCTGAGTCTTCCTGTGAAAATGAGGAATAGGTCTACCCAACATCTCCCTAATATTGTTCCTTACTTGCTTTGCTCATAAAGGGATAAAGGAGGTATTATCTGCTCATGTCTTTGGCTAATGATCTGGCCAAAAGCAAATACAGACAGCATCACAGGAATGCAAAGGGCTTAGATGCTGCTGGTGTCTTGGTCAGGGACAACCCTCCTCTATGTCTGCCTGGCCACAGCCTCACTGGCCCAATGGCGACTCGTGCCGATGGGGCACGTGTGTGCTCCTTGGAAAGCAGCAAAACCACCACACTAGATTAAGATTTGGGGCCTCCTGTAAAGCATGTAACCTGATGGCAGCTCTTCTGTCTCAAAAGTACTGTGAAGGAAGCGTACTGAGTTGCTGTGCTAGCACTGTGAAGGACCCTGTGGAAGGACTCATTTTGCTGAGAGATGTGAGTGGTGTTTGGATGAGCAGAGCTATGGCCTTCTTTATTCCTTGCACTTTTATACATGCACATTCCTTGTTCTCTTGTTCCTGCTGTGTGCAATTATATGTACTTCCAAACAGGAAAACAGGCATCTTTTCTTACTGGTGAGAGACAACCCTACATGAAAGGAACAACCCTGTGTGGTGGTGTACAGCAAATGATTAACAGCAGCCATAAGCATATCAGTTGTTCCACATCAGAACTATCAAACCTATTCTTCTGACAGCCTTGTACCAGCCTTCTCTCTTTGCTGTCTGATAGTCCATCTCTTTAACTGTTGATGAGTAACTGTCATAAAAGCATTAGCTAATATTTTAAAAAATAATAACAATTAAAAAGACCCTTAGATTTCATGGATCTTTTGATCTGCTGTGGGCAAGTGCCTTTAAATTACATTCTTTTGACAAATACACTTGTATTAAAGATTGTTTTAAAAGTTTAATTGATAATCTTCTCCATGCATTGTGGTCTGAGGATAAAGTGAATAAAACCTTGGTTTGTCCCTGGAGGAAGAATTCATGATGCAGAAGACAACAAGACTAGGAGCTGGGTTTTTGTTGAGGGATGTGTATGTGCTTCCTATTTTTGGAAGAGTGAAGTCTTTTACTCTGTCATGTGTCCACATGATTTTAAAAAAAACCAAAACGTTTTTACAGTATCAGTGCAGTTATAAGAACTCTTGTATTTTGATGCTCTTGGAGTTTGTCAATATTAATGCCAATTGGTAGGAATAAGGCTTTAAATATTTCTCAAAAGAGAGAGGCCTCTGTTTCTAAGGGTCTGTGTGCATGGATGGTGTATGCAGAATGAGAAGATGTGAGCAGCTGAGGGGCTCCTATACATGTGTAGGCCTCAATCCAGGGAAGTAGTCAATTTAAGCATCTCTTTTCCACAGCCTTCAGTTGAAATACCCCCAGCCCTGGGGTAGACTATACATGTTACCAATCATGATACTTCTCTGCATGAAGTATCTGTGTATAACTCAGTGCTAACAATGCTTTAGACTTCTGTATTTTGAAAAGGAGAAAGATCAGGATTTCCATGGCAAGCAGCCTCTCTGGCTCTACCAACTCTCTTGTACTTTGTAGTATGCTTTTTTTGGCGTTCCTATGAGTGAGCCAGTGTTGGTATGTCTAATAAACACAAATGAAACCTGAAATAAAACACAGGGCAAAAATAAAACGATTGGTTTGGAGCACACTTATGGGATTTCCATTGATTTCTTGGGTTATATATCATAATATTATAAACAGGTGAAGAACCATGGTACTTGTTCAGAAAGGTGCAGGGGAAGAGGATGCATGTTTGTACTGCAGTCTTACTTACTGAGCTACGAGTACCTATATAGAATTTTTCCAGGGCAGGAAACCCAGAGCTAGTGTAAATCAATTGAGTTCATTTATCATGATGTTGCTGACTTTAAAGGAGGCACCTGATCTGCATGCATTCAGTCATCTCTTTCTTGGCAAATGAGACCTGTGCAAATAAATAAGAAGAAAATGCTTTCCTATATGGTAACTATATACACTGGACACCTAACCCAATTTCTGCCTTTGTGTTAATACTTTACATGCACAGAAGTTTAGTCTGTGTTGCTATTGGAAGCCATTGCTTTTAGATGGAGTCTCTGTATTTATAGTATTAATTATAAAGCTGGGAATAAAGCATTACAATACAATTAATCTAACTCTCTGACAGAATTTCTCATGATAATAAAAATCTTGTGTAAAAGCTTATCTGCTGATGGACCATACAGACTGGCAGTGCTGCTTGCCTGTGGAATTTGTGTTCCTGCAGTGTAGTACTTAGGTTTCATGTAATTCCCACTGTGGTCAACAAGAATTTTCTGACCTATTATTTTCATTTGAGAAATGGTTAAAGCCTGTGATCCCTTGTTGTTTTCATGCTCACTGGGTGATTGTGTAAGGAAACAAACTTGAAGGTAATCCTAAATTAGAGAAGTCAAAATAACAAAGGATTATTATGATAGAGCATTAATAATTTTTTTCTGGTTTTTGCATGTGTTTTTTTTTCTTCTAAATGAAGGTTATTTAAAAAAAAACCCAAGTGATAGGGTGATGAGGAGAACTTGTTTTAGAAGTTGAGGACTGTAAGACACCTTGCATAGACTGAGGGCCAGTTCTTCCAGCGGAGTAACTGGTGTAATTTCTCTGAAGATTTGACCTGTTGTATCTTAATGTCACCTATATTGTCTACATGTAAGCATGAATAACTGTTTAAATGTATTTTTTCCCGTATGTTGGATAGGAGGATGTGTGTGACAGATGTGCAGGATAAAGCAAATCAACATAATGTAAAAGATGACAGGAAATAGTTAATAATTCATCACTTCTGCAAACTGTGGTAACGTGTATTTAGATGCCTGTTTGCTTCTGTTTCAATGCTTAAAAGGCAGTATCAAAATGTACTGTAAACAAGAGATAACCTTCTGTGAGACAGCTGTGGTAAACTCCTTAGAATTTTTCTTACTACTGGAAGAACAGTAAAAATAATAATATCTTAAGAGACAATCAGTCCTTCTAGGAAAATGTCAATTAATAGATAGAGAAGTCGTCCTGTTTCTAATAACTGTACTCCCTTCCACCCCCCCTCTTTCTTTTTTTTTTTTTTTCTGATTAAAAAATACTTCCTGGTGCAGTACAGTTGAAGAACTTGGCAGGCAGTCTGCATTTCAATGGAGCACAACTGCTGCCTTTTCTTCCCTTGGACTGTCTCAGCCCAGCTGTAGTGGCTTCCTCCCTTCGCTGGCTCTGCTCCTTCTGCATCCAGGACCAGGTGGAGTCTGTGTCTGCCGTTATTTACATCAAAGATTCAATGCTGTTCTTCTGACAAAATATTTTTGAATTTTTTCTTCCTGGATTTCAAATCTTATATATTTAAAAATATAAATGTTTGTTACGGAGACAGTAGTAATATAAAGACCCAAAGTACCTTGAATTTAAAAGAAAATAAATAGAAAGCCTGACTGGAAACCAAATTTTGGCACATCATCGTAATACAGAGCTGTGTATCATCTTGGCCGCTACCCTCTGCGGTGACTGGTAATGGGATTAGTCATAGCTAGAACTTCATAATTGGGAGGTTTGTGGTGAAGGCACTCTGAAACCAGTTGTGAAATCTCAAAGGCTGATATTCTCTCACTAGGAGGCAAGGTCCCTTCAGTGGTATTGACATTAAGCCCAAGTACAGCAGCCTGTTGACACATGTGGCTTTTCTTGGAAACCAGTTTTTCATTATTGTATTCTAAGGAAGAGTAAGCAACAAAGTAGGCAGGCATCTGACTGACACCCCTGATAAAGCTAACCAGGCGACTTCGACTTGGTTATTCAGAAGTCGTCATAACTGCACAGGATAACCTATTTCTAGTGTTGCCCACCTCTGCTAAAAGGTAGTTCTGAACAGTAACAGTGATAAGTGCTAATGACTGATTTTGTAACTACCGTGTTGTAGCATCTGAGGAAAATCAAGAAGTCTTGCCTGTATACTCCTTGTGAATTACTGAATTACTTCAGAAAGTTTGAGTGTGCATGTGTATCTGTCATGTTGACATTTGATTCTGCTTTCTCCAACACACGCATAACCAGATTACTTGGTATGGTCACATATATTCTCCCTATAAATTGATGCTTGGAGAATAGTAAGTGAAGTGAAGCTTCCTTCAATATATTTATATACTTTCAGAAAAACCAAGGTGGATTGTTGTTGCTAGTTGTATTGGAAAAGTATCTGTCCAGATCTATGATAATTGATTCAATTGCTTTGCAGTGTTTTAGGACTGTCATCTTGTTTCTTATTTTTTCTATTGCTTAGTCATTTTTTTTTCCTTTCTCTCCACTGTTTATTTTCTGATTCCTGAGATTTTGTTTGTGTCATCTCTTCAAGTTTTCCTCTGAAACTGTGAGGTTTAGAAACCTTTTTAAATGAAAGTTGAGATTTTCATGTGATTTTTTTTTGCTTTAAAAGTGACTTATTACTAATCTCATTACTGTTGATAAAAGTAAACAATTTCAATATTCTTGACTTTGTAGGGGCATAGACTGAAAGAGGCTTCCTGACTCACCTAAACTAATCTCTGTTGCTGCATGTGAATGTCATAAAATCTTTCTGAAAGCATACAAAGTGGCCTATCTAAACTATTTAGATGTTTCTTCCAAAATCCTTTTGCTACACAGCTATTTAGATTGTTACTCTTCCAGTGACTGAGCATGTTCTTCTGCAACAAAAAGTGTTCACACTGAGAATTACTACTGGTACTGAAACTTGTGCGTATTGATCACCTTTAGAAGAGGAATGGGATGTGGTACTAGTTTGTGTCTGCTGTATACATCGGCTCACTGGTGTTTAAGGGTCTGGAAAACCTGGTATCTGGTCTACACAGCCCAATAAAAACAATACCAAGTTACAATGGAAGGCAAGTCTATGACTGTTACATGTTGCAAGCTCTGAAACAGGATAACAGTTTATAAATACTAAAGGAAAAGTTTTCAAACCCAGAAAATGGGTACCTACCACCAGGGAGGAGAGAAGAGATGATGCATCTCTAAAAATATTGTCTCTGTAATTCCTCTTTCATCATAAGATTAATAGAGAGGAAAAAATTAGTTTGATTATGTTTTAGCTCTATTCCATTTGCATAAGTTTGTGAGCACTGCTCTATACACCTTTTTCTGATTTCACACTGCTGAATCTCGGCCTTCCCATGCTAGCTGCAGAGGTAAAAAAAAAAAAAGGACCAAAGGTGGCATCTCAAGAGATGACCTTTCAGTTGTATGCCTGTCCTCATCAGCTATTTGCACATCTCTTCCGAGAAGCATTCATCTAAGTCAATGTGCAGTCACAGCTTACTCTTCCTATTAGTGAAGTTAGTTTTCACTACATAGAATCATAGAATTGTTTAGGTTGGAAAAGACCTTTAAGATCATCGAGTCCAACCATAAACCTAACACTGCCAAGTCCACCACTAAACCATGTCCCTAAGCACCACAGCTACACATCATTTGAATACCTCCGGGGTGGTGATTCAACCGCTTCCCTGGGCAGCCTGTTCCAATGCTTGATAACTCTTTTGGTGAAGAAATTTTTCCTGATGTCCAATCTAAACCTCCCCTGGTGCAACTTGAGGCTGTTTCATCTTGTCCTATCACTTCTTACTTGAGAGAAGAGACTGACACCCACCTCCCTACAACCTCCTTTCAGGTAGTTGTATAGAGTAATAAGGTCTCCCCTGAACCTCCTTTTCTCCAGGCTAAACAACCCCAGTTCCCTCAGCCGTGCCTCATAAGATTTGTTCTCTAGAAGTCTCCGTCTCAGTTCTGTCCTTCTCGCCACAATTGATTATTACCTTCTTTTTTGCAGAAGCTGTTTGATATTTGAAGTTTTTTATTGGTCAGCATTTCTTTACTGGTTACCCTGAAGACCTCTGACCACTCTTGTTGATCTCTCCTAGTCTTTCTCTGGCTTTATCCAATTCTGAGTGCTGCCTTTCAGGACAGATATGGTTCAGCCTTACAGCTGAGCAGAGTGGCAGAAGTTTTCCATGTGTCTTATGAGCTGCACATGGATGTCGGAGAACAAGGATTATCATACTGTCACAGAGTAGGAAATGCTTTGTGATCCACCCTGTACTCTCCAAATTATTTCTTGCAGAATTTTTGCCTTGCCTCTTGTTTTTCACACTGTATCTGTACAGCCAGCTATCCTAGTAACTTGTATTTTGAATTCCCCTTTTCCCCCTCACTTCTCCAGGTCTACCAAAACTATCTTTCCTTTCTAATGCTATCATCTCATATACACCCACAAACTCCTCTATCTCCAGTGGATAACTGCTAAAAATAAAAAGATACATCAGTGTATTCTGTGGCTTGCCAAACAGCACTAATTAATTTGAGATATGACAATCATTGCTTCCTATCTAGAAGGCTTGAAATTCTGTTCCAGATGAAAATTAATTTGATTGATTGGGTAAGATTTGTTGTTTGTAGATCCAAAGTAACTGCTGTTATTCTCTTAGTTTCTTTTCACAGCACATAAATCCCTAGAAAAATTATATGGTAAATAATTAATGTTAAGTCTGGAAATCTTGACATCTCCTCTTTTTAACATCTCCTCTTTTTAACTACATCACCATCCCCTGCCACCCCCACCCCACCCCTTTTTTTAGAAGTCGCCACCGAGTTTGCCTCTTCCAGTTCTCTGGTACAGCAATGATTCCCTCTTAGTTCTGAGACAACCATTTGAGGTTCTCAGTTCACTTTAGGCCAAACTTTAAGTATTCTATGACAAACAAAATGAGAACATTTAACTTAAGTATTTCTCTTACTGATTCTGTCTCTAATATACAGGATATGTAATCTCTGTTGCTGGTGTCACTGTACCAGCAGCCTACTCTCAGCTGTCTTTTGGCAAATGCTGATGCAAAGATGTGGTGTTAAACACTTTGGGTTCCTTGGCATCAGATCAGTTGGCTGATTCACAGTTTGAAGTCATCACTCATGTTTTTCTTAATTCTAGTGAGACTTTTAAGAAAGTGTTGCTACGTGCTCAAAAAGCTACTGTAGGTAGCTGCAGTAAGGAAGCTGCCCATGCAATCAAAACTAATGACTGATGCAGATCACACTATCAACGATAAAGAACTTGCAAGAAAAGTAAATGAAAATGGTAGGGCTGTTGGTTAGAGCTGTGAATGGTAGAGCCTATGCTGAAAGGGGTTTAAAAATATGAATGAAGAAAATTTTGTTAGTTCACCTAAATGTAAAAATGGAAGAAGCAACAGTAATGCTGAAAGACTGAGCCTTTATATTTGTGCTCTGTGTTTGAGAGAAGCCCAGTGACATAGAAATCGCAGGATGAAATCAAAAGTGTTTCAGTATCAGTCATAACAAAGGAGGGATACTAAAGAGGAGTTTCTTGACTTGCATATTGACAGGCTAAAGTTATTTGCATCTGAGAGTTTTGAAAGAGCTGGGTGAATGGCGCTCTCGGGTACTGATTTCTTCCACAAGTAGCTATTTGAAACCGTGGAAAAGATGAAGAAATTTGACTTAAAACTTTACCTTTCTAGAAATGCTGCTACAATGTTAATTACAGTCATGTTCTAGGGAAGATAATGGAACAACTAATACGAAACTTGATAAAGAATGAACAGATGAACTTAGTGCCGCACAATAGGGCTGTGGTGTAAAGTACACCCCACTAACCAAAATCTTCTTGGAAGTTTTGCTTCTAGAAATCAGGGGTGTTTAAGTAATGCGTTCTGCTTCCTGTAAAATATTTCAATTGATGTCATACTCTGTTTAAATTAGAAAATAGAATTACTTGATTTAGCAGAAGATACTGAGAGTATTGAAACTGCATGACTGACAGGTCTCAAAGTGTAGCTGTTATAAGGACAGTCTTTCAAGAAGGATTTGGCAAAGCTTAGTCCTTCACTCAACTCCAATTACTTTTATCAGAGCCCTTGGAGTAAACAACTAGCCAACAAGCATTTGCAGCCTGTGCTGGAAGCACAAGGCAATGAAGACTTGCAGCACCTGAAGGAAAGTGGTGGAGATGCTTGGTAAGCTGGACACTGCCAAGCTGAGGCTTGCTATGCAGTTACACAGCAAAGTAAAAAAGGAGGCTATGCTTGCAAGGTGCAAATCTGGAGTGCAGGGACTCTGACAGCAGTTTAATGATCTTTGGCTGGATAACTTAGTGAACCTCAGTATCTAGTATGTTTGTAACTTTAAAGGCTAATGTGATCCTTAAATTTATGAACTGAAGAACTTCAGGCAGTATCAACAGAACTTACGCTCTGTATTTTACACAGGAGATGCTTTTATGACACTTTCAAGTTAGTCCAATATAGAAATTGTAGGAGATCCACCTGGGAATAATTAAAAAAAGCAGAAAACTGCTCGTAGTGGGACACAGGGAGAAAAAACCTGCCTGAAGAGTCAAGCAGAAAGATGGAAGCTGACTAGACTGCAGATCATGAGCATCTCCCAGGCAAAAGGGAATGAAGTTGAAAAAACTTCTTATTGATTTTGAAAAACATTTTGAAATAGAAGTCAGGCCATTTCACATTTCATGTAGGTTTTCAACTGGGAGGATAAAACATGAGAACATTTAACAAGAGTTGTGATGGATTTTTGCCAAGAATTATCTAAAAGATACTAGAAAACTTTGTGATATGCTGTTTTATTGGCTTATACCTATGGATTTATGACAACTGTATTTAATGAGTTTTTTTAAACAGAGCATTTTGAGTAAAAGTGAACTGTCAGTTTGAGAAAAGGACGAAGAGTGACATGGGGGAAAAAAGCTGTGAAGGGGGAGTCTGGGATGGGTCTATATGGGAGATGTAAGGAGGGAGGAGAGAGGGTGAGGATTTAAAGGACAGTAAGGATCTGGCATGTCATCATCAGACTCCTGCCAGACAAAAACTAGTTAGGAGAAAACACTGAGCATGTCAGATGGCAGACAAAAACTTGGTAGCCTTTCTGTTTCACCAAAAGGGGGGAGTCCGGTGGCAATGCCTAAAGAGTGCTTTGCTTCCTCCCAGCTTGGGTACAAACTCAAACTGCTGAAAATTCCACTTGCTTCTCTGTTATTCCAGAAGAGACATGTTAGAGACTCCCCAAAATGGCAGAACTAACTCTATTGAAAGATACTTTTATGAACATCTTCTAAAGCATGGAGATTAAAATTAACTCATCTTTCACAGGGCAAAAAATATAAATTCCAAGAGAAAAATAAACCAAAACCCCTTTACAAGGCATGGAATATTTTGGTCAGTTGGAATAGTACTTCACGGTTCTCTCTTTTCCTCATCTTCTTCCTCTTTGCAGCTGAAGTTTCCATATCACAAAAAGGGTATTTCACAGCCTGCTTTCTGTTTGAAGCTAATAGGAAGCAACCATCCGTGTTTGTTTCTGGACCAAAAATCTTGGTTAGAAAATGAAAGTTATCTCACGAGGAGAACATGTGCTAACCTCTGAGCTCAGTACTTACTAGTCCTGCTTTGATTCTGATATTTGCCAGTAATACTACATGCTTCATGCCGGGAGCTGAGCAGCACAACTTCCAACCTCAGTACTTTCATCTCAATACTTCATAATCTGTCTCTGTTATTTATTAAAGAATTGTAGGAGTTCTGACATAAATTACTTTCTTATTCATCTCTTGGGAGATTAATTCTCGTATTTGTTTGCCAGGTTTTACTGGAAGAGAGTTGAAAGTTGCTTTACAGAATAGATAGTTCAGGCTTGTCTTTCTGTTTTCATTATTTTAGGTTGCGTGGTAGGGATATCGGGTATTTTCCGGTAAAAATCACTTTAAAAAATATTCAGTAATTTTAACGTGACCTAATTTTTAATTTGAGTATAAACTTCTGTTGAAGTTGGATGCACTCGGACTGCAAAAATTAATATTTCCATTGAAAAGCATCTGTTCACAAGCATCTTCTCTTCCGGAACATTTTAGGAGACAAAACTACAGAACATAAACAGAGAAATGAAAACTAAATAAAATCCATAAACAAAAATATTTAGGTACAAAATAAAAGCAGTGTTAATAATGTGAACACTGAGTTAATTCAGCTTGTCGGAGAACTCTACTGAAGTCGTTTATGTGCCTGTAACTATGGAAATGTGCCAGCACCCTGCGTTAAGCCAAATCATGAGTATCCAGTCAATGAAGGACTTAAAAACTTAAGTTCTTTACTGTGTTCCGGACAAATCATGGTTTATTTAAGTAGGACACTGATTCCCAGTTGTTGCCTTGCCTTTGGACATTGCTACAAATTATGCACGTTCTTTTATTTTTCTGGTATTGCGATATGTGCAGATTTTCCAGGGCTTTTCTGAAGTTCAGATGCATTACATGACACAGCTCAAAAGACTTTTAATAAAGTATACATCTGGATAACCAGATGAAGCTCTGTGCAATCATTGTTTGGAAATGTGTAGGTTTCGAGAAAAGCTTTGATATCCAAGATGGTTCTGAGCTCAATTGTTGTGATAACAATGGTTGCTGTGATTTCAAAATCCTGATGGTTTCATTGCAAACTGATGTCAGTGGGGACTTAGGATCACCACCAGTGATCATTTAGCATAATGAAAACTTGTGAGGATGGTGGGAAATGTCTCAAACTGACTGACGTAGATGCCTTTAATGTTAATTAGGAGGGGGAAGGAGGTCCTGTTTTCAGTTTTATAATTTTCATAGATGTTCTGTAGGACTCTTGCAGCAAAACTTCCACCTGCATCTTTGAAAACTTAAGTGCAGTGCTCACAGTGTCGCTTGTTGTTGGCTTCTGATGCAAGGCATGTCTGGAACTCTGCTATACTTGTCTCAGAGTTGGTGACACAATTCAGGGAGAAAACCTGCTGAGCCTGTCAGGCTGGCTGCGATTTTGGGCCATACTGGCCTAACATGCTCCGCTATTTGAAAAATGTAATTGGAGGTTTTAGCTGCGTTCATGAAGACTTGCTGTCTGAAGAGAAAAACAGTCCTAAACATTGTTCTTTCCTTTGGCTGCTGCACTTACCTTGTCTGTAGGACACATATAAAATCAATAAATCAGCAACTCCCATAGCTTGAGCAAACACTTTTGTTGCAACTGCTCTGAAGCAGAGGGTAGATGTAGAGTCTAATAAACTTGTTGGAGATAGATTCAGAGGTTTTAGTGCTTTTTGAAATTAAAGACTTCTGAAAGACGGTGTGAATCTTTAGACCAGTTCCTTGTCACTGGTACAGAAAGAGGAAAAAGCATGTATAATAGTGTCTCAGATTCCATGCTACTGAATGGGATTTTCAGGTATTTGAAATCTGACTGTAGCTGTCTGTAGCAATGTAAATGAATGACTGAGGGTATTTATGTAGTCCCCAGCTTTGGCTTTGTGGAAATGTAAGTACCTACCCTCATTAGTGGTGTTGCTTAATATTGAGAATGCAAAAATGGGATGATGAGCTCTTATTTTAATGTACGTGTTGTGACCAAATTCACTACTAGATTAAATTATCTTGTGTTCATCATTAATGTTAATTTGCAGCAAGCTGTAATGGTTCTTCTTGTTTTAATTTTTATGACTCAAACACATGGGTTAAGGGTTTGGAAAATGTTAAAGCATTCACCAAAGCAACTTGCAATGAAATTAAATCTATTTCTCCACAGAAATAAATGACTTGGGATATAATAGTTGCAGTTCTCTCCTACTCTTATTTTTTTCTTTCTCAGTGAAATGACACATTTTCATAAATTATATATTACAATGTAACGAAGAGAAATGTCCCTTAGTATGCCCAGACAGGGTCATTATTGATATCAGGTGCTTCACACAAGGCAGGCAACACATAGACATGGAAGAAAAACACAGAGGTGGCTTTGGGGAAAAGGGGTATGACTATCCAACTCCCTGTTTGTATGTCAATCACTTGTACTGTTACCAATATCTCATGTTATCTCTACTTAAGAGCCTATAAATATTTCCAGGAGCAGATCTACTTGAGAAACAAATGTTAGGCCCCATGCCAAATGGATCTTGGAGTGGTTCCCCAAAATAGAACAAGTTTCAGGATGAAAGAGAGAAAGGTGAACTTTACCAGCACTTTAAGGTCAGGTTGCTGTAATCTCGTGGCAGCTGAGGAGGCAACTTGTGAGCAGCTCAGTTGTCTGGGCAGTGGGGGTGTGCTAGGTAGGTGGAGGCTGTCCCAGATGTCACTGAGACCTGAGTTAGGCTCTTGCTCCAGGTCACACTCTCATGGAAGTTGTGTTTTCATCACTGACTTAGAGTGAACTAAGAGAGACTTGGTTATGATTATCCACTATGAGTATCTATGTCTGCCTCAGGGCAGTTAAGGTTTTAGAGTACCCAGGATACATTTGGGAGTTGTACAGCAGTACCTTTGGGCTGGGATTTCAATTACAAAGAACCTCACCCACTAAAAACTAGCCTTCCTTTAGGACAAAACAAAGAGATCTAAAAGTCTAAGAGCTCCAGCAATACTGTGTGATTATTTCAAAGGATGCAGTGATAAGGAATTTATCTTTTCATGACAGTTTTCTTCTCCCAGAAAAAGTCATTTTGGGCAGAGATTTGGCATTTAGTAATGCAGCGCCTGAAGAATTTAGGATTTTTCTGCAGTTTTACAATAATTTGTCACCTTCTTTAGGTGACAAGTGTCCACAGGTTAATGGGTTTGGGGGCTTTGTTAAACATTAGTAATTTAAGAATTACTCTCTTAAAACAAACACTTTTCAAGATCTTCATTAAAGTAAATTAGTCTTTGGCAAATAAAAACAAACCCAAATCTATTTGTCTGGATTAGGGCTAAACTAGCATTTAGTGCTGGGATTAAGAGAGCTCACTGCTTCAGTTTCATTCTAACCTGAGTTTTCATTGGGATTATGTTAGAGGAAAATTCACTGCTATACAGAAAGTCAGTATAAGCTTGAGTATCACCCATGTGCCCTGCAAACCCTCTAGAAGTAACCGCCAGAGATGAAAAGATTTAAGAGTTGTATTGCATTTGGTATTAAGGTTCCCAAAATAAAATTTAAAAAAAGTTAAAAATAAAAAAATCTCTTGGCTCTTTTTAAATCTCAAAGTTCTTCGGTAGGCATGTAACACCGCCTCTAAATAAATATTTGTTGAGTGACTGAATGTTAACTGCTAGGCATTGGTATCAGCTTCAGTTTTGCGAAAATCTTCAATCACAGCTTCCCATCTCTCCATTCATCTGGCACGCAGTGCTTTTGCTCTTGTTTATATTGCTCCTCTTCCTTCTCTGTGATAACTGCTTTTTGGGGACAGGAGGTAACAAGTATTAAAATCATCACTACAAAATTTGGCTTTTAAAATCCACCCAGAGAATGGTTTCCCTTCCCATCTCCTAAATGTTATTCTTTTTACTGGCTTTGACTATAACATGCCTCTGGTGATCTTGCACCTGTGCTTCCTTCTCAGAGCTGCGGTGAGGCAGCAGGAAGGAAGCTGCAGACCTCTTCTGCCCAACACTAGCACTGACAACTAGTGTGGGTAATATGGAGGGTGAAGTTAAATAGGTTAAAATAGCATAGGAGGTAATAATTAGTATGTTATCTGTATGGTGCCTACTTTCCAGAAACAAAAGAATTTGTGAAAATTAAGTGAAGGCCATATGTGCTTCATACTTCATTTTCATTAAATTGAACTATTATTGCATTATATACCAAAAAGCATAAAGTAACAGACTATATTCCTAGATTAAACTGATCTTTAAACTGACAGAGGGTAGATTTAGATTAGATGTAAGGAAGAAAGTCTTTAATATGAGGGTGGTGAGGCACTGGAACAGGTTGCCCAGAGAGGTTGTGGCTGCCCCCTCCTTGGAAGTGTTCAAGGCCAGGTTGGACGGGGCTTTGAGCAACCTGGTCTAGTGGAAGGTGTCCCTGCCCATGGCAGGGGGGTCGGAACTAGATGATCTTGAAGGTTCCTTCCAAACCAAACCATTCTATCATTCTATGATTAAGCTCACTGCTCTTCAGTAGTTTTTAAAATACGTTGGAGTCTCACACATGCCCTAAGTCTTTAAACTTTTGAGTGGCTGCCCTGGCTGCCCAGCAGTTGTTTGAATTCTAGATGATGAATCAGGGTCCTGCTTAGCAAATGTGTTCAGCCTTCACTCTACACAGGCCAATAAAAAAAAAAAAAAAGTAACTGTGAAACATAGTATTTCTAAATAATAAGCTATTGAAGGTCAAGGGAAAAACCAGAAACAAAAGCCTCCTTCATTTAACAAGCTGGATTGCATCTGTTTTCCCCTTGGTTTCTTGGTTGAGGTTTCCCAAAATTTCAAAATGATAGTTTCCAGTATCATGATGGGAGCATTTCTGTGTACTTATTCATCATCGTTTTTCTTTCTAAACTGATTCTATTGCAACACATTGCTATGGTCTCTGTTTTGCCACCTTTCCTTGGGATAGGCCTAAGACATCCCCAGTATGTCATTTTGAAAAAGGCTAAAAGATAAGTGGAGTAATTTTAAGCCTCTTAATACTTACAGGTACATTCCCAACATTTTGGCCATCATGTCTTTTTTTCATGGGAGTGTGATGGCTGCAACGTCTGGAATGTGTCTGTAGGTAATCAGTGCCTCAGAACGCTGGAGCTTATCTGTGAGCCTTGCTTGAAGGTGTGCACTCAGTACTGGAAGCTCTCAAAGACATCGTGATGTATTCCCTCAAAATTACATTTTAAACTGGCTGGTCCAGTATTGCCTATAGAGAGTGTATTGCTTTCTGCCTAGGGTAGCATGGGAAGTGCTGTTATAAATTGCTCTTAGTATCTGTTCTTGTGTAAGAGAAATATATGTTCTTGTATAAGAATCCTCTCTCTAGCATGAAACTGTAGCAAGAGGCAGAGGAATCCTAAAGACTCCCCAGGTATGCTAGCTGAGGTGCTGTTTCCTACCTTGGAAAGCAGTTGGTGCCACTGTGGAGGAAGGGCACAGCTACTGATTTTGCAGAAGGTGCATCTATACTAAGACACAGGCACACACCTGTAATTATGAAAGAAGGTGTGAGTGAATGTGACTGGTTGCACAAAGAACAGTACTTTTTTTTTTTACCATGATTCAGGCATATTTGTTTTTTTGTATCTCCATCTGAGTAGTCCCCACTTTTTCCCTTGGACCTTTTGTGTTTTATCTAGCTTACAGATACCACTCTTTCCCTGCTAACAAATTAACCTGAAGTTTGATATTTTCCTGTCTCATTTGCTATCGTGTGTAATAAGTGTTCTGTGTCTGTAACTTACTCTGGTGTAAGTGAAGAATCCTGCCTCTTTCCTTCAAAGGATCAGCTGTGTTGCAAGAACACTCTTCTTTCTCCCCTTCCCTTTCTCATAATGCCATTATTTGTTATTACAAGTGTCAACCTTTTGTTGTCATACTTTCTTGAGTATTGAGGAGCCAGAAAAAGAAAGAAACCATACGGGAATTTTTAATGAATCTGAAACACTTTATCCTCTCAACAATCTGTTTTTAATAGCTGCTTTTAATTTTAATAATAATGCCTCCCCTGCAAGGGATGGAGTATCCATGTTTTCTTCTGACTACTCTGGAGCTTTAATTGCTGAACAGTGTTGAACTTCTGTATGTTTTACCAATACTCTTCAGTCACTACAGGCGCCAGTAGCATGCATACATAAAACAGTACTAGAACAGCTTTCACTTCACTTATGATAGCTATGTGCATTCAGACTGGTGCAAGCGCTGATTTGGATGGTTGATTACATACATATGCATATCCTGAGGAAAAAAAAAATGTAGCATAACTGGTCCTAAATCAGTGGTGTGTTTCAGAATAAATGGCAGTAATCAGGAGCTTGCCTGAATCTTGTTTGGGTGATGGGGTGTTTCTGCCCAGGGAACACCAGAAGGTTGAGCACCAGGGGCCTGAGTGTGCAGATTTCCAAACATAGTTTAAACTTAAGGGTGGGTTGTGAAAATTACTCACACACCACTGTTTTATTTTTGTAAGTCTTCTATTTGTTTTTTCCCTAGAGCCTAATCCAAACGTGGTTAACAAACTGGTTCCTGCAGACTTGAAGGACCCTTCAAGAACCCATCTGCTACCCTGGCAGATGTTGATGACTCTTTTCAAATACCTTAGTGAAGGTTGCTTTTAGGAAATCAAAAACATTCTGTTCCTATAGCATCTCTGGAATAATTCACATAGGGGCAATGTGGGTTGTCATCTGTAATTTCCAGAACAGAGTGGATGACATATCCACTTGTATTTTCTCTGACCACAAAGAGTAAGGAAGCCCCGTCTGTTTTGTTGATTCTGCTGGAAACCTTGGTGGGGGGAAAAAAACAGAAGCTAACCCCTGCTAAGGTCAGCTCATGAAGTTTCCTGAGCGATTTTTCCCCTTCCATGAGCTTTTCTCTGAGTTATACCTACTAAGCTAACTGTAAAATGTAGCAAATGCAAGATAAAATGTAAGGAGTAATACGGGAATACAAAACGGAGAGAGTTCTTACAATGGTAATAGTAATTGAGAGGACAAACTGTGTTTACTGTCAGTTTGAGGTTTTGCTTGGCTTTCCTGGCAGTTATCACCTCCTGCAAATTAAATAATGCACGTTTGTAGAGTAAATGCATTCATGATGCGGCTCCTATCAAGGCTTCTGAGTGAGAGAAAGTTCACTTTAGGGTGGCTACTGCTGCTAATAAATATTGACTGACCATAAAGGAGACCAAAGCAGTAATGAGGTGCAGTTGAGAATAAAATTATGTGATTGTCTTTGCTGTTCTCCAGCAAGGAGAAACCTTTCTACATCCCTGTAGGTGCCAGGGGGTCCCATATTGTTGCAGAATGCATCGGGCAGAATGACAGTGCTATTAAAGATGTATTTGATCTTTCCCTCCCTGAATAGTCATGGGAAAGAGAGGGAATTAACAACTAAAGTAAGATCCAGAAGACAGGCCGCTTGTTTTCCTCGTGGACAAGATGGGGAGCTCAGCTGCTGGAAATAATAGTATAGACAACTTCAGGAACTGAAGTTGCGAGGGAGCTGTAAGAATCACTCGGTCTTGTTTGCTTTGCCTTCCTGATGCAGCAGCAAGACTCTGGTTTTGCTGGGCGTTGACCTGTGTTGAAGCCCACCAGTCTGTCTCCACAGAGGAGGACAGGTGGTGGCTCTTCAGTGGCACATAGATGTGAATTCTCCTGTTGTCAAAGCACCTTCAGGCCTTGCTGGCCGAGAGAGCAAGAGATTTAGACTGTTAATCAACTACACTATATCCATGTAAGCACAGCCAGGAAGAGTTAGGCCAATGGGCTGGACGTGAAACATTTGAAATTTACCGAGTGGTTTAGATTTAGTCAGTTTGAATGCTTTTCTTGTCTGATTTTTGAAGGCAAGTTGTTTATCCAAGTGAAGTGCTTTAAGATACAGCAAGGACCATTGACATCAGCAGAGATCAATGAAGGATGAAGAGGTCTATTTAATTTAGGAAATGAGTGACTTGGGTCTTTGATCCTATTGCATTCTCTTATTCCCAGAAGGTTAAATTTAGTCCTGCATACACAAATTTTGTTTGACTAAGTTTACTTAGGTTTTAAATATTTGTGGGTTTCTTTTGTTTAGGTTCTTTTGTATAACAAGGAAAAAAACCCAACTGTTACCACATAATTAGGCTGTTGCTGTGTAAGCATGTGTAGCTCTTTTCAGACTTGAGAGCAGAATATGCAAATTCAAACCCAAATACATTTCTTTAAACATTCATGTTGTATAAAAGAAATAAAACCCATTGTACACAAACCAGCCTATGAAATGGCATAGGGAAATTGCTCAAATTTGAATAACCAAGAAATAAATATAGTTTGGCTCATTTTGCCTGCAGTACTTTCATTTTCCAGAAGTACTGGAAACCTGGGGCACTTTAATGCAAAGGTGCACATTTTGGTTTGAGATGTAAAAATGTAAGGTAAGCCTTAGAAAACATGAGGGTAAGGCTGCAGTTTCTACGGTTATGAAAGAGAAAAAGTCTCATAATTCCTTGTCTAGCAAGGTTAGTTGCTTTGGTGTAAAAGGAATAAAAATCAAAGTGAGGGTTTTTTCATTATTTCCATGGATCTTAACTGCGGCAAACCATAGCAGGTGCTAGCATGAGCTGAGCTTTGACACTTCTTACACTTCACCGTGTGCCGACAGCGAAGAGTTTTAAAAGTGCATGAGTTGCCGACATACACAGCACGACATAGAAAATTAAAATTGAAAAGCCCGATAGAGGAAGGAAGTCCCTTCGGGACCTCCGAAGCGCATCCCCCCTTCCTTTGCTCATCCCTCTACCGTTCTCTCGGTGCCCGACCCGCGCTGCCACCCGCGGGGCTGGGCCGGGCCCTCCCGCGCACCGGGACGAGCTCCGTGCGGCCTCCCACAGCCCGCGCCGTCGTTACTCGGAGCGCCGATGTAATTTTTTTTTTTTTCTTTTTCTTTTTAAACGTCCCCCCCCCCCCCCCCTTTTTCCTCAGCGGGGCCCGATCCCCGCGGCACTCGCGGCACCGCACTCGCTCCGCGGCCGCTGGGCAGGTGCCGCGGTGCCCCCCGCCCCTGCGGCCGCACCGGGGTACAAAGACCTTCGGGGTGGGGGGATAACAAGAAATGAGTTAAGCCACTGAAAAAGAAAAGAAGGGTGGCGGTGCCGGTGGGGCGGCCCCCGCTGCCCCCCGCGGCGCCGCCGGGCGGGCCGGTGCCGGGGGCGGGGAGGCCGGGGCGCGGCGGCGGTGCCCCGCCGGCCCCCATTGGCGGGCGCGGCGGCGGCGGCGGGGCCGGGCCGGGCCGGGCCGGGCCCGGGGCGGAGGGGCCGGCCCTGCCCCCGCGGCCGGCGGCGGCCCAAGGTTTAAAGTGAGAACTTTCTGCGGGCGGCGCCGATCCGCACAGCCCACCGCCGCGCCGCTCCTGCCCCGCCGCCGCTTCCCCCGGGCGGGCCGTACAATCCTCGGCAGTGTCCTGAGACTGTACGCCCGTCTCGGGGGCGACCGGGCCGAACCGGACCCCGACTCCGCCGCCGCCGCCCGCCGAGCCCCTGCGTCCCGCGGGCAGGTGCTAAGCCCGGCCCGGCCCCAGAGGCGGCGCAGCAGCCGGCACCGCCGCGATGACAGCTGACAAGGAGAAGAAAAGGTGAGGGGGCCGCGGGCGAGGCTCCGGGCTGCTCGGGCCGCTTCGTCCTCCTCCTCCTCCTTCTCCTCCCGCAGCTGCCCCGTTCGCCGCGGCACCGCCGTCCCGCGTGGGGCCGCGGTGGGACTCCCCGCTGGCAGGGGCAGAGGCGGCGGACGGCGCGGTCTCGCCTCCCGCCCTCCGGAGCGAGGGCTCCGGACCCGCAGCCTTTGCGGGGTTGAGTTCGCCCAGGCTGGGGCTGGCCGGGCGGGGAGCGGAGCCGGGCCCCTCCGGGGCAGCCCGGGCTCCGCCGCCGGGGGCAGAGCGGCGGCCGCGCCGGGGATCGCCTGCCCGGGGGAGCGGCCCCTGCTCCGGCCGGCGCGTCCCGAGCGGCACGTCCCGACCGGGAGCGCAGCGGCCTCCCGGCCCCGGTCCCGGCCGTGCCCGCGGGCAGGTGCACCTGGCGGGGGCGGGCGGCTGCGCCCCCCGGCGCGGGTCCCGGCTGGCTTTAGTGCGCGTTATGGTATCGGTTGGTATCGGTTAGGACCTAGTTATTAGAAGTTACGTTCCAGTTGAGGAGAGGGGTTTGAAGGTAGTGCCCTTAGCAGGACACGTTTCATAATTAAAATGGTCTGGGTGTAAATGACCGGCGACGTACACGCTCAGTAATTGTACCAGACGAACGCACTTCGGCGCATCCTGGCTGCAGCCAGCCCCAGCACCGGCATCGTTACGCGGGGGACTCGCATCTCCCGCGGTTCGTGGAGGTTTTCCTGGAGGTTTTCCTGGAGGGCTGGGAGCCAGGGGGGCGCCTGGCCGGGCGCTGCGCTTTGCCGGGGGCTGCTGCTGCGAGGGGGTGTAAAGCTCGGCGTCTCTGGGTTGCCCTAACGAACCTTCCAGAGGGAATAAAAGTAACTTGGTAGGGTTTTCTTTGTAGTTGCATCAAAGAGTACGTTTTCCTGTTGGTTCTTGAGGTTGAACGTTGAAATGAAACTCGCGATCCCTAACACAGAAGTTACAGCTGGGGATTAAGAAAAGCAGCATCTAGTCGTGGCTCCAAGCCTATAAACCATCCCTGTGGATGAGCGAGGGCGCTGACATGGTGAAGGCTAAGCAAGTGAATAAAGGTCCCTGAAGTCTCATAACGGGGTATTTATTCAGTGTGGTTTATCCAGCAGGCAGTCACAAGTCTGGCTCAGGTTGCTGTTCTGACTATAGATTGTGTTCACAAACGATGTGATTTACAGACTAAGAATTTTATCTTGTTATTTGTCATGTGTACTTTCCAGCTGATGATGCACTAAACTTTAAACACTATTTTTTGGTTTGTATAATAGCTCCTTTTTTATTGAGTCACCCTATGACAATGTAATAGGGGAAGTATTGTAGTAAACCACACATTTTCCATGTAGCTAGCCTCAGTTTATCAAACACTAATGTATTAAGGTTAAACAATTGCCTCAAGTGTGTTTTGTTCTAGGTATCAATTTTCTGTGCAGGGTATAAAATATGGGTACATTTTGTGTCCTCTTGTGTTGAACAAGAGTAAAAAATTATAGTACAGCATAATGTAGTTATAAAAATGTGTTATAGTAGTTTATAGGAATGAGAAGAGTGAAATAGTGCACATATGGGAAACACACTGTATCCGTTGTATCACCTCTTTTTAATGAGGCATTCTTAATCTCTTCAGTTTTATTTTCAAATACAGTGAGTGATTGAGTGCTGTCTAATCTTGCAGGACAGCATGCCGAAGTGCTTTGTGGAATACTCTTCAGCTACAACATAGAAACTTCACAGGACTAAAGTTTGAACGTTAATCCCGACTCTGTCACTGATTTTACATAAATCTTGTGACACTCCAGTGACAATTTTCTGTCTCTCTCAGAAGTAGGCTAATTGTTATCTGGCTCATGGGATTGTTGTGTAAATTAATGTTTGTGGAAGGACCGGGAGAGTATCAGATGAGGGATTTAAGATAGTTTACTTGTGCCTCCCTGTCTGTGAGTGTATGTACATCCCTACTGGGGACGTACCCTATGTAGCCTATTGAAGCAAGGCTTTTTTTTTTTTTTTTTTTTTAATTTTCCACTACTGTTATAGAATAGATTTATTGCCTTGAGTTCAACAGTTGTTGTATTATTTGCTTGATCTCTATTCAGATATGCAGCTAGGAACTCTAACCTGACTCGCTAATAGCATTTATAAATCAATTTCAGGGAGAAAAGGTGGTGGGGCTAATCTGGTTTACCAGATTTCCAGGCAGCTCTGGAACATGTGTTTAGAGGAGCAGGTCTCTTACTGTTAAACAGATGCTCTATGGAAGATAATCTTTGATTCTTTTAATGGTCCATTTAAGTTGAAGAGCATCCTCAGGTTCTCATTTGAAGCTCTGCCTGTCAATGGAAAAGAGCAGTTGCTTTCTTTGGAACGAATGTTATAGCACTTTCAATAGGCTGATTTCCCACATTTGAAGTTAGTCCAAGATAGTGAGTTGAGATTAATATGATTATTATTTTAACTTAATTTAAAAAAAACCCCACATTCTCTACACAGTCTTAAATGCAAAGTCTGATGTTTCCTAGAAGCCAGTAACTAGAAACTGGGAAAAGGAGGAGTAAAAGGGTAAAACACATTTTAGCAAATAATAAAAGCTAAAGAAAAAACATCTGTGATCATCTTGCAGTACAATGACAATTAGTAGATAGGTCCCAATTAGGGTAGTCTTGTAGAATATCTTGGTGTGGTTTTTTTAATTATTTAGTCGCCGTGTGCTTTTGCATTATTTGAGGGACATAGTTATTTTATTAGGAATGGATGGTGTGATAAATGGACGTTTTTGTTCTGGATGGATGACAGTGTATGTTTGAGAAAAGTCTTGAAACCAGGCTCAGGACAAATCAGGTACCACTGAGTAGAATGCATCATTTGGCTTCACCCTTCCAGTTGTGTTGTTTGGGGATTTTCGTGTGTGTTTTCCAGTTGTATGAAAAATAAACCAATTTTGCAGCTCACGGATATTCTGTGCTAGTGGTACTGTTTTGTGACCCTAAGGATGTAACGTTATATAAATCTGTTTAACTTCTTCTGGTCCAGATAGTAAACAAATGGGATTCCTCCCAGTTATTGACTAGGTAACAGACTGCTTTCAGTTACTGTTTCACTTTGGGCTTTAATAGATGTTGAGCCCCTCTAATGAGACACTTTGTGCCTCAATTTTGACTGACCTCTATTTCAGGAGAGTGATTCTGCCAAGCTGAGGTCACTCTTGGCCCCTCCTCCTCAGGATGAGGAAACGGTCCTGATGGCACTGCTCTCCAGAGCTCAGGTAGTTGCTCACTCCTAACGGATGTAATTCAGATGCCAGGAAATGTGAACGTTTGGATGTGGCAAGGTGTTAAACTGCAGATTTCAGGGAACTACAGTCTTCAGTTTTGTTCTACCCACTATGCTTTCTGTTTTAAGGTATGTCACTATTGTCAGGTATACTACCTCTTGCCCGTTATTCTGTGACAGTGGTGAATTAGATGATCTTGTCCATCCGCTTGACAACATAGGTTGCTCCTTATGTTCTTGTAAACTTTATGTACTTCAGCTGATGGAGCTTTGAACACTTTCCTTCGCAGACTGTTGCATAGATTACTCGACTTCATTAAAAAATTTTTCAAGTTTTGTTATTGCTCAACATCTTCTCATGCATAGCCCACGTATTTCATTTACTCTTGTTTGCTTCTATGTTAACATCTGCCCTTACAATTTTTCTTGTTTGGAGTTATCAAAAGGAAATGTAACCTCCGGAATTCATGAACAATCTGTTGAAATGGGCTGTTTAGCACATTTTAATGTATGTTGACTTTAAGCAGCTTGGACTTACGTTTCAGCACCAAAAATGCAGGCACTTCATAGCTCGCAGGTCTTCTGCCACTCATACTCATCGTACTTTGGTTTTGCCTTTTTTGGTTTCTGCATTCACTGCCCTTTCTGTATTTCCACAGTTGTGGAAAGGGCTTTTCTACCAGAGGGTGGCCCAAGGGCACATGAATGAGGAACGACAGGCTGCACATGTGCTTCAATGTCTCCCTTTGCCAGCAATGGCACGTAGCAGAGGTTGGGCTGAGCTCTGACTTGGCGTCCTGGCCTACTTGAGAAAGCTTGACTTCTTGCTGCCCAACTGCTGTGGTTTCACCTCTATAGAGCCAAAGCATTTGAGCTTAATGAGGCTGAATGGCTTTCACTGTGGGAGCGGTGTGTGTACCATCTTCCTGAAGTTACTTGGGCTTCTGAGGATTTGTGCTTTGCAGAGATGTCACAAGGGCTGGGCCTGCTCATCTTTAGCGTTTAGGCTGAGAGCAAGTTAAAAATCTAACACCCCTTTAGTATACAGCACCTTTCTGTGTCACGTCCTTTTCACTGCATCTTCTGATGTTGGGACTTGTCTTCATGTTTATCCTGTGTGGGTCATTGGGAATATTTCACCTATTAGAGGTACTCTGCTAATAGGAGTTTTGGGACTAAGCTGCTAATTTAGGAGACTTATCATGAGTGTCAAAAATGGATCTGTCTGCCTTTCTGTAATGTTTTTTATGATGATGGATTCATCGACATTAAGTATTTTTGGTTTCAGGTTTCAAGTAGGAGTTGCTGTTGGGTGTGGTGGGGGCAGAGCTCTTCAAGTATTGAACTTTAAGCTGTTATTTTCAAATAGATAACCTTTGTAAAACTGAGAATTAGCATAAACGTTAGAGTATGGAAATGAGTAATACAAAGGCAGGTTGTATTTAAAAATAATTTGGGTATATGGAATGATTTTATTCTTCTCAAGCTATTTGTGAAATGCTATTTTGTTAATTATTTCAATATTCATAGTGTCATGTATATCTTAGTAGTTATAAATACCTTTACTCCTAGTAGCTGGCACAAGATTGACAGAACCCTTCTCTTAAATTAAGCGAAAGTGCAAGTATAGTTATTATGCTGTTGGAATTTTTTTTTCTCATTTAGCATTCTCACTCTCCATTTGCTTAAAAGGCAATATAATAAAGTACTTATCTGCTGAGGATAAAATCTTAACTGCTTATACAAAAAAACCCCCTGCTTTCTTAAATTTACAAGGCTACATTTCATACAGACTCTTTCTGAAGTATGTAAAATGGGAGACTGTATTTTACTGTGCATTTGGAAAGTAGATTAATTAAGTACAGTAAGCCAAGTGGCTGATAAATAACTAATGTTCCAAAGTAACTCATTTAATTATGCTCTGTACTTCTTGAGCTCAAATCTAATTATGATTTTGGTTCTTTCTTCTGTGACTTTATTTAGGTCTAGGAAATATAGCTGAAACAAAGTCTACCATAATAAATTCTGATTCAATGGGCATATTTAGGTCTTAAAACAGTTAGACTTGTAATTTAATTTACTTGACTGTTATTACAAAGAGTTCGGAGTTGGATAACATATTCATTATGCTTCTCTATCCATTGCATTATATGACACAGCAAATATTCAATATTCCATTCTATAGAAACTCATCAAATATTTTGCCAAACAAGAAGCAAAGTTGCTTTAGTTGAATTTTTACGTCTGATCTTCAGTCAAAGAGGTGCCCTGGTCTTGACCCTTCCTCTGTGTGAATATGTGGAATCAGCAGTTTTCTTTGATTAGGGGAATGTTTAGGGTGTTGCCTCCAAAAAGATTGTCTGAAAAATTCAGAAACTTTACAAATGCTTTATGTTGGCCTGTAGGTGTGTGATTAATACTGGCTTATTGCAGCTTTATGAACAAGTTCTGTGCATCTGGGAAGGAGGGAAAAACCCTTTAGTATTTTTTTTCTGCTCTCAAGTGGGACGAAACCAGGACAATACAGCTCTTTAGTGTTTTTCATTCCTAATGCAAATATGTTGAACCATCCCTGAGTTACAAATGCTCTTCATTCTGCTGTGTACATATTCATAGATTGATCTGCTTTCAAGCAAACATTAAGTAGCATATGTTTTAATCTCAAGTATTTGTGAACTATCTGTAGAACCAAACTAACGGTTTTCCAAAAAGGTCTCAACAACTTATTGGTGTTTCCATCAAGATACAGGAGGAGTAAATGCATGTCTAAAAATGTGTCTTGCCTGTGCCTGGGTACCCCTCCAACCCCTACTTCTTGAGGTCTCTCCCTAAATCCCAGCTGTGACCTACATGAATGAAAACCCCAGGCCAGAACGCGGACAGGCTTTAAAGCAGGATTGTGTTGGAGAGAACAACCAGGCTGTGGCCATTTATGGGATTTGGCTGGGATTTGTTTGTTTGGTTTTTTACTATGTCATCAGTAAGCTTAAGAGTTACTGACCTGCCATGATCTTAAGATAACTCACAGCAACTAATACGTCTCCTCAGCTATTTTTTCCCAACTAGGTGTAGTGGCAATTAGGTTGCCATTTGGTCTTAGAAACACAGTGCTTATTTTACAGTGTACTAAGATGAAGGTGAGGTTAACAGAATGATGATTCCTCCATGAGTTATCTGTTTCAGTCCTTCAGATCTGTAAAATGAAGGATGTATTTATGAAATACATGATGGGCAGATGATGTGATTTCTTATTGATCTGGGCTGGTGTCAAACCTAGCTTAAGTTTCTTTGAATTGAAAAACAAAGACTTTCTGCTGCACGCTGGGATGGGGGTTAGCTCTTTCCTGCTGTGTGGAGGGGTTGCACCAATGACCAATATATCCCATGAAATGCCGTTTCTCACCTTCCATGCTGCTGTGCCTATGACCAGTTTAATGTCTCAGCTGTCTCCTTGCTTTTGGCATGGGGGCTGTCCCTGGAAGCCAGAGTGATAGCACTGGGGACATGGGGTGATGGTGCACACCCGGCCTTGTGTCCTGTGCTCTGGTGGGTTGCCGTACTCTTTTTTTTCTACAGAAAAGTCGTGAGTGCCAAGTCCTACAGTGCACTGTTTTCTCCCTCACTTGTTTTCCAAAAATCACTCATTCCCTGTTGCTTTAACCTCCTTCGCTGCAGCCCTGGTTGAACAGAAGGCTGGAGCACTGCAGCATCCCTTTATATTTGGATATGAAATACTGCATACGTTCAATTACTTTTACAAATAACATTTTGGAGCGAGTGTGATCCTCTCTTTTTGTTTCAGGAAATTGTGTTATCTAAGGAGAGGCTAAAATTAGAAGGGATATGGGGAGGGTTGTGTGGTGGGGTTTTTTGGGTTTGTTTTGTTGTTGTTTTTTTTTTTTTTTAACTGAGCAACTCTCCTAATGGATGAATCATGTGGGTGTAACTTATGGCACTTGATAGCAAGCAGTCTGTCTGAAGGTATATGTGTAACAAGATTACCAGGATCATTTAGAAACTATTTGAAACTACTGAAACGTGAACTTAATCTATTGTAAATATTTGTTACTCGTTATCTAATATATCAAAATACATTTGGTTAGTTAGGCAAATGAAGGTAAGATATAAGGTGCAAGTTTTGAACAATGGATTACCGAGCATTGGAAAAGCTGCAGATGCAGTTGGTGGAGGGAATATTTTCTGTAAAAATAAATACTTTCTTGGAAAGTAATTTTCCAGAGCACAAGGGAAACAAGAGCTAGTGTTAGACTAAAACGAAGGGATGGGATTGAGAAATTGTCAAAACATTTGGAGACTGCTGAAATATTTTAGATTTGGCTTCATTTTAATAAACTTTTTGAATTACTGTGTTGCACTGCATTGTTAATCTAAACCTGGATGTATTAAATTTCATTTGAATGAGACTTAAGTAATCTTTAGCCTCTTTTTAATTTGAAGATTTTATTATTTCTTTCTTTTCTGGTGTTTCACTCAATCATTTGTTTTCCAGATCTTCTTTGTTTTACTGAAAGCCACGAGACACACACATGAATCTGGTTCGGTGGCTTGACCTCAATCAAGTTCCTGTCTTTCTTTCAGGAAGACTCTTTATCTGCTAAACCAAAATGTTAGGTATTCCTTTTACACTACTCATGAAGCCCTCATCACTTGAGGCCTTGAACTCAAAACAGTCCCAGTCTTTCAAAAACTGCAATTGCTTTAACAGGTTACCAGGTCTGAGGAAAACATTTAGTCATTTTTGGACTGGGTTAGGCAGGAAGCATGACTTGGTGATGACAAAGGTCTCCTCTAGCTTTGGTTGTGTGAACAGCTTTTTAAAGATAGTGGTATAATTGAAAACATATCAATAAAGGCCCTCCCTGTGCCCTGGCCCACATCACTAGCTCCTGATACGACAAACAAGAAAGTCAAAATGTGGGAGAGATGAGAACAGCATGTTGCAGAGTTTCTAACATGGTTGTTCTTGAAGGACTGATAATTTCAGAGTCACATTCTTGAAAACCTGCCTACGGATTGTGAGAGATAGAAATGTTTGCCTTTCCCAGGAAAGCTGTTGCTTTAAGTGACAAATATAATAATATCTTGAAATATATGTTCCCAGGTGATATTCACCTTTGGCCTAGTACATGCATTTCCTTTAGGTAGTCAGCTTCTGAGTCCCTTAGTATATATTATTTAACACATAGAAAGTGATTTGCTGAACGACTTCAGTTTAAGAAGCCAATGCAATGGCCTGAATAAGTTGCATGAAATCTATTTATCTTCTTTTCAAAGCTGTTGCTTATTTATAGTGTCAGAAGCCTTATGAACTTTTAAATATCTTAGCACAGGAAAAATCCATTAAGAGCTGAAAATTTTGGTGCAAGTCATCTAATAGTGTTCAAAAGTTACTGTATAGTATTTTTTCTTTCATGTGCTTGTAAAATAAATATTTGCTTAAGTAATAAGCTGAAGGAAGTATGAAGTGGGATAGTTATTAGGCAGTTTTTATAAAGGTAGTGGAAGTGCTTTAAAGAACATTCCTTGTATTTTGTTTCACCCATTAGCATATCTAAGGTTTTTACTGCCATAAAAAGGTACTTAAACTCTTGGTATCACAGTTGTGTTCTCACTTGCATTTGTATGATAAACTACAAAGCAACCCTATTCAGTCATTGTGTTTGGGACATTCTCGTGGCTGGTGTTGGTCTTTTAGCCCTGTCCATTCATTCACAATTGTATCACCCTCTCTGCCAGTAAATTCTTGGTGTTACTGGGTACTTGTTGTAACAATACTTCAAAGATCTTTGTGATATTAACAAACAGTAAAAAAACCTCACCCCCCTCTGTACTTCTACATTTGTAAATGGAGAATGTTGCTAGGAATGTGCCAAACTTCTGGCTGTCGTGCAATCTGTATCCAAAACTTGTTGCAAATACCCGAATATCTTCTGAGACTGTATGTGTTGTTGTGCCTGGTTAGATTTTTATATGCCATAAGATGAAATAATGCTTGTCAACTAATGGCAATGACAGTATCTTCAGACTCTTAGGTAATTATGGAGAGTATTGACTTAAAGCTGATATGAAGCTTGGTTAGAACAAAAATGTTTTTTGAATTGTCTATGGAAGCATCATACATACATGTGTGAGAAGAAATTCAACATCAAGTGGCTTTATCATGCCATGACTCTTTAGGCAGCATTTCTCTGGAAAAGAAACCCAGTGACCAATTACAGCTGTACTCCACTCCAGGATTTTTTTTTTCTAGGGACTCAGCTGCCTCCACTGTGTTTCATAACCTGTGAGAGAAGATTGGAAATTGGTGGAAATACTTCTGGTATTTCTCCTTTAGAGCTTTTGCCAGGTGACTCTTCTAGGAAGGCTGCATTTGTCCAGTTCCCTGAAAGGAAGAGCCTTTGGGAAGCAGTGAGACTTTGGGAATGGCCACTGCATGTTGCCCTCACCAGGAGGGAAGAGCTGTCTTTGGAGGAGCAGCAGGGCTTTGCTTGCTGCTGGCTCTAGCTGTCCCTGGGTTTCCCCATCCCTCCTTAAAGGGAACCTCTGTTGCAAAGGAAATCCATGACGAATGCAAGCTCTTGGTTTAATTCTTCCAGTGTATCCCCATATTGACCGGGATGACCCGTTTCCTCTCATCCTTTAAGCTGACTCATGTACATCGGGAATGCAGAGCTGGAATTTGCCAACTTTTGCACGTGAGATGGGTGACCTTTTGCTTGCAAAGCAGGAAACCAATACCCCATCTAGACAAGATGACGATGCCTGGTCTTAACAAAATAACATTACTTACATTTTTAAGAAAAGGTAGACGAGGGGTGGGGGGGTGGGGGTGTTGACCCCTTTTGCTTAACACAGCACTTTTACATGCATGATTTGGGGGAAGATTTCTTGTTGGACTGATGGAACGTAGCTTGGTTCAGCTGTGGGTGGGCTGTTTATGTGTTGCAACTTTAAGATTATCAGTTACTATTAATAACTTCAGGTTTTGTTTTTTCCCCTGAAAATGATTTGAAGGATGTGTTTATTGCCATTACTAATCAGGGGGACGTTTTTATGGGAACATCCTTTCCATGCTCAAGTTGTCTTAATGCTGCTACTGGCTTTTATATAACAGCAAAGTTGTATTTATGCTCCCAGTGATTCACAAAAGGGGACTATCCCATTCACTTAGGCATGTGCTGGCTTGAAAATGAAATAGAAGCAAGTGCAGATATCTTGAGGGAAACTTAATGCTGGTGTTTCGAAACACCCATTATTTCCCATTTAAGAAAAATAAACCCCCCAACCTTACATTTGTTTGTTAACCACGTGGCTGGCCCAGACAAAGCCTCTTTGGTATGGGGGACCTGGGCCAAAGCACAGCGAAGCTGAATAAAATCATGTTTTGGATTCTGTCTCTTGAGCTCGTTCGCCTCTCTCGGTAGAGCTTGCTGCAAAAGCTGTTGTCTGGTTGCTGACCTGGACGCTGAACAGCAGCTTCAGCAAGCAGTTCTGGCCTCTGCAGCTACTTCTCCTGTCACCTTTCCCCACCACACCCTCTCCGAAAGCCCTGCTCGCCCAGCCCCAGCATTTTGTCCTGCTAGGGACTGGGGGCATTGGGTTGGTAATATAGCTTGGTCAGGGTGGCTGATCTCCGTCATTACCCTCTCCCCCCAGTCTGGAAAACTGGGATGGTAGTATATCCTTCCTTCCACCCTTTGTGTGTCTTATTTATTTAGACTGTAAACTTTTTAAAGTAGGGACTTACTATTTCTATGCCTAACACAGTGCTGTAGTGATGTTGGCAAGGAGCTTGTGTGATAAACCTAACTTGAAAATGCTTTAAAGGGGGTTGTCAAATGGAAGGAGTTTGGTTATCTCTCTCTCTTACATCACCTGGTTCTTTGCTTTCTTTACTGCAGCACTCCATATTATCCCTCAATATGTAGGTTACACCCATGTGCTGACGGGTGACCTACGCCTTCATTTGCTTCACCTTTGAATTTGGTCCTCCTATCATGTAAGATCCATGTGCAATTTAGAAGCCTCAAGCAATTGAGGAGATAGGGTGGTGGTGGCAGGGGATTGCAATGCCCTGAAAGAGTCTGAGAGATGATAAAACCGCTTATTCTTGCATATTTCATCACAAAGCAGGCAAGTGAGCAACCCGTGGGGCAATAAGAATGAAAAGGAGGCTCTGACTGTCACACCAAAACCAGTCTTTTCTGCAGATGGGGAGTTCAGTAGGGTTTCAGCAGGCAATCATTTGCTCTAAGTTTCTTTGAACTGAGAGCTGTAAGAAAGGAAGGCAGTGCTGAATTCCAGGGTTAATCTGTCATGGGTTTAGAGGTTAGTGTACGCAAGCTCCTTCACATAGACTGCATAGGCTGAAGCCTGTGGATCTTCATTCACGTTTAGGCTTCTCCTGCGTACGGGTGGCACGGCAGTCCTGAAGAGGGAGCAGGCACGTTCTTCAGTGTAAAGAAAAGACATTGAAAAAAGCCTAACATTTTATACCAGCTTTTATTGGCAGCTTTGCATGCTGTATATGCAGGCACTGAAGAAGATAATGCAAGAAGCCGTGTTATCTATATAGCACTGCTCCTTTCCCTTTGCTTGCCAAATCCTAGGACAACATCCCCACCCCCCAAACCTAAATGTCACCATAAACATGGTGTTAACTAAATTCCAGCTTCTCTAAATGCAAGCACGAAGTAATGAACCACAGTGACCAGCACTGTTGTTTTCTGACTTTTTTTTAAAAAATTATTTTAAAGGAGATGGATGACAGCAAATAGTGCTTATTCAAAAAGCAGTGACTTTTCAGTGCTCTTCCAGTCTGGGGAATAAACTGAGCAGGGAGCAAAGTCTGCATTGCAGGTCACAGAAAGGATTTCAGGTGCTGTGATGGCTAATGTGGAGCAGAAGTCCACCTAAAGACAGAGCTGAAAGAGGAGGAAGGGTGCCTGCAGTGTGACCTATTAAAACCTTTAAGAAGAAATCATGCCAAAGTGAAATCATTATAGAGCGTTCCTTCCGAGGGAGTCGATGTGATGAGTACAGCGCAAGCATAAAATGATTTCATGCTGTATTGTATTGCATTTTGAGTAGGTTACAGCCATGGAATGAGCCTACTGAGTCATTTGTCCACTGAGCTGTGTGTTCCTGTTGGTTGGGTTTCTGAGTTTCTATTTGTACCTTACTTAACAGGTTGAGTGCTCTGGCTTTTGTACCAAAATAACTCCAGTTCCAAATCTCTGAAGTCTGATAATATGTCTAGAACTTTCATCAAAATGGGGTTCAGTTCCTGCCCGAGACCTCTGGGTACAGCTTTGTGAAAATACTTTTGAGGAAAATATGATATAAACTGTGTGTAGTGCGAACCTTTATCCCTCTTAAAAGGGAATTTCATGTTTGTTCCACTTGGGTTCTACTGCTGTTAGATGGTGGATTAAGCAGATGAAATGGTCAAGCACTTAGTAAGGTATGAGAAAAGCAGAGCAAGCATCTGTTCTTATGCTGTCATTTGTGTAGGAAGTCAGTTCTGATTTACAAAGTTGTAAGAAGGAAATAGTTGGTGAGCAAATCTATTTCAGTCTGCTCTGTTTTGAAAGTATTTAAGTTTGCTCACATACCAGGAGTAGTTGTAGGGCATACAGTGAAGCTGTGGAATATGAAATTACTGAACTGAAGGAAAATAAATAGAAGGCCTCAACCTAGAGATATACTAGCTATTACGAGTCAAAACATCTCCCCCTCCACCCTGGAGAAAGTAAATACTATATTGCTTGTGGTGGTAGTTTATTATAGCTTGTTGTAGCTGGAATACAAACTGCATATGGGAAGCTTGGAGAAGGATTTTGGCTGGGTGAGCTACTGGGAAATGCAGTCATCAAAAGAAATTTTAATAGAAGATCAGACAGTGATTAGAAGAACTATCTTCTTCCAGCTTGTTTTCTTAAAGAATCAAGGTTTACACTGTTACAGTCTGTCTCCACTCCTGACACAGCTGTAAAGATCTCAAGGATATTGAATTCCTGGGAATAGGTGTTCAGAAACAGTGTTGTAATTGCTTCAGGGAAAGGCTGCAGCACAAGCGCATTCCCCTGTAGAGACCAGAGACTTCCTATGGCTGAAGAAGTCACAGGGGCAGTAACTCCAGCCAGCTCCACGCTTGCAGCTTGCTGTGCCACCGGTACCAGGGTCCAACAGGTTCTGCAGAGCCTGCAGAAACCTGGTTTTGCTAGTGCCCCTGTTCGCACAAAAGCTCGCTGCTTGTTAACCTTGCTCATTCGCTAGTTAACCTTTGTGGCATTTTAAAAACTCACCATGAGATATTTGCCTTGTTATTTGTTAGAAATAGATGCAGATAAAATGTTTGTCCTTACTGTGGGCATTTCTGAGTGTTTCAGTGTGCTTAGCCCTTACTGGTTTTGGATGAAGAAACTGCTGTGCAACTGTAATTAACACTAACACTTGATACTGTGAGATGTTTTAGACTGGCTGCATTAAAACCACCAGTGTATGCTTGATTCAGGCCCCAGGAAGTGCAACTGGACTTCTTTCTGCTGGACAGGAATTGTCTTCAGCTGGAGAAACAACTGCACTTCTGAACAGCTATAACTCTGGATCCAGCTGTAGAAAGGTCTGTTTTGGTTGGAGAGGTCCAACTGTGTGTGCGTTTGGTGTTGGTTGTCAAGTTCATGATTAATTCTGGGCATTGTTATACTGGCTGTAACAATGAAGGCATTGTCACCACTAATATTTTCACTTTCCTGTGTTGCTGTGGTGCTCATTTAATTATTTTTGCAAAAGCTGTAGGTTATGGGAACCTTTTCATGTGCAAACCGTGATGAAGATGGGAATCTCTTGTTAAAAGTTGCGTATGTTTGTCGTTCCCATAAGTGATGGTAATAATGAAAACTTTTGAAATCAGTTCATTGGTGTTGGTAATCGGTATCTACTGGAGATCTATCATACTTTTCAGAATCACTTCCCCCAATCGAAGCAGTACTACTGTTTGGTTTTTGTTTGTATTATGTATTTGCTGGAAGGAGAGTGCTATTGTGTGTTTATTGAGGGCGATTACAAACATAAAATAGATTCTCCTGAGAATGCTTTGTCTACACTCATCACAATTGGTAATTGTTTTGTGTTGTGTAAGACTTTGCATGCTACGCTTCTTACTTGGCAGCATGTGTGTGTGAACCTCAAAATGGATTCCCACCTCCAACCTTTTATCACTGATGTTTTAAAGATGAATCCTAGAACAAAGCATTAAACTTCTCTGAACTCATGTATTGCTAGATGATGAACGTTTGCCAGATTAATGCAGATTTTTTCATCCATTTTGGAAACAAAGCTTGCTGCATTTTAATGGATGTCTTCTCCAAGTAGGACCTGGATGAGGTAGTTCTCAAAAATGCAAAAAACCCCCATTACTTTCCGCATGGAAGTGGATTAAAATAGTATAGTTGTGTGCGAGGCGGGTGTCATCTTTTTGCGCCAAGTCCACTTGCAGTGGTCATTCCAAAATGCTAAGGGAAAAGGAATCCATAACCCTCACATATCCTATTAGCAGAGTGCCTTGAGGTAGAGATGGGCAAGATGCGTGGAAAAAATGAGGCTTCTGCCAAACGTTTTCTTTGTAGGTCACTTATTGTAGTTGAAATTACAAGGGAGCATAAGAACAAGTGGTCTATTAGCAAAGCCATGAAAACAAACCATTTGCCACTTCTAACAAAAGTTGGACAAAAATATGCTCCAAATTTTAAAAATAAGTGAAGACTTGGCGAAAAATAAGACCCGGGTTTATCTGAATTTCATCAGGTACATGGCGTCCTGGACTGTAGCCCACTGGCAAAAACATGGGGAGTGTTATCCTTTGCAGCACTGGGAATGTTCTCTGCTGAATTTGGCGCCAATGACCGAGCTTTGCTTGTTAGCTGAAGTTCACACAGACTCCTTGCCAGGCCTGCCCAGAATGCTGTCTCCTCTGACTTCCTGTGGTCTTGCATAATATTTCCTTGCTTCTTGTATAACTGCGGCTTGATCTGGTCACTGCCCAGTTCATACGGTTGACTTTTTAAAAGGCCAGTCCTGCAAACGTGCGGCTGAGCCATGTCAGTGGCAGGAGATGTCCCAGCGGTGACGCTGATGGAAGCGCCCTTCCATGGGGAAACTGCCGGCAGCGGGGGCGTGTGGCAGTGCTGACATGTCTGAAGGCAATAAAGTTGACTGTTGCAGCCTTGTGACAAGATAGGTGTGAGGCAGAACTTCAGATTGACTGTGCCTTTAAAACATGCACCGCTGTTGCTCTAATTTCTGTAACAAATATAGATGTTAATAAGGAGGGGGGAAGGCAGCACCAGGGCCAGTGTAGCAGTGAATGAGCACGTTTTCAGAGCACTGTGAAATTCTCATTATTGCTTGTAGTCACTCAGTTAAAAGTCCTTATATTTGCCTTGAAAATGTGCTCCAGGCATCCCGAGTATTAAATTTTAAGACAAGGATAGCAAGTCAAGGTATTTAAGAAAATATTCTTTTCATTCTGCTGATTTTTAATGCTTCCACACAAGTTGTTTTTGCAATTATCTGCTGTTAAAATATGCATTAATTTTGTATTACTGTTGAAGCAAGTGTGTGTATTAATGTTTACTGTTTATTAGCCTGGATTATTTGTATATATGTTTTGGAAGTGAATTTTATAGCAGTTTGTGCCATGTAGCTCTGCGTTTATATTGATTATTTTTTAAATATTTGTGTTTGGGCATGTATGTATGCATATAGCACTGCACATAATTGCAGAGCTTTGTCATTTTCAGAAAGGCAGTTGCTTTCTAGGAGCCCCTTGCTAAATGCAGTTTTCAAACTGTTACTCATGTTCTTTGGCAACCCCATTCCTGGCATGATTTTGAAAAGTTGAAGAGCAAAGATTACAAAATAGTCACTTCGGTGGGTTTGTAAACTTACTAGATAGACTTTACTGATTTGTGTGTTAATAGTTCTCAGATCTTGTATGATATTCCAGTTAAATGCTATCTGCTGTGGAGAAAGAGAAGAATCATTTTAAGGGAAAACATTAGAATTGACTTAGTCATCACAGTTGTGTGAGATTTTGTTTAAATCATCTAATTTCATCATCTCTTCCATGAATCCAGGTTATCCAGTTGTCATAGTAACTTTGACATCAAAAAGTTCCTGCTGCCTACACATGACTTCTTGCAACACTCTCTATTTATCTGATTAATTTAATGGAAAATATACTTTTACTGGTTAACATGTATTATCAGGGAAGCTTTTCTGGTCATTTAAAAGTGGTTTATTGCCTTGTATTCTTAGGATCAACATTTTAATGGCTACAGTCTAGCTAATATAATGCTCGGAGAATTGTCAAAATAATATAGTGGCGATACTACTGACATCTAGCAGACTATTTTATAGTATTGTGAATACCAGTACTTTTGGGAGGCTTGTATAAATATACTGCATTTTTGGCAGATGGATGCTAAACCAGAGTTCCTAGTACGTCTTGACCATACAGCTCTAGCAGCGTGGATGCTAAATAAACCATCACCTCAGCATGTTTTTGCTGGTGATGGAGAAGCCACTTGATGTGCCTGTACCAAACTAGTTTCTCGCTGATGGTTTTGGAGTCCTAGATGAGCCATACAAATATGCATTGCATGGTAGAAGTTGACTGATGATGGGTTGGCCCTGAGATTAAGGAAGAAGTGTAAGAATTACAAAAGATGTTGGGTTGAGCATTTCTTAGCCAGCTAGAGAACACAGTTCACAGTCAATAAAGAGAGATTTCCCCTCTAAATGGAAGCAATTAGAGAGAAATTTTAGGATCTGACAGTCTGTTTCTTTTAAAAAGTATTTGTCCCTCCTGTTTAAACCTGAGCAGTTTTAAGAAATTTCAGAAAAAATGTTTTGGCTTATAAAGTTACAGAGTCGGAAATTTACTCAGCATATAGAATAATGAGGTTTAGAAACTCTTGTTCAGAATAGATGGGCTGAGCCTTAGTATGTGTATTGGCAGTGTTAGAGAGGCACTTGTGCCCTCTGAATCCAAATGTAGCCGAGTGTTGGAGAGGTCCACAGACACGTGGGCATGTTCTTCCTGCTTTTTTTTTTTTTTTGCTTTTCTCTAGTCTTTGATTATCTAGAAATGTGCAAATGGGTGCTGCAGTAGATGTAAGGGTTTAATCCTCGGCTGCACGGGCAGACGTGTACCTGCTGCGTTCAGTGGGAGTTTTGTCTGAATAAACAGTTTGGGATTGTGCACTTGTATACATGCCTAAATATGGATCTTGGTCAAGTAAACAAGCATGTAGCTGTATGCAGTAATCTACTTTCGAAGGGGGGAACACCCTGCATCGCTTCTGTGGCTGAGTACATGGCCATGTCTTGAGCTTCATGTGAGCTCGTGTTAAGGACGCTGATCGCCAATCCACATGTGCCTCATGGCAGGAGGGCAGCACTAGATATCTCTGAGGGGTATAGCAGCCTCCGTCACTCGGCTTTTGGTGCAGTGAGATACCACTCTCCTTTGAAGGACATGTTAGGGCAGATATGCACTTTCAAAATGCCTGTGCTCACCGATAAAGGCAGAAGGGAGCAGCTGGGTGTTTTCAGCCCTACATGTCTGCCCCTTCCTGAGGCTGAAGACCTTGCTCAGTGTTTCTTAGGCTGAACTTTTAGAGGAACAAGAATAAACTTCTTATCTAAGGAAGAGACTGTGTAAAGATGAACTAGAAACACCAGAAATGGGATTATGCTTATGGTGGCGAAGAGCATTAGAGCGTTCTTCGTGAGCTGCATTCTGCATCTGGCAAAGTGGGTGACGTCTGCAGACCTCTTCATAGGCATTGTGCAGAGCAGAATGGGACATACTCCTGACTTTATTTAGATACTCTTCATATGGGTATCGCAGTTGAGAAGGAGTTGCTGATATATGTTTTATTTTATTTTCTTCTTACCATTTTAATTTTTTTTAATGGAACTTCCCCAGAGGCTGTAGTCTGTCAGCAGGGAAAGCCAAACTTGTGATGTCACCACAAAACGCGCCACGTCTCATGCTGTAATTAGGGAGCTGTGCACATGAGGGAATGCTGTAGGTGTGTAATAACAATTCTATTGTATACTATAAATCTGGTCTTGCTGAGTACTGAAGACCTTGAGAGTTTTGGAACAGCTTTTCCTGCTGGCTGAAGTAGTAATTCAGTATACTTAGGCTCTTAGAGGATAGATCTAATAACAACAATTACTACATTTGTATGTTTAAGTATGCTTAAAAAGCTTAAATGGATGCGGTTTGAAAAAATGAAATGACAGGACTGTAAAATTAACATTAAAACCCAACATATGCTATGGTGAGGAAGTGTAGTCTTAGCCGTGCTACAAAAAATAGGGATCTGAAAAGCTCTCTGGTTGTCAGACCTGCCAGATCAAGCAGAAGTGAATAGTAAATGTTACCGTTGCTTATAGTGCATTGGTTTTAGTTTGTGGGTTTTTTTAAGAGTTAGGGACTGATGGAGGTGGGGGGTGGGTGGATGTGGAATAAAAATTACAAAAAAGCACCTTTTTGAAATGTCAACCAAAAAGTCCCAGAAAGAATGATGACACCTTACACAGTTTTCACGCTTCAGTTTCTCAAAACAGCAAAAAAAAAGAATTTGTTTCCTTTAATAAATAAGGACAGGAACATTTTTGAAACAAAGGTAAAGAAAAACTTAATGCAATGGGAACTTTGAGAGAGGATGAGAGGTACAATTTTCTTTTGCTGGTGCTTGTGGTCCTGCAGCCTTGGTGAGGTCTTTTGGGTGGACCTGGCATATGCAGCAGCAATGCTGCCCGAGGGCTGGGAAGGGACAAGGGGGCTCTGCCCTTTCTGCGGAGCCCTGGTCACCAGCATGAATTTCTCCTGAGGACACTGCTCTACATTACCTGCTACATGGGAGGGCCGGCAGGACAGGACCATGAGCTGTGAAGAAAGCTGATGAGCAGTTTCAGCTCTGAGTGTCATGCTGGCCTACCATGGCATGTAGTTTCACAGGGTTTTGCTGAGGCTTGGGTATATGCTAGACTTCAGTCATCAAAAGCATCTGTAGCCACTAGAGGTTTGACTGAACTGACTTTCTTGGGGATGGTGCTCAGGTGAATGTGTGGAGAATGTTTCTGGAGAAGCATCGCTCTGCTTTCTGTGTCCTCCTCTAGGTGTCTGCTGATCAAAATAGGCTGATGGGAAGGTGCTGGGCCACATCAACCTCTTACCTGGCCCACCAGGGCTATTCTTGTGTGTTCCTCTGTAGACAAGGGTGTACCCCAAGAGGGTAGAAAGGGTTAAAGAAGGGGCAAACCAGCTTTACCTTCACTTTATCCAAATTGTCAGCAAATACCCCTCCTGCTGATTTCAGTGACCATACATGTTTCTTGAGCAGACATCCTCATCACTGTATATCTATCACATCTATCATTAATATGTATATGAATCAACTTTTAGTCTGAGGGTTAATAAGGGCTCTTATGAAATAAGTATTTTTGTTGCTTCTGCTTTGCTTGTTTTGCAGGAACATAAACATTTGCTACTAGCACCCATAATTATTCCATACCAGTTATTCTGCCTTTTCTCCAAATGACATGTATTTTTTTTCCACAGCAAAGCATGTTTTGAATACCCTTAGCACAACTCTAGCCTTGGCCTAACACTGGGGGACTACAGAGATAAGATACTAGCCATGGCTAGCATCATCTCCTGATTAAACTGGAGCATCGGTAGGGTGCAGATTTACAGCCTTGAAAGGCAGAGAAAACAGCATTCAGGGCTCTTGAAAGTCTTGTTTTAAGGACTGAATTGGAGTCATGAACAAACAGATTTTTGCAACGATTATGGGGACCCTGTTAACTTTTGCAGTAATTATTGAACTGCTTTCTTGTTGCTTAAAAATTGGTGCGCTCATTTGTCACTGTTCAATCAATGGAGCGAAATACTTGGCAACAAATTGCAGCATGGGGAAATAGTAACATGGTCTATTTCAAGGAACATTTGAATACTGGAAACATAGGTAAAATGAAAGGTGAAGGTTAATGATTTAATAACAAGGTCCCCGGGACTGTGCCTTATGTATGGAAGACAGTCATTTGCATTTGCTTCCTGTAGGGTGACTTTGCTGAGGAACTGAGGGCATTTAGCATATGCTGATGCTGAGACTTCTATATATCTGTTGTTACTTGGAAAGTGTAAAGTCTGTGGTGGAGACTTGCAAGATGTTGCAGGAGGAGTGAAGCACTGACAGGGTGCTGGTGTGAGCAGGGAGTGATGAGGAGAGGAGATGGTGATGTGTGCTCCAAAAAGCTGGGGGGGCACCAGGGTAGCTGATGTGAGGAAAAAAGTTCCGTTTAGGAGAGGAATGTTTATGTGCTAGATAGAATTGCATATACAGCAAATAGCCTTAAATATATTTTGTGGTTACTACTACTTATATACAAAGCAAAACCATAATTACAATGCTGTTCTTGTTTTTGAAGCATCATGGTATGCCAAACAAGTTGTAGATATTTGCAGGGCATGGTAATGTCAAGATCACCTGAGTATGGAAAAGGATAGGTTTATGGGTACCAACTATATTCACTAAACCAGCTGAAGTAAATTCTCATTCACATTGTGTTGTGAAGACTTTAACCTTCAAGTGTTTGATGGTGGCTTCTGCAGCACCTGTGTGCCCACAGCAAGTGGGGGGTGGATGGGTGGGTGGAGACGGGGCAGCTGGTGGAGCAAGACACTTGCATCCTCAGGCCCTTCGACTCTTCCCTGATCCTGGTTGAGCTGTGCAGTACGTGCAACGGCATCATTAATGTCCCTTTGTTCTTCCCATTGCTGTATGAACAGCTTGGGGCAGAAAAATCTCCTTAAACTGAGTTTGCTGCTGATGACAATGTCTTGTGAAATTCAATAGTTTCTCTTTGCCTTTTTGATCATGCTTGTAGCTCCTTCTGGAACAATCTCCAGTATACTGACTCTTCTTTTTTTGAAGTATTTTCAAAAGTTCAAGGAAAGGTTGTTTTTTTTTAATTTGATTGGTTGATCAGAGACAGTTTTAGAAGAACGAGTCCTAACTGCAGTTGGAATGATGATTTCCTAGACAGTTCAGCACACTCATTCAACAGCCCTCCCTCTCCTATCAATGTCCTTGCTGTTGTTTTAAGATAAATTACGATATGGAATAGCATACAGGTCAGATGCTTAACATAAAAGCCAAAGGCTTCAGCTTTGGCAGAGTGGCCAAGCTCCCATTGACCGTACATCCCCAGGATTCCCCCATGTTAGCCGTAGGGTATTGAACTTTCTTCTCCAGTCCAGCTTGCAGGGCTCACAATCTCAAATTACTCAAATTAATCATTGGACCTCTGCTCAAAACAAAACAAAAAAAAAAGTGAGCACCACCAAGTCCTTTTGTAATGCTTAATAGTAGATCACTAATCATTTTCATAAATTAGAAAAAAATTATGTATGTTTGCAGTAAAGGATTTGTTTTGTCATCCTTTCACAGCATGTTTTAAAGAGTGTAAGAAGCACTAACTTTTGCAAGCATGAGTAAAGAAACTCATTGAAAATGTGGAGATTTTGTGGTTTTGCCTGCCCTGCTTATGCCCTGTTCAATACTAATGGGAGTGTATGGGATGTAAATGGCCACAGCACTTTTGCTGTTATATATAAACTAAATTTGGGGAACTTTTAGCGTTTGTTATGCACAGTGAACCTCTGGGAAAGCTTCAACCTTTGACCTCTGTAGTGGGTTATGACAGGGAAGAATCGTAAGAGCTTGATTTAGATCCATCTGTGGAAAGCTGGATAAAAATATTCAACTACCATGTTCTTCCTCCTCCCCCCTCTCAGTAAAGGTCCTCTTAAAATACATTCTCTGTGACTTCATTTTTATCATTAATTTGGGAGCCCTCTAGACAAGCCTGCTTGTAAGGAAATGATTAAATTATATTTGTGTTTGTTCTTTGAAAATGCTTTGGTGATAGTCCAGGAAGTATTTTCTTGCTCTTCCAAATTTCCATGTGCTTTAATATTAATCTATTTTCATCAATGTGACCTGCCCCAGCAGTAAAATTTGTTTGTAATTGGTCAAGTAATGATTGCTGAAGGGACATAAAAATGAAACTAAATTTATCTCAGGCTTTTAAAAAAACTTATTCTAAGAAAAATAAAGGTTTTACTAGAAAATGAAATGGCATTTGATGGTATCAGTGGGTAATTTGTCACAAAACTGAATAGTCATTAAAGATATTATGGTAGCAGAACTCTTTAATTTTGCTTTTACAAAGTAGAATATTCTTTCTTTGAAATACTTTCTCACTAGCTTTTAATTTTGCATTATATGTTAATAAATGTTTATAGTTGGGTTGTGGTGGCAATTTCAGGCTGAACAACCAGTAATGACATTATTTGTTGCCTTTGAGAAAGAACCCTTTTATGTGGTCTGTATATCACAAATTAAAACTATCCCAAATATCTAGAATTAAAGAATCTTTTTTTTCTTCATGATAGCACAGGCGGTCTTCAAAGCAAGCCAGAACATCTGGCTGTCAGTTCAGACTTTAAAATTCTGGTTTGCTAATACGGCTTTTTTGTTAAGTAAAGGTGAAAGGATATTTCATGCAAGAACAGAAGTGACTTTATTACTTAGGAGAATGGGTATTACTAATGACTAATGGCTATTACTAATGACTGTTAGTTGTGTCTTTAGAGCAGTCAATAATATTTTGTAGTTTTTCTTGCAAAAATGTAATCAAAGCCATTATACTGTTGCTTAAATGGATAGGCCACCGTTTGCCCAGAACAGCTGTGTAGTTACATTAGCTTCTATAAATAAGTTTATTCTAGATGAAAGTTATAAAGCAGTCTGTTTACCTCTGCTGAAGAAAGTAGAATGGCTGAAAACATGCATAAAAACAGGATGAAGAGGAGCATTGGAACAACATAACATCCTCCAAGGGTTCTTTATGCGTATTTAATATTTTAATCAAACACAACTTCTTTGTGGTTTTGTGGTCTTAACAAAACTGGAAGGAAGGAAGGAAGGAGCGAGCCATTTCACTCTTCAGCTGACTGAAATGTAGTAATTTCCTTGTTTAAAATATTGATTCTCCCCAATTGCCCTGAAATGGTTTTGGAGGCAGATAGAACTGAATGGGGAAAAAAATATGAAATAGGAAAATACAAAAACTTCCATTAACTCTGTGGAGAGAATAGGAGCATTAGCATGCACTCTGTTCTCCTTTAGAAACACATATTGGTTAGATACAGAGGTTTCAGTACCATGTATGCTGAAAATGTGGTCTAAGAGCTTTAATTTACCTTTGGTCTGCCAGTGTTAATGGACAGAGCAAGTGCTGGAGCTGCTGTAAAACAAATCTGTTTTCCTTTTGTCTGCTGTGCCCGATAATGAAATAAAAGCTAAATTATCACTAATAAAAGTAATTTGCAAAAAAGCAATGATAAAAATATAACATCAGAGCTTGCCATTAGCAGTTTAAATGAATAATGTTTGCTAGAGCTGGTAACCTACTTCTGTCCCCTGGTTTTTATTGTCTTCTCCCCCTTCCCATGCTAGCAAGGGCCTTTTCAGTAGAGGCTTAGAGCAATAAAATTATGGGCATGCTAAATCCTGGCAGGGCTGACTTTCTGAGGGATAACTACTCTTTTTTTTTCCCCCCACCCTTCTTTTTCTGTACTACAGTATTGCCAAGTCAAAGCATGTACACAGTTTGAAGTGCGGTTATCACTACAATTTTATCCATCCCAACTTGAGGAATGTATCTGCTAATGACAAAAACTGAGAAAATGGTTTATCTCATTGCAGTGCTCGTAACTCTTGTAAACTTATCATGAGTGATACGATATTTACTGTGAAAGCCTTAGTTCTTGGAGTCATGTGTTTAGGCAAGACTCATACTTTCCTTTCTGTCTGTCTGCGTCTTTTTCTTTTATTTTTTTAAATTTTTTTTTGTTTAATTTTGTAACTCTTAAGAGAAGTTTGAAGTCATGTCCCAGTTTGTGACAAAAAATTAGAAAGGGCAAGGCAAATGTACAGACTTCTGAGCCCTGTGTGTTTGTATGTGTGTGAATGATGATTCTTGTGTGTGCATATATAAATGTACACACACATGCACAAACATTTAAATCTTATAATTTCCTTTTAAACGAGCCTTATCGCTCTTGAAATTGAGTTGTCATTTTTTAAATGCTTGGAATTCAGATTACATTTGTGATGAGAAGCCAGCATCTAGGGTAAAACATTAACCGTAGAGTACTTGAAGGATGATTTGTTTCTTGTAAGAGCTGGGCATGCTCATTGGTACATCTGTAGTTTGTAAAAGTATTTATTTAAAGACTTTCAGTTGTGAATGACTAAATAGGGAACAACTGCTAAACTCTAGCTGCAGTACCTAGAAGTATTCTGTGTTTGCAGCCTGAATGCTGCTGTACAGTGCTTGCCAGCTTGCAAATGTCAAGGACAGTTACCCTCTCACATTCATTTGCCTCTGACCATCCTTCAAAAAACCTGCCCTTTCTCCAGCACTACTCCTCCAGCTATTGCTGCCAAGTGGTGATTTGCTGTGCAGCTGTAATGGCTGAGATCCTTGGGAAGCCCAGGCCTTGTTGGTCCAGGCAATCTGGGAAGGCACATGAACTCCCTCTCCTTGCCCCAAAAAATAAGGCAAGGGCACCTTGAAAGCTCTGGAAACTCCTTCCATCTGTGTGGCTGTGCAGAGTATTAGCTAGAGCACACAGTCTTACTGTTGCCGGTCAGACAATTTCTTATAGGCACAGGCTTATACGATGTGCAAAACTACTATTGTTTTAATATTTTATTGTCTATGAATATCTTTATTTTTTCATGTGTAATGTAGGAAAAAATATCACATGTATGAACTTTCTAAAGTACTTTTATCTGACAAAAATGTTTACGTTAATCTTGTAAGTGATATTGGTCTGTATTGTTCTGAAGTTTATGGCTAAATGCTGTTGTTATAAGCTTATAATGTTATAACACTTTGAGCTTTGCTTCTGTATTATGTCCATTCTGTGTGTCATGCTTTATTCCCTCTGCAGCTTCAAAGCGTTTAGGAAAAAAAGTATCCTATTAAAAATAGATAATTAAGTTCTTCTTTTGCAATACTGTCCAAATAGGTGAAAGTTGCCTTCAGAGATGCATTTAGTGGCATAATAATTAGATATCAATATAATGGAATAATAATAATAATAATAATGCCATATTCTAAGAAAACCTAGATTTTAATTTACATATATAAACCCAAATTTATGGCAATAACCTGAAAGCATGGTGGCAAGGGTCTGCTTGCTGGCGTAGAGTAGCAGTTGTGCTCTGGCTTTTAACAGGCAGGATGTGATGCACAAGCTGATTCTGTTCATGGTGTGTTAAACACAACTTCAGTGAAGTAAAACTTTGATGAGTAACATCAAAGCTGTATCACCATAGCTGGATAGCAAAGCAGTGTAATGTGTTGGCACTGTATTTACGTACTGGTTAACAAAAACATCAGAGAACAAAATGGAGTAGCAAAACTGATGCTTTTTTTGAAAAACGGCCAGAGTGTGAATGCCAATGTACAAGTAGAAATAGGGGTAGCTCTGCTGTTTGTCATATTTACATATATATTTGTGATCTTGTAGGTATGAATGGATGTTGGACAAAACAGTTTTGCTGCAGAAAATGGTCCCTATTCCCTGAAGACAGAGTGAAATAGAGGGGTAGACCACAAAACTACTGAAAACAGCATCATGAGACATTGAGAGCTTTAGGAAAGTGGTGTCTCTGCTGAAAACTCAGTGTAAAATGCCTCTGGAGATGCACACTACTGCAGAATTAAATCCTGAGAATCTTAGACTAAGCTCTTGTTTGAACTTTCCATCCATCTTCAGGGAGCAGGTTGCAAGTGCTCAACACCTCCTGCCCTGTGATGTCAAGTGTCAGAAGCACGCTAGAAAATTAGCCATTTTAAATAGTTTAGGTGAGCGGTCAGACCAGAGATAAAGCATGTAAAACCTGAGATGTTTGTATAGATAGCCGTGAAAAGTTTATTCAGGCCAAAATTGGAAAAGACAGTGCAAAAGGCTTTTCAGTAAATGAAATTGTCTCTGCTTCAAGGGAGAGTTGTTCTCATTAGGAGAGCACAGACCTTTCTGAGAAAGACTGGGAGTGTTCTTTAATGTGTAGGTGCTGGCATGGGACTCACTGGGCAGTCACAGAAGCTTTGCATGGATGAGGATGGTGGAAGTTGGTGGGCAGCAGCATGGGGAAAATATTTGAGTGAACAGAAAATAGATCCTGATGTAAGGTGTATTCTAGATTTTTTTGAGGACTGAGTTGTATCTGCACAGTTGAAGTCATGTATATATAGATGAAGGTACCACTTAATAGAAGATGTATTTTTATCCTTTCTATAAAGTTTTTATGCAGTAAGTCGTCGTCTTTACAGTATCTTTGTGGGGATGAGAAGTGATTCCTCTTTAAGACCATTTCTCATCTACTAAGCCCTGATACATCAGGCTGATGAAGCTACTGGGTGGGCTGGGCCCTTTTATCCTTAGAAGTGTTATTCATGGAGTTAAACAGAATTAATCTTTGTCCATCTGACTGTTCTCAAAGCTTGGTTAATTAAGATGACCAGTGCTTGCGTAACTGGGACTTTAACAGAGTCCAGATGTTCCTGTATTTCAGCCACACTTGCACCTTTTACCTTGTGTGAAGCAAGACACTTAGGGTGAAAAGTTCTTCACTTCTTTCTATCTAATTCTGCGTCTGCACTTGGAAATATTTTCCATACTCTTGAAGTCTTTCTACACCCATGGGAATTTTTTGGTTGTCTGCTTTCCCTTTCCTCTCCCTAAATCTGTTGACGGCACTCCCAAATCTTTCTCCCATTTTCTGAATTGTGTTATCTACTTCCTCCAGAGATGGTTTGATAAAAATCTGGTTTCCAGTTCTCTCCATGCTTCGGGTCTCTGTGTGGTAGAGAACATCATTTAATGAAGCTCTGTTAGTGGCCCTTCTTGCTTTCCTTTCTATTTCAAATGCTCCTCAATAATTTTATTATTTTTTCTAGAATGAAATAGAGTTGTGTTGGAAATTGTATACCATAGACTAACTAGAAATTCATTCTTTCTTGGCTTATGGAATTATGTGAGACTTTCATTGTTTTTTGTAATAGACTTGTAGAAAGAGTTACTTTTTCCATGTAGACCCCTTGTTTTGTTTAAACTTACTCCAAAACTGTTGTTTCTACCTACTTTATCTTTTAAATCTTTATCCTTCTCTTTTGGTAGCCAAGTAACAGAGCTGATGGAGAAATTTGGATGTTCCTTCCCATGCCAAACAGTCACTGCCTACCAGTAGCTGGTCTGGTGTAAGGAGTGTGACATGTCTCAGGAGAGTCTAAGAGCAAAGTAGTTCCTGTTTATTGGCATTGACAAAAGACAAGAAAACATAAAACTTATTTTGAAGAGCTGTGTTCTGATCTCCCATCCATGCAAGTCAGGATAACTCCATTTAAGTTCACGTGGAGAGGTGAGAATTGGTCCCAGGGGCAGGTGTGATGTGACCCCCCAGAGGAGGACTTGAGTAGGGGAGACTTTGCCTTTGTAGTGTTGCAGGCTAGTCCTTCATCCTGGACTCCCTTGTGTCCCCACTGTGTCCTCTTCCCTTGTACTGCAAGTACCATTGTTTGGGCGGAGTTTCAGATGGTTTTGGCTGTCCTTCATGTGCTTGGGTTCCCTCTTTGTGTTGGGGATGAATGTCAGTACTGGATCCCTGCTCTGTAGTTGGAGTCTGATGGGTCAGGCATGGGACACCCCACTCCCCATGTCAAGGATGTTTTTCCCAGTGATTTTGTTGCAGTTTCAGTTTTAATACTAAAATGAGGAAGTGAGGAGTTTAACATTTCAAGATGATAATTTAAATAGCTGCAGCTCCTGAAATCACGGGAAAGACATTCTTGAGACTGGCTTTGCAAAGCTGTTTTGAGTCAACCCTAAATCGGAGGGTATGCTCCATGACATGTTTCCCATGTACAGACTGGGGAGAGGTCACACAGCAGCAGGCTTTGCGGCCACTGCCTGGAGCCACCCTTTGATTTTTACTGTCCGGAGCAACTCTGTAGAAGTGTTCATGCCTGGCCAAGTTGTGTGATGATGAGTAGTAGTGAACAGTGTAATTCTAAAAGCACCTAAGTAACAACTTGCTGTGGCTGGTACATACATAAGGCAGAAAGAGAAACAGCATTCACCAGAGTAGACACAAACACTGTATTTTCTGGGAACTGGGGCAGGGGTGTGTGTGTTTGTGTGTGGGTTTTTTCTTCCCAAACCTCATAGCTTATCTTGCTTGTTTCTCTGTCTTTCCTCTCCCCCCTGGCCAGACTCCAGTTTGTAATTCTGCATTCTTTCCTGCTAGCCTGAAGTTTTCTCATGTTAAATGTTTGTTTTGAATTTGCACCTTGTTTCTGCACAGAACATATCAGTGATATGCTGGTGAGGAGATTTTTCAGAATATAAAACAGAGACTGGAAGTCAAGTGGTATTGGGTTGTCACGCTTATGCGCCCAAAATAACTTCAGACCTATAAAAATAGGCGGTAAGAAATTAATTCTTATGGAGGGAAAATAAAATCTGGGCAAATATTTTGATAGTGAAGGTGACTGACCAGTAGAGTAACCTACTAAATGTTACCATGGGTTGGTTCTCCATCCCTGAAAGTTGCTTAAATTGACTGGATTGTTCTTTTAAAGAAATGCTCAGATTCAAATTGTATTAATTCAAACGAACCCTGCAACCTCTGATCTCTACAGGTTAGACAAGTTGTTGGCATTCTTCCTTTCTGGGCGGACAAGGTTTGATGCTGTCATTCATCCTTCTGCCAGAGCTGTTAGTAAAACAGAGCTTCAGGAAACTTGTCTTCATTCAGGATTTTAATAAAATATGTTCTAATCGTAGCGAATAAAATCCCTGCATCTGCACAGGCACAGGCCTATGCCCTACCTCCACTCTGATTCGAAGCTTAATTGAAAATATAGCAGATCACTTTCCTGTTTCTTCCCGCACTGTGGGTCAGTTTTATTCACTGTGCTTTCAGAAAGCTTTTATGCAGTTTTTGCTGGTTAAAGCTAAACAACCTCTTCTCAGCTGTGGTAAACATTTATTGAAGGTAATAAAGCTTTATTTAGTATAATTCATGAAAATTGCCTGTTTGATTCTTAGTCAATAATTTGAGATACTGGACCCCTCTAAGTGGAGAAACTGTGGTTGAAATGTTCACCCATGTGGGTTTGTTCTGCTTAATGACTGTTGTTCTTTTAGAGTCCTTGGAGATTTTTTTTCCCAATGTTTTCAAGTTTTCTTTGAAAGACTAGTGGTAGAAGTCCATTACCTATATGAGGAAATTATAATTAGAACAGGGGGGAGGGAGAAGAAAATTGATATTGGTGACTCTTATGTACAATTGTGAATTTTTTTTTTTTAATTGGGAATAAAATGAATAGGATGTACATAAAAGGTATTCCTCTAAGGCTTGTTATTTTATAAATGTACCATTGACTAAAAACTATGTTAAATCAAGTTAAATCATATTTGTACAATTTGGATTGACTCCATTAGGTGTACTATTCCTTGCTCTTTATTACTGTTGTTTTCCATACGCATTGCGTTCTAAAGGTTTCTTACTCTTAAATGTATTTCACAGTAGCATATGGGTGTTCCAGTAAAAGAGTTAAATATTTATTCATGTTCTATATTCTGTATGAAAGGACTTTTTTTTTTTTTTTTCTTCTGTCTATGAAGGGATAAAAATCCTTGTAACTAATCTTGGCCATAGCAGGATGTTTTGTACAAATGTAGCTAACTATACTGGCATACAAATACAATTCAAAAGAATAGGTTACTGCAAGAAGCAATGTTACCTTATGGATTCAGCTTTATCAACAGGGGTACATGGTGCTCTCTGTGCCTGCCTCATCCCTCTTCTA